>NC_133234.1:17602816-18204245 GCF_040436345.1 Pagrus major | reverse complement strand
GATGATTTAACAGGGAGAGGAGAAAGAAGATGAAGAGGAGGAGAAAGAAGAGGGGGAGGAGAAAGAAGAGGAAGAGGAGTAGAAAAAGGAGGATTAAACAGGGAGAGGAGAAAGAAGAGGAGGAGAAGAGGGAGGGAGGGAGAGAGAGAGAAAGGAGGAGCAGCAGTTTGTACAGTATATTGAACAGGTATTTTTTCACACACACACACAGTAGTTTTGTTGGTTGAAAATAAAGTATTTGTGTTTAAATTAAATTACGGTTCTACTTGTGCCCTTCGTGCGATCGGATAAAAGGCCTCTCCAAACCAAGCTCCCGGGCTGAATTTCAACCCCAGCCCGCCCCTGCTGCATGGTGATTCTGCACTTTGTATAAATGTGAATGATTAATTAATATAGAAGCTCATTTAGCTTTGACATCATTATAGCGAGATGTAGTTTTAATGGTACATTTACCAGAGCTACAGTACATCATGGTAGTGATTAATTGACCGTACCATTTTTATGCTTTTGCACATTTTTATAAAATTATATGGTGTATTTATATATAAGTTATTAATGATGTTGCTGGGTTATTTAATAATTAAGTAATTGAAACGCAACAATGGCCTCACAACATGGTGCAATTAAGTTGAAATTGACGCTTGAATAGATGTTTACACAGCACCTGCTAAATGACTAACAGCTAGCTGATAATTTGGAAGAAAAATGCCTCCAACTGTGAACATAATTAAAATGCTTGTTGCCTACAGAGAGCCAAATATCTACAACTGTACACAATAAAAGCTTCCCTCTACTGTATATAATCAATACGCAGTGAGTAAGAGGGCAGTCGCAGAATAAAAGGTCACAGAGTGGTCAGCAGAGGAGTCATGAGGCTGTAAGCCCGCCTCTTTGCTAAATACTTTGATTTTAAGAGTCTGGCATCCTACCTTTGCGTACACCAGGCATTATATAAAACGTTTTACACCGAAAATGGATATAAAAAACACATATCATAGTGCCGCCTCCCTCCTCTTGCTCTTCTGTGTCGATATGCCACAACTATACCAGACAGTGAGCCCAAACATCAGCTTATGGTTGATCCAGACTCAGCAGTGATGCTATTTAAAGAATTCTTGAAAAGCCCGAGCAAAATACTCTCTGCAGAGTCTCTGAAGCCTCTGTTACAGATGGAGGGTTGGAGCGGTGTTTACAGTATCTGTCCCGGACTAAATTATTTTACACACAGTTCCTTTACTGGCTATGATCTGTATCCCAGTTCACACTATTACCATCTATATTTATACAACCATGATTGTATTCAATGATTGAGAAAGTGAACCTTAGTGACTTTATAATGAAACAAGGGCTGAAGTAATTAACCACCCAGTGTTTAAAAGCCAATTAACTGTCCCAGAATACAAACATTCCCTGATTTAAGCTTCTCAATTGTGAATAGTTTCTGTTTTATGCTACTGTAAATAGATCAGGGCTTCTGGACTGTTGGTCAGACAAAACAAGATATTTAGAAAACGTAATCAAATATTGACTATTCTATTACATTTTTATATTAACAACAATAACAGGATGCCTATGGCTATCAGGCTATTTTATACCAAATTCAAGACGGATTTTTGGACAAATTACCTTTTTCTTATTCCAGCATTGCAGGTAAGTATTAAGGTATGTGGTATATATATATGTGGTACTGTGCAGAGGTAGGTTTTTTGTGTAAGTATCAAGTATAAAGGCAGTATTAGGTTCAAGGTGTAAAGATTTTGCTATGACATTAGAAAAAATATTGGTTCAAATGAAATTACTTACCTGCAGACACCCTGAATAATCACCTATTCATGAAAATCCTCCTCAGACTAAATGAAAATGAAAATAAGCACTAAATAAAACAGTGTAGCTGAACCTTACTTCAGGGTACATTTCTGTAAACCAAAACAAAATTCTCTTAACATCGACTCAGCAATGAAAATCATGACACAAGACTACACAGCCTCCAGTGTATAATTTTTAATTGAAAAACCTTTTTTATTCTATCAAAAATAATAAATAAGTCCAAAAAACATGTTTCTAAAAATGGCACTTAAAAACGGACTGATTTAATCTCCAAACATCATTTTTAAGCTTTTGGTAATTCAATCAAGGAGGACGCCATCTCCACACCTTTGTTTTTTTGTCTCTTGTAAACCCACTCTGATATCATGATCAGTTCAATATCTTCAAGTATCACGTTTCCTCATTCCCCAGGCACACAGAAGCATCCAACCGAAAGGCACACAGCATGCAGTCTATAGGTGGGTCACTGGGTGACTTATTTTTAGGACTCTGTGCTGGACACGATGTCAAAATTGTGTGGCGATTGCAGAGCAGACAGAGTGTTTGAGTCCAGAGGGTTTAACTTCACGTTTATCCACTTCAGAGCAGGCATTGCAGACAGCTTCTCCACTGGTATTTCTATAAGAAAAATAAGAATAAGGAGCAAATGTTAGCTCAAATCAAGCCACGTAAGAATACAAAACCCTTTGCTTAAATAAATTATGATTACCGGTGATGCTATTTCCCTCCAGGTTAATCCTCTCCAGTGTGGCTATTTCAGTCAGCTTATCAGGAAAGATGGAGAAGCTGTTATTAGCCAGATTGATGCAGGTCAGATGCTCCATTTCTGCCACGGTGTTAGGCAGTTTGGTGAGGACATTGCCTCGCAGGTCCAGTTCTGGAGTAAATTGAGGAGTCACGACGTTAGTCAGATCAACAGCATGTATCAACACAATGTTCTCTTGAAGACTGAGTCCATGAATTACGTGCATAATTTACTACCTCTCAGCTGAGTGAAGGTTGAGAAGAACTTGCTGGAAAGGGCCTTCATCTCATTGTCAGCCAACGTGATAATGCGGATGTTGTCTGAGACACTCCGCAGGACCTTGAACACACCATCTGGGAAGGATATGAGCTTGCAGTTGGACAGATCTGCAAAGAAGAAGAACATCATTATCAAATAAATAAGCATTACTGTAACAGGAGCCATCATAGATAATTAAGATTCAAAGTTATGGTTATTTAAGCCTCTGTCACCACCTGCTGGCGACATCTGAAATAGCATCAACCAGAATATTAAATCAGGGCCCTTCAAACACATGCTGGGACACTGCAGATGGAGCGAGTGAGAGATAAAACGAAAATGGAGTCTTACCCAAACTGTCCTTCTCCTCCTCTACGGTGGCATTAATCCTCCGGGCCACATTTGCGACTGCTTCAGCCATTTTTCTGTGGTCACTGATCCTGAGGGAGGTCGTACAACATCACACTTACATATACTTTCATTTTTACATTAAATGTATAACAGCAGAAAAACAGTTACAGTAACTAACAATGAGATTATATTATTAAAATGTGCAGCTACATGCAATTGGTCCATTTAACACTGGTTCTGTTCACCTAGCTGTGAGGGTAATAGGATCCTGTTAACAACAACAAGCAACAAGTCATATTCCCTGTCAATATTTTCTGTTATTTCATAAAATGCCCTATTACATGCCTTCATCTCAGTACTCATTTTGAAGGGTGACACATAACGCTAGAGATGATGAAATGAATAAAACGTGTCTTTATGAGTTTTTAAAGGTGCTAGATGAGATGAACATATTATTATATACTCTACTGGTGAAATGTAATTAAGAGCATTAAGTCAACTTTACTTGAGTATATCCATTTATGTGACTTTATACCATCACTCCATTTCTTGACAACATAAAATTAATAGTTATCAGAAAAGATAAGCTCCTAACTAAGGTTAATTAACAATAAATTGACCTTTTATTATTAGTTATTATAAAGTGTTACACATATTGAGTGCTTTTACTCTCACTCTTATAATGCCGATGCTAATACTCGACCTCAATAAGATTTAGGATGCAGGACTTTTACTGGTATAGTATTTTTATTAGGGGTAGGATTATCAGGGCTGATATTCAGCATTTTCCAGTTACCGGTGTCTGTGATTTTTTTTGTCGGCCCCAAATATCAGTTTTCAGTCTCCTTGATTTCTGATAATCGATATCAGCCCTGAAAAAGCCATATATCGGTCGATCCCTAATTTTTCCACTGTGGTTTTGCTACTCATACTTGAATAGATCTTCTTTCGCCTGTCTGTAATACTTTAATACAAGTTAATTATCTGAAAAATGAATGAAAAATGTAAATCTGACAGCCAATGCAGACATGCATGTAATAAAGGCAAGTTAGAAAGTCTCCCAAACATGAAAACACTTGTGTACCAGCTGTATATTTGCCTGTGTTAGTTGACACTTGTACTAAATGTTAGACAGACACAGAAGAGCAGCTACTGTGAGGTATGTCAATACAAGACAATACAATACTCTCATTCAAACGCAGCCTGTTGAGCCATTATCAACTTTAAAACTCAATTAAAACCACGCTTAAGAAGCCACTTACCCAAACTAGAAGCTAGCTAACAGCTACTGTTACACAGCCTGGCAGCTGTCAGTCGGCTAACGTTAGCAACAGCGGCTCAACCACAGTCAAATTTGGTGAGTGTGTATTTTTAGCCACGCGGAGGGCAATTCACCTGGCTGTGTCGCTAGTCATTACAAAAGACCCACTGGTAAAACCTCACACAGTCACGTTAAACACACTTTGTAAAAGTCGTTGTTGCTCAGCCACTATTGGTAACTAAGGCACATGCTAACTTAGGCTGCTAGCAAACAGCTTCTCAGATGAACTAGCTGACTCAGGAGCGTCAGTGCTGCGCGCTCAACGTGCAGACGATGTTAGCTCGAATTAAAGGGGCACTATGTAGTTTTGGAGAGGAAATACAAACTCATAATTTTGATATTTACAATGTTAATAAGTCAGAGATATTTATTTTTTTCCATAACTGAATAAACAAGCTGTTCCCAGAGGAAAATAAGGTCCCCAGAACACTGTTTGAAGGCAAGGTGGCAGGGTCCGCCACATATAAACAAAGTAAAACAGTGTGAAATTGTGTTGTCCTTTAAGGTCAGTTGGTTTATTCGGTTTATTCAGTCATGAAAACAAAGAGAGTTTGTTTATTTAGTTTGTTTAGGCATGAAAAAAAAAATCTTTCTCTTCTGATTAACATTTCTTCCCAAAAACTACATAGTGCCCCTTTAAGTAGCTTCAGACATGTAGTGGTAATACTAATTATTACTAAATTAATAATTTAATTCAGCCGATATTTGGTTAATGATATGTTCAATATCATGTTAATTTTGTCAGCACGTTCAAAATTCATATGTGAATCCTGCTTTTTTTAAATATTTTAACATTTAATCAGAATATTTAGACAGTTTTCATGGCGATTCTTGTCCTCCTTTTAGCTTAAATTTCAGCCTTAAAATTATATTGCTAAATGTTAGGCTATATATACATGACATATATCTCCAGATATATTGACATATCCTCAAAAGCACTTCATAAACGCTCGGACTGGGCGACAATATCAAATGTCACAATAGTTTTAACAAAATATTAACACCATGAGATTTTAAATAAATAGCCAAATAACCTATAATGTGGATGTAATGAGTAAGTGGGTAAAGTAGAGTAGTCTGGTAAGATAATAAAATCACATAACTTTACTGTAGCAGCCTTTAAAACCAGGAGAAGACAGTTATGCCATATCACAAAAATCTAAAATGATACATATCATGGTAACAGTATAATATTGATATATTGCCCAGCCCTAACTTAAATATATTTTGAATTTAGACCTTTTTCCATATAAATAATCACCTGAGAAAGTTAAATGTTGTCTTACCTCTGAGTGCCGGTCAACTATTCCCAGTTTGACCAGTGTAACGGTCATGACTCTGGCAGATTCCTGGTTAGTCAGTGTATTTTCAAAGGATTTGAATACAATGAGCTCTGTGGCTTCAGAAGAATAGAACTTAGTTTACCATTGTTAAAACTAACTGTCAGTTTACAGTATTTGCTGGATATGCCCTCTACTATTATGCTTCGTTTTGATTGCGGGGGGGGAATTTGGCTATGACTCACCGCTGGATGACTGAAATGCTCTAAAACTAGAAAAGTCCACCTGTTTTGGGGCGTCGGTACTTTTGTATCTCACATGCCAGCGATCTGAGCCATGGCATGTATTGTGTTTTGTGGATATGTGTGCAAGTATGTTGTGTTTCTATTGTTTTCTGACAGTCCAGCAAGAGCTGTTCAAAATTAAATACTCAGGAAATATTCAATCAAATGGTCAGCAGTCAAGCTTTCAACGCCAGCTTCCGATCGGTACCTTTTCTTCATGTTCACACGCCAAAAAACTAAGATTCACACAATAAAACATAACAAAATATACAACCGATGTGTAAAATGTACATAAATACAATTCTTTTTAATATTTACAATAAATATACATTAATTCAGTTACATAAAATGGTGGCGTACAATAAAAACAGTGCTGGAATATTCAACAACATTGCCACTTCATGTTTACATTGATGAAATTGATAAGGGGAATAAAGTTGTACAAACAGCTGGAATCGGCTGGATGCTTGTTGTATTTCAGCACATCTTGAAAACAACAATGTTCTCCCTACAAACCAAAGCTCACATCACGAACTACAAACCTGTCTCTGCACATAGATCAGCTACAATCTCACAGTGCACACTGACAAATATCAAAGAGCTTTTTTTTTAAACGTCTGGCTAAGTGTTTTCTTTTGTTTTTTCAGAAATCGGTTGCTTCAGGGCCGTCACTGGCAGCCACATTCATCCACGATCATGTCTTCGTGATGTCGGAGGAGCATCTCCCCGCTCTCGTAGTACAGCATGCTCAGCGGGCTCATTTTGGTCGGGGCACAGCAGGGCGCCGCCACTCGGTCGGGGTGGTAATGTTTCAGTAAACTCTGGAGAAGAAAGAAAAACAGAGCAGAGGATTTAGATCAATAATTCCAGTTTGAAAATACTCACTTTATGTAAATGAAGAGAGAGAAATGCTTATTTTCAGTTCACTTATTGGCCTTTATGCTGGTCGTTTTTCGGTAAGCAGCTAATCTCTTTTATGTGGCTGCACCCATCAATATTTCCTGCTTTTTTATTCTTAGTTAATCCTTTTTTCTGAAATTATTTGAATAAAACTTTCATTTCCCACAGCCCAAGGTGATGAAAAGCATCAAATCCTCATGTGTGAAGTTGCAGCCAGCGATTGTTACAGTTACAGTTGCATATCTTTTGTTGAAAGATTATTTTCTTCTTCCTGGACTGTCAACTGTTGTGTTGCATTCAATTACTGTATGAATTACTGTAAATGTGACCTTCCAAACAGCAAAACCAGTGAAATTACTAATGGAGTGCCGCAGAAATGAGTCTTAAACCCAGAAATGAGTTAGCATTTTTGCACTTCCAGTTCCCTCATCTCGAAGTCTATGCTGTAGTGATTGTAAGGATGTTTTTTGTGTGTCCATTATCCAACATTTTGTGTCCTAAAAGGCGGATATACACAATAACAGCATCATCGATATATAGAGGGATAGATCATCTGCACCACTCACCTGCATGTACGCATGATTTGTTGGATTTAGGTCTTCTCCCAGGGGGCCGGGGCAGGAACCCTCACAGCGGTAGGCGTTATATCTTTTAGGAAAGACGATCCAGGACCCCCAGCCGATTTGATTAAAGTCCACATGCAGGTCGACTCTGCGGCAGAGAGATTTTTCACTCCCTCTCTTGGGCGCCTGCAGGCTTCTCACTGTTTGTTCTCGCTGGCCCCGTTTGCTCCTGCGCCTCTTGGGCCAGCGGGCCTTTTTGATTTCGGCGGGGGACAAGAACTTGGATTGTTCAGCTGTGTGGAGTAAGCTCGCTCTGGCCTTTGAGTTTTCATCAGAGCCAGTGTGTGAGAAGACGACCAACAAGGCCCGGTCACTCGCGTCCTGCTCTCTTCTCGCCAAATAGACAGGCTGATCAGGAAGCGACAGGCCCCTCTTTGTCTTTACCACTTTCCTTCTTCTTGACACTCTTTTGTGTCGATTTCTCGCTGTTGATTTTTGCCGGAGCCAGCTCAAGAGAGGAGTTGTCATGTTGAACACTTTCCAGCTCAGCGATGAAGTGACCAGTGATGATTCAGTGAGCAGCCCCACCAGCTGCTGTTCCTGGCAGCTCTTGTGCGTATGGCACGCCTGGCCGTGCTGGTGATAGACCTCCACGGTGATGTTGGAAGCACTCCGTGTCCGAGGAAGCCTGATTCTCAGCTCCGCTGCCTGGATCCGTTTGTCGGCCAGCAGGGCGTAGAGGTCAAAGGTCGCAATCCAGCGCCTGTGTCTGTACGTCAAACCTGATGTAGTGACAAGAGAGAGATTAGCGAAACACATTGAGTCAGACAGCTTATCATTAGTGGACATTATGCTAAAATCAGGATAAATGTCAAACTTGTGTGTAGCTGATATGACAAGACACCAGTGAGCTTTTCAAGGGAAACAAAACCCACCTGTTGTTGAGAGAAAATGTGAGAGGCAACATGTTTTGTTATGAAAAGTGTTAGTTAATAGGTATAATATATGCATGTTATTATTGATATGACTATATAAGTATTAATAATAGCACTACAAACACATATAAAACATATCCCTAACTTATTTTTAGTTGTGTATATTAATTACAATCAAGGTTTATGTTATTCGTATGGCTTACCGCCTCTTTTGTTTTGCAAAGTCGGCTGCAGGAGCAATAATAAATGCAAAATATAATTCCTTTTGATAACTTCTGCTCTGACCTCATGATTAATGCTCGTATTAATCACAGATGTATTAAAAAAAAAACAATCCAGTCATTGTTCCAGTAGGACAACATGTGCTGCGCCCACAGCTGTAAGAGGCAGCTCATTGTGATTCATTGGACAGGTGTGGCTCCAATTAATTTAAAGGATTAAATGTAACTAAGTACATGTACTCAAATACAGTACTTAAGTTCAATTTTGAAGTACTTGTACTTTATTTCCTTTTTTTCCACACTCAACTTCATTTAAGATGCAAATATTGTACTTTTTACCCCACTACATTCATGCAATGACTTTAGTCACTAGTTACTTTGAAGGTCGACGTAAATAAAATGCAAAATATAATTCCTTCTGCTCTGACCTCGTGATTAATGCTCGTATTAATCACAGATGTATTAAAAACAAAACCATCCAGTCATTGTTCCAGTAGGACAACATGTGCTGCGCCCACAGCTGTAAGAGGCAGCTCATTGTGATTCAATGAACAGGTGTGGCTCAGATTCATTTAAAGGATTAAAGCATCTTAAACATTTCAGCTTCTGTATTGTCCAGTGCATTGGCCTATTAAGTGCAGACCGTTGATCAAAAGTGCAAACCTATTAATCCACTCAAAGCAAACACCGAGGCCCGAAACCAATCATTTAACACGTCCCTGCCTCTCCTGGCTTCTGCATATCCTCAGTCAAACAAATAGGTAATAACTCTAACACCTAGCAGCGATGTGGAGTCAGCTCCAGCTCCAGGAGCAGCAGCAGCAGGGAGGCCTGTTTTTCTCTGCGTGGATTGCTTGTGCCATTAAATCCCGAGCTCTAATCTAATCAAGCCAAGTGTGAAGGAAGAACTGAGGGAAGTTGTTGATTTGAACTAACAAGAGATTTGTATAGGGGGGGGGGGAGTGTTGGAGGGGAGGGGAGGGGAGGGGGGGACGTCTGGCGAGGTATCTAATCAACATCAGCTATTTAAGGAAAAGAAGAAGAAGAAGAAAAAAAGAGGTTTGCTTTGAGAATTAGACAGAAAAACCCTGCGGCCCCTTTTCACACGCTGATCCCTGCATGGTTATTCGCCTCCCCTTGCGATGGGGATGTGGATTCAGACCCTCTGAGGTCGTCTGGGACGCAGTTTTTTTTTTGACAGGAAAACAGCTTAACATTTCAGAGGCTCCTTTAAAAGATAGAGTAGCTATCAAAAAAAAAAATACACTCATTTCCTCCCTTTTGCTCCAAATCTCACCTTTGGCCACCACGCTCTTCACCGTGTCCGCCTGCCTCGCTGCGTCCCGCTCCAAAGTATCCAAAGGCCTGGAAAAGTTCGACTTGAAGTTCCTGTAGAGATGCATCATGTAGGTGGGCAGGTGGTACGAAGAGGTTCGGTCCAGCAGGGAGAACCTCTGCAGCGACCGCATGTACACTCCATCCCTGCTGGTCTTGTGGATCCCCTGCGCCTGCAGCAGGGCGAGCAGGGATGCGTGCAGCGCGACGGCCAGCAGTCCCAATGAGCGCATGTTTAATGACAAATTCCTCTACCGGGAGATTAGGGGTGTCTTATATACTCTCACCCACCCCCTTTCATGTTTAACAAGTAGCTGAGAACATTAAAGGAAATTGACATGCGTCCTCAAGACTTGTTACCTGACAGCTCATCATCCATTCAGGTGGTAATGAGGCGCCTGGGTGCGTGTTTACAAGGAGCGCTTTTTTTCTCTCTCTCTCCCTTGCAGCCTGATTCCCCCCCCCCCTCCCATCCTCCCATCCTTGGATTAATTGTTCCAGCTATTTGTCTTACACTAATTGTTAGGCTTTCCCATAGTGTGATGCAGTCTGGACGATTGGGCTGCTGTGCTTATGACTAATGAAACATCACAAACATTAACAGCACAACACGGGGCTGACATGTTCTGCTGTCTAACATTTACAGCACAGTGTGGCCCTCATGTGCAGTCCATCTTCTGTTTTAAACATCTGTCGTGTAGCTTTGTTTGCATTCAGGGCTTTGCACAAGGATATTGAGATAAAAAGATGCAGTCTGAGATAACAAGAGGAGCAACACGACATGAGATAAGCTCAATAAAAAGTCAGTATTGAGCTCAGACATGTAGAAACAGGAAGCAGTCAGCTTATCTCTTTATCATGTTTTATTTTCCCAATGTTCTCTTCCTTTAATATGCACACACTGGATGTAACTAAGTACATTTACTTAAGTACAGTTGGTTAAATTTGGAGTATTTCCCCTTTTTGATACTTTAAACTTCAACTCGGTGATCTTATCTCTCTTTTTCATATTTTGACTCCACTAAGGTTCACTTATAATATGCATACACCCAGTGATTACATGTAACTAAGTACATTTACTCAAATACAGTGCTTAAGTTACATTTTTAAGTACTTGTACTTTATTTGAGTATTTATGTAATGACTTTAGTTACTAGTTACTTTGAAGGTTGAAAGTTGCTTTGGGCATCAGAGTATTACATTACAAGTATTACATCTCATCTCTCTTTTTCATATTTTAACTCACCCAATGATTAAATGTAACTAAGTACATTTACTCAAATACAGTACTTAAGTTCAATTTTGAAGTTCTTGTACTTAATTTGAGTATTCTGCTTTTTTTTGACACTTTAAACTTCCACTAATACAAATAGTGCTTGAGTAAAAGTCTTGAGATATATGATATTAAATGTACTTAAGTATCAAAAGTACAAGTAAAAATGAATTATACATATATTTACATATATTACTTACTACATGTCGACTGATTATCAGCCTGGATGATTATTGGATCTGATATTTAGCATTTTTCTAATGATCAGAATCAATGTGTGTGTGTTTTTTAATCTGATTCCAGGTCAGATCAATAAACATAAATCTGGCTCTGAAGCTTCATGTAATCTGCAAAGTAACAAGTAACTAAAGTTATCAAATAAAGATGTAGTTAGTAAAGAGAGCACAATACCTGCCTGTAAAATGTAGAGTACAAGTATAAAGTAAATGGAAATATAAATAAATAAATAAAGTGTACTTAAGTAGAGTACTTGAGTAAATGTACTTAGTTACATCCATCACTGTGTATATTTTGCCTACACTTTTACATTTAACATCAGATTGGCATACTTTAAGACTTTTACTCAAGTAATATTTGACTATTTTTCACTTTTGCCAAAGTAAATCTTTACTTTTACTCAAGCAGGACTTCTGGCTACATTTTACAACACTGCAAACACTGATCATATAGAGTTTTGTAGCTTCTTATGGCCAATTTTCTGAAGTTTAAGCAACTTAACCATACTTTTATGGCATTATCACTCCTATAATGCGAATATTCCTATAATATTTATACAGTTGTAAGTGTTGGACAACTGATATTTGCATGTTAAGATAAAACACATCGGCCCACAGTGTCACAAAGCTGAATAATGAATGTTTTAATTCAGGTTTAGATGAGAATAATTGGAGAGAGAGAGAGAGAGAGACCAGCGCAGAGCATCCGAGGATGACCGCAGACTGCGCATGCGCTCTCCGTCTTTATTCACATAGCGAAATCCTTTTCCTCGTAAATTTCCCGAGAAAGGAGCAAAAAAAACAAAAAAAAACATCAATGGACGTTTTTTCCAGCGCTGTGAAGAGAAAGCGGCGCACATCCTCCTCCTCAGCCCACACACCCAGCAGAGGACACACCGAGCTGTGAAAACATGTTTTCTCGGGTTGAAATCATGTTTTCTTCACCCGCCGTGTGCTGAAATGGTGAGTAGCTTTAAAGTTTACGGGCTGTTGTTGAACGAGCCACGGCAGACTGAAAAAAGTGCACAGTCGCGTGTCGTGTTTGGATGATAGCGCTCTTTAACAGCATTTGATGCCCTTTATTGATTGTGCATTGTGAGTATTTGCAGCCGAGGAAAAGATATTTTCATCATGATGTGAGGTATTTGTGTGCTTGATGGGGCACACATGTGCTTGGCATCCCCCAACCCCCCCCCCCCACACACACTCTCCATGCCTGCACTGTATTGTGCATCTAGTCAGTGATCAACTATGACCTGTCCTGCAGATTGTGCTCATTATCAGCCAAAGTTGTGAAAATGCAACTGTAAGGCAAGTAACAAATGAGTTTATGATTTACGAGGCTTGTATCAGTGCTGTGAACGCATTAAAGGTGCTGTATGTAGTTTTGGGGAACAAACACTCTTTGTTTTCATGACTGAATAAACAAACTGACCTTGAAGGACAACACAGTTTTACTTTGTTTATATGTGGCGGACCCTGCCACCTTCCTAGCTTCAAACAGTGAGTCTCGGGACCTTATTTATCTCTAAGAACAGCTTCAGTTATGGAAAAATTAATATTTCTGTGTTTCTGCCCCTTTAATTTCCTAATTAATACTATCCTAAAAAGCCTTCCAGGGAGCCCCATGTTTGGCAGACTTTATCTGGCATTAATAGATCATTTGAACATGTACAGAGTGATAAGATAACACGTGTTATAGAGATATGAATACAAGTGTACCTTGAAACTTTGGCGTGCCCCTCGGTGTGTGGAAGCCTACTGATGTAGGACATTATCAAAGGCACATTTCAGCACTTTCGGAGAACATTTGTGCACAACTCTGCAAGCAGTTCACTGACTTTAATGTATTTTTCATATACTGTTAGATTTGTCCTAGTGAACACAAAATCATTTCAACTTAGAGATCCATTGACTCGCTTCCTCACTAAAGAAGACTGAGAGATGGGATTGAAAGCTCTGAAAAGCTAGTTAGTGGAGGCTTAAACTTCTTTTGTCACACTTATTGTTTCCAAAAATCAAAAAAATGACCTTCCATGCTGAATTATACAATGTTATAGCCAACATATATATATAAAAAATGCAAATATCTTACTAAAACATACAACACTTAATCTTGTCGTGATCAACCTTCATGAAATGTACCGAGACATGTTCATTCTTCCCATTAGGTCTAATGTTAATTATGTGCACAGAGTCAGTAAGACAAAGCACATGATGTTATGCTTTGATGTTTTGCAGTCCCGGCCCTTTTGTTAGATTTATTTTTTTTTTTAACCCGTGCAGCTGGGATCAGTCTCCTCATATCGCTCATATCACTTTACCTTTACATCCCCGGGGGGAGAAGTGAGACAGAAACTGGCTGCTGACAAGCGAGAGCGCAGATCAAACCGCCGGACATCACAATTAATCAAGAGCGAGAGCGTGAAACTCCTCCATCAATGGACGCCCGGATCATAAATGATTGAGCTGTTTATTCTTGATAAGAGATCAGAAACGTTGCTCCTCCCAGGCTTAACTTGTGAAATGTTGCTTTATTATGAAGTATTTATGAGTTATAGGAACTCAAAACATGGGTCCAGTTAGGTTTGGGGATTATTTAGGCATGTTTAACCCCCTAAAAACGCAGAAATGGTTGATTTTCTTTATAAATTTGAGTCTTTTTGCTTTGATTTAATTGGCGCAGCCTTTAAAATAGTGTTGTCAAGTTTATTCATATAGCCCAGAATCATTATTCAGTGACACAGGAGGCTTTACAGTCTGTACGCTGAACACCACCCCTCTTTCCTTACGCCCTGGTATCCGTAACGTTGTGCCAGATTATTGTATAAACACCTGTTTGATAAAGCTGTCGTAAGATAATGAACATCTGTGTCTCAGTGCCTGGGAACCTTGTGTACACGCCTCAGTGCAATGGATTATTTTTACCACAAGGTGTCATATTTGATCACTGGACTCGAGTACATTAAAGAACTCAAGAATATTTAATATCCCTTAAAACGTGCCCCTTTGGGTCATCTTGCTGTCATTTGTTTTTGATACAGCTTGAATGGAAAAACACTGACTTTCCAATAATGTCTTCACACTCCGAGGAGCTGAACTTTGTCCCAGGTGAAATATTTCCCTCCACTATCTCTGACTAAGACAGACACCAGACCTGAGAAAGTGTTTGGACAAGACAGGTGATATTAGCTGTACGCTCCTTTTTTTTTTTTCTTCCCTCCCATCAGGAATGTGAGAGAGAGGAAGGAACAACCACACACTTCAAATCGACGGAAATTAACTTGTCAGAGAAACCGAATGTGTCATTTAACAGCTTTTTTGGTGCCTTATTTCCCTTAAATTTCAGTGACGACTACTAGTAGAGCTGCAACGATTAATCAGTCAACTTTTAAATTCATTCTCAACTATTTTGATAATCTTTTATATCAAAAAAGTCAAAATTCTCTGATTGTTAAAGCTTCTTAAATGTGAAAATTTTCTGGTTTCTTCACTCCTTTACAACGGTAAACTGGATATCTTTGGGTTGTGGACAAAACAAGACATTTGAGGACGTCATCTTGACGTTTTTCACCATTTTCCAGTATTTTATAGACCAAACAACTTATCTATTAATGAGAAAATAAGCGACAGATTAATCATCAATGGAAATACACATTAGTTGCAGCCCTACCTCTACTAGACAGTGATGTAAAGTGTACCCAAGAGTCATACATGAGTAAAAGTAAAGATAGGGTGTTAAAGTATTACTTTGGTCGAAGTGAAAGTCATTCATACGAATAATACTTGAGTAAAAGTCTCTGTACCTAAGTACCAAAAGTAACTTGTGAAGTGGAAGTTTAATGTAACAGAAAATAGTCCCTCAAAATCGTATTGTACTTGAGTAAATGTACTTTATTACATTCCATCGCTGCTACTGGACAACTACTTGCTTCTCGATATTTGGCTCTGATTTATATGATTCGTGATTGCTCACTCTCTTGATTGATTCATTCCCGTCCTGAGGTTTTTCGAAGCCACGGGAGGGTCTTGTTTCACATTGTGTTGTGAGAAACATCAGAGTCTCGGCTCGCGCTGCTGCAGGAAGGAAGGAACAGGTGTGGCAGCAGTAGATTTTACATCCATATCTCGAAATCCTGCTCGCCACTTTTGCAAATAAGCTGAAATTAGACAACATCTTGTGACACTCTCCTGTGAGAGAATTTTCTCACGGGCAAGATAGGCTTGATGTCGTCGGAGTCACAGTCGAAGTCAGGTATTCTGCTGGCTTTTGTTCTTGCTTCATACAGCCTGCAGCACGAAACAGGACACTCGAGATGGTCTGACCTCAGGGTTACGACTACAAGAGGCAGAGCACACACCCCCTCGCAGCTGAAGCTTAAATCTAAGTATTTGCCCAGCTGTAAGCCTGTTTGCCCTCAACATGGCATGTGTTAACCACTAATGAGCAGAGTGATTACAGCATCGTAGTGAATTAGGCTTATGTGATGTCATCTGTGTGCAGTTGTCACCGATCGCCAGCCTCCCTGGCAGGTCCACATTACATTGCATCACGTTGGTGAGGGGTGAACGGCTTGATTGGTTTAATAAGTGAAGGTTTATTTTCTGCCTTTGACACACTTGTTAAAAGGTCTGCCATGTGTGGGAGGCATCGTGCTGCCAGGAGGCTCCGGTAGTGATTGGATAGTGGAGCGAATGATGAGTAAGCCTCTCTGGGTCCGCCCCCACATCCTCTTTACACATCCACACAAACGCCAGCATGCGCGAGCAGCCCTGCACCTCATGTACAGGGGATGCATGCAAAAAAGTAACAGCAAAAAGGAGCACCCTGACGGTAGAGCTGTGTCCCTCACCTCCCTCCTCCTCCGCCTCCTCCTCCCTCCTCCTGCCTGCCTGCCCTGCTGAGTGCCTGTCTGGGATCTGTCCTCACTAAAGGACACATTCATTGACTCGCTTTATAAGGACGCCTTAATGATGCAAGACCGCCACCGCCGTCTGCAGTAGTGTGATCAGCAGGCAGAGACAGATTGCCTCACAGATCATTGAGAGAGAGATGCCAGAGAGGATGTCTGACTGAGACCGGTGCCGCTGCCTGTCGGGAGAGCTGTCATTTTGGTTATTTTTAACCGCCTGTTGTCTGTTTTTTTGTTTTTTTCATTGCGTTCCTTAGAGACTTGAGCACCTCTCGGATGGAGGACTGATCAGCTGAATGTCAGGTATTGTTGTGGTACTTTGCGTTATGATACCTGCGTCCTGTTGCAAGCTTGTGGTCGCTAGAAAATGTCATCGGTGTGACCCAAAAGGAAATATGTGTGATTTTTTTTATTTCTGATTTAAAACCAAACTATCTAAACGTCTCAAACTAAGAATGATCTTGATTTATCGTGGAATATAAAAGCTACACATTCTTCTCCAACACCAGTCATGTCTGATGTCCACATAGCTACATGGATTACATTCTTCCTGGCATGTGATGCCTGCTCTCTCCTCTGAAGTGTTTATCAGCTCTCATTCCATTAACAGGAGGACCAGTGCCTGTTTGACAGGATTCTGGCTTCCCACGCCAACTTAGAAAAATGCAGCTGCAAAGTCAGTCAGGATGTGTTTGCATACTGACGCACAAGTTTACCGTTTCAGTCTGAGTGGCGAGCGAAACCAAACATGCTAACAAATTGGTCCGTTGGAGACGTTCTCCCAGGGGTTTGACAAATAAAAACTGCTGTCAGCCACCCTGACGGTGCCGACAGAATATTGTGGTGAGACGCTTGGGTTTGTAGAAAAAAAAAAAGGAAAGGCAAATTACTGCAGCCTGGAAATCATAGGGGGATAAAATTGCCATCTTGAAGTGAAATAAATTACAGGCAGGGTTCAAAAAATAGATTTGCACACCCTTTTTAGCAGCTCAGCGTCAAGCTGTGATGAAAGCAGGAATGTGGAAGGCTAAAGGTTACTCATGTGATTTATGTCTTATTCATTGCTGTAACATGGTTTGTTTTGTCCCCATAGATTCGTTGCTTTAACTGGAAGAAAAAAAAACTGTGCGCTCAGTCTGTTTATCTGCACTATCTGTCTATAGTTCGATCAGATTTTGGAAAATTGCATCCTTGAACAATGCATCGATGCATGGCTTCCTCTTTGCCACAGTCTCTTTCTGTCCAGGCTGCTGCCGGGCGATTTGTTTTGGACGAAAACAAACATCGGAGCTGTAAAGCTGACACAAACTCACACAATGAGGTCTTTGGAACGGTTCAGGGGAGGAGGAAAAACAAAAAAGATTTTCTGCAGAGGAAGCGCTGAGCTCATTTCCGAGCACCACTGATATTTAGCTCAGGAACTAGCAATGTCCTGTGGAATCACGCCTGTATGTAACCCTTCACCTCATTGGTGAAATATGTGTACAGCTGCAGGGAGGAAGTTTCAGAGAGTACAACTAAGCGTTTCCTGTCAAGGTGTGCACACGCTTCCTCTGCCTGGGGGGGGGTGTGTGTGACTGGGTCGCGATGAATGGTTTGGTGGTCCGGTATCCTGTGATGATTGGGAGAGCGTGGGTAGCATTGTTACACATACGGCTCTGATTTCATTACACCGAATTAAATGAAATCTGAGGCACATATATGTGGCGCTGCTTCTGAAGTGATGCATTCATATTACGCCGCCTTTCATTATGTGGTTTTGTGCAGCCAGCAGTCTTTCAAACATAACATTGGCAGACTGAACGAGTGGCTTCC
The DNA here is from genome assembly GCF_040436345.1 of Pagrus major. NCBI lineage: Eukaryota > Metazoa > Chordata > Actinopteri > Spariformes > Sparidae > Pagrus > Pagrus major. The sequence goes on along the minus strand of NC_133234.1, from coordinate 18,185,988 downwards.
TTGGAGACCAGAAATGCCCAGGATCCTTGAATAGGATGAGCGACGCTGCCAAGTAAGCAAGTAGCATTGAACTTTGACTTGTTTTGTGTTTTTTGCGCGACGCTCGCGGCTCCCTTCTCCATCTTGATATGGGAAGCCGTGTTGAAAGATCTCCCAAAGCGTTACGAAGTGATACCCATCTCCCTTGAACCCCTTGCATCTCTTGTGAATGAAGAGCGCTCTGCATCCTTCCTCGGGGCCACCAACAGATGCATCCTGCAGCTGCACGCTCCTTCCTGTCTGCGCTCAGACCCTTTTGTCTGAAGACGTTGCTACAGCAAAGTTGGGACACCGGCTGAATTTAAATGGGGCGGCCCTGAATGGAGCAATGCTGGTAGGCTGGCAGGAGGCTCCAGTTTCCATGGTCTTATTCTTACTGTGCAATCGGTGGATTTAAATATTAGTGCCCAACCAGCTGCTTCACGACCTGGCTGGCCAGTGTAGAAACACACAAAAGGTGAACTCAAGATCATCTCATCTTTGTCTGGTCTTTATGTATTGCTGCAAAGGACATCCGAGTTTGTCTTGTCATTTTATTGGCCGCTCACTGCTCTGGCTGACATGTGGGATAAACAGCCTCTCTGATGAGTTGCCTTGATTGGATCTCCAGGAGGATGTTTATGACTGAGGGCTATTTCTACTCAGGCCTCCGCCCCAGCTGCCCGCCTGCTACACCAGGCCTGCCCAGGCTGAAATCAGTGTGGCTGAGGTTGTGTCTAGTTTGAACTTCCGTCATCAAAGTGTGTATGTGTGTGTGTGTGTGTGTGTGCGCGCCATGGTCTCGCAGCAGAGGTGACAGATTGTAAGGTAAGACAGAGCAGGGTTTATGATGGTCTAGTTTCAGGGAGCAAGCTGCAGCGTTAATGATGTCACGTTTCCTTTGCAGGACTGTGCGGCCGAAGTCAGGAAGCGTCAGTTAGGTCATTTAACACGTTTCACAAATAACAACATCACATCGGTTAAGATGTAGGAAGTTCTTGTGAGGATAAGGGGAGAATCTGCTGTCAGAGTGTTTTATAGCCTTCGACTGAGCCTCGTAGAGGGACGTGCATATTATCATGCATGACTGTGGTGGTGGGCAAAGGAAACCTACTGATTAAATGTCCTTAAAGTGGCAGAGATTGAAAAGGGTTTGCTACGTAAATGCTCTTTACTGTGAGGAATGCACAGACTGTAAGCTCTGTTTTGAGTCCAAATAGGAAGTCAAGGACACGCAGAAGACATCTCATATCTATTATGTTTCGTACTAAACTTATTGTTGCTTTTTCACTAAAGCAGAAGACATGACACTCAGGCTGCAGTTGTTTATTTTTTTACTGCTGCTACTGCAGGGCTACATGCAGTCTGGCACATATTATCTGGTAATGTGAGGGGTTTACAGATCCAGTCTTAAGCCTCCTGAACTGCTCCAAGACTCACCGGGGCCGCCCCGATAATATCAAACATGTTTGATAATTGCAATGTCAAATCTGGATGATTGAATGGTTTCTTTCTGAGCGGGGGCCAAAACAAGCAATGGGAGAGGCACCCAGGAGCAGCTGATTAACATCCAAGCCCTTGAGGCTAACGTTAGCCGGCATGCTAGTGTTGACAGAAACTTAAAATCTTTTCTCGCTGCAAGTTGTTGCGCCTCGCTAATCTCCTTTTTGTTTACGGCTGCTTCCCCGTGAGATCACGTGAGAGGGATCAGCCCAGCCTGAGTCTGCGGAGCAGTGAAGCCACACCGCTGCTGCTGCTGCTGCTGCTGCTGCTGCACACTGTGTATTCACTGTTTATGTATTTATGTATTAACATGAATGAAATTTGACACTGCACTTCCTCGTGCATCCAACCACAAACCTGCCACCTGTGATGTATATCAGATGAATGGTTCTCGAAATATGTGAATAACAAACAGACAGACAGGTTCCTGGCCTTATAGTTAGAGTATTTCAGGTCGGGTCTAAATTTGTCTCAAAGGGCTTCAAGAGGCTTTACAATCTGTACAGCAGACAACACCCTCTATCATTAGACCCGTGGTTTGGATCAGTAAAAAGTCCCTAAACGTACTAATTTAATGGGGAAAAAAGAAGAAACTTCAGGAAGAGCAACGATGATGGATCCCTCTTCCAGAACAGGCATGCCATAGATGTCTTAAATAAGGAGTAGACAGTTGGGTCCTTTCCATTCACCTGTTTTATATCTGAGTGGAAACATTAGAAATCTGAAAAAGGACTCGAATGTCTCAACAAAGTTTGGTGGAAAAGTTATTGTATCGATAAATCTACTGAAGTTCCTGCTCCACTGGGGAGATGGAAAATGCATGGAACGATGAGTATTAATACACGGAACAGATTTGAATATCTCCATCAGTTTTTCCACATTCATCATGGATGAACTCAAGGGAACGGTTTTGAGATTTGACTGGCGCTTTTCATTGTCATCTCGTCGTACCCTCTTCTGCTGGTTTGGTCTAATGGCACCCAACTGACAGAAATAGACATGGGACATGGAAAGGGCTTGACTGAATACATTTTGTGCCTCGGCCGAGGAGGTTATTTATTTGCGTGTGTCTGCTGGTTGGTTGGTGGATTGGTTTGTCAGCAGTATTAAGCCCATGGCACATCAATGAAACACCAGTTTTGAGGATATTGTCCAAGGTGTCATTCTGTTTTTTTTCTTATTTTCGGTGAGCTTCTGTTAATCCTGCTATTTTTCAATTTAAAAAATCCTGTTCTCATAGTAATTATCCTTGATCAGTGTCTCAAACTATGCTGCGTTGGGTTCTTGATTTTGAGGGGAATAGGGACTGAACTACCTTTTGAAAAGTTCTTGAATTTGATGTTTAAGAAGGTGTGGGAACCTTGTCCTGATGCACTCAGCTCCTGATATTGACATGAAATATTGATCTTGAAACTTGAGCAATACCAATAGTAATGTGCAACATTGAGATACAGAAAGATAGTATCTTTTGTTTAGTCTGTGTAATACCAAGAAAAGTTCCCAGAGCTCAAGTTGACGTCTTTATGTCTGACCAACGGTCCAAAATAGGGGTAGACCGATTATCTGGGCCGATATTCAGCATTTTCCGATTATTGGTGTCGGTAATTTTTAATCAGATTGCTGATAAAATGATGTCCTCATTTGGCTCTGATGCAGCATCCTCTCACACAATGTCTCGTCCAAGACTAACTGATTGGTAACACGTCACAATTAATAGCCTTAATAATCTGAATATGCAAAGTAACTAGTAACTAAATGTATCAAATGTGAGAGGAAGAGGAAGTATAAAGTAGCAGAAAATGGAAATACTCATGTAAAGTACCTGAAATGTATATGTAGGAAGAGAGGAAGAAGAGTTTTTATGAATATCGGTCCCAGATATCGGTTTTCAGACTTCTTGATTTCTAATAATTGGTTTTGGTATCAGCCCTGGAAAAAGCCATATCGGTCGACTCCTGGCCCAAAACCAAAAATATGAAATAATCGGTTAACACACAGAGAAGCAGACCATCCTCACATATGAGAAGCTGTAACCGACACATATTTGGCATTTTTTGCCCGATAAATGATTTCGATACATTTCGACTCGGTTATCATTCCAGCATGTTCCTTCGTATGCTCGCTGTACAGTACGAGAGCCAACTGTGTCGTCTTTGTGCGCAGCCTGTCCCTGTGAAAGGGAGCTGAACTTTGGCCATCTGGCTGCCAGATGTACCACTACTTCCCCCGGTCCCCTCCGTAGAGACTCGAGTCTCCTGCATGAAGCTACTCCCTCACATCACACAGGAGATAGTACGAGGAGGACGCCGTTTGAACACTCCTCAAGTTTTTCTTTGCCCGATGCCAAGCAGCCGGGCACTTTGAGCTCCCGCGAGGGGTGTTTCCCACCGACTGGGGGTGGGCAAGGGCATCTAAAAAGAGGGAAGATTTTCTTTTTGGATGTGATGCCAAGTTCTCACACTCCTTTTGGACCATGGCGGAAAACAAGCAGCAAAGAAAAGGATCTCGAGGCACAGATCGCTCCTCATCTCACACGTAAGATGCCAGATTTTTAGTGGATTTTTGCAGTGTGGAAGGCTTTTTGTTGTTTTTCTTGTGGTAGTCACAAAATGATGGTGACAGAGATGCTTTTGGTGTGTGGTGAGGACTCAAATAGATCTGGGCAGCGGGAGCGCAGTATTCTTGAAAACTTAGCTTCCTTTTATGGAACTTAGGAAAAGATTCTGCCTCTTTTTTACTCCGCAGTTACTTCACAGCATATTTCCTAAAACCGTACAGTTATTCAAGTCAAGCTGGAGAACATTTCAGAGTGTATCTCTTTTAGCCATGCCAGCAGACAAAGTAATAAAAAAAAGAAAGGAAAAAAATCAATATGTCGTCTTCCCTGTTGTGCTTGTGTGAAGAGAGACTCCCTACTGAATCAAAAGGTCTCGGAGTACAAGGTTGACCTGCCCACTCACCTCCAGATGCAACAAAGAGGAGAAAGGGGGTGACTCACCGGCACTTCTCTCTCCACAGATCCTCTCTGCACAATGAGAGTCGGCTCTGTTCAGAGCTGGAGATCACACAGAGGTGCTTTGAGCTCTGGCGGCAAGAGTCAACCCTGCCGTACCCCTCAGCTGTGTCCCATCAAGTAGATTTTTGATGTTGGATTGATTGCTTTTGGTCTACGCTCGGCTGCTCCGGTGTTACAGTATGAGTTTGTGTCGGGTGACGTACTACGCTTTTTCTGTGTATTGTCTAAGGGTTTATGTGTGTTTCTCTGGCGCTGTAGCTTCCTGAGCAGCTACATGCTATGAAGTGATGCCGAGAAGCAGTGTGGCTTGTCGGAAGGCTCGTTTGTTTATCTGCAGAGCTCCCTGCAAAGCTCACTGTTTATTCAGAGCGGAGGAGGGTTGGTTGAAACCTGTGGCTGGCTCGTGTGGGGGTCTGAGTGCTCCGTATCAAGTGGTACGATTAAAATATAAACACTGTCTGATTAAATCGTTGAGATGTGTAATTAATGTTTTGTAAAGGGGGATTTCATGAGTCACTGGCTGAACCTCTGCATGTTCTGAAGAGTCACAAAACTGAATAAAACTGATTTATCACACAGCCTTAACTGCTTGTTTGGCACATACAGAGGCATCTAACAGGTTGCATCTGTTCTGTTTTATCTCATGTAGTATATCAGAAATACCAGCTGGAGCAGTTTGACACAATAGTTAATCATATTTACAGGTTTTAGATTCAGCTGCTAGATAAAATAAACATTTGTACGAATGATAAGGCTCTGAAGAACCCACATTAAAAATACAACTCTTACGTTTGGGGAAATGCACTTATTAGTTTATTGGCATCGGTTTATTGTCTGTGTGTTTTAATATGAAGCAACAGTTAGCGGCAGCCAGTTAGCTTAGCTTAGCACAGAGACTGGAAATGGGGGGAAAGAGCAAGCCTGGCTCTGTCCAAAGCTAACTATCTTACAGCACCCCATAAGCTCACTGATTAATGCTTCATATCGGGTTTAAAGGTACATTTGTAAGAATTAGCCACCTGTCGAAATCATGCTCAAAACATAGCCGTTAACTGCTGCTAACTGTAGCTGTCGCTAGCTAGTAAGCTCAGCTAACCGTGCAGCTAGTGGTTGTATTTGATGGCTCTGCCCAGACTGGGAGAGCTTTATACACTCTTCAGGTTTAAAATGGCTATAGGCTAGCTGGTTAGCATGCAAACTTCAATAAATATCCTAGCAACAGAATACACAGATGTCTTTTGCATTACGTCAAAATTGTTAATTCTTCATATTTTGTTGATCATTTGAATTATTTTTTCTTTATGCTAAGCTAAGCTAAATGGCTGCTGGCTAGGGGGAATGTTGTGCTGTTATTCCTTCCCGCCGTTCTTTGGTTTTACAATAGTTTTACATTTAAAAAATGTATAATATCTCGTGAAATATAACTGTACATGATATGTAAACATAAGGTTAAAGTTAGCATCCCTACTCAGTTTCACTTTACAACCATGTCGTTGTAAAATGACAAATAATTGAACTTTTTTTAACCCTAAAATAACAGGAAATTAATACGATTCGATTTTGACCCATGTGGTGCTTAAGGAGGGTTTTGCATGAAGAGGTCAATGGTTGGTCACTGGATAAAAGCAAGCACCTATTGTATTGTATTGTATTGTATTGTATTGTATTGTATTGTTCAGATGCAGAATGGTACTATCCCTGTTCCTTTAACTATTTAACTTCCTGCGGAAAGTGTCACTCTGCCTGTCATGCTCCAACTATAAAAAATAATTGATAACTAGTGACCTTACACATTTAAAGATCATTTTTACCACAAAAATCAAACAGCAAAAACATTATAGTCATTTTTTATGTTACTTTAAATCCTTATAACGCCACTTTGGGGGGGGGCCTGAGATAGAGACTGACATTGCCATAAATCTGTATGTTACCTGAAAATGCATTCATGTGTTCTTTATATAAAATCAGTAAAACAACATTTTTCACTTCAGTGTGGAAGTGTGAGACAACTGAATAGCTTTTCACACGTTTGGTATGCCTGTAGGTGCTGTCGCTCCTCAAATATACTCCCTGTGTTACCACAGTGTGTGTTATGTGTGTGAGTGTGTTTGCTTCCTGTTTCTGAGTCCGCTGCGATGTCATTCACAGCTGCTTGTGGAGCATGGGTACAACTGCCAGTGCCGCGCCACAGCCTGTTTCCGTAGCGTCGCCACTTGAGAGTGTCCATGTCAACGGGATGGCCGACAGCAGGCAGTCTCTTAGCATGAGCCCCTTTCAGACAGTCAACATCCACAACAACAAGGCCAAGTCCATTATCACCAACAAAGTCGCACCTGTCGTCATCACGTAAGTCCCTCCCCGAATCCGCGTTCTCACAATTGGGTGTTAATCCTCTTTGATCACTGTGGTGACATCCCCCCCCCTCCCAGCCGAAGTGTTTGCCCCCGTTATCATCTCATTTGTCAATCCAGGCCGGGCAAATAGTAGCTGATAATTGAATTGACCTCTGTTTACCACCCAGACCTGCTGTTGTGCTCTTGTTTTACAGGTATAATTGCAGACAGGAATTTCAGATTCACGATGACATCCTCAAGACGAACTACAAAGTCGGTCGGATATCGGACACCATGCCCGAGCACTACCTGGTGCAGGTTAGGGGCAAACTTCTTAAGCTGCGCTGTTGAAAGACGTTGAATGGTCTCACCTGTCTTTAAGCCTGATTTCTTTTCTTTTTTTTCACATCACATGTCCAAATTGCCGAGTGGCACAGGAACATTGTCATGCGCTGTTTTATGATCTGAGGCCTCCATTGAAACCGGATTGTTGTCACCCTCCTATCAGGGCTTTGATCTGCTCTGTCACCTCTGCTGTGTCTGTTCAGGCTCGCAGTATTTTATCAGTCTTAACCCACAGCCTCTGCTCACATGTAGAGATAGGTCAGTAGTTTTGTGAAAGCGGAAACATTCAAAAAAGTTGATGCGAAATGTTGATGAAATGAGCGTGGGAACTGACAAACTCGGGGGGTATCACAATACGTTATATTACTTCTTTGGACAATGATGTGATATTTGCAGATATTACAATGTCTTTTACGATACGATTTCAATTCAGTCGCCTGCGATTGATATGAGAAGATATCATCTGCCCATTTAACACAATCGATTACAGAAAATGCTGCCACCACTTATCTTTCTGCATTTGCCCACTTAAAAATCCCAACATGAAGAACTTGTAAGCAGCAAAGACACCCTTATTAGCTTGAGCTTCTGGCCTTCACCATTGCATAAATTAGCCTAGAGGCTAGCAGACTTTTCCTCTACCCATAGCTTAACAAAATGCATTCACTATTTAAACTTTTTCAGCCTAACATTGTTGAAACAGAGCAGCTAGCGGTGCCGTAGTGAGAGCAACGAGTTAGCGGACTGCTGGTGAGATGCTCCGTTTGTCTGGGGAATTTAAAGAATAAAGGCACATCTTGAAAATGATGATATGGATGGATGTTTTCATCATTGATTGATCGATCCAGATCAGTCGATTGTTACTGGATTGTAAAACTGAACATTTTTCACATTTTAGGATGTCATCTTTGGCTTTTTCTGAACCAGAAAACTAACCAATTAATCGAGAAGATGATTGGCAGATTAAACAATAACATAAATAACTGTTAGCTGAAGCCCTGTTCTAGTTGTCAGTGATCTGACAGTTAACATGCAGCGATGCAGGAATTGATTGTCACCGCCGTTACTTTATACTTGACACGGAAACTGTGAAATATGTTTATAAATTCTGACATGCTGTTTATTAAAACGCAGTCAAAGTAATCTTGGAGATTTGCAGGTGGCAGAGCAGAGATTTAACCTGTTGAGACAACAGAGTAACCAGACTGTGTCAGTTTTGTTAACTGCCAACAGAAACGGGAAGAAGAAGTAGAGATTTAAACATTTTTCAATTCGTTAACCATTTGTTTTGGTGTTTAAAACTTTAATACTTGAAAAATATACTTTAATTTGCAAATGCTAATGCCTGCTCGAGTGGAAGCTGGAGAAATGTGTTCGGTTCATGCTCTCGGATGAAATCAGTTTGTGGCATTGCTTTCCAGGGGGAGTTCTTCATGGTCCAGGATGTGTACAGCAAGGCAGATGTCCTCAATACCACGGGCAGCTATGGAGCGCCCAACTTCCGCCAAGTCAAGGGGTCCTACCCGCTGTACGGGATGGGTCAGCCGAGCCTGAACGGCTTCAGACAGGTCCTCCAGAGGCTCCAGGCGCAAGGACACGAGGTCACTGTTATTTTCTTGTATTTACACATTTATACAGGCAGAATTTACACACAATGAGCTCACATAACTTGTGTATATGTTGACCTGTAGATTTTATGCCCTTAATCTCCCCGTGTCGCTGCCTGTGTGCTCTGCCTGGCCTCTTTCTAGCCGTGTTGTCAGTAAATATTTGAGGAGTCAAGTGCTCAGCGGAGGCTGTGGCTGAATTGTAGAACTAAGCAAACAGAAAGTTGTGGTCGTGTGGACCAGTGGAAAATAAATCTCTGTGCTTACAGCAGCTAGAAACTGACCGTAATTGAAAAGAAATTGACAAAATTATACATCAGGCCTCTCTAAACTCCTTACTCATGTGCTGCATGTTATATGACAACAGATTGTTTCCAGTTGCTCTTGGAAGGCAGCAGCCATTTACTTAAGGCTGCATCGAATGTCAGTTTTGTACATTTCAAGCTCCTTGTGAGGTTTTCCAATGAAGCTTTGAATGTCTCTTGTCATCGTCATCCTTTAAAAAAAGTAAAACATCCTCAAAGTTATTCTGTACTTTAGAAAAGCTATTATTTGACGCTTGTCTTGCAAACAGGAGGTGATATTCTTCTGTGTGAGAGAGGAGCCGGTGGTTTTCCTGCACAAGGATGACGACTTTGTCCCGTACACCCCGAGGAGGAAGGAAAACCTCCATGAGAACCTCCACGGCCTGGAGAAGGAGGAGCTGGTGGAGGGCCTGGAGCTCACAGTCAGGAAGGAGGTGATGAACACACTGAACACTTAGTCAGCATCTGCGTGTGACAAAGGAGGGTTTTTGGCGCAATATGTATTTCACAGCCATATTAAAAGGCTCCCCTCTTCCTTCCTCCACAGCTCCACGACTTCGCCAAGCTCAACGAAAACGTCTTCTACGTCTACAACGACATCGAGTTCTTCAAAGACGAGCCGCAGAAGATCTCCATCACGTGCGAGGAGGACATCCATGTGACCGAAGAGGTCTATAAGAGGCCCATGTTCACCATGCCGGCCTACAGGTTGTTTACATTGTCCCTTTATTAGCCCTTAGCTCCTCAGCTCGCACGTGCGGCTGCCTGCAGAAGAATATACAGGGCGAGTTATAAATAGTGGCGCTTGTTTGCGCAAAGGCCGGTTGCCCCGCTTTTAAGGAAGAAAGGGAGGGAGGCGTAAAAACTACAGATCGCTGCTTCCTGTTTGCAATCAGATCAACAGAGTCGGCTTTAATGAGACGATGTGAGCCGCTCACAACATTTCCAGGGCAAGAGAATTTATTATTCCCAGAGGAGAGCGCTGTGGCCTCCTCTCTGACTTTACTGCAGTTTTATAGTCCAAATAAAGCAGCAGGATGTTTTATTATAGTCATAGTTTGTATGTGATGCGATGATGATGATGATGAAAATTGCAGTTGGTGGATTAAGGGGAACATTAATCAAGGTTTCTGCAGGTCCATGAAAATCCAATAAATCAAGTTTTAGGCCTTAAAATGTCATATTGGGATATTTAACACGTTTAAAAATTGATTGCATTATGAAGTTGATGGCACTTTTATGAAGTTGCATTAACTTAAAATGAAGCCAGCATGGAAGCACTAACCACTAATCTAGTGGAGCACACCCAGCTACTGTGGTGGGATGTGGGTTCTGCCTTCCTCTACCTGTGTGTTCACTCCCCATCGCCACGGTAAACAACAACAACAACACTATCTGTGCTAGCAACCACACTGAAAATTGGCAAGTTCCCCTCAGCTGGTTGCTAACAATACAAACTAAACAAGCTAGCAGCTGGTAGATTTTCTTTTGTGGGGATTTAACCATTTTAATGGCAGGGGTTCGCCCCAACATGTGCTAAACAAGTCTCCCCTGTAACTGTATCCTGGGTTTAGTGCCGCCGCAAAGATGATAATGATTTGTTTAAAGAAATACAAACGAGCCAGAATGTTTTTTTGCCCCCCCCGCCCCCCAGCCAGACCTTTGTCCAGTGCGGCCGCAATGCTGCAGAGACATACGTGGTGTCTCCGCTCATCCAAAAAATAGCAACTTCCAGAAGTAGTAAGTTAAAATTGTTTCTGCAGATGTTCTGTATTTGCATCCGAAGTATTATCGCGGTCTGGCCCCGGTGCGACCCACTCACCACTCAGGTTAGGGTTAGGCTTATGGTCTTAAAAAGTCCTAAAGTTAGCTTGCAACCTGCAGAAACTCTGGTTAATGACCCCAACATTTTCATCCCTACCATCATCCCTTGTTGAAGGAGGCGAAATATCTCTGTGAGATTAGTAAACACTACGTGAGGGAGCTCAGCTGTAGAGTCTTACTTTAGGTCAGATGTGTATGTGCAGCGTGTTATTATGACCTACATAAGGGCAATATTGACACAACACAGGCGCGGGTTCATCTCCGGGTAACGATCTGTTGTGTTGCAGGTACTACAGATTACCACTGCCAATGGAGGGAGCACCAATGGAAGAAGACTTTGACGCGTTTGTTAACATACTCAGGGTAAGCTCACGTGAAAACGTCAATCATGGGAACAGTCCACCAATCAGATAGCCCTTTTTGGTTTTGCTCCTCTTGTTTTGATGTGTTATTAAAGTTATTAATGTCTGGAATATGTTGGAGAGCGTCTGGACTGTCTCACTGAGGTAGTGAGAAGGTCATGGTTGCTTTTTCTCATCCACATGCAGCAGTTTGAATGTGTCTAATCCATCACTAATAAGTGTGATGGTTATAAAAATGGCAGAAAACCTGCAGTCTTTCCTTATTTTATGTCCGCTCTTCGGTCATCCGCTCTGTCTGGTTTCCGTCCTGCCCTTCACTCACACAGGATGTTCTTTTTCGTCTCGTTTTGCCCTTTTTTGGAGTGACTTGCAGCAGCCGGTCCAGTTCCCTGTGGTTGGAAAGTGGCTCGCTTTTTTTTTAAACAGTGTTTGGATTGGAGCTGCAGTCTCTCTTTCAATCTTTCCTTTTTTAATTCTCACTTAAGGCATTGTCCTTGTTGAGCTTTTCTTTCAGGCATGGCAGATCTTCATATTTTTTATTGCATTAATAACTTACAGGATATTCCCCTTACATCCCTCTTCTGTGATTTAAACATGATTTAAAGGTGCAATATGTCATAAAAATGTAAAGAATTTTGGTTAAAAACATTCAAAACTTAATTAATTATCAGCATAATGTGAAGAAATAACATTTTTGACATTGTGTCAAAGATGTACAGTATATGTGTTGTGCTGCAGAGATATCTCGTGAAGTTAGCATGCTAACCAGCTAGCTCGGTCCTAGTCGAATAGTTTCAGCTGGGAGATGTCATTTCAGAAGCTCTCTTAGCTTTTTTTCATCTGATAAATTAAGAAAATTAACTCACAAAATGTCAAGACAAGAAATATTCCTCTACCTATTTTCCTTATTAAACAGAAAAATACAACATTTACCTTCTGAATTCAAGTTTCTCTCCCTAACTGAACCCAGATAAGCTTAATTGCCTTTTTTATTTCAGACTGGTGTCAGCTAATAATGCCACTAGCAGCACAGCTAACTAGCTAACCGCAGCTAGTAGCTACAGCTACAGCGGTTACCTACGATCTTATGAGCGTCCTTCAACAGGTGGCCAATTCTTACATATTACTCCTTTTAAGACCACAGTTAGCTCATCTCCTGATAAAGAGAATGGCTAGTCTGCAACGTTTCGCATCCTCTATTAGCTTATTAAAAAATAAACAAAATAAACATACATAATGTCAAGACAGGAAATAGTCTTACACCGGTTTTTCTTATCAAACAGAACAATACAACTGTGTTCCCTCTGAATTCAAGTTGAGTCAGCTTAGATAGGACAACTGCCTGCACAGCTAACTGAGCTAACTCGATAACAACAGCTAGTAGCTACAGTCGTAGACGGCTACGGTAAAGAGAAGTGAGGAGCAAGTAGCATTTAAAAACACAGTTTCCATATCTCTGAATACTTTTGCTAAATGACTTTAGAAACCAGATTTTTTAAAAACTTACTTTTCATGAACAAACCAACACTTGCCTGGGAACATTTCCGTCTTTAGCGCTGGTGATACGATAACGACATGTCATTACAGACATAACACCGGTCATCTCTGAGAGTCTCCTCTGTATTTTGCCTGTTTTCCAGGAAAGCACCAGCTTGTCTCGGGGCCACGACGCGTCCCGCCGGCTGCCTGCTCTCCTCTTCAGCTGCCAGGTGGGCGTCGGCCGCACCAACCTAGCCATGATCCTGGGCACACTGGTCATGAATCGTCTGAGGGGAGATTCCCAACCAGAGCCTCAGTAAGAACTCAATTTAAAATTTCATCATGTTCAATGACGCAGCACAGAAATTGGTTTCTTCCAGCCTTTTTCTGATGCCAGATAAAAGGGAACCTGAGCTGGTTTGCCTTGTTTTGCAGAGTGGAGGAGGCAGCAGCAGCTCCTGAGCCCAAACCTGTGTTCCAGGTCATCCAGTCTCTGATCAACAAGCTGCCTAATGGGCCACAGGTCATGGAGGAGGTAAAGCAGAGCCACGCTAACCTACCAGGTTAACCAGTTAACCAGCAAGTCCCCCTTTATCTTAAATCTTAATGTAAGACACAACATGTGTGACATCACAACATCTGTGGCAACCAATTGTGGTTCAATGCGCAACTTACACAAGAGTGATGTGGAAACTTGAGCCACACGCACATGAATTTAAAATGGACTTCTCAGTGAATTAGGAGACATCTTGTGTCTGGAAATTTAACTTTTGAAACAGGAAGTATTGGATGTGTAGAGACGGAGAAGAGTTTTGGGGGAAAATAAGTTACATTCTTATTATTCTTCGAAAGAAATTAGCATTTTTATGTGTCTTCACACATTTCTTCAACTTATATTATTTAATTCAAGGACTTGATGCCGTTAAAAACATGTAAAAATGTCTTTTTTTACCTGACAGGTTGACCAGGCGATCGCCCTGTGTTCAGAAATGCACAACATAAAAGAAGCAATATACGAGAACAAGAGTAAGCTGGAAGGGATCGGAGAAGATTATCAAATTCAGGTTAGTGATGACCCTTTTTGGCAGCGCTGACGACAACCTGTAATTCCTCTTTTAAAGCTGATTCCTTGATGACGCTTGATTTCTAACAGCCTCCGCTACTCAGTTTATGTTTCGGCTAAATAAAGCGAGAGTAAGATAGAAATCTAAGGATGGCGATGAGCCCTTGAGCTGATTGAGGGCTTGACTAATGGGAAACATTGGACAGTCATAATCCTGGAAAATAACCCCTTGACAAACGCTTGACTTTCAACATGATCTGGCGTTGCGTCTCTTCCTCTGTTACTTTCTTTAATTTCACAATCACTCATGCAGCCCATCGTCATATTTGTTTCATGTCTTCTGGTGTAGAAATGAGCAAAAATTAAAATAATCATGATCAAAACTTACAGTAAAAGTTAACATGAACAGCTGGTAGATGAATAAAGTGTTTAGACGTGATGATAAAGGCTTCAAGAGTCTGTAAATGTTCGAGTTAAGCAGTATGAGCTGCTGCTGTGAGCAGATAGTGAAGCTTTCCTTTGTTTTTTAGGGAAGCAGTACCAAAGACTACTTTCTCAACAGAACCATGCAGAGCTTGGAGCGCTACTTCTACTTGATTGTATTTAATGCATACCTTCACGAACAGGTAACGTTTCTTCCTTAAATACACATTTCTTTATTGATATATAATGATCTTGTAACCTATATGTTGCTTTTTTGCAGTATCCTCTTGCCTTCGTGTCCAACTTCAGCCAGTGGATGTGCTGCCACGCGTGGCTGTACAGGTTGCTGGCCCGCATGGACCTGTCGGAGCTGTCGGCCCCGGCCGAGCTGGTCACCAGAGGAGCTCGCGTCCTGGTGAGGAAACAGAAGATTGTCGCTGTCGTCATCTCAATTCTGATCTTTGGCTGCAATGTGAAACCAAACCCTCATCGTGCAAGATATAGTTGCATTCTCAGTGTTCACGCATGGTTTTCAAAACATGGTTTTTGTATTACTGATAAACTCGCCACATCTCAAATCTCTTATCGTCTTCCCACACAGTTACGCAATCATCTGCGCTCTTTATATGTTTTGCGTAATGTGCATGTCTGCTCAGGTTGCCGACGAGTGCTTGGCTCTGGACGTTCTCAGCACAGTGAAGGAGATGAAGGCGGTCAACTTCAGACGAGTGCCCAAGATGCCGATATACGGAGTGGCTCAGCCGACGTCAGAGGTGCAGCAGATTCCCTCATATTCTCTCATCTTTACTTTAAATCCTAAACATCATCATGAAGGATTGAAAAGGGGATTATTTATTGTCTTACTCCTGCTTTTATCTAAAGACACTAGAAACAGGAGATCTCATTCTCGTTTCATTCGCACATTGTGCATCCTTGCACTCATGAATATTCACAAGAGTACAAATAGACTCAGAGAAGTGACTCATGATGATTTGGCGGACACTCGCACGCCCACCTCAGGATGCTCGAGCCGGACTTCCACTTCCTTTCCGTCTAATCGTAAACTTTCTTGTGTGCAGGCGACCGGTGCAGTTTTAGCCCACCTGACAGACGAGAAGAGGAAGCACAGCCACGTGTTGTGGGTCAACTTGCAGGAGGAGCTGGTGCTGGAAGGGAACGGCCAGATTTTTACGCCGAGGGAGCCGTCGTGCCTGGACCAGCACATTCCCGTCCCATCGTCTGACCCGCAGCTAATAGAGGTAGGTTTACCATCAGAAGCTTTAGGATTTTTGGTCTAGCTTTCGCGCAGGTGAAGTGAAATTGCTCCGATGTCTCTGCAGAAACTGGAGACGTCTTTGAAGGAGGAGATCCTGCAAGCTCAGAAGTGGCTGGAGGTGACGCTGGAGCAGGAGAAACAGATGAAGATGTTTAAAAGCTGCCTGACCGTGCAGGAGATCTTCAACCAGCACAAGAGCTCCCACCAGGGCCTCGTCTACAAACGCATCCCTCTGTCTGACTGCTGTGCGCCCAGGGAGGAGGTAAAGATGTGGATGTACTCACAAAACGTGCAGAAAGAGCTCACAGGGTGCTTTTGGTTTCTCATTGTGATGATGAGGTGACGATGAATGAGCCTTGTGCTCCCTCCAGTGGTCCTACCGAGCTATTCACCACAACCACATCCACATCCACTCATATTTGATCACATTTTTCATTCTTATTCATTAATTTTCTGGATTCCCATGAGAATTTATTGACTTTCTTCTCAGATTCTGCGTAATTTGTGAATAAATATCAGACTTATATGTTGTTATACTTCCTAATGACACACTTAAACACTTCTCAAATACAGAGATCTTAAGGTTGAGTTTGTGTGCGTTTGCTCTCAGGAGTTTGATAAGCTGTTGGAGGCCATGAAGAGCGCCCTGGCCGAAGACTCTCGCTCAGCCTTCGTTTTCAACTGCTCTAACGGCAAAGGCAGGACGACGACCGCCATGGTTGTCTCCATTCTGACTCTCTGGCACTTCAACGTAAGACGCCTCCTCGAGTTTCCTACACATTCATTAAGGCCCCCAGTATTTTAATACACTTCAAATTAAGAGTGTATTTAAGAGCGATCGCATGTGGCTGCAATGTTTCCATCATCCAAAATATAAACGCGTAATCCGGTGTCCTTTACCCGCAGGGTTTCCCAGAGTTTGCAGACGACGAGATCGTGAGCGTTCCGGACGCCAAGTACACAAAAGGAGAATTTGAGGTGGGTACATTTGCACTTGATTTTATGTATTCTTGTATGTATTCTATTCTTGTAAAGTGTCTTTGAGAGTTTTTAAAAGCGCTGTACAAATAAAATGTATTATTATTATTATTACATTTAAAAACAGACGCCTTCTCCAGCTTTTTAACACGTGATAACAAATTCTCTCTGTACGCTTTACAAATAACTATTGACAAGGGTTTATAGCTGCAATGTTGATAAATATCTGTCAGTTAACAGGATTATTGGCTATTTTGGCAGCAGAAACATCTTCATTGTCGCGTTTGAAGCAAAAAATGCCAAATATTTGCTGTTTGCTTTGAATTGAAGTGAAGATTTGATACTTTTCTTTGTCATACATGACAGTGCAGTGAATATATTTGGGTTATGGTGGGTCGGTCAGACATTTTAAGATGTCTTTTTTTACTGTGGGATATTAAACGGAGCCTTTTTCAGTGTTTTCTGGCATTTTATAGATAAAATGATTAGTCAACACTGATTGTAATCATTAGTTGTTGTGCTGCAGGACTGGGCGGATTTCCTTTTTTAGTTCTGTCTCTTCTGTCAGTGTTATGTTCAGTTTCCATCACAGCGTTCATATCAGACACAATCTGTGGTCGCTCCCCATCAGCAGATAATTAAGAGCGTCAGCAGTGTGTGTGTGTGTGTGTGTGTGTGTGTGTGTGTGTGTGTGTGTGTGTGTGGGGGGTTTTTTGAAAAAAGTCTCTAAACGCATGTAACAAGGCTGCATCTTGTCGCTGCAGTCCAACTTATGAAAAAGGAATGGTTTGGGTGGATGCTAATGACCTCCTTTAGTTTTGACTTGTCATTGCTGTTGTGTGGCTGTGTTGCATTTACACTGTGACCTCTCTGGTGAGCTTGAATTTCTGTAGGTGGCACCGCTGCAAACGTGAAATGCAACTTTTTGTGCACATTCTCCTTAGACAAGCAGCTTTTACAGATTTCATTAGGGGAAGAAAAACTGTATTTTAAAACAGCCCTTTTATAGCTTTTTATTCTAAACCCCCGCTGTCTGCACCTGTGATTGAAAGCTTCACCCAAACAAAGACTTGAAGCCAAAGCCTTTCTCCCTCTGCTCTGGGTGGTTTTTCTTGATTCAGAGTTGTGACAATGAGTCAGCGGTTGGGACCTGCTGGCCGTGTCCTCGGCACAGTAAACATGGACACACAGAGAGAGGCCGCACTCCGCAGGCACACAATGCGGCGTGCCAATCACAGCGGCAGTTTCTGGGATACACAGAGTGGTCGCCACAGAAACCTTGTCTGCCTCCAATTCAGCCTGTGAAGGATGTGTGATGTCGCCACCTCCGCTGGCTTATCTGCCAAAATAGGCGGCGTTTGCTGTGGCTGTGAGGTCCAAAGCATTGAGGGATGGAGCAACTGGTGCGGTTTCCTGGTGTGATATAGAAACTCGAGGTGTGACGTAGTGTCTGATTATCAGTGCGTAGGTGTTTGAAGCATTGTGATAAATATTTGCGTTTTATAGATCTGGTTAAAAGTCTAGTTTGTTCTTTAGCTGACCTGCAACTTCACTGTCTTGGGTTCATTTTCACCGATATAGCATTGTTTTCTGCCACAGCAGGCAGTTGTTTTCAGTGAAAAAGCTCTTAAAAACCTGCTGTACACTACCTGCTCAGCCCAAACAGCAGATAAAGACAAACTTAGCGATGAGCTGGTAAACATACTGGAGCATTTAGCCGTTAAGGAGCCAGATATTTCCCTCAGGAAGAGGTAGAGACAGAAAAACAGACAAAAAAATGAACTTTTTTTTCTTTTTCTTTATCTTTTTTAAGCTTTAACATGAATTAAGCCTTTGTTTGAGCGCACAGAGCATTGTGTATGTTAGATTATCATTTTTACAACCAGAGAGATGGAAAGAATCTGATCGGATCAAATATAAAATAAACAAGGAACAAAAACAGAACAGTTACAAGCTTCCCTTATCTGAAAAGGAAGTGTACAACTCCATTGTCTTAAAATGTATACATCCGTTTTCCACAGTCTCATAAATCATCCGTTTCTTCCATTTACCGGCAAAAACATTTTCTCTCGCTCTGAGCTGATAGGTTTCTTAATATAAAGCTCTCTTACAGTCACTGATCAATAGTAGGGTGAGCAGTCTTGTCATTGCCTTTTTGCTTGTTATCAGTTACATCTTGGTTGAATTTCTATCACTACCAGAGACACAAGGTACATAACTCTGCATTCCTTCGGTTTTACATGTCCCAGAAACATTCCCCAACTTGAACATTTTCCTAAATAGTCACACTTGTTTCTGCTGCCCTCAAGTGGCCAAAAACAGGAGTTGATCAACTTGAGTTAAACTCATAAAAAAGCCTTGAATACATTTCTTTTCCTTCATTCTTTGCGTATGCTTGAAGCTTCAAGAAATTGCTTGAATTTTGATCTCTGACCTGAACCGTGAAACTGGCTTTTTGTGATTTTCTTAAAGGGGCACTGTGTAGTTTTGGAGAAGAAACTCAAATTTGAATATTTACAATATTAATGAGGTAATAATAATGAATGAATAAACAAGCTGTTCCCAGAGGAAAATAATGTCAGTTTTTTTATTCAGTTTATCCAGCCATGATCGATGGCATACGATCTTTCTCTTCTGATTACAATCTCTTCCCCAAAACAACCAGATTTAGTTGATGCGTGAAGTCGTGTCCGTTGCAGCTGTCAGCAGAACACAGGAAAGTGTAAAGGTTTTATGAAACCTGACACAGATTGTGTGTCAGTGGTCAGGCTGCATGCTGATGCTGCTGATCTGACACACACACTGTGAATGAGAAAACAGGGTTTTTTGCCTGCAGGCCTGTTCTGTCCTCTGATCCGGCTCTTTGGGCTTCCTCCCTCTCGGCCTCCTGCTTCTTCTTCCTATCGGTGACATCATTGGTGTTGTAAGTAAACAATCTGCGGGGGGTCACCAGTGAGGTTTATTAAACTAGATGCTGATGGAAACATTCCCCGTCTGTGCGAGGCCGACGCTGGAAACGAACATGCTGACACACATTCGCGCCGATGTTTAAATTAGGTCAGGACACACGCGCACAAATTCTCTTATCGACAGACCTCACAAGAATGAGTTCGCCTGGTTTGTTTTAATCAGTCTCATTGGATTTGTGTGTATATATTTTTTTTATAATGGTGGAAAAGTATAAGATAACGTATGGCATTATGATGATGGACATTCATTGCACATAACAAACCATAACTTGTTATTTTTTTATTTTCAGCCACTAGGCAGAAGAAGAAAAACAAACAGAAATTGTAGGTTTAAAAAAAAAAATCAGAGTTTTTTAACTTTTACTTCAATTACATTGCTGCACTTGAGTCTATTTCTACTGCAGGTGCGGCACTAAATAACATAAAGCTGTGTCAGGAGGGAGGTGTTGTGTCCTTGAAACAACTTTTGAAACATTCTTGAAACTTTGGGCTGTCCCGGATAACGAGTGTCGATGTTGCTTTGCGGTGCGCAGGTCGTCATGCAGCTGGTGCGTCTGCTCCCCGACGGCCACAGGATGAAGAGGGAGGTGGACATGGCCCTGGACTCTGTCAGCGAGACCATGACCCCCATGCACTACCACCTGAGAGAGGTCATCATCTCCACGTACAGACAGGTACAGCACACATCCCTGTAGTATTCATTACCTGGTGCTTAAAATACAGGAAATCCAAGAAGAGCATAAATAGTTGGAGGTGTGTGTGTGTGTGTGTGTGTGTGTGTGTTCTTGTACTTCTATCTCTGTGAGGATCAGTTTTGAGTGCAACGTTTTCGAACATTCTGGTCTTCATGAGGAGCTTGTTTTGAGGATCAAGACTTTTTTGGGCGGTTAATGTAGAATTATTGCCAACTAGCCAAGAATTGTTGGTGGTTTTAGCATTTTTTTCGATTTTTCAAGGCTGCAGTGTTAAAGATTTAGTGGCAAATAGTAGTGTTAAGTAAAGAAAATACCCTTCGGGGGCGACCGGGTAGCTCAGTTGGTGGAGCATGCACCGCACGTACAGAGGATTTGTCCTCGCTGTAGGGTTCGAATCTGACCTGTGGCCCTTTGCTGCATGTCATCCCCCCTGTCTCCTGTCTCTCTACAGCTTTACTGTTAAATGAAACCATGAAAAAAGCCAAAAAGGAAATAATAAGAAGAAAATGCCCTTCATCTCAACCTATATGAATGGTGGGCGCTAAAAACGCGAAAAACCACTCTGTGGAAGAGGATGTGCTTCCTCTGTAGGTATAAAACCCTCATTCTAAGGTAACAAATACACAAGATTCATAGTTTCAGATGATTATACAGTGATGAAGACATAGATGTGGATAGTATATTCAATTTCTTCCTATAGATCCCTTTAAATGCCCCTAAATCCTACGCACTGCACCTTTAATTGCTTGTCTTTATTAGACCCTGTCCATTTGTTTTAATCCTATTTCAGTCTTTTAAAGCACTTTGTTACTTTGTCAGGCCATGTCAGGGAATGCATGATGTCATTGAGGACTACAAATACAAGTGTGCCCAATCAATGGGAACTGAAAGTCCAGACGAGTGTTCCACTTTTGTGTTGATTATATATTTCATATTAAGGACAAACAGTTGTGTTCCAAAGCAAAGAATCATCAAACCGTCCTCTGAAGTTCCTGGCAACGTCTTCTCCTCGAGGGTAAATCAAACCCAATTATTTATGAATCTGTGCTCTTCATGCTGAGACACAATCAGCATGTTATTAAGGACTCGGGTGCAGTTTCGCACGAGCCCCCATAGATGGCGTCGAGCACTTGTTTAGACGTCCTCCACAGCTGCGGCTCGGACATGAATGAGAGCGATCCAGAGCTCTGTGTGAGCACGAGCTGCAGAGCGTGGAAAACGATTGTTGTGCAACATAACTTATCTGTAAAACTCAATGGAATTCCTTCGGGTCTAAGAGGGAAAAGAGCAGAGCAGGAGAAAAGGCAGGGAAATAAATGATTACTGGTGGGATTTTTCAGGCTTGACCTCTTGAAGTTTTATTTAGTGGGCCTGCTGTGCAATGCACAAGGGCGCACTTGTGCTGTCTATGGCCCGAGTAGTGTGAAATAGCTTATAACGTCAGTTATATAAAGCAGCTGCTTTGTTTGACACATACATTGGGTGTATTTTAATGTCAAGTCCACTGACGAGCTACATTTTCTTCCTGATTCCCTATATTGAATATTCTGGGAGGAAATGCAGGTAAGAAGAAACATACAAGGTAGTATTTCTAATCTTTGCATTGTGGAAAAAAGGATAAAAATAAAAGTAATTTTACATTCAACAATACAAAAAGAGAACAAAATACAAAACAAGCTTTTAGTGCTGTTTCTGGACCAGGTCTCTCCTGATGCTGTGGCCTCTGCAGGGCCACAGCTCGGCTCTGTTTTAGCCATTTGTAATGCAGACTGTAATCATTGTGCCTCTGTGCACCGTCAGCGCGCTGGAGGCACCCGGTCCTGTCTCCACCGTATCAATGGGCCTCATTGTCCCGTGAACCTTGTCTTTCGCCTATATTCTCTCTCAGTCTGTCACTTTCTGATGCCCGGCTCCAGGAAAAGGCTCACTTTCAATTTCAATTAGGTAATTTGTACAAGCAGAAACTGAAGTTTTAGACATATATTTTTCACATATTTGTATATTAGGTAAAACTGCACTGACCTCAAACTTACCCAGAATTCAAAAGGATAAATTTGGCTCGAACTTTGGTAGTTTTGGACTTTTTCTCTCTTGGTAGTGATGACTTTGGACCCTGTGGTGTTTTACAACAATGTTTTTTACCAGTGGGCTGCCATATTCACACATTCCCGGTGCCAGCTTCAAGCTTTGCTGTTGATTGACATTTGGCGGATGCAAGGTAGCGCAGCAGTGCTTCAACAAAGATGGTGAAGAAGACCGCAAGTGTAAAGACACTTAAAAATCAGTTTTGCAAATGTTTTATGTGGAAGGAAATGCATATTTTTTTCATTTGTTAGACATTAGAAGGATGCGAGGTGAGTAACGCCAACCGTGAACAGAACCTGTTTGTCTAAAGGGTAACGCCACCAATTTTAGTGTGTTTACACTTAATGATTGTGCCTTTTGTGGCTCCAGAGGAAGCTGCACGCACTCTGATAAATTGCCTCCAAGTGATGTCACTCAGTGGCTAAATTGCATTGTGTGTAATGTAGGCGCCAGGGTTTGAAAAGGAAGAAGAATGTGTGAAATAAAAAAGGTTGATATTTAGGAGAGCAATGCTAGAAAAACCTGGCGCCTACATCAGCCACTGAGTGACATCACTGGATTACACGCAGCCACAAAAGGCTTTATACTACTTTTTTAACATATGCAGTAGTAAACACACTTTAAAAGTGGAAAAAAAAGATAAATAAATAAAAACCCTTCCTCGCAATTCCCCTGGTTGTCATCAAATGCTATCACAACCAATAGAAATGATGCCTAAAACTCCAGAAATAGGACCCAGATTGTACGAAATCAAAATGATCTTTTAACCCTGCTATAGCAGACCTCAGGTTGGCACTCTGTCCCCCTTTCAGCCTTTCCCTTCCTGCCTGAACCAGCAGGCCAGGTGATAAACAGTGCCAGATGTTACTAGAACCCGGCAGGCAGCAGCAGACGAGAGAGAGGGGGGAGAAAAGGGGGGAAAGAATAGGGGAAAAATTTCACCCCCACACTTTCTCTCTCTCTCTCCCCCGCTCCTCTCGTAGCCCTCTAAAGCACCCTCCTCCCCTTTGACAGTGGTCGGAAAATGTGTCTTTGATAGAGAAAAAATATATTTACACTGGGACCCGAACCGTCCGCCAGCTCCCAGAGGGGCCTGGGAATGGGTGGAATTGAGGTAGGGGGTTGGTGGGTTTTTTTTTTTGAGGAGGCTGCAGCGGTGAGTTCTTCTTAAAGGGCCTGTAAATGCCGACTGTCGACCGAGCGCGACCTCGCATTGCAGATGCATCCTCCGACATCAGGTCCGCCGTGGTGGAGAGGTTACTTCCTCTCCTCCTCCTCCTCCTCCTCCTCCTCCTCAGGAATCAGCTACAAGGGTTTTTCTTTCCACCGTCGGGAAGAAAATTGCCTCGAGCGATCTGCACACCGGCTGTTTACTTTGATATTGCTCCCTCTCTTTGTGGAGCTGTGTGTGTTTACAGGTGTGTGATTCACCATCTGACACACAGACTGAATTTATTAGATATGAAATGATTTAGAGCTGAGCAGGAAATCTAATGTTTACGATCTGACGCACCAACATCTCTTCCTACACAACTGATTGTTTGTTTTGTCATTAACGTGGCTTTTTTTCTTACCGGGATATCTAATTTCCCACAGTTTATATTTTAATGCGATAAAAATAAAACAAAACTAAGAGTTGGGACGCCGTGGACAGTAGTAGAGGATAAAGTAGCACATTTTCCTAAGACAGGAGAAATCTTTCCATTCCATATGTTTCTTTCAAAAATTAGACCAGACGTCATAAAACTTCTCCTTGGTATTTATTAATTCTTTCCATTAGCGATTCAAATGAGGCAATGTCTGTCATCAGATATCTCCATGCCACACACCACCTAGCTAACATTTCCTGCAGCTTTTTCTTCTTCTTTTTCCTTTGTATGGCGGTCGACAACCGTTGTGTTAAGGCGCATCACCGCCACCTACTGTAACAAGACGAGAACAGAAAGAAACAGAAACTGTTTAAGGGGCGCTGGATTAATTACACGATATCATCATATATCTATTATTAGAGCCAGAGCTTTACTTTTAATGGTCAACTTGGCATAAAATCTGCCTGCATTGAATCACCAGTCAAATCTGATTAAAAAAACACTTAAAAAGTTTGGTGACTTTTCCCCAAAATAAGGGATAAAGTAGCGTTTTCCCACAGATTATACTTCTACTGTGCATGTGCATGGTTTCACGACTTCTTTTATGGCTCAATACAGAGTGCCGTGCCGCGGCGTGCCAGTGCAACGACGACATTGGCTGATATCTTTCTTGGTTCAGCTGCTATGATTTGCTTCTGGGGGGGAAGGGGCAG
Source organism: Pagrus major (assembly GCF_040436345.1). Taxonomy (NCBI): domain Eukaryota; kingdom Metazoa; phylum Chordata; class Actinopteri; order Spariformes; family Sparidae; genus Pagrus; species Pagrus major. Next base: position 18,161,405 of record NC_133234.1, on the reverse strand, counting down.
GATTTGTGTCACGCAGCCAGTCTGTCTCTTTCTTATAATGTCTCTGGTTGTATCATATTTCTCTGTCTGTCCAGTACATCTGTTAGCTTTAGCATGTGTAGTGTTCCCCTTTGGACCACCAGGCTGGGGATTGTCTAGCCTTGTCAGATTTACCTTGACCAGGGCTTCACACTGAGTGCACAGAGAATATGATCATTGAAGCTCGCTGGCTTCCACCTAGAGTGTCAAGAGTCTTTTCAAAACAAAGAGAGCAGAGTTAAGAAACCTTACTTCTGATCCTTTTTGCTGGGCAATCTCATTTTTAAAAATTAAAAGCTTTTTCACTCAGGTGGTGAGAAACGCACAGAGTGAGAGTGAATGAGCGGCAAACCATGTGAGTGTGTGTGTGTGTGTGTGTCCAAAGAAAGGCCCTCATGGTTTGGACGGGGCAGTGGAAAAATATTTTCAGAAAGGGGAGAATGCTGCGAGCAGGTTTCCTCAAGGAAAGGTAGTGGACGTCTTTCGGAGAGAAGACGGGGGGGAGGAAGAAGTGGGGCCAAGCGCTCCGTGTTTAGGGTGGTTGAGGGGACCACCGCAGCACCGACAGCCAGATTAATTTTACTAAGAAAAAAGCGCAGGGGATTAAAAAGAAAGAAAATGAGAAAGTGTTGCGGTGGGAAAGCTACAGGCAGCCATGCTGTAAGGTTAACGAACCTCGTTATCCTATTTGGGACTCGTTTTTTTGCAGCTTTGTATGTTAATCTCAGCTATCTTCAGTACTCCTCTGGCTGGAGGGTCTTTTGTTTCAACTGTTTTCTTCTCAATTAGGACGACCACTTGACACAAGTGGGCCAATTACAAGGTGGGGTCGATGACGGCCAAAGGAAATATTGGCAGGAAAAACGATCCCCCACCTGAACCAGAGACAGGTTGTTCTTCTCCTCGCCTGAAGTGTGTGTTGACTCACAGCTCCTGAAAAGAGCCTCTTATTTAGATCCAGCACAGAGTGTGAGGGAGCAGAGTGGGAGAGCCCGGGGTTGTTGTTTTTATTCACAATTTCCAGCCTCTCACATGCCAATGCCAATAGCAACGTTTGCTGCGGCTGTCTGCAAAAATGACTGAACCCATCTGAGCAGGTGCAACCAGCTGAGGTATTTGGACGTGCATAACACCGTCTCTCTGTGCACCTTTTAGTGCAGAGAGTAGTTGTATGTCGGGGGGGTTGTTGCAGGCAGCTGCTACGAGTCAGCTGCTATTCAGGAGCTCAGTTATTTTAAGTGTACTTTCCACAGCTGTAAATGACTTCAGATGATCTTTCTAATACACCTAATGCGCGCGCTGATGTCTAATATGACGTGATCCGTGAGAATTGACTTAAAACGGTGTCATCATCGATGCTCTTTGTGTCTTGTTGAACATTTGCAGCAGATACCACGAAACAAAAACTAAATGTAACCAGATTCTTCTGACTTTCTGATACCAGAGAGTTTATGCAAAGAAAAATTTAAATGATCCGTTTCTATTCTTCTGTCAGCGGACTAATCATACTCCCTGCGTGGAATGATTCCAGGGTGGGCTGTTTTTCGATGCCGCACCAGGTGATTTCACTGATTGGCGCGTTTCTTTATGTCGAGCTGCTAATCAGTGAAAATCACTTAAAAACCCATAAATTCTAATCACATTCAGAGTTCAGACCACCTGTTCAAGCCTTTTCCACCAACTTTCGTTTGAAATTTGAAGTGTTGTGTCACTAACCCTGACTTAAAATGTTATTCTCAACAGAATGACACCTGTGAACTACGTACTTTTGGTCTCTGACTTAGTCATAACTGGAAATCCCAATAAACCAGAAATAGATCAAAGTATTCTTTCAATAAAATTATTATTTGCTGCAGGAACAGCATCTAATTCTCAATACTTTGTTTCATGTAGGTAATTTTCTCTGTTGTTGTGAAGCTGCATGAGTTTCGGTTACCGAGTTTCACATCCAGCATAAAGCTGCATGGAAGCCCGCTGGGTTTCTAGCTCTCACCACTTGTTGTTTTTCCGGTCAAAATTCAATATTGTTTTTATCCTGCTTTGGTCTACCAATCCCTTTAGAAAAGAAAGAAATGCTTCTGTTATGAAAAGCCAATTCTTATTCAGCTGCCACTCCACACTGGGCAGTATTATGAGCCAGATTTAAACCAGTGCTTTTCTTGTGTTTACGAATAAAACTAATGAGCCGGAAAAAAAAAAGCTGCAGGTCGTCTTTTGATTCTAGGGAGCCATTTTTTGCAATTACTGCCTTGTTAGCATACTCGATAAAACAGAAACAATTCACTAGAAATGAAAAGGAAAAATCTTTGTTGCTCAGTTGAAAATAGTAAATGGACGTACCTACATGGCGCCTTTCGAGTCTTAGCGACCACTCACAACCTCGCTTTACAACACAAGTCAGCATTCACCCATTCACACGCAGGTGACCATGAAAGGCGCCACCTGCTCACCAGGAGCGATAACCATACGTACCCACGCATACACCGATGGAGGCAATTTGGGGCTCAGTATCTTGCCCAAGGATACTTCGACATGAAACCGACCTACCGATTGGTCAGGCCATTCGCAGCTACAGCTTTACTTTGTCTCAAATGACCCGTAGGCTAGCTCATGGTGGCTAATTCTAGCTCGTGTTCACAAACTTAACAAAGATATTGCTTTGTAACATACATTACTGATTCAGTTTGCTGCCTTCTTGACTTCACTACCAGGTTTCATCATTCACTGTTCCCCCGTTTCACTCGTGGTTACAGTTGTTTAGCGACGGTGACAACAGTCTTGCTTTAATGTGAAACTAACTTTTGCTAAAAAGCAGCTAAACTGACTATAAAACGCTAAGCTGTTGCAATGTAAATGTATAAATGAAAATGGATATTGAAATGCCAAGGAAAAACTGAAACAAGCACTCGATTCAATTGTTTTCTTAGATAATTTTTCGATGACAGTTATTTATTCTAGGAGTATTTCTCTGCCTCTCAAACCTGATTCTTAAATAAATGTGTCCTGGTGTCCATCGCTTGTGAATTTCAGTAAATACCTTCATAAAAAAACATTGAGCGAGACCTTCGTTTTGCATTAAATTACAGTCCACAATACAACTCTGAAAAGTAGCCTTTCTGCACAACAGTGTCCTGAAGAAACCTTTCAAACATGCTTATGTAGAGGCTCACACACATGGATTTCTATTGCCAAGTTGCAATGTAACAAGCAGCTACTGTATGTGACTGCATGAATCAAAAATCACTCACTGGCCTTTGCTTCAAATCTCTGTTTTACTTTTGGATTTGTGATGCCGCAGCCACTGCCAAAGGCCTCTGCAGTCATCATAGTACTGTGTGTTTTATTTCAGATGTTCCCTGCGAGGGATCGAGCTCTCGTGCTCTGCCTCACTCCCTACATGCTGACCACTTCAGAAATCGTTATGTTTTTCTCAGTCTGTCCCCTGAATAACTGAACTGCCCTGGCCTGCCCTTTGCCCTGACCTCCCTCATGTCCCCCACCCCCGTCTCAACCACAAGGCCCCAGGACAGCGCTTCAGACCTCGCTGAGCCCGGCACAGAAGGGTTGCCATTTCCTGCCCCCACACACTAAACCTGTCATTGCCCCAGGCCCACAGACCAGGAATAACTACCTCCAAAACCATGCATGAGTGTTTAAACATGCCCCCAGTAGCTGTGGTCATGGTATCTGACGGATCCTGCAAAGCCCCAAATCATTTCACCAGGAAAAGGCCCACCTTCTTTTTTTTTTTTTTTGTCTAAGCTTTCACACTAGCTAGCTACTGTCACTGAACAAATACCTACTGGGAACACAATCCCAGTGAGGAAGTCACTCAAATGCCAACCATGTGGGAAATGCAGAAGTCGTGACTTGGTGGAGTCACTCCAGGAATTGCACTTTTGCGATGGCCCCAGCGAGGGAAGCCATGTTTCATACGTGAGGACAGTTGAGCAACAGATGAATCCCGTGTTAACGACGCCATAACTACTCCCGATGTGCCAACGGCTCACACAGTCAGCGAGGAACATTCAGATCTGCCTTGTCCAACATGTTTTTCTTTCCCAGAGTGGGACGCAAAATGCTTTCTTCCTGCATTCTGTTTCTCGAGGTAATCATTATGGCAAAGATTTTATATGTGCTGGCGGTAAATTGAGGTCAAAAATACATTCTTTGTGAATATAATAACGGCTTGAAAGCATTACGTACAGAGATTGACGTGAACAGGTGTTGCTGTTTGTGTGACTCATCCTCAGTGAGGACAGAAAAAGTAATCAAGCCTTTAGGCACAGCAACAGCCACACGTGTATATAATAACCATTAGACAACTGGAAAAGGAATGTTTTATCCTGAAAAATGGAGACAAAATCTGTATCGCAATCGGGGCAAAAACTGTAGGGTGGCGCAAAAGCATCGTGGTTCCAGACCTTTGATTTGCCGCCAACTCTTTGCCGTCTGTGTTTTGTGATTCAAACACATCTCGTGTGACGTGAACATAGCTGTGCGGTTGTAAGCTCACTATACAGATATCAGCGTAGAGGCTAACGTGTTCGTGTTAATTGAAAACGTTTGCCTGTTTGTGGGTGCTAAGTGGAACCATCCAATTCTTAAGGTCGTATCCACCGGGGATCTCTAAATGTCTGCTCCAGCTTTCTTGGCAGCACTGTGGCTAACAAACATCATCATCTTCGCAGCAGCTTTGCGGCCTCCTCAGAGGATAAAAGCCGACCATCAATACATTTGCTTTCTATTAACCGCCAGCAGCGACACAAACATCATTCGGTAGAAATTTGATTCGAAGAACTCCAGTGGGGTTTTGAGCATTGAATGTCTGATGAGCTGTAGCTCGCAGACATACCATTTTTAATGCCCCAGTGTTGGGTTTGCATGCGCAAGATATTTTGATAGCCCCGTAAATGATTGATTCACAGTGGGAGTCGACATGAGCTCCCTTGCCAGGCATGTGCACGTACAGAATGTACCATAATGCGTGCGGTTACTGTGGGCAGATATTCCAGTCTCTGTGTAGGCTAAGTTGATGAGCCCTGTCTCCTCCTGTGGCTTTTGTAATCTCTGCTCTCCAGACACGTGATGCATCTCGGCTTGTTCTTCTTCTGAGAAATTGGCTCTTTCTCGTCAAATGCTTATTGACGATTGATTTTACAGTACATTCCTTCAGTAGGGTTATTTTTTTAGACTTTTCTGTGTTAGACAGTTCGGTTAAGTATTCAGTTTGGATATTAAAGTGAGGTTGAATCTATTCTGATAGAGATCATAACCCGCAAGACCTTTTCTTGTAACGTCATGAGAAAATATCTGAACTCCTCGCATTAATTTTCATGCCCTTGGCTAGATGGATAGATTGTTTGATGGCAGATCTCTTTACACAGATTGACACAGCTCGCCCCTAAAATCCACCTCAACCTCCACTTCATGATTTAATCAGCGTAGTGTGGCTGAGCGACTGGAAAAAGACAGACAGAGGATTGGAATCTGTAGAAACCATTAACATAAAGGCATCTCCTTCCCCTCCTCTGACTGGCTGCTACATGGCCTCTGCGCTCCTTTTTTTTTTTTTTTTTAAAGAAGGAGTTTTGGGCACCATCTTGATCCATAAAGATCAGTTCTGCAGCTTGAAGCCAGATGATGTATAACTTGGATTGCTCTGCTACTGGCCAAGCTGGCAGGCGGCAGACTGGATGGGTGGATGGTCGGGTTTTGAGGGGAAAAAACCCCAAAAACATCACATACATGAGCTCGTTGGCTTCATGCAACTTTATTACCCACTAATAATAATATTATACCTTTCTAATGAAAGTTAGACTGCTTTACACAGACTTCTACATAAGTTAAAATACATATAGCTTTTAAAAAGTAGACAGGATAGAAAAGAAATAATGATGATAGGAGCTTTCACTTAGAGCGTAGATGGAGCGTTAACCAACAGAGTGAAGGTTCGATGAGGCTCCATTCCAAACATTGGGAAAACTATTTTTTTTGCCTTACCACATTGCTGGATAGTGCTGCTCAAAAAATGTGCCAATAGTTTCAATAGAGAGGATGCCTAATGTAGAGCACAATCATATTTTTCATTTTGACATGCTATAATTTAGCACCAGTATTGTATGGCATTCACAAGAGAGCACAAAAATAGCAGTAAAGTTATTAAAATTGCCTGCTGTGAAAGCCTGATGCTGAAAATGAGCTCTGAAGTTGAAATGAAAGGCTTTTAAAAATATGTTTTACCCCTTCAGCAGCTGTGTCGATACCCCAACGTGTCTTTTGGTGCGTTTCAAGACCAATGGATGTTTTAAAGACTGGTAAAGCGGGCGCAGGGGTAATGAATGTTACCACCCAGATGTAAGTTAGCTTTAACATCGCAGCTCGGACGGATTAAAGTTTAGCCGTGTTTGAAATTGTAGAGTTTTAGCCGTCCAAGAATGGGAATTGTAATAACCGTTAACCTCTTTTTAGTTATGAGCCGACGTGGTCAGGTCAGAGCAAAGGCCAGAGAAATGCATGTGAGCATTTGAGATTTTAAATTGTACGTTTTTAGTCATTTTAATGCAGAAATGTTCACATATATCTTTAAATGTCACTCATGTCATAAAGTTTAGATATGGCGTCTGTCGGCTTGAATGGAAAGAAGTCTAAAGATTTGCAGTTGGGTGCTGGTTTGTAATGAACCCACCTGAACATCAGCACGTATACTTGACTTTGAGTTGTCTGTTGATTGAGTCACGGAGCCATGTGTAGGCTGCCTGTCCACTCCAGGCAGGTTGGGGTTTGGTTTAGGATTTGGGTGGGAGGTGTTCTCGCAGAATCTCATGAATGGCTGCTTGTGCAAACCTGGGTGGGAAGGGCCAATATGGATTGGCCTTTTTACCTCAGCAACCCCATCAGCTGGTAATTGGCCCCATATGTCAAGCAGACGGACGTCTCCATAATGTGCACTTCTCAGTTCAGTCCTCGCCCACATGAGCCCGGAGACCTTTACACGGTTGTCTGCCATCATTGAGGGATTAAACTGTGGGAATAAAGTTTATAGTACAAAGCTCAATGTTCTCTTTTTTACCGAGCCAGATCCTCTTCAGATGATTTCCATTGACATTTTATGTTCTCATACACCCACACGTTGTTTCCTGCTACAAAATAACCCCTGACGTCAATCATCAGTGTCCTCTTGAAGCTGCGAAATCTTCCCATATTAGAAAGTAAAGAGGAGGAAACTCAAGCGAAGAGTGAACAGAGTAAACAACACTCTCAGTGTTTCTTGAGGTGGCTGTATCTTTAACCAGAAACAGAAAACAAGCTTTCAAGTCCCAGCTGTGAGGAAAGACCACAAACTCGCTGACTGTTTTCATACCATTTGGCGACTTCATCTCCTAATTTACTTAACTGAATGACCAATAAGAGGGCTGTCTTTTAGTGGCTGCCTCTGCTGCTGATTCAACATGCTCAGCTGGCTGAATGGCTGCCAGTAAGAGCAGATCAGTGCCAATGCTGCCTGACACACCACTACAACTTGAGGCAATAGGCCATCCCAACAGAAGATTATTGCCAACTGGGCACTCACCGCATAATAAACCAGCTGAATTGGGCCTTCCAGGCAAATGTCAGGGGTCAAAAAAACAGCTGATACCCAGCAATTGCTTTCCCAATCCTCCACTCTTGGACGTCTATTCGCTTTTCTGTGCTGTCTGATGTTTTTATCACAGCTTTTAGTGCGAGAGTCTCAAAGTCGAATTGATAAACTGGCCTCTGAGAGAGATGTCAGTGCTGTCAATGCCTTTCACACACATGGACAACACTGCTGAGTGATTCACTGCGGGAGATGAAATTAGACAAAAGTTGCTAGTGCCCTCAAACACTGTGATGATAAATCAATAGCACTCACCAGCTAAGGACTGACTAACATCTCTGTTAGTATGTGTGTGGAAGGAGAGGGCTGGGGTGGGGGTGGGGGGGTCACATCGTCGCTGTGATTTCAGCCCGTAAAACTTTTTGTACGAATGCTGAGCGCTTTCTGACGACATGAGATTTTCAGATCGACCCGTTATCCCTTTTACATCGAGGACCACATGTTGGACTGCCGAACATGTGGAACCCTTTTATACCAAAACCTCGAGACGCGCCTGTTTACACAAGACACAGGCACGGGTCAGGCAGTGTGTCTCATAAGTTGGTGGTGTTTATCTTTAATACACCTACACCTGCGGGCCGCAGGCTGTGACGTTTATCCTGGGATTATTGTGAACTTTCTGACGTGTTTGAATTAAAGGACAGACTGAAATGGTTGCCCGGGGCGGTCTTGAATCACTCGCAGGTATCGAGGGCATTTATGCTGTTGCTCCCAAGTACATTCCCTTTGTAAAGGGAGATGATAGAGAGATTGTTACATAGAAGTAAAGTTTTCATTGCCTGAGGTAATTTTGCCTTTGTTTGTTGACAAGGGAGACCACTCTGTGAATCATATGGTCTCAAATGACTATTCGAGACTGCATTGTCCTTGCATCCACTTAACCGTGTTATGGACACAAAGCGTCTGCTCCTCAGCAGGCACATTTCCATCAGTTTCGAACTGATTTTCTGAATCGTTGTACACTATGTCTGCAAAGTGTCTTTATGTGAGGTGCATTAGCGTCAGGAAAAGCATCTCTTGTCCTCTCTTTACACTTTTTTTTCTTTCTCTTTGCTTTTTCTTACTTCCAAACAAGAAAACTAGTTTGATTACATAAGTTAGCACAAAGTCGGTAAGAAATAAAATAGCTAGAATGGCATTCAGTAGAGCGTATACCTCCACTCAGGCCCATGTTTCTAATCTGTGCTGCTTGTACTGAGGAGTAGGAGATGAAGGTTTCCCAGTCATACATTTAACAGAAAGCTGTCACTTCTCATTAGTGGTAGCTCGGCCTTCACCTTCCTAACCGCTCACTTCCACATTGTCCTCGCTTAAAGCTCTGCTCGGCCAACCAGCATTCCTAGACTCTCTCGACAATGGTATGCGGTCTGTGTTTGGCCGGCCTCCCATCCCACCCGGGACCTAGCAGAGCCGAGGACGTTCATCATCACACCTCAGCGGTCGGCTGACTTACGGCTTCACCTTTGATAGCGAACGAGGACTGACCGGTCGATTCTTTTGGTCTGACCAGACGGGATGAGAGGATACTGTACTTCCAACTTTTTTTCCCCCTCTTTTCTGTTTCGCCATCTCAGCAGAACATTTTCTCCTTTATCTTTGAAAGATTATGAAATTGCTTCACCTTTTGGAATTAGAAATATATATTTTTTTTATCATGTATAGCAAGTAATACATTCTTGACTTGACTCAGCAAATAGCTGAGTATGATTATCAGTACAGTACAGGGTTTTCCCAGAACTTAAAAAATGTAATCCATGCAAACCCAAAGCCCTTCAAGGCTGTCTCTTTTACATGGAATGGAAGACATTTACTGGTTCTTCACCACATCTTCCCCAACATTGTTTTCTGAAGGGATTTCTGAGAGTGCACCAGAGTCCACTCAACCACACACATGGCTCGGTTGATGCAGACAGACAGACAGATGGCAGCCACAGAATTAAGGTTCTGCACATTGTAGAGGTGTGATTTATGTAATCTCTGCAAACTGATCTGAGAACATGTGTGTTTCTACATATGTGTGTGTTATGAGATCGGTATTTGGCCCTGGCTTGTGCGCAGATAGCTGGCAGGCTTTGGCACTGTGGATTTTCAGGCTACGAGATGAAATGCTGAAAAGCCCCCTGGGGTAGCAGGGCGCACAGGGTAATCGGGTTCACCAGTGTTCACCTGCTCTTGCCACTGTGGTCAGCGTGGACTGAGAGAGATTGGAGAAAGTGACATCTGTGTGTGCTTTCTTTCTTCCTCTGTGTTCTGGGGGACTTGATAAGCAACAGACAGCATATCTACTGTTTGCCTAGGTGTAGTTTCTCCTCCGCTCTGCTGCAGATGCTTGGAAAACTGGGATCCGACCACGGCTGTTTGGGAATGAACAGGAAACCCTACTCATTCCCCTTCTCTCTCTATTGCGTCATTCAGCTCTGGAATGACTGTATTATGGTGCACAGTGCACATTTTTCAAATTACCCTGAGTGCTAGCCCACCACTATGGTAAACTTTCATTATTCTCTGTGCAGCCCCCACAATGTCTTTAATATACTTCCCTAAAATGCTGCTAGCTGTGTGCAGATAAGCTGTTTTCTCTGTTTAATCCATCAAAAAGGACTGTTTTGACTGCTCTGATTCAAGTGTTTTTTGAGGCTTTAGCTACAGTAGATGAGTGCTGAGTCCTGAGTGGTATACGGCTCTGAATACAGATGTGAATGCACCCAACACTCATCGAGGACGCATTTGAGATCCAATCACTCGGACCACATTCAGGGTAAATCTGTGAACAAAGACATTTTATTGACGGTAAACATGTCAAATTTTACAAAATACAGTAAACCGTAACCAGTATAGACTACTTCTGTGAGGCCTGTGGAGGAAGTCCCCAGACTCCATTGAAAAATCACTCCATTTTTTGAGTTGTCGAGTTATGAGAAACTTTATAGCCTCTTATAACCTATATCGGCTTTTGTGAGGACACACAGACCACAAGCATACAAACGCTCATTAGCGGTTGAAGAACTGCTGACAGTTCGTGGAGCTACACTACACCTCGTCCCTTCTTGTTACTTTCTCTTAACACCAATTGACATATTATCCAGTCCAGCACGCACCTCACACTTAGCGACACACTCATACAGCTGGTTGGCAGACCTTTTCACTTGACACCTGGAAGTCCTCAAGGCTCTTAGCTACCAGGAAAAAAGAATAAAAGAACGTTATTAAGAGGAAAAACATCATGACACCGACTCGTCACAGTTATGAAAGCCTTTTTGCACTGAGCTCCTCAGAGCCTATAATTGAAGAGCAACCCAATTATCACCCTTACTTTGTCAGACATGGCATGTAAGGGTGCTGTTGCAGAGTTGCTTCTTTGCTAACTTCTGCTTTGCTAGGTTACTTTCTACAGTGTACGGTCGACTGGCACTTTTACCTCTCACCCCTCTGTGAACGGTGCATAGTCCTGTGAGAGTACTATTATCTTGCCTCTGGAATAACAATCAAGGGAATTATAGGAGCATCTCATACTTTGGATAATTGCACTGTTTTGTTGCTTCTGAACATAGGGCTTTGCCATGAAAATTCGAATCATTTTGTAATTATCATGCCACCACCATGTAACTATGGTGTTTATTGATAAAGCAGTAGAGGTTAAGGGTATTTGGAAGCACAGGGAGTAAACAACTCTCGCAAATGCTAGGGTGAAGCGTGGGTGACGTTTTTGTACATGGCTTACCAGCTGAGCTCCTTCCAAATGTCAAAACTGCTTTCTGCCCGTGGGGTTTTTCTTCAAAGACAAAAGGGGAGAGAAGATAAAAGTATACGATACGAGAGGATGGTCTACCTGTGGAGAAAGTTTCTTACTTCGCTTTGTCGTTGCTGTCACATAACTATGATCACCCACGCTGTATAAATGACAAGGTACCGGGAGGGCTTTCAAGCCTAGGCTGGCAGATGGTTGTGTTTTCTGTGTCAAGGTAAGTACAGGCATGAAAAAGCAGGATACACTTCGTACAAGGTGACTTAGTATAACCCATCTCTGCTTATTTATGTAGCTTTTTAGTAAGCGTGGGTGAAAATAATGGCAATCACAATCCAAAATGTAAACTACGATCTTTTCGCTCAAATTTGAAATGGCCTGCAGGTTTCAGCCAGACTTGAAATAGCCGATGAATTTCTACATTTGCACCATTAAAACACTATATTGCACTAAGGATCGTCCTTTAGTCAGCGATGTTATGTGAAGTTTGGAAACCGAAGTCAAAAGAGGACGTTAAATACGGTAATCTGTTAATACTGCTGCGTATAAATGGCCATATTTGAAATCTACACAGTTGATTTCTTGTGTAGAATAGTTGGGGTTAATCGTAAATAAATCTCCAGCGTCTCTTCAGGCTGAAACATGAGCTCTTATCCCATTTTCATACTGAGCATGGTATTACGACAGGTTTCATCGACTAAATTACTGTGGTTTCTCCTTTTTAATGATCTTATTATGTCTCTTTCTAAGCAAAGAGTGTAACACCATGAACTTGTTGCTGAGAGCTTTCTCTTCCTCAGCCTTGTTTTTTTTTTTTACTGTGTATTGCCTATTTATTATTCATAGCTGTTGATGTGGACTCACAATATGTGTTTGCTGCTGTGCCTGCACTTACGAGGACACAGACCCTCTGTTGGTTGAGCTGGTGGCCTGAGGGAGACTAAGATAAACAATATTATGTTGGCGCTAAGCGGAAATAATGTCCATGCAGGCAGGGGTGGGAGGTTCGAGGGGATATAGGAGAAACACAGCGCAGGAATGAGGATGTTACATAAGCTCGACACATGCCTAATCTCATTGATCGTCCAAGTTCGCCACACATGTCCTCGACCACTGTACGCTCAACATGAATGGTGTTGGCGCATTTTATTTCTCTTTTCTGTGTGAATTTGCTGTTTGCGGATTTTTATCCGTCACTTTCCTTTGGTGTGTGGTTGTTCAGGACCAGTTTGCATGCTATTTTATCAGCAGTATCCACAAATATCAGTGAGATTTGGTGGCGAGTGGGTCACTGAACAATAGATTTGTTTGAGGTTTGGACCCTAGAAAAGCATTTTTGTGATTTTCCTGCAAATTACTACACTTACATTGAATGGAAGAAAAATAGGCTAATGGTCCCTCTTGATCATGTTTGGTGAAAGTCTGCTCTCTGAGTGCGACATCATGCAAACAGAGCTAACAGGCAGGAGGCAATTAGGGACATTTAAATGGTTACGGTACAAGAGAGACAAACTGCCTCGGTTTTTGATGCTTGTGAATCTATTAGCTACTGACCTCTGTTGTTGTTGCTCCTCTTTTCACAGATCAAAAGTGGCAAGACGGAGAAGGAGTGTCAGCAGCTGCTGCTGAGGAGCCTGCAGTACCTGGAGCGCTACATGTACCTCATCCTCTTCAACACATACCTGCATCTAGAGAAGAAAAACTCCTGGCAGCGCTCCTTCACTCTGTGGATGGAACAGGTACATGATCTCCGCCACATGTCTATCTCACTTTTTCCGGATCCGCAGCAAAAGTTAAAGGGGTCTATTCTGGGTCGAGACCCATCCTCCATCCAAGTTACATGGAAATCCGTTCAGTAGTTTGCAATGTAATCCTGCTGACAAACCAACAAACAAAGAAAACAAACACAGGTGAAAACATAGTGTAAGCTCCTTGGCTATTTTATTCCTGTTGGTACTGAACTGCCCTTAGGAAAATATCAGACAAGCTGTGCAAACTAAACCACCTCTGCAGGTTGGGTCTGTGCAGAGTAACTGCAACTTTCCAACAGTCTCCTCTGCCCACGCTCTAAACACCCATGAATATCAGGCAAAGTAGTCAGTTGACCTATGAAAAAGGCGACAGATGTTTTGCAGGCAGTAACTTTGTTTGACCTTGTGTGCATTTAACAAACATGGAGGACGAAAAGGGGTCCTCAGGAATATAGTTAACCACCTGGTTTTATTGCCTTTTCATAAATATCTAACGGTGTTGACAAAAACTTGAGACACATTTTGACTAACCACAAAATAAGAATAAATACTGTTGTAATATTCATTCATTCTGCTTTTAGTTTTAAAGATGTTTTACATTCTGCTCTTTCATCTGGAATATGTTCTATGTTATGAGATGTTATTCTCTTGTTTTGGGACAACTGGTTTTGTGGCTACTGGGCTGACATACAGTATAATCATATAAATTATGAACAAACGTGTAAAAATGTTACACTTGCTTAATTTAATCGTGGTTGATTGTCTGTTGGTTGTATGAATTTTCAACGAAATTTGCCCTTTTCTTAGTGGGCCGAAGTCTCAAGAAGTGGTGATTGTTCCATCTTTCGTATTCTTTCTTCTCAAACTCCAGAAAATGGTTGTGGAAATAAACTGCTGCGAGTATTAATCAATCAGAACAATTCCTCGGGGATAAAATAATGTCCCGACTTTTGAATACGTCAGGCTTTGCCATCAGGCACTAGAAAAGGGCAAGGAGTAGCTGCTGGTGGCCTCTGAGAATAATTTGCACTTTGTCATTCGCTGCTGTGCACTTGTCATTAAAATCCTGGTTGGGGAACGAATCTGAAATCTCCTACGATGCTGCGAGTGTCGACCACTTTTCTTTTTTTCTTTTTTTTTTACACTCAGTTTGTGCACATTGTAAACTGGTTACCAGAGTTTCATCTGGGTTTTCCTGAAGGAATTTACAAGCTGGTTCTGGTTCTATTGTGGCCTGGTTCCTCACACACGGAACTTCATAACGTCTCGGCTCTTTGTTTTTGTTGGTACATTAATCGTTTGGCCAGCTGTGCCCTCTACAGTAAAGTCGAGAATTTATGTGCATTCCAAACAAATGAGTAGTCTGTAAGTGGTACCCGACACACACACGCACTGACACAGACACACACACACTGCAATTAAAATGTATGTTGCAATAGGTTAAACTCACATGGTGGTAAAAAATAAGCAGTTTGGCAGGTTGACAAACCACATTCAGCGTGATCAGTTGAAGCCGCAGTGCGCAGAGTAAGTAAACAAATGATGAATCTGCATTAAATGGTTTCATTTGCATCCAGTGCATTTGTTTTTAATTAAAAGGTGTTATCCCAACTTTAGCACTGAGCAAAACCTCTTAAACCAGACCTGTTAAAACCTCTTAAAGCAACATCTAAAGGTTCTGTTGGAGTATCCAGAACTTATGCTACGAAGCTAACAAACAAGCTTTGGTCATAATTTGGACCTCGGCCTGCTATTCTTATTGGCGAGCAGGCGTCCTGGAGAAACCCGGCCTGGAAAGCCTGGAATGTTTGAAAAAAATCACTGAATTGAAATCTCTTCCTTCTTTGTCCTTTATTGAGGTGGGATAAACGCAAAGAAAAAACGCGGAATTCCAAAATAGACTCGAACAATAGCTGTGCAAACAATTGTCACAGAAATAAACGCGGTCAATCAGGTCATATTCTTCCTGTTATGAATAGCGAATATATGTGGTGCATCAGAGTGACTCTAATGGCCCAGTTATGCCATGAGAAAATACAGGCATGCACACACGGAGCAGGAACGCTCGACGGTGAAGTAGGCAGCAGAATACACTTGTCACTATCGGATATTTCAGTACTTTATCGTCTTGGTGTAGCCCCTTTGTCCCTTTCTGTCTTTCTCTGTGTTCATAGCAACTAAAACAAGGTCACATAGTGCAATTTATGAAGCCAGTCGCATACCTTTATCAGAAATCATAAATATTCAGCTCTTACCTTGTTTATAAAGAATAACTGAACTGTTTGAAAGTCCTTCAGCCGTTTAGATTTCTAAAACAACCTGTAATATAACCTTCTTTCCCATGAAAATGATTGTTTTTTTAAAAAGAACTGCCATTTCATCATTCTGTGCAACTACCTACTCAATGAGGAGAGATTTTCAGTACAAAGCCCAACAAAATCAATGTTTTTGTGCAACTTTAATTCATGGAATTAATTGTAAAAGATCGGAAAAGCAATGAAATATAAAAGAAAGTATTGAGGTTGCTGTGATGCCCTGTATTTCGTTTCCCTCCAGAATCACCTCAAACATGTCATGCAGAGTGATCAGCTCTCTCTCTGACAGTTGCGATCAGTTGTGCGTGAAGTGCTGCCCGCGGCGTTGTTAAAAATCCACTTTAAAGTCGCGCTCCTCATATCTGGGATCCAGCGAAGTCGCCATGCAACTTACAGCCTCTAATCATGCGGTCTTTGTTGTTTTAACACCGCGGTCAACAGACGTCTCAGTGCTCTCACCGAGGCAATCAGGTGAGCAAATGCCACTGGAATATCTTGCAAATTGCGACTTGTTGTCTTTGTTCTTTGGGAACCAAACCACGTTGCCAGAGTCGTGGAGAACGTGATGGCTGTGGTCTCCAGGGGTTGGACAGAGCGTGTCCGATACCAATGTTTGGCCGAGACATCAGTTCATCCCTAGCAATAACTTTTTTGCAACAGAGGTTTTGCAGTAGAAAGATGATGACATATCATCATCTTTACAGTTGATATCTTGAACGTAGCAGCTATGAAGGAGTCATGTTTCCTAGCTACTCTTTTAGCTCTGGTTTGGTCTCTACCAACTCTGACTCTTCACCCTTGAATGCTCCACTATGTCCCTC
The DNA here is from genome assembly GCF_040436345.1 of Pagrus major. Classification (NCBI taxonomy): domain Eukaryota; kingdom Metazoa; phylum Chordata; class Actinopteri; order Spariformes; family Sparidae; genus Pagrus; species Pagrus major. Next base: position 18,145,116 of record NC_133234.1, on the reverse strand, counting down.
AACCAGTTGCTAACAGATGCTCACCAACATCAGCCACAGAGTGCAGTGTTGGGGATGCTTCGTCACTGCTGGCTGAAACTCCTGTGAAGAGCTCATCAATGTCACATTACTGTCCTACTTCTGGTCGGAGATGAACACCGACTGTAGCTAACAAACTGAACCTCCTTTTTTTTCCTCTCCTGCTTACATATTTGTTTTGCAAACATTTACAGCACGTCATTGACAGTGTGACCGTAGTGTGTGTGTGTGTGTGTGATAGAGAGGTGAGGTGGCGGGTCCCTGGCTTTGATTCAGACCTACGATGTCGCGGCTACGTGGCACGAATGAAAAAGCAGAAACCTGCTGTGAACATAAAACAGAGAGGAAGGCGTCAGGGTGAACATAATGGAAGTGCACACTGCCAAAATGTCAGAGGAAAGTCATCCATTAATGTCTCTTCAATTCTCCTGTGCATTTCTGTTTTATTCTTCACAAGTATACTCATTTTGAGCAGCAGTGGTTTGTTTGGATTGAATAGAAAGAACAGCTTTAAATCACAGAAAATGTCTGCAAAGTGCGGAGCACGAACGCAAAACTGTTGAGCACAAAAGATTTTATAAACGCATTTAAACTACTTATTCGAGGTGAACTGGAAGTTAACACGTACCTGCAGCAGCTAGAATTTGATTTGAACCAGCGTGACTCGGTGAGGGTGAGACGGCTGCTGAGGCAACCAGTCTGTCTCACGCTGTGGTCTGGATTAGGTGTTATTTTACAGAGATCGTTATTCTGATTCATGTTTTACGCCAGTGAAGGACTGACAGAAAGAACTTAGATATTCAAACATCCAAATGTTTTCTGTCCTCATGGATTATGTGAGTGTTGTCTTTGCTGTTCTCTTCACATATTTGCCTTCAGTGTTTAATTGTTATCCTAATCTCATGGAGAGCTGCAATGATTAATCGATTACTTGTCAAAAGTGAGGCTTAACAGTGATACATTAGTTTAAGCAGTAATAAAATGTCTTTCTAAAAGGATTTCCGGTAATATAATCACCATTAATGCATTACCACCCCAAATTAAGTCCCACTGGCAACTTGTTTAAGCTTGTTAAGAGGAGCCTAACGATATAAATGTTTTAACTTTCAGCACTATGGACTTGCTACACATGGTTAGATCGGTCGTTCAGTTCATTTAACTGAAACCATAACAACCAATGAATAATTCATTCAGATTTGGGGAAAAAGGTGGCAACTCCCTACCTTTAGAGCGGTCATAAAATCCTAATTTGTGTCTATTCTTCATTAATGTACTCCCCTGCAAGCTCTTCAAAAGAATCAGAGAGGGTTTTTCAACCAAGTAAATGCTTGTGAATATTTGAATATTGTCCTGTCCGTCAAACAAAAAACATATCTTCTTTCGACAGGAGCCATATTTTCTTTTATTCATGCCCGGTGTTGTTGGGTATGTTTTTTTTCTTCATGTTGCTGCCTACAAAATGACAGTGTCCCCACCTTTTTCAGTTTAGTTTTCAGCCCAGGAAAACATCTGGAGTACAGTGAGGCCAACAGTTCTGGTCAGACGGAGCACAGTTTTTGCAGCGAGCGGCGTCTTTCTCGGTTGTTTTCGAAATGCAACTGAATGTAAAAGATAAAACTCCTCTGTGGCCGTAACATCTTTGGGTTGTGGGACGTACTGATCAACATTTATCAACACTTTCTGACATTTTATAAAACAAATCGATGAATGCAAATCATTTCTACATCCACTTAACGCAGTCTGACGAGAAAGTCGGCACACAAAATGTTCCTCGAAAAATAGTGCAAAGCTTGTGGCGCTGCATAACGAAACCTTTCAGATGTGCAAAATTTAGAGTTCAACTAGTTAATACTGATTTGACTGTGTTCCCAAATAACGTATAAGAGAAAATAAGAAGAATCTCTAAAAATAATAGTCAAACACAAATATAGTGCAGGAAAGTCTTGGTGACATATAATACGTTCCCCCCCTCCACCATCAGTATTGTGATGAGTTTAGTGGCCCACTTGCATCAGAATCTGGCAGCAGCCCAACCGGTCTGACCCGACCAACCAACCCAGAGGCGCAATCATTAGCCTATCACCAGTGACCGTGGCAGGATCATTAATGACAAACTGCGAAGGCCGGGGGCGGCAGTCGGGGGTCATCGCCATCCCTGGTTGTGCATTTGAAGCTGTGGTTACACAACCTGCCAGATCTGAGCGGTACAGTCCGTCCTGCATGTGTGTGTGTGTGTGTGTGCGCGTCGATTAATTTGATATTGTACAGCGACTGAAAGCAGGAGCACACTGTTCCCAGTAGTGCAGAGCAGCAGCCTCGTCCAGCTGATAGTTAGCCTCTGGTTTGTCTGGCCTCGATGCTTCTGTTCAGTCGGATAATTTGAACACAGAAATGTGTTTCGTCTCGTTTCACTGCAGGATCAAAGATGCTGACTAGCGTGTAACGATGCAGGAGGCAGCGGGACACATTCAAAGCAGTGTATCTATCGTAGTGCAGGAAATAAATGCCACATTACTGCAACATTGTGTGCATATTGGATAAATATTATCCCTAGCCTCATTACCCCGTGTTGCCATGTGGTCGTATAGTGAGATCAGAGCAGAAACATCAGAGGAGTTATTGGAATTGAAATCCATGTTTGCTAATCCAAAACACGGCCCTTCACACAATGGCAGGACTTGTGTACAGTGCATACCACGGATGCCTGCAGGAGAGGTACCCTATCAGTCACTCCAGCTGTTTTGATGTGTGGCACAGAGGCCTCCCTGTCCCCCTGCACGGGCCCGGTATGTGCACCCTTTGAGATAGCCGACTGTGGGAAAGACCAGCGCCTCCTCCCCGCTCCCTCGTTTCTCTCCAGTCGCTCCAGGCGCCTAATGAGTATTGGCGTTTGAGATCTGTTCAATGCGGCATGAAAGACCAGCTTTGCATGGTGTCACCCAGAAAGTCCGTCACCACGCACAAACAACTTCAAGGGCACATTATACAAACACAGTGGGGCAAGATGCAGCGATTTACCACCGAAGATCAGATCTGCTTTGATTTTATTTATTTTTTTCTTTACTTTGATGCTGTTGTACATCTCATGCTGTTGTCTTTAGCTGGTCTTTCCACATCAGCAGCACCCTGTAGAGCCATGACAACTTTATATTCATTGAAGTTTCACATTATAAAAGTGAAGATGCATTTAAATGAGTTGTGTTACATTCCTTTTTTAAGTAAGTTTCGCCCAACTGTCGAAATTAAAACCTGAAAACAAACAGAGGGCAGCGTGTCACCAGAGTAGCTGCTAACTGTAGCTAACCATACCTGCCAACAGCTAGTTAGCTCGGTTAGTCGTGCATCTAGCTGTCCCGACTGTGAGCTCGGAGCCCCCAGGGGAGTGTTTGTGTTTACATCGCGAGCACAGGAGCTTATGAACGGGACTGGACCAGGCTAGCTGGTTAACATGCTAATTTCAGTAGATTTCTCTGCAACACAATACAAAGAAGTCATATCGTCAAAACTATATGTTGCTCTTTTAAATCAGAGCAAATCAGAGCAAGAAACAAGCACAGTAGACTAAAAGGGAATAGCTTATGGTAACAAAATGGTGTTTCTTTGGCACTCGAACCTTCAGCATTGCAGCCTCCTTGCACTATAACTGAACCAGAGGAGGATAAACGACACATAAGGTAACGGACGACATTGTGCATGTTATTTTCCGGCACCTATATCTGGAAACAGAGCATTCATACATACTGTTGATCCAGATGGTCAGTACGTGATATCATTCAACCAGAAAATCACTGAAAAACGTTCAGCAGAGCTTCTGAGCTTCAAGGTGGCAACACTAAGTCACGCACGTGGTGCATTGACCTCTGTGGTGGAGAATCTTTGTGATGGGAACATACTGAATATATGGATGGATTCACGAGAAGCGAATTTTCTTGCAGGAGTGGTTTCTTTGGAAGTTTTGATGCCCCTTTCTCTGCCACGTCTGTGTCAGCATTAAAACCCATTCGACTGTGACTGCTAATAAATCCAACCTGACTGCAGCTGGCGTCTGTTGTGAGGGAGCAGACTTTTCCGAGGATTTGATACACAAAAGATAGATGTTTGGTGGAGTGTTCACCGCATGCCGTCACCCATCATCCTCTTTTTAGGAGGTCTTGAAACCCTCGAGATGGGCCTTTCGAAACACAACTTTTTTGCTGTTTCAGATTTTCTACTCATCGCCTATTTAGACAGCTGCTCTGTGGAGAACATGAGTCAGGTTAAGTGTCCTGGTTAACAGCTCAAACCCACAGTTTCTCTTGGGAGTCCCATCCGCTGACTAACGGCTCAGCTGCACCCACTCATTTGTTCCCACCAACGAGCTCACACACTGGCAGTCCGCCTGGCCGGCGTCCAGGAACGCATCAGACACAAACATGAATGTACTGAAAGATCCATCACTGCTTGTGTTCGCCATAAAAAGCGAGATTAAGATGGGAAGCCGCACGGTCACGGGTTCTTGGAGAGACGGCTCGCAGGGCTGAGGAAAGGGTTTGAACCAGCGTCGACTCAAAAAAAAAAAGCAAAAGTTTTAGCGTTACATGATATCTATTGTGAGATTTGATTTTGCCCGGTCAGCAAGTTGGTAATCTAGACCACACTCTGCGGTGCCTTGTGTTTATTTCTTCACAAAGCTGGCCAGCAAAGCTATAATCATTGTAAGTGAAAGGGATATCTTGATACTATTATTCCTGTTCATTGTTCCATTGTGTCCTCCTCAGCACTCAACCTGACAGGGCATTTTTAAGCAGCACCTCATACAGGATTACCTCACAGCCTCGAGAACATAACCGCACTCGCATTCTTTGATTTTTTTTTTTTTTATAATTTCAAGTATGCATCCACAATCGGTGCCCTTTTTTCATTCCAGCGTTCTTTCACTCTGAATCTGCAGACTTCTTGACTGCCTTAGGAGGGAGAGGTGAAATGTTTGCGGCCACGTTGCCTCGATTGAGTTTTTTCCTTGATCTCCTGCAGTGTCTTAGAAACATGCAAACAGCTTGTGGGTCAACTGTGCTGTGTTTAGATTGCAAACTGAGAGTTTAAAGCTGCCCAAAATGATCAGAAATCCTTTTTAAGATCAGACTTTGGTTACTCGACGCTTCCTTGGAGCTTCTCCCGCAGAGTAAACTGGCCAAGCTGTGGCACCTCTAATGGGGTATTCAATCTTTAAGTCGTCGTCCGCTGGGTTTATTTCTATTTGTTTGTGTTGTTTGGCTTTACGGCCAGATGTTTCTGGTTGTCCGTGGTGCCTCCCATCAGTCCTATGGTGCTCGACAGCCGCGGCAGATCATGAGTCAGCGTGACCTAACATGGACATTGAACTCTGTCTCGTGGGAATTGTCAAAGTGGTCCTGGCTGCACTCATTCATTCAGTAATGACTCAGAGAAACTGAATAACATATACCGTTGCCATGGCGTTGTCCCATTACTATGCTTAAGGACGAGTCGTCGGTGTATGCGTAGTCCACTGCATATTCATTGTAAACACTTTAGAGGAAGCTCTTTATAGATGTTCCTCAGTGGGAAAAGTGTTTTTATCCAAAGCACTCATTATGCTTTATCATTATTCACCCATTCATTCACACGCATATGTAACGAGTGACAATGCAAGGACACGGGCTGGCCATCTGGAACAATTGAGGTTTGCTCAAGAGCCAGAGAGCAATCCGCCATCGCCACTCCTGTGATTAGTAGATGACCCATTCTGCAACCCGTCCAGCTGTTCAACATTTTACACACACACATACGCAACATTTATTTACATCTTTTTTACATTTTTAGATAAAAAACAACGTCAACTCAACCCACTATAGCTTTTTTTTCCCAGGATGACAAAGGCATGACCCACTTTAGCTGTTCTCACCCTCAGAGCCGGAGTCAGAACCATGATTTCGCCACCCTGGGGAGAAAAATTGAATATACATAATATTCCTTTCTGAAAGGGCAAATTCTGCGTAATGAGCAGCGTCGAGACAAAGTCGTGACTGAAAATTAATTGGCGACCATTTAAGCAAGAGTCTAATCGATGAAGTCACTTATAAAGGTCAGACTCCCAGCTTCTAAAAGGTTCGGATTCACAACGTGTTTGCACTGAGATCTTGCGTGGGGCATTTTTCACTCTTTAACCCTAAAAATGATTGACGGATTAATGCAGATAAAGGGAAGACTACCCCTCTATCTGCATTAATCTGTCAATCATTTTTATGGTGAGCAAATTGCAAGTTTGGGGACTTACAAAAGATACATTGAAATGATTATCCCAAAATTACTAGGAAATTTTTAAATATTAAAATGCCTTTACTGTCACGTCTTTAACTCATTTATAAGGTCTAGCATGACCATGCTGTGACAAAAAAAGCCATTTTCTTGGAGTTTTCTTTTAATTTTTATGTCTACTTGGATCCGTATCCAAAGACCACCTCTAACAAAGTCAATTTGAGTCCAGGAAGCACTCCTACCCTTACATTTTCTTTTTAAGAATTATCCAAATCGAAGGGGCAGAGCCCGACATATTCTGACTTTTACTTGTCTTCCTAAACTCAACAGCTCCAGTTTGTAATGCACACTACCTGTCGTCCCAGATGAAATCACCCTGGCATCATTAGGGAAGACATTATTGAAAAGTCTGAGCAGTAGCTTTTGTGAAGACTAAACAAAAATCAGTGAAGTGGCCCTTTGACTAAACTTTATATTCTGTGGATTTTGCTTGTAATGTATTATTTTTACATTGTGGTGTTTATGTTTTTACTCAAGTGAAGGATCTGAATACTTCTTCTACCACTTCCTGTTGTTTCCAAACCCACAGTAGATACCTTTTTATTCCAATGTCACAGCTGCACATGAAGAAAAACCGTCGGATAACATGTTTGAACTCTAAAAAAGTGGCGGTCAAGCGTTTGTGTGGTCATGACGGACAAATAAAAAAATGCCTGGCTCGCCGTGTTGCCTCTTCATTAACATTTCGTGTGTTTCTGTGGTAGGTGGCTGCCAGAGCCGGAGTTTATGACATCCTCAACCAGCTGGGCTTCTCCGAGTTTGAAAACCCGAGGGACACGCCGCTGGCCAGGCTGCGCTGCCGCTGGCAACGGCAAAACATTCAGTCACTTCCTTTCCGAGGGGAGTTCATCTGAGAGAGGATCACTGTGAACGCACCACACCAGTACTGTGCTTTTCAGAATAAAAGACATTTACATTAACGTTGTTACGCCTTCTATATTTACCCCTGTATTATGCATCACTTCATCTATTGTTTGTGTTACTGCTTCTTCTTCTTTTTTTTCTAACCCACTGGCGATGTTGGCCTTTTGTTGTGTTTCATTGTCGAGCCTTAGCAGAATGTTGCTCCTATATTAGAAGTTGATATTTGTGCCTTTGCATATTTTTTTTTTTTATCAATTGTAGAACATAGAATTTCAATGTACTAATATTTATGTTACTTTTTTCAGAATCAACTGTCTTACGTTCTCACTTTTTGAAGACGAGACAAGCTTTTAAAACTTCTGTTAGAATAAGATGGGAGTTAAGTGTTGTTGTTGAGGAGAGAAGCAAATTCCACTGTGGTGTCAGCCAACAATTATGGCTGTATGTCACAACTGTTTGCTGTCGTGTGACCTGATATTTTCCTTGAGCCCTTTTTTCTTTCTCTTGCGGGCACAGCTGTCATCAGTGGCTTTGCGTTTATCCGACTTGCTTTTTTAAACTTTTTTTTAAGAAGATTCCTTGTGTACATATGAAAGCTGTTTTTATTTAAATGTTAATGTCTTTCTAAAGCTGGTCAGAGAGGATGTTTTGGAGAGGAGATGCTTTCTTTTGCTTCAGTATAACGGCAGTAATCTGTTGTACCCGTTTCTTTTTTACATTTATTTACATGGCTCATGATACAGGTACTAACAGTACAGCATGTCAGTTTTTATGCTAGTTTGGTTTTACTTTAAAAGCTGTTAATGTGTCCTTTTATTTGTTAACGTTTGAACGATATTGCATACTTTTTCTTCTTCTTAAAATCGAAATTGTCACATCACATCCTGGTCCGACTGCGCCCATTATCCTACTGCGAAAGGGGGTAAAAAGCGGGAAATTGTTTTTGCACGTGGGAGGCGAGCCCTTGCATTAAAAGTGGCAAAAGAAAAGGTAAAAGCTGCTAGTTTGTTTACGTTCGTCTTGTTAGCGAATAGGTTAGGGTGACTTGCCATTTTCAGCGGGTAGGATGCTAGCTCGGACGTTGTTGTGTTTTCTGTAGAAACGGCAGACTGAAAGAGAATACAGACTGAAATAGTCAGCCAGTTGACCTTACTAACACAGCGGCCATGTTGTTCTGACATCACATTCGGGGTGGGAAGCTAAAAGTAGCTTCTGTTAGACAACAGCTAACGTTAGCATTCAACCACTTCCCAGCCAACATAACAGTTTAATAGTGTTTCACAATATGATAGGAAAGCAATAAATTAATTCTAAAATACACATCAACACACATTTTGATTCGAGATTTGGGCGTGTTATGCTAGCAGTGGCTAATGTAGCCTCGATGTGCTAGCCTCAAGTAGAGATGACGGGCAATGCTACAGAGGTATGGTTAGCTTTTAAACCCTGGCGCCTATATTCCCCACAATGCAACTTGGCAGCAGACAGTTTTGGTTGGAGATTCAGCTGTGTTATGCTAGCAGCGGCTAATGTAGCCTCGATTTACTAGCCTAAAGCAGAGACGACGAGCGGGCTACAGAGGTCTGGTTAGCTTAGACCTGTAAAGTGAAGGATAAATGTACCTTTTAACCACTTGGTGGATTATTGTTTAGTGTACCTACACATCCAGAATAGCTTTTTACTCTACAGTATTTCTTTAAACGTCTTATCACTTCTTTGTTTGATTATTTTGTTCATCTTTAATTTGCCAATATGCTTTCAGTTGTACAGTAACTCGAAGTGTGCTTTAAAAACCATGAATCCTGCCTTAAAACCAGAAAGATAAGCCAGAAAAAAAAATCCCTCCTCCAGATGCCTGTCATTATGTTTTTTTTTTTAATCATTTGTCTTTCTCAGTGTCTGTGTACTGCATATAATCGATTCAGACAAGTTGAGCAAAAAGGTTCTGATGATAATTTGTAAAAACCCATCTTCGTGTGACTTGATAACACCAGTACATGTGCACAATAACACCCTAATGTCTTAGCTATGATTTTAATTTAACGTTTTTGTTTTTTAAACAGCCTTTCTTCATAGAGGCGATGCATTACCCTTTATCCACTGTGTGTGCCGCTTATTTCTTCTTTGGGGGCTAAAATAAAAAATTCAAAAAGATTTAACTGTCTGTGTTTTGCTTTTTGTATCATTTTATTGTGGACTTTTCTCAAGCCGATCCATCTGTGTCAAGGATTTGGGTTTTAAAAGTGTGGGAGGATTTTCAATAAAACAACGCTGCGCAGCGGAGCCAAATAATTGTCTCTTCCCTCCTCGGCTTCCTGTCTTTTTTCCTCCTTATCTCGGCATCATCTTTTGCTCCAGATACGCACCGCTAAGACTCCGCTCGTATATCCGGATGGCCTCTTTGTCTTGTGTCAATGCCAGCCTCGGAGAGCAGAGGAGGTTATGAAGCATCGGGCGGCATACATTTACACAAAACAGATGATTCATTGTTTGGGCTGAAATCTTAACATATTCCATATACAGTAATAAAGAGCTTAGGCAGATCAAAAGACTAATCTGAGTCGCCTTTTGATGTGGACAGGTAAGGTCTTAATTAAAAGAAAAAAATATGGTCACTCTCTCAAGAATGGAGGGCTGTGTGGGGATTAAAAGGCACCGGCCGGCACATCAGTGAAGCTCACTTGGCTTTGCTGGCCTGCTTTGAAAGGCTGATATCCCAGATCACTTCCCGTCTTGTAAGTGCATAGCAGGCTTATCTTTGGGAGCACGGAAGTTGTTAGGATTTTATCACACCACAGCCTATCCTGGATTATTGTAAATGGAAACCAAGTGGTTCAGATTTGAAACGCTCCTTTTATAGTTCGTCACACTTTGTTTCCTTTTCTGCATCATCCCCGTGTTTGGGAGATAAACACACTTTTAACAGAGCACGGTGTCAGTTTTGTAAAAATTCTCTTGACTCTACCAACAGGGACAAATTGGTTAAAACAACATTCGGATATGGAGAGGGGCTATTCAGTTGCAGCATGTGGCCAACTTGACTCCGGGTCAAGATAAGCCCAGGACATGAAGACCATGCTTGGATGATATAGCGGCCCCTTGCCTTTGAAATCCCTTCCAGACTCATTGAGATACTCCCCAATGTGAAACTCAAGCTAGCGGTTCTGAAGGATCCCGAGATTACGGCGGACAAAGAGCGGCTTTGAGAGGTGAGCGGCGAGAGGGGATGTAATGAACTTCATGTGAAAAGCTTCCCTCTGCAGATGAGAGAGCTGTTCAGGAGAGGAGGCACGGTGCCGGCGCGAGGGGTGCATGGGTGCACCGGCGTTCCTCTTTGATTGTTCTTGTGTGGATAAAGGCAGCATCACAAACACCTCGGAGACGCGTGTTCCTGGCCCCTCGCAGGGATTTGATCAATAACAACACTATGAAAATCTTTAAAGGGATGTTCTCAAATATGTATCAGCAAATAAATGTCCAGGCCCTTATTTACTCTGGGCAATAACACACAATCCCTGATAGGCCCGGTATTACACACTCCACTGAGCAAGGTAATGAAAAGTCTCCCGTGGCAGGATGAAAAAATACTGACTGACTTGATGGAGAGCTCTTAAATGCTCTTTGCTTTCCTCCATTCGATCTTTTGAAATATATCCCATCGATTAGGGTTTTTCTTATTTAATGTTTAAGTGGTTTATTATCTCGTGAGCCGGGCCGGACCTAAAATACATAACAAGATGACAACGTCCTAAAGCGGAGCGACCGATGGCAGCATCTTAGAAGTAGAAATACTTCCAACACAGAGCTCAAAGTGAGGCAGTGTCCAATTGGTAAAATGGTTGATTTTTTAGTCTTATTCCCAACTCGTCAAATGCTGATGCTCTGAGATGGCATCCGACCCGACCTACAATCCCAAAGCAGCAGTATTTGACGAGTCGGGGATGAGACTCAAGACCCAAACTGGATATTTTTTCACAGCAAGCTGGGCTATCTCCGTCCATGTCTGTGGTGACCGAAAGAGGCATATAAGCCAAACTGTGATGTTTCCCCAACCATAACCAACTGGCTCTTGTTTTTTATATGCGGCTTTGCAGAAATGTACCAAACATCTATTCTGGCGATTACGTGGCGCATGGATGTCTTCAATTAAATCTCTATGTATCTGTAATTGAGTAATGGCAGATTATTTCAGAGGTTGGTAGCCAATAAGAGACACACAGTCATGTCATTTTTGTAGCCCCAACTCAAGAAGTTGCTTCTCTGCACAAAATTCGATGAAAATTGGCTAAAAGTGTCGGAAAAGTGAAAAAAACACAATGGCAGAAAATCAGATGCATCGGTCTTGAAACCAAGGACTGACGGGAAAGATCATCTCAATCTGTCTGCAACAAAGCGAACGACTATTTCCCCAAAATTTCCACTAAATTTAATTGGAAACTGTATTTTTTGAGATACGACAAACCAAACAGGCCATGAAACATAAACCTCTTTGGAGAAAGTAACCTTTTACCCAAATATAGAAACATGACGGAGTGCTGCTGCAGCTACAGAAAAGACTCCCACACTCATTACAGGCTAATCACATTTTCTTAAGAAAGGTCAAGTGAAAAACTGATCGAGGCTGACCCGGGTCATAACTCAGCGTTCATTGCGAGCCTCTCAGTCCCAAATCCCTCCATCCACAAGGGTTAGAGGAGCATAATAACAACTTCTCCAAGTCGCTGGTTTGTAACTTGGCAATAGCAGACGCTGCTCTTCCCTCAAGCTGCCGGGCAGACTAGCAGCTGCTTTGCATCTCGCTGCATCTCGGAGATGAAAAGTCACATATTTTCTCAGCACGCTGGCATGGCTAGACCACATTACAGCACACACTGAGGCATCCGCTTGCTCCACACGCTGTACTGTAACGTCTCTGGTGGAAACACAAAGGGGAGCGCGACGATTCTTTGCAGCTCCACCCTCAGAGTTTTGTCCTTTTTCAAATGTATGTATACAGAAATTTTGATGTTCGACTGTGAAACATGTCTCCGAGAGGGAGAAAGAACGGAGACTTTAATCATTTCGAGTGTTTATAGTGGAGGACAGAGTGTTCTAATGCGAGCACTGTAGTAGAAAATTGTTCTGGTGTGTGGACTAAACCACAGACTGTGAGTGGAGCTATTCATCTCAGAAGGGGAAAAAACAAGGTTTCTAATTGAATACTATGCTATATTGTGGAATGCCATCCTGGCTTTTAGACACAAACGAGAGAAAAAACAAAAAAAAGAGAAAACACTCGAAGCAGTATGGATGGAAAAAGAGCATAAAACTTCTTACAAGGCAGTTAATGGTTTCCATCTCTTAATGCTGTGGTTAGTTTCCATCGCTTATTAATGCACAAACTCTGCATCACCATCCAATCCTCTCACAGCCGCCCTTGGGGGACGACTACGTAAAAACCCACACCTGCTCTACATCGACCATCCTGGGAGCATGGAGCCAATTAGCCACAGAGCGCGAGTATCGTGGGGGGAGGTCGGCCCAGACACACTCGAGGAACTGCGGAGGGAAAAGAACGTCCAGTCTAGACACCTTTTTTCCCCTCAGAAAGTACCTGAAGATCAAACCCAACCCCCTTCTCTTCCTCTGAGAAGGATTCCAGAGTTGTTGGTTCAGTCTCTGCGTGGTCATGTCTGACTAAAAGTCTGGACTCCAGGGTGCAGGGTGAGCCGGGGCCAGAAAAGAAAAAAGGAAAAAAATCCTTGTTGCTTGAGCAGTCACCCAGAGTTTTAACAGGCTGTCATTCCACTGATGAAATCTACTGTACAGTTTTCACACCTTCTAAGCCTCTCACGATGGTGTTGGGTTTGTTCCCCCCGCTGCAAAGGGAACACATGCTCACAGTGACATCTGCAGGATTAGGCCAGATTATGAAAACCTGAGATACAAACGGCATGAGGTCATCAAATTGGATAATGCAAGATGTGCCTTGTTGATGCTAGAATGCAACGGACGTAGCAGACATGCTTTCATGATGATAGGCTTCATTGACATTACCTTTAAATGCACTTTATTTGTCTCCTTATAGATAGGTTTCCAAGTCTGTCTTAAAGGGGCACTACGTAGTTTTGGAGAAGCACTTCAAACTCAGAATTTTAATATTTATATTAAATAATTTACAATATTAATGAGGAAATTTATCTTCTCCATAACTGGATAAACGAGCTGTTCTCAGAGGAAAATAAGATCCAGAACACTGTTTGAAGGAAAGGTGGCAGGGTCCGCCACATATAAACAAAGTAATACAGTATGAAACTGTGTTGTCCTTTAAGGTCAGTTTGTTTATTCAGTCATGAAAACAAAAAGAGTTTGTTTATTCAGTCTGTTTAGGCATACGAGATAAGTCAATGAAGATCTTCCTCTTCTGATGAAAATGTCTTCTCCAAAACTACATAGTGCACCTTTAAAACAACAGTTCATTGACACAGTTTCTGGTCGCTGTAAGAGTTCCTCCTGTCCTGAGGAGATAGAAAGCATAATTTCAACGTCAGAGGTATTTAAAGTCAGTGTTTTTAGTGTGAAATGTCTCCACAGACAGTAAGTAACATAAAGAAGACAGTTTGTACCAAAAACACTGAAACTTTGGCAGATATAAACTTTCATTTATCTATTTTCAATTGCTGAAAACTGATATTAGCTTTGGCTGAATTTTCCTATTATCTTTTACTTTCATCCAGGATGGTAGACGTGTCTCTTTATCTTTTCTCTTTAGTTTCCTGTTTCTAAGTTCTTAAAGGTGCGTTATGTAAGAAACATTCAACAATTAACTAAAATTATCAACAGAATGTTAAGAAATAACAGTAATGACGTTATGTCGAAGACGTCTGCGTATTGTGTTGCAGAGATATCCTCTGAAGTTAGCATGCTAACTAGCTAGGCCCAAGAGTTTACATTAGCACCTGGATACAGTGTTGGAGGCGGAGCCAGCATTAAGTTGCTCAGTGGCGCATAAAACCAAAATGGCTCGACTTCCCGGCTATAAAATTACCTGGATCTTCAGCGTTGAGCTGGCTAACTTCCGTTATAGAGCTCGGTTGACTTGAATAAAGCCTAAATGATTTAATTGTGCGTCTCTTATAGACTTTCCAAACTTTTTTTGGCTTGAATTCCTCAAATTATGATATTGAAACCAGTCATTTCGTGGGGGTTGTGAGGCTCAAAAAAATCTATCCAACGTTTTACAGTCGCTTCTTTTACAACATAATCTTATGGGAAAAAGTATTTTTGGGCCCCAGTCAAGCCCCCAGGAAGAGCGCCAGGCTTTGAATACAGTTTTCATATTGGCCAAACTATGTAATTACATCGTCATTGATGCACTGGGGCCCAAATATACTTTTTCCCATAAGCTTACATTGTGAAAGAAGCGGCTGGTGGATACATTTTTTTGATCGTCACAACCCCTGCGAAATGACTCGCTTGACTGTCATAATTTGAGCCGTTAGGTCCAATAAAATTTGGAAAGTCTAGAAGGGCCACATGATTACATTATTTTATCCTCATTCAAGTTAACCAGAAGTTAGCCGGCTCGGTCGGCGGAAGTCTCCTGTGCGCTCTTTGGGCCGCACAACACGGAAGATCCAGGTATTTTTATCGCCGGGAAGTCGAGCCATTTTCACAGGAATGAACCCCTGCCCCCTATTTGTTTTAAGTATGAATTCTTACATACTGCACCTTTAATATTCACATATTTCTGTACTCATTTGAAGTTTTGATTGAGAATCGTTGCCGTGTGTTTCTGTAATCTACAATGCGTGTGTGATGCCTTTGAGTCCCTCCTTTTCTTCTGACATGTGCATCGGGACTTTCTGACCCCTGCCTCCCTGATTTATCACCATGTTATCACTGGCATGTGTTTGTGACCTTATGTAAACATGTACACGTTATTCACCTCGCATCTGGAAGAGTTTTTCACCCTGTTTGAGCAAGAAAAGAAAAAAAAACGGATTTGAAGACTGAATATTAACAGTGGAGGTGGGCATTCATTTTTTTTAAATTTTTCTTTGCAGGATATGATGATATAACAGTTTCTTCTTTGAGTTGAGAAGAAAAAAAAAATCGCTTGACTAAATATGTGGTTGTCTAGTGGGGAGAAGGCGCTCCCACTGTTGGCTGGCAGTGGCTTCAAGTTGAGCAGTTGAGAGTCCCGCAGCCGAACCATTGGTGCGTAATGGTGCACGACTGGACGGCAGATGTTTCACCACCGGGACACTCTGTCTCCGCACACTTTATCTGAACTCTTCCGACTTTTTTTTTTTTTTTCCCTCAGCGTAGGCGTGCGTAAACTCGCTCTCCTGCCTTTTTAAAAAAAGTCATCTGAGGAAGGAAAGGAAGAAGAAGAAGAAGAAGAAGAAAAAAAAAAGTGGGCTACCTCTTCAAACCGTCCCGGTTCTTTACCGGGGGAGTTGTCGTCATCAGCACCCCAGATATCCCCCTCTCTTGGCTCCCTAAATGGATGGGGCAGTCTTGGTCTATGCAGTTCAGCACAGGCCAAAAGATTGGAAACAACTTGTGAATATCCGTCAGTTTGGCGTCTAAGAGGGGGAAACGCTCAGAAATGCCCGGCTGCTTCGCTGGAGCTCAGCTCTGAGGACTTTTCTCCTGCATTTGTGCGTTTCTTTTTCTTTTTTTTCCTTTCTTCTTTTTTTTCAGGAGGAAGGACTCTGTGCAAAAGTTTACAACAGAAAGGAAAACTCAGCGCTGAAGTGGCAGCTCTCACACTAAAAGCCCTCGCTATGGATTGTATGTATTTATTGATGTGCTTTTCACTCAGTCAAGTATTTTTGGATCATATTTTCGCTGCAGAAACACATGGTGAGTTATCCATTTATTTTCCCTTTTTTTTCTTCTCTTTGCTTCTGCAACGTGTAAAGAAATGCACTTTAAAGCTCAAATGTGGGGAAGTAATGATAATAATAATAAAAAAAATATAGCCTGTTTTTATTTATAAGTCAACATAATGTCAGTATGTTGACCTGAAATAATCAATAATGTGTCTTGACAGCCAGGATAAAGTCAATACAGACTGTTGAGCTGCTGGATTTCCCTTCATGTCCACAGTATCTTTACAAATAAATGCCTTAAAGACATTCTGAGTCATCTCTTTATGCTTTATATAATAATATGCATGAAATAAAGTGAAGTTGATACAGTCTTTTCAATAGTTCAGCTCACTCTCCTTCATAATCTTTTTCCACTGGAACTTGCCACAGCTCTGTGAATGTGATTCTCACTTGACACTATCTGTCCCATCAGAAAAACTCTCTGGAAAGTTAAGTGAATATGGTCTTATCGTGCCATTCAGCACAGACTCCCATGGCCGGTACATTTCTCACGTGGTCTCTGCTGGAAGTGGAAGTAAAGGTGGTGGTGGTGGTGGTGGTGCTGCTCCTGCTGCTGGTCCCTCCGCCGCTGCTGATGCCTCCTCAACCTTTGGCAGCAGAAGAAGGGTGGCCCGCGGTGCCCCCGAGATGCCCTCGGTCACCCCTGCCTCGGCTCAGCACTTGTTTTTCAATGTCACCGTGTTTGGGAAAGAGCTGCACCTCCGCCTGAGGGCCAACAGGAGGCTGGTGGCCCCGGGGGCTTTTGTGGAATGGCAGGAGGACTTTGTGGAAAAGGCCAAGGAGCGTATCCACGGGGACTGTGTTTTCACTGGAGATGTGAGTGACATGCCGGAGGCCTCTGTGGCTATCAGCAACTGTGACGGACTGGTAAGTCGCCAATGCATGCTTGAAATATTAGTGTGATGGAGGGATTTAGCCGAGGGAAAAGATTTTGGAGGCTCATGGGTTGGCATGTGTTTTTTCCTTTACAATGGCCATTTCACACATTTTCTGGCCTGAACTTGCACGTGCATCAAATTCTTACATAAGACATAGATGAAACAACCACTTCTGCATCACGATTTCTACGCTTTCCATCTGTATGCTCCGTATCTTCCAAACCCTCATATTTTTGCCAAAGTATTCCTCTCATCCCGAGCAGGCACATGCAGCAGTTTGAGTGTCAGGATACTGCTCTTCCGTTGATCAGGGGTTTGTCAGGCAGCCAGTTGGACGAGAATCGAGCGGGTCTGACCAAGGTCAAATGGTTGAGCATGAGAATAGAGGATGGAGCAGTAGGGTTGGGATACTACATTTGAATCCAGCACAACAAAAAACACACACAAAACTTGGTATGTCACCTGGGGATGGTGCCTTGAGTGTGTCGTGCCTGATGCGCCTTCTCGTCGGCTCACATTGGGTGTCTCATTGCTTCTAACTTCAGAGATGAGTTTTATTTTTGTGATCATTGCTGTCCGTGTCCCACGTGAAATCAAAAGTGCGTGTTGACTTATTTTCTTTAATCCAAACCATGATCTTTTCCTAAACTTAACCAAGAAGTTTTGTTGCCTAAACCTAACCAAACCGCAACTGAAAACTGAAATATTCTTTTAAATACCTGAAAAGAATAGTTTAAAAAAGTCTAAAAACACATTCAACGAACACAACTTGATGTGAACGTAGTCTTGGTCCATCTTCATACCTTATCACCTGACTTCTTTGAGGCTTCTCGGCAGAAAACTTTCCATAAAACTGCCCAAACTGTTTGACAAGGCAGAATATCACCTTCCATGCACATAAATGAGGTAAAATACACAAATTATTGAAAAACAACACGCCCTCAGAGAAGGTCATGAAGCTTGTGAAAGAAGCGTGCACTGCTACGTCCTGAAAAAACACACACCCATCGGGGGGGGGACCAAGTTTATAGTGAGACCCGTCTCCTGCCCACCTGGCATATGTGCCACAGCAGTTTCAATATTAATTTTCTCTCTTTGACTCTGTTCTTTGTCCGCACCAACACTTAAGAAAAAAATTATGCTCTTTAGCTGCCAGCTGCTCCACTATCTTCAACAGCTAATTGACAAATTTAGCGCATCAGGAACCAGCTGTGAGGAGACAACTCTGTTGGACCTTGGAGTGTAGCATTCAAAGTGTTTTGCCAACCTGGAATTGGATCCAAAATGGAAACCCTGTGTTGCAGTTTATTTTGCCAAAATATGAGTGATTGGAACATATGAGCATACAGATAGACACAGTGGTGCTGACTCTGGTTAAACAGAAAACACTTTTTTGTGGAGGTCATGAGGAGACTCCGCGTACTCCAACAGAGTTTGGGCTGTTTTTGCATAATTTTCGCTTTATAAGCCTGAAGGTGCAGGAATGGTTCATAGATAGAATAAAAAAAATTGGTGTCTGCGGGTCATTCTTTGCCGTTGCAAGCAAAATAAAATCACAAAAGAAAACAAAACATTCTGCGATCAATCATTTGATATAGTTCATTAATACATGCGCGGTTGTTCCTGCTGTGCAACACATTTGTTACGCTACCTGCCGCAAAGCCCGCCTTAGGACATCACTGGCAACGTTCTATGACGGTAGTACCTGGCTCAGACATCACATTTTCTAACCAAAACACCTGGAAATGGGGGGACAGAAAGTCTGATTGTCCACTTACGAGTTAAATCCAAGCAAACTACAAACATTTAACAGCCATCTACACTTACTGAGTTGTGTTTGAATCTAAAGAGACGCATTTGGGGTGGAATATCTCTTTAGACAGCTGTTTTAAGCATCCCAAGTCTTGGCGTGCTTTCACTGATGGTATTTGAGGTCTATCAAGGTAAAAAAAATCTACTCAAGGGCCACAATCCCAGCAGACCTGTTTGTCTCCTCCAGTACCACCAATCTGTTCATCTCTCTGCTCTGACACAGTCATCTGGGGTCATCAACTGCATTGTTATGCGACAGAGTGACTGGAGGTGAGCAGAGCCACTAATGGGTGTTTGCGGTCAAGCAAGTTAGGGTTAATTTTCAGACACTCATTTGACATTTGGTTGACCAGAGCAAAGCTACTCCCGAGCTGTTCTTAGTCAGAGGATAGCCTTCTGAGCTGAACTTTTGACACCCTCTAAATGAGACACAAACACACACACACACACCCCGTTGTGAATCATTTTTCTAAATTATCACAATCTGACTCCTCAACAGAGAAAACCTCTGATTTGGCTTGAATTTTCACAAGCCAGCAATTTATTCTCCCTGCTTTTCACGATGTGTTTGTTAGGAAAGTTCATCTTTCTGTGTTGCATCAGCACAACACAAAGAAACAATCCACGTGTCTTAACTCCTACATTGTCACCATCGCAATGCATTTTCTCGTTCTCATAGTTTTTCTGTATTAATACGACAAACCGTGCTGAAGATGTCGCAGAGTTATTTCTTCTCTCTTGATGCAAGCGTGTGGACAATGCCGTGCTGTGTTCTCCTAATCACAAAGTAATTTCCTGAAAGGCGACTGTGTGTGCCCTTCAGTGACCCAAGGCTAACAGTGACACAGCGGCACTATGCAGCACAGTGCTACACATTGGGTATGAAAGGCATTGTTTGTTTCGGGGCCCGAGCACGCCAACGGTGGCAGTCTTTATCACAGTGTTATTTGATTTTAAACAAAGCAATAAAGTTATGAAGAGCTGCAGAGAGCATAAATCTAACGAGTGTCTCGTGTTGTGCTCGTTTCTGATTTCTAGCTTCCGTTCTATTGTCTGTTTTTTTGTTCTGCCATCTTCTGCAGTGTTTGCATCTCTTCTCGTAGCTTTTGTATGGTTTCTGTTTGTTTTGCTTCCGTTCTACCAGGTTTTGTTTTGCTATCTTCCGTTCTTCTAGCTTCTGTTGTCCTCTCGCCTGTTCTGTTGTCTTCTGTCCTTTTGTTCTGCTGTTTCTTTCATATTGATCATGAAAAGCTTAGATGTGACAGTAAACATTCAGCACCTTGTTACTCATAATTGGCCTGGCCTACATGATAAGACCTGTAATTTTGTTATAACTCAACAACTACAGCTCCCATGAGGCTTTGACGCCACTTTTGTGGTAAAAGGGCATACGTGTTTATGGCGTGTCAGAGTTACCGTAATTACCAGTTTCCGACCTGTAAATAGCGTCAACATGTCAACATCGAAATGTGACTTTTTTTTAAAATGATGACATCTTCGTCAACTTTGATGACAGCTTTACTAGCTAGTACAATTTAGCATATGATATGTACAGAGACTTCAGTGTCATATTCCAGCTTGTCAGAAACACCAGCGGAAGAAGAGGAGACTTTATTTGGTCTTAAAGTGGCGTTCGATCCCTTCTTGTTGGATGGATGGTAGATATATGGTTAAGATTGTTATGTGTATGTCTTGCATGCGTTCATGTAAACATAAAACTCAACATAATGGGTTGTGTCGCATCCGTGAATGGTAAAGCAACTGCTTTTAAACCCAGAGAGAGCCGAAAGCCTTGTCCTTCACTGTCAATTTTGGTTGACTCTCAGGATAATTGTCCATGCGTTTCCTTGCATCAAAGCCAACATAAACAAAGACCTGTCCGTGCATGCAGGGGGCGTCGGGAAGCGTTTGAAAGTGCGCCGACCGCTCGGAGGCAAATTATTTAGTCTAAAGTGTCTACTTGATGTCGAAGTACACGGACGAGATCATGTCTGATGAAAGGATCCAGTCTGAAAGGAGTAAGAACATGAATCAGGCACTTGGGTCACCGCATGTGGGCCATATCTCTGAGATGCACTGCATCGTACGCCCTTAAATGCTACCAGCACTCCATCTTAAAGTGTAGGTGTAAGGGAGAACAGACACATGCTGTATTTGAGCAGATATATATGAGATATATTTTGTTTTTTATTCCTATAGCATTCCTGGAAAGACTTGAGAACACACCAGCAGTCGTCACAGCTTCTAACCACTTCAATACGACTGAATTCTCAAGATAAGCTTTGCTATCGGAGTGTCCTCTGCAGTGAGGCCACACACACAGGGAGGTCTCCCTAACAGCGTGGCGTGACATCACCCGCTACAGATTACATTAACTTGTCCTCCTGCCATCAACCCGGAGGCGCAGGATTTATGGCATTCCTAGCTCATGACAGATAAGACATGCATACACTAAAGCTGCAAATGAATCTGATATCTTTGGGATATATTTGGCTTCGCAGCACTACTAGACGGTCAGCTGAGGGTTGTGAAGAAAGTGAATGAAATGCTGTTCTAAAACAGACCTGCACTTTCAGTTTCATTTCAATATAATTTATGTGTGATTGACCCACATGTCAGCGTCTGAGTTATCTCCCACACCGACTGTAACTCTTGCGAGATGGCAACAGCTGGGCGCTCCAGACGTGCATGAACTATTGTTGTGGAGCGATGAGTGATGGCTATGATTATACCGGCGCTGCTCATGTGTCGGGAATTAGCGCAGATGACGGGCTGATTGAATTACATGTGTGATGGAAACACGAGTGCCGGATAACCGCAGTCGGAAGAGCGCTATTTCTGTGTCCCATCAGTTAAAAAGAGAGAGAGCCACCTAGCAACAGTCAGCCGGCATTTTTGGGGGGGTGGGGTCGGGGAGGGTGTGCAGTTTTCCATCCATTGGAGATGGAAAATGCTTGCATAAATTGTTCTATTCATGAATGTTTGCAGGAGTTCTGTACAGGGCCGATCCAGTATCCTCCTGTGTTCCAGTACTCCGCTGGCACGGAGGTAACAGCACTAAATTAAGAGCTCCATCAGTAGAGGCTCGACATCCCGGCCAATGATGTGATTTATTTGCTCTCAGTCTAATCTGCAGCCTATTTGCAGCAAGCTACAGCATGGCTGTCTAAACGTGTGCACATTCAAACACACACACACACACACATCACAAATCACATCATGATTTGTGATCACATCGATACAAAAAATCACATCAATACATAACGGAATAGAAAAATTCTCAAGTAATTATTTTCATGATTCTTCTTCTTACCTTTGGTACTACTACAACTACCTCCTCTGCTACTACTAATACTGCTGCAATAATTATTATTAATACTTGTGATACTACATAATAGACTTACACTACCGCTAGGTAGTGTAAGGACTTACCTTAGGTAGTACTACGACTTACATTACTACACCAACCTCTTCTTCTACTACTATTTCTACTACTACTACACATATAGTACTTCTTCATCCTTTACTACTACTACACTCGCTACGACCTCTACTCCTGTTACCATAATACTGCTACTGCCACTACTAACACTACTTCTTTTTCCACTACTACTAGTAATAATAATACTACAGTCCTTCTTTCTTCTCTTAAAAGTACTGCTAAAACTGCTATGACTACTACTACAGTCTGTTACTAGTACCACTCCCACTATTACAACTACTCACTTTGATGCTGCTAGTGTTACTACTATTGCTACGAACACTTCTTCTTCTACCACCAAACTACGATTACTGCTATTAATTCTAGCTATGTTATGAAAACCAATTAGCGGCTGATTGCAGCTAATCTCCCACTTAAATGAAGTGCTCCTCTTAATGGTTAAATTAGTATAATTTGTCTCCTCTTTGATGTCAGTCCTATGCAGATGAGTGCTGTGATTATGTGCCCAGTTTTCTCTTTAAAATCCCTGTCTTGATCACCGGCTATGCTTGCCTTTTGTGGCCTTTGCACAGTGAGATGTGAAAGCTGATAAAAAAGGAATTACGTATAATCCTCTGCTCCCACAAGCTGTCTCACACGATCATCTCAAACCCGGCGACTCCGCTGAGACCGGCACCACTCAGCCATGATTTACTCTCCGGCTTATTGATCCTCCTGGTTTAACCTCAGAGGCAAAAATCACTGACATGTCCGTTTCTGTCAGTAGGTTATGAATATTAAGTCTGAAGTGTCATTTCTACCTCGATATATAGATCAGATATGTTATAGATTTTGTGAGTAAAATTCACACAGTAAACCAAATGACCTTGCGACGGTAACTGTGCACACTTTGATCTCAGTGCTCGACACTGGATTACCTTTTTGCTCTCTCCGTCTCTGTCACTCATTTGTGGATCAACAAAAGAGCGTGCCTGTGAGCGAAATGGCATGTTTCTAATCAATCTACCACAAATTACAGGTTGCGCTCCCGGAGTGACAGCCGGACTTTGATTTTCTTGCACGTTGCAGCACGAGCATCCGTCGCCCGTGGCACTCGTTCCGTTTTTAGATTGTGTTTTTGAGTTGCGCACGTTAGGAGATGCCTCTTGCCTCAAAAGACTGTCAGGTTTGATGTGTGTCACAACAGTTTAATAACAGTGGTGTATCGTGACACTGTCTGTCTGCCACTTCTCTATTCATGCGGAGTGTGTTGTAAGAACCTGTCATCTCTGAAAGCAAGGGTGTAATTTCCACTGTGCCGGAGAAGACATGTTTTCTCACATTAGTTTTCGTGCTCAAGTCTCTCTGAATTTTACAGCCATCGGATTTCATAATGATATTTATCTGAGATGCCCTCAATCTATACCATGCACATAAAGCAACAAGCAGGTTAGGCGCGTTGTTTGTAGTCTTTATTTGCCCTGAGTCTCGCCTCTCAGGCTACACAGGCTGCCCTACATTACTGATGGAGATTGCTGGGGCAGTATGCAGTTTGAAATAAATACCTGCTCATAAATCTGAAATAATAAATGTAATAATTAGAGCGGGACCAATATCGCTTGGCACATATTATCAGCCGATAGTCTCCTATCACAGAAATATTAGTATTTGCGCATATGTTTTTCAATATTACAACTTTTTGGGGAATTATAATCCAGGAAAAGATGCTTAAGGTTATTCAAAATTAGTAAATTCCCAGTAAGGTTTACTGTTTCAGTGCATGGATGTCATAATACAAACAAGTCATATCTTTGAAACAAAAGTTTGATAAACAAATTTGTGGGGTCAATGCAGAAAAATGTGTGTATATCCGCCAATATATTGATATCAGGATTTTGTACTTCCTGATCTTGGTGTTGGCATCAGCCCCAGACATCAAGTATCAGTCTATTTATAATTCAGCTCAAATTCAGCTCATTTGTTCTCTGCCTCCGTTCTTGTGCTGCACTAAGCAGGTGACAGACTCCCAACTGCTAGTTTGGAGAGCAGAAAGAAGTCTCCCTGAAATTACATACAGTAAATGTCCACCTTCAAAGTTGCTCTTACCGACGTGTGGAATTTAGTGCACTGGTGAGCTTAAGCTTTAGTTGTATTTGCCTTTTCTTTTAAGGTGTGACACCGCTGGATGCCTCATTGCCTCGACTTCAGGGCGCTGTTAAGTGCAGAGGCAGGAAACGCCGATATAATTTGTGGCCTCCACTGAGCTTTTTCAGCTCTCGCTATGATTTCAGTCACATCATGTGGACTAACCCGATAACCACCATGATCACAACTGCTCTTAGCTTAGAAAAGCTAATTTGTCTGTTTTTAATTATCACAGTGTGACATCTGGAGAACTATAAATGCGGCAAAAGCAAAAAATCTCACTAATGGCTTTGGCTCAGAGAACACACTCAGGTCATTGTGATGAGAAGATCCAAAACAAAAGTGAGATTTTGGCTTTGAGTCCGAGAGGAGATTCAAGCCACCTCAAGGGTGCAATTTCCTCCAGAGACGAGGTAACATGTCTCCAGGTTTATCCCCAAGTTGAACTGTTTTACAGTTATTGTTTAGGTTTGGGTGCTTCCAAGTGACCGGCTGTCACTATCCAAATGAGAGAAGCTCTATAACACGAGTCTGTAGCCATGCTGTCGGCTCTGTGAGGCGCTCTGAGCTAGATGTTGACATTAGCATGCTAACGTGCCCACAGTGAAAGAACTAGTGGCGACGCGGGCCGACTTTGTCTCTGCACTTGAACACACCACAAAGGCTACAGCTGACGGACAGCTAGCTCGTTCACTCTGGAAGATGCAGGACTGCGGATACGCAAACCGTTGTTATGCTAAAGCAGCGTTTTCTTGACACCACTCTCGCTAATACATCCACTTCTAATCGAGGGTTACATTACAGCTACGGCTAATGAGTATGGATAAAAAAGGGCCTCAGGGGACAAATTATTTAATTTATGAAATTAAGGTGACATCGTCAAAATGCTTTTGTTGCCAAACCAACAGTCTAAAAGCCAAGGATATTCAATTTACAGTGATGTTAAACAGATAAAGGCAGCATTTGGACACCTTCCTTGATTAATGTACATTAATGAAACATTTTCTGTTAATTTACCGTTAATCTCTATTGTTTCAGCTCTAAATGAGCGCTAAGGCAGCGTTCCTGACACAGTAATTAATTTTTAACGTTATAGAAGCTGATACATCATCGCTGTCAGGTCTTAATTAGCTACTTAATCTAAATGTAAATTTCACTGGGATGAAGCCATTAATAACACAGAAATTAAGGCAGAAACGATGAAAATCCAATAATCTAATATCCCCTCCTCACTTGACAGCAAACCTACAGCCTTTTAGCCCCAGACTTCACCACGCAGCGTACACATGTTTACATTTGGTTCCTCTCTGGGCCCTTCCAGATGCTGCTGCTCTCTCCCCTCACAGACCCGGCTTCACTTTCCACCCACTGCTGAAATAAGAGACCACAGAGGAAGTATTCGAGCATGTCTTACTTGGCATTTCCTGGTCAGGGGGCTGGACAGATTCCTTCACTCCTCTTTGCCCTTACTGTCACATGTCCAACCTTCAGTTCACAGCGTTTGTGTTGTTACTCCCGAGTCCTGAGGGTTTTTTTTTTTTTTTTTTAGGCACAATTTTCTCTTTGCTGCACTGTATTTAGATTTCTTTTTGCAGCTGTAAATACACACATTCTTGCCAGAATCTTGTTGGTGTGCCTTCTTCATGAGTATAATGATAGGCTGGATGGATTTCTTTTTTCTTGGTAGGGAGTAGGAATATGAGAAATGTCATTTGCACTGTGCAGTGTGTTCAGAAAGCATTTTGTGCTTATTAAGTTTAATAGAAACAAGACAGCAATGCGTCGACTTCAAACCTGTTCATTACTACAGGATGGATCATTGCTTTTGCCTCACTGAGGTCAAATTGCTGTGATATTTACTCACCTAATTAAAAATGACACGTTGGTACTTTCAAAGCCACTCAATTATCACCTCTGGATCCACCGGTGATGACAGGAAATGTGTGTTTCTTGTTTTTGTTTTGGCTTTATTAGACACAGCTCATGGCAGAGTGGGACAGGAAACATGAGGAGACAATGTTCTCTGGGTGGATTTGAACACTGTCACACCATTCGTCCGCCAATAAGCCTCATAACCACATTTTTAACAAACACTTTTAAAAACTTTCTTTGTGCTTGTGTGAATGTGAATTCTTCTTGCCGAGCGTGAGCTGAGATATTCGCTATCCTCCCATAACCCAACAAAGCATCATGGATGGAAGTAGAAGCTTTGCACGAAATGCCCTTTGACTGATCGATTGCACATCGTAGAACTCCCCTTTGTTTACTCACAGCTCGGTGGGGTACATGACCTTTAACTGACACAGCAGACAACGCAGAGAGGTTTGTAAGACTCAGTGAACAATAGAGTCCAGTGCTCGGACTTCAAATTCAAGGTTTGATGCACTTACAACTTTATTCGGCAAACTCGGAGCAACAGAAACAAGCTTTAAACACATTGAAGTAACCACAGCCTTGTGAATCTATTGTTTTTAGCTCTGTTTTTGGTCTCCACCTAATCCTGGGGGAAATATCTGGCTCTTAAGCTGCTAAATGTGCCACTATATTCACCAGCTAGTCGCTAACTTTGATTGTCTGCTGTTTGACAGACGAAGAAAGAATGGCGATTAGGCGATATGCGTTTGATAGCTCATCTTAGCTCAGATTTATTGCCTTGCCGCAGCAACAGCTAACCCATGGTTGAGGTGTCCCTTTTTTCTGGTAGGTTCACTGAGCAAAGACCAACAGTACTGTCGGTTTGCAGGGCAACATCACTCATTAGGTTTATAAGGAAACTTGGCTGATGTTGTGTTGAGGTAATCAACTGTGTGGGCCACAAATATGTTACACAGACATTTAGTTATCAGCAAATATGCAGACAGAAAGCAAATGCCAAAAATGTCTGTGAGAACATTTTGAAACTGAGTGGCCCTGACATAGTTTTAATAGTCCAGCACTGAGAGAAACTATAAAATATTACTTTGGGGAAAAGTGAAAGTCACCCACATGAATTGTACAAAGTATCTGATATTGAATATACTGAAGTAATGATCCGGCAATTAATGTACTTAGGTATCAAAAGTACAGCAGAAAAGCATGTAAAAACTGTACTAGCTGTCCAGTTACCTGCTCTGATTGCCAACTTTGGCTCTGATGTAGCATGAAATCTGCAAAGTAACTAGTAACTGAAGTATCAAATAGATGCAGTAGAAAGTATATGTTCTCAGTGATGGTAAGGAACCTTTAACTGTTCATCTGCTCCACCTCAGCTCCACTGAAGTAGAGAGGGGTGTCTTTGCCTCAGATTTCGCTAAAATCTACAATCAGCTCCTTGGTTTTGTTGACGTTGAGCAGTCGATCGTCCTCTTTGCACCACTCTGCAAGATTGTTGATTTCCTCCCGATATCATTCAATTGTTTTATCTTAAAACGAAAGCAACAAGATTGCGGCTTGGAAAGCGTTCATTGTCCTATGCTCAGTTAAAACCAATAACCCTGCACAATGAAATTCTTTTGTCTTTGCCTTCCATTCTGAACGCCTGTCTAACAAGGAAAATACAAGGTATAAAAAGTGAACAATACAAAATACAAGAATATGAATAAATAACAGGACCCAGGTCCCTGTGACCTGGGACAACCAGCAGGCTCCATCTGCAGATCTCAGTGGTCACAAGGGTAGATATCACGTCAGTAATGTGAATATAAATGCATTCAAGAGCAAGTCTATTGTAGACTTTAAAGGTATAAGTAATACAATTTTTAAATCAATTTTAAAGCTAATGAGACGCAAACGCAGGAAGGCAAGCACGGGGGGGATGTGGTCATAGCTATTTGTCGGATGAGTCAAGCAGCAGCATTTTGTATGATTGGAGATGGTGGAGGCAGCCCTGTCTGTGCAGTATGATAATCAAGCTGAGAACAGATTTAAGCATGAACAACCTTTTTGAAGATGACCGACTGATGAAAATGATTAATGTTATCTTACAGTATCTGGCGCACACCAGAAAGGTTGAAAGAAGGTAAATTAAGAAAGTCCACAGGCTTTGAATTCTACGTCCCCGTATTGGAGGTTATATCCCGCAGAGAGGTTTTCTTTGAAGACATGAAGCAGATGGAAATGTGCGGCTGAATTGAGACATTGCTACCCGTTCAGTGTGAAATCGTGTTGGCACTCAAAACATCTTGGTGAAGGATCCCAAGTTGTGTCTACCTGCGTCATTCCCCACATCCAGCCCTTCTCTAAATCTCCCAATTGATCCGGCACACTATAATTACTGGCTCCAGTTGAATTACCAATCCTTTGAAGTAGGAGGGATGCACTAATTTGAAACCCTCTTTTTTTCCAGGCAGGTCTGATCCGGACTGATAATGGGGAGTTTTTCATCGAGCCCCTCGAGAAAGGCCAGCAGGACGTGGAAGTGAAGGGGCGTGTCCACGTGGTGTACCGCAGGTCAGCCATCAAACGGGAGACGGGCCAGCGGAGGGAGGACCTCCACAATGAAGGTAGGCGAGGAGCAGCAGCAGTGATGTCAGTGGAAACATAAAGCACTGTGTGCGGTTGTGTGTGTGTGTGTGTTTTGACTGTGTGTGGGTGCGTGGGTGTGCACGTGTGAGTAAGTGCACACAGGAGGTTCATAACAGCAAGGACTGTATGATAGTAAAGTAGAATACAGTACTGTAAGACCTGCAGTGGTTCAACTGTATTTAAAGTACAAGTGGTTCTGCTGTTTTTATTACAACTCATGCATGTATTTTCTTTATGTCACAGCATTTAGTGTGTATTTAGTTAGAAATGTATATACAATTATCCTAAAACAGAGCAATATGCAATATTTCCAAGTTTAGGCCTTAGAAAAATGTAATAAACTATATATTGCTGGATTTGAAATCTCATTGGCTACATGATGCATCAGTCACCTGGAGGCTGGCGTGTGAGTGGCTCAGGAGAGAGGTGAAAGAAGACAGCGTGGGTCTCTCATCTACACTATCACTCACTAGCTGTTGTAGGCTCTAGGGCGGGCATAGAAGCTCATATACAGTGTAAAGACATAATGGCGTCTGCTGTGAATTGAGAGTCTCAATAGCAGGAATGGCAAGAGCAACAACAGCAGGAACGGAGACACTAAGCAGATGACTCAACAATGACTGAACAGTCACTGAACAGGAGACTGGAAAAAGGGCAAAACACACCACAAAAAAACTAGAAAACACACTGAAACTAAAATCACATCCTAAATGGCAATCATGTTGGACAGGATAATCGTGACATGAAATTGTGCACATTGTCCCATGCCAATTGCTGATGCTAATTTATTGTACAAAGTGATCAATGATCTGTACCCTGTCCCCGAGAAGAGTTCAAAACACTGTGCTCAGATAAAGCGAGGACAGCTTTGGATGACCTACAGAGGTGAGTGTTTAATACAGCACCAATTCTCTGAGTTTGGCCAATCAGCCCTCTCTGTTAGAGCGACAAATCTTTGGAGTTCAATGACAACTTATATATCAGAGAGTGTTGCAGCGCCACTTATTTTAAATTTAACTCCGGCACAGCTAAGAAGCTGTGCACTATCCCAAACAAACAAACAGCTACAATAAATGAATAAATAGGCAGGATTTTCTTTGGTGGCTATAACTTTAAATATAGTTTTACTACAACTGTATGAAACTGTTTTATGAGGACAACATAACAACCCTTAAAATATTATACTAGCACAATGTGGCAAGAACATTCTTGCAAGCTATAAAGCGGTCACAATCCTTGCATGTACACACATCTGTACTAAACATTTCTTCATTCATTCGGTAGATGTTCAGGGTCTCAGCAACATCCATAAGACAAGTCTTTCTGAACTGTCAATGAAAAATGGCAGCACCAGAGGAATACTGGCACTTAAAACTGCACTAATCAATATTTTTCATTGGATCGAAGTACGATGTTTAATGTGAAAGAGGTCGCTCTTATAACTCTGAAATCTAAAAGGCATTTTTACGTCTTTTAGCTCCTTGATTTGGTTTTACAGGTCCACAACTTTACTGTTTTCCACTAAGCGCTGATAAACCTACTGTATGCTACTCGGCCATCATACAACAATATTATACACAGATATAGTTAGCAACTAGCTGGTGAACATAGTGGAGTATTTAGCAGCTCAAGAACTAGATATCTTTCTCGGGGGCTGGTGGAGACCAAAAACAGAGCTAAAAGGAGAATTAATATTGGGCTTAAATCCAACAGATGGCCAGAAACGTAACTCCAAATGAATGCTGATGTTGCTTTATGTGTCTGAGTTGTGGCAATATGCAAGTTTTTGCAGCGTAAACAAAAGGCAAACTACACAAATGTTTAATGTTTTCACAACACAAGCAGCAGTATGTGAACTTTGCCTAAATTTAGCAAAAAAATAAACATAAAATTCAGGTAGGTACTATCGATTCAAGGAAAAAGTAAACAAGATTATTAACAACAGCAGCTTTTAGGACTTGACAGTTTCTACAGACACATTTTGACTGTTACTTATAATTAGCCCTAATTTAGAGGTAGCTGCTATTTCAACACAACCAGAGCCTGCTCATGTATTTACATACTGAACTGATATGAATGGAAACCAGCTGTTTGGGTATATACGCACAAAATATCTTCACTTCACCCTGTAGCTTTTTGTATGGTGCTAGGACTCTGCAGCTTTTTAAACTCCTATCACTCCTCTGTATTTATTACGCTCAACAGCAGAGGCAGTGCTCCCTAAAACCAGCTGGTAAAGTGAGGAATGCTGGGCTCAAGCGGTAGTACTGGGGACAGGGGAAGGTGGGGGAGTAGGTGAGGAGGAGGAGAGAGGAGTGACCTTCCCTTCGGAGTCAACCGACCCACCTCCATCATGAATTCCTCTTCTATTCCTTCTTCCTTTGCTACAACAATAGCTTGAGCATCTGGTGGAAGAATCACCCACTGATTCACTCCATTTCCCAGTGCCTGTAAAACTGTTGAGTGAGTCTTTTCATTTTACTCCACAACCTCCACAACAATTCTAATCAAGTCGTCCATTCACATTTTCCAAGCCTTCTTATTTTTTGTTTTCACCGCCCTCGTGAAATGGGTTTTGTTCATTTTTGAACAGGATGCTTTCTTTTGTGTAGTGATGTAAGATGTGGGATCACCTTTGCATTAGAATGGTGTAGCCGTGTTGTTGTTAACCTTTTTCCATTACTGATGTAATACCTCAATTGTCGACTCGCATTGGAAAGATGTTATTTGAAGGGGAGCAGCGTTACTGTCCTGCATTTGTGGTCTAACAGTGTTACTTCTGGTTTTTGTGCCTTTATCTCCCTCCGGCCCAAAGCCAGCATCCCAATAAAGGCTTACAACAGGTGATGAGGCTTTTTCCACAACAGTGAACAGACTAGAGCCTGACTGAAAAAGATCCATCATCAATATATCACCAGAAATACACGCATTTTTGGAAATGATCCTTCAAATGTGGTTATCAAACACAAAAGATATGTAACAGAGGTCGTTATTGATATTTTACATATTTTGCATCTTTTTCTGCATTTTATTCTCCCAAAGAGAAAGTTTTCATATCGATGCATATCGGGCAACAAGTATGCTAGGGTGTCTGCGGTGACAAAATGTTCCCACATTAAAAGCATTTAACCGGTTAACAAGTTGACTCTTATTTTGAAGTTGGCTGGTCGCAGGAAAATACAATGTGTTCAGTGAGATTTGCACTGCTGTCATTCATTGAAAATGTGCCTTCAGAGCAAACCGTGGTCATTTTCTACATTTGTTGACAGCAGATCAGTTTGCAGTCTGCACACCTACAACTTCTCAGTGAGGTGCCCAACTCCTTTTCCCTCATTGACGTTATCAGGTTCTCTAGTTAGCATTGTGTTTAAATCCAAAATATTGCCAAATAGATGCTTTTGCTTTTTCGCCTTGACAACAAACCCTCCGCTGTCGTCTTGTCAGTCAACAGTTCTTACTCTCGTTTCGTAAAAGTGTGACTCCTGCTGCTCTGAGTAGACGTCTGCTGCAGTTTGTGATCGTAGCGCCGGTTCTACAACTAAGAATTCATTTTTAAAAAGGCAAAACAACGGTTGGGCGGTGGACAAGTAATGTAACTGGTGTATGCCCAACCACCTAATAGACTACGGTGTCAAACCTGCTATAAGCCAATACCGATGTCTGTGATGGGCTTTTATCGGCCACCGAATATATCAGTCAACATCAACAGTAGACTCTAGAATAACCTTACCACCAAGTTTTACAGCTACTGCAAACAGTTAATTTGATTTTTGCAGTTGTCATCTTCCATGCCTTTATCTGTTATCTGTTTGTTATGCATTTTAAATGAATTGCGTATCAGTAGATTGATCTGGAGCTTGTTGTTTGAATGTTTACAGAGCACTGTATTTATCCCTTATTTCCATTTTGCAGCTTTGTGCCGAAGGGATTTTCTTGAATGCATGAGAAAATGTTACATGTCTCCATTTATATCAGACAGGCTTTAATCACTGCCTCTACAAAAGATTGCAATAATTCATAGCTTCAAGCAAAACATGCCATGAATGTTTGAGCAAGGCAATTTCAGTCAGACATTTTATAACCTCCTGTATAGGTATTTTTGTATGTTGGTCGTTTACATAGCAGAACATCAGAATCTTGTCATCGATTGCATGCCATTTTCAACTGACTGCTAAATATAATTGGCTAATGTCCTTACAGTGCTCTTTTTTTAATGCAGATCCAGATGTAGATTAGAAATGACTCCAAAAACAAACATTTTCTATTGTTGTGCACTCTTGAAAGCGATGACACTCTCTGAGACCTTTCTATTCATGCCTCTGTGTTGTTTTCACACATGATTGCATTTCAATTTCCAGTTTATCAAGAGCATGTCTCAGACGACACTCTATTTTCTCAAGAGACCTTTTCCATCTCACAGTCTCTGCCATTGCCTGAATCTATAGAATAGAATATCACGCAATTTATATCTTTCAATAAGTGTTTCAGCTCTGACAAACACAGCCATAGATAGACAACATAGCGTACAGGAATATGGCAGAACATAGCTGGAGTGCTTTCATATGTTGTTTGGAGTTGGCATGACTCAGCTAGGATTCGTGCTCTGAATGCACATATTATAGTTTGGTGGAATGTGGAGCAGAGAGGAAATACACTCCGGACTCAGTGGGCCAACCATTTATTTAAGAGGAATATTTTGACTAGGGTGCACAGGCCTTTCAGGATTGCTCCTGAGCATCCTGAGATATTTTGTTGTCGGTTTTGACACAGACATACTGAATTACACTTCACAGCGGCTGAAACAAGAGAAGAAGTATCATCAGATTCCCAGCAGTCCATTCACTGACTTGTTAATGTTCTGGCTGTGTTTTGCAGTTGCAGACTTCGGGATCGCGAACCTCCCTGCGGCTCTGGATCTTGTCGAACATAAACTGTCTGAGTCCGAGCGCAAGAGGAGGCACGCCAAGAAAGACGACTACAACATCGAGGTGCTGCTGGCTGTGGACGACTCGGTGGTGCGCTTCCACGGCAAAGAGCATGTGCAGAATTATGTTCTCACGCTCATGAACATAGTAAGTCCTGTTTGGGTTTTTCAGTGAAATGTTCGCCACCTGCTGCTTGTTTATGTTTATGTTTGTTTGTTTGTTTGTTTATCCCAACATGATATATATATGTATATATATATATATATATATATATATATATATATATAGAGAGAGAGAGAGAGAGAGAGAGAGCTGCACTGAACCATTATTTTAATTCTTGATTAATGTACTGATCATTTTCTTGATTTATAGATTAAATATTTGTCAATAAAATGTAATGAAGTTGTATTTTAGATATCAATAAATAGTGACGAATAGAAGGCAGTCTTGGATCCCACTGGCTATTGTCTGACGATGATTTGGCTTATAGAGGCAATGGCCAATGTTTCCGCTGTAGCCAACGGATATCAACGGATATATAAATGAAATGCACCATTCTGCAAAATTTGTACTTTCAGTTTTAGTATAATTTGATGCTAATACTTTTGTACTTTTACTTAAAGGTGCAATAAGGACGAATTTTACTGGAAAACATTCATAACTTAACTAAAATTATCAGCCCTGACGTTATGATGTCTGCGTATTGTGTTGCAGAGATGTGGGCCGAAGTTAGCATGCTAACCAGCTAGCCACGGCCCGTCTCGGTCCAAAGCTCCTTTTCCTAGCGGTGTAAACAGCAACACTTCCCCGCTGCTCCGAGCTCCCAGTCTGGGCTGCTAGCTGCATGGCTAACTGAGCTAACTAGCTAATGGCAGCCACAGTCAGCAGCAGTAAGAAGTTGCTCTATGATATGCTGCCCCCTTTTTGTTTAAAATATGAATTCAACAGGTGGCCAATTCTTACATACTGCACCTTTAAGTAAAAATGTGTGAATTTACTTCTAACAGAGTATTTCTACACTGTGGTTCTGTCCTACTACTATTACTAGTACTTCTTCCGCCTCTGATAACGGATATTTGGACCTCGACTTCATCTTCTGTGTGCAAATCATTGTTTACAGTCAGATTAGTGACTTCAGATGTCCAGACAGCATTTCGGCTTATCTTTGCAAACAGATATTTACATATGAATGCAGATAAATCCAAAAAACACTAAATAGCAGCTTAATCGCTGTCAGAGACTGCAATCCTGCTAAAATGTGATTAGTCAATACTACTCTCTCTGCAAATGGAAACCAGAAGGCCTTTGATACCAACATTTTGTCCCCTTTATCTCTTGCCCACAGTTTCTGCATTCACATGCAGATTTCTGTTTACTGGGAATAAGTCAAAAATGACAACTTGAAATTGCTTGTGTCTGTTTGTTTGACCCACATCCCAAAACCAAAGAATATCACTTTATTATTAAAATAGTTGCCAAATAATTACGTAATAGCTGCAGCTCCACAAATATCCTTTGTTGACTAGAATACACTGCTGAGTTTGATGATCTTTCTCTGCTTTTATCCAACTGTTATTTTTTCCTCCATGCCCTCTCTAATATCAGACCTCGCCGCACTTCTTCCCAGACCTCCCCCCCTCTCTCTAGCTGTTTATGGATTACTGATGAGAGCGAGAGGGAGAAAAAAAAGGAAACTCTCAGCTCATTCATTACGGGTTCCACCAGCTCCTACCACCATAATCTGCTTACTGGGCCCAAATCCCCCAAGTCAGATTTTCACAGGGTGCTGGTTTCACTCTGTAACAGTTACCATTTGGACCCTGCATGGTGGTCTGATTAGCTGCACAAGACCAATTAGAAAGTTGAGTGGGAGCTGAGCGGGGCAGCCGTGGAAAGCAGCGCCAGAAGTCCGCTCGCGCTGCCAAGCTGTGCTTACATGATGATGTGTTTATTTAATTAGGATATTATATTCACATTCCGTCCACAAATGTCTTCAGCAGAGCGAAATGTCTAATTTTAATGACCTCGGCTGATTAAACTGTGAAGTGCCTACAAGAGTGCGCGCTGTAACTGTCAGTCCTCGGTGTCTACTGCTCTTTGATAAGCACTTATGAGTATTTCAGGTCACTGGCAGGAGAAGAGAATTTGTGGAAGTTGTAAGGGACAAAATCGACTGAGTTATGAGTTTTCTTTCTTCTTAAGATTCATACATTCGCAGTCATGCTAAGTGAAATTTGACATAAGAAAATGTGCAACTTCCAGAAAGAAAGGTGCAGTTTAAACAAATGAGGGTCTAAAGTCTTTAGTTCCACTCGTAAGCCATAGGCTTGCTGTGTCTGAAAGAGCTCTGCCCACTCAAATCCCTCTGAATCCCTGCTCCGTGGCTGCAGAATGTGTAGTACCACCTGGAGAAACTCTCCCTGAGGGATTGATTACTGGACATCCTGTCTGCGCGAAGCCAAGGTGACTGCCGAGGTGCCTGCCGCACAATGGCTGTGTTGTTTGAGCGCGGACCAGGTTTTGTCCACGTCGATGTGATGCTGTACACAAGCCAGGGACACCTAGCGCCTGCAGACCACAGCTGCTACTCTCATTTTCAGCCGCAACAGTACGACTCCAGCCCCTCCTCCTGGCTTTGTCATTATCCCAGTAAACGTGAGGTTGGCCCATCCCTCAGCGGGACTCGCCGAAATGTTTTGACCTGTCAAAAAAAATATGCAACTTCAGTGTTCACAAAAGTCGTCATGGAACTTCTATGATGCCATTTTTTGGTTCTGTCCTCATTTTCAGCAGCTTTTCTGTTTCAGTTCCAACATAAACACACGTATATAGGTCAGTATGGACCAGTCTAGGAATTTGAGCTCGTAACAAATCTGGGAGAACTTCGGGGTCACTTGAGTGTTCTTTAAAGCATTTATTGACCTGAATAGGCTTCTGTGAATGGAATATTTGCTTAAATGCCTTGGGTGTAACCCTGCGTCCCAGAGCAAATTTGGACTTAAGCCAAGATACCTTTCTTCAGTGACAGAGCTTTTGTTGTGCACGGGTCATAATTTGTACCCAGAGAAAGCTGAGTGACACACACTTGTTGGTGTTTTAGCAAAGAGTAGCTCTTCTGTTTTTCTGTTTACCACATCTGAAACCTTGTGAGCATTTCTGTCTTTTATGAGCCTGCACAAGAACAAATACTGATGCCTCTGGTTTTGGCATTGGACAAACATCACTCTCCACTATATGAAAGCTCCACATTTTCAAAACTGAATGTGGATGCTTAGCGCTTTAGCTCTCACGTCTCATCTCAAACCAAGAAAACAAAAGACAAAGTTTTCTTGAAACTTCAGCACAAAGAGAGAAAGAAAATGAAGCTGCTCACAGCCTTGGTGAAGCTGAGTGCTTTCAATTTTATTTGTAAAGCTGAATGTGTTGACGTTACGTCAAAGACGTCTATGTGCCGTGTTGCAGAGATGTCTACCGAAGTAAACATGCTAACCAGCTAGCACAGGCCCGTCCTGTCCCGTGATACCACTTAGTACCACTTAGTCTGATAGCCCCCATAGTTTCAGCTCAGAGATGTGGGCGAGCGGCGAGTTCGCTACTTAGTCTAATACGTAGGCAAAATAAAATCGCAAAATGTCAAGAAAGGAATGTTTTTCCACCTATTTTCCTCACTAAACATAAAAATACAATCATACACCATGACTGAACTAAGATCCCCGTTGCCTGTGGTGACTCCTACTTCATGATCCAAGGTCGCGGTCCAGGCAAACTCCATTCATCCAAAAAGGCAACTAGCTCCACAGCCAAAGATAGCTACAGCAAAGAGTATAGTGAGCGGCACTTAACAGTTCTGCTGCCTCCTATAGATCTGGAGTTACCTTTGAAATCTGGCCATATCTTACAAATTACTTCTGTAAACTGGTATCTCTCAGTTCACAGTATGTTCAGCTGATATTCTGTGATCCAGTTTCAATAGTGCTAACCGTGAGCCACAGAACAGAGAAACTGTGGCAGCAGCAGCAGCTTAAAATTGAATAATTTAAGCTCCATATTGTATTATTAGTTTCCCGAAGCTGAACTGAAGCTCTCTGATTGTCTGTGAGCCACTGAATGTTGTCTATAGGAGAAATGAATGGCGCTTACCTCCACCCGACACACTGTCGCTCTTCCACTGTGCAATTCTAATTGACCCTGCGATTGTTAATTTAGTTTGAAATTGTGGCTGAGCCGATGAGTGTTACTTCTCCATAACAATCTCAATAGAACAAATGATGTAGATGGCGATAAATTAAGCACAGATGTTTCGTGAATTATTTCCTAAGCTTGTGTAACACAACTTGAAGTTAAGTTTTATGAGTCTGTCGCACCCACGTGCCTTAAAAGTGTTGTAAAACACATGTTTCCTCTCAAGTCCAGAAGTCACGTGGAGAAATGTGAGGGCACTTTGTGAAGCGAAATGACTCCATGTTTACCAATCCAGAGTCGCCCTGTTTGTTTGGTGCGTCGTTAATTACA
The DNA here is from genome assembly GCF_040436345.1 of Pagrus major. Lineage (NCBI taxonomy): Eukaryota > Metazoa > Chordata > Actinopteri > Spariformes > Sparidae > Pagrus > Pagrus major. Next base: position 18,106,844 of record NC_133234.1, on the reverse strand, counting down.
ACCCATAACCAACATGTCCAAACTTAAGGGCTTATTGATTTATGGGAAAAGGAATATTCCCCTCTTATTTTCCTCTGAGCTGTATTTATCACCTGCAAAGTGAAGCAGCTGATTGACTTTATGGCTCCCTGGAGGAGTTTAGAGACCGTTCGGTGAAAATAAAGTGGAAATTGGACTGAATGGGGTCCTAGCTCGGCCCTGGGTTAAGCATCCGCATACCGAGGCATTATTATAAAGCCAAATAGCAGTCGATACACATTTCTGGGTCAGGCTTTTTTTTTTGCATAACAGCGTTGGTTTGATTGGATGTCTGCCAACATCTTAACAGCATATTTCATCACGATTCCCGGCTTGTTGTAAGAGATGAAAAAACAAACAAAACTCCCACATTTTTCGACGGCCTGCTGCTGTACCTCAGAAACAGAATCTGAGGAAGCAGCAACACACCAGCGTGATCGTGTCATCTTGTACCGATCACTTTAAACGGTTTTAAACAAATGTTTGCGACTTGCTTCAGATTGAAAGTGTAAAGACTTCATACACCTCTCAGCAGCACAAACAAACAGCACTTTCCTTCACTTCAAAGATGCAAGCAGCACAGCTCCAACCCGAGATAAACTGTTAGACCTCTTACATCTTCTTCTCTTTGCCTTTGAATACTCTCGGTATAAAGCTTCACACAAGTGAAGTTAGATAATAGACCTCTGAGAGTCAAGCTGCACTTTAAATTCCTTTCATTTTGATGCCAGTCACCACCTCTGGGAACTAGAGATGAACGCAAGAACATCTCTTATTTTCTTTTGTATCTGCTCTCGCTTACTTCAGGTACGGTATTTGACTTGATCTGAAGCCATGCATTCGCTCACCTCAGACTGACTGCAGTGTGTTCGTACAAACGCTCAGCCATGCCCTTGTTTGTGTTATTGGCCTGTGCGTGATCTGCAGCCTCAATATTGTGAGACCTTCTCAATCACCTTCATCATATGCGTTGCGTTCATGTCATCGTTCATGTCAATGACAGGTGCCGCTCTGTAACTTCCTTTCAGGTTGATGAAATCTACCACGATGAATCTCTGGGAACCAACATCAACATCGTCCTCGTTCGCATGATAATGGTTGGGTACCGACAGGTGAGCTATGTCACAGATTGTTATTGTCTATATATCTATATATGGGAGTATATTTTCAAAGACATGTTAGAAAACAGACATATTTTCATATAAATTGCTCAAAATGCAACAGTATATGATACATCTTGCCTACAGGAAGCGATTTAGTATATATAACATTATGTTTGGAAGGAGAACGAGGACGGAGTTTGCCACCATCTGAATAAAAAAATAATAGAAAGAAATAACAGAAAGGCAGATTCATTTTGCCATGTGCTTTCTAAGTGTGACGCTGGAGCTACCCATCCAGCGTCATCTCTGGAAGCAGTAGTAGTATAAAGAGCAGGAAAGGTCTGAGTCAGAGGGTGGTTCGGTCTGTCATGCGCAGGATTTTTCCCAAGGAGACTGCGGTTGGCATCCCACGTGTGACCAAATGTCGATGAGGATTTGTGTCTGAGTTAGGTTACATCAGTCAGTTAATCTAAGTTACGCAAGTGATGTGCCTGAACATCATTTTAACACAAAGCAGGATATTTTTCTCAACCAAACCAAGATGTCTTAGTGCCTAAGCCGAACCAAACCGGGACCGCCTGGCAACCAAAAGTCATAATATGTCACAATATGTCAGCACGCTTTATTTTGAAAGTCTTACTAGACGCTTCAAGTTGTTTTATTGCCAAACTTGACCACAAACCCCTTCACGTGCAAAACTGACGACAGAGTGCTAAGTGGGGTGCCACAGTTTGAAGTATAATGTATCTCATTAGGGAGAGATCACCTTTTTTAATGCATCTGGCATTCCCCTGGCTGTCGAGCGGCCCTCAGCAGCGTGCGATTTGACGATGACTTGGGTCCACTCAGCGCTGCATTCACTGTTTGATTGACGGGCACACTGTAAAACAAACAAAAGATGAAATCAGGTCTAATACCAGAGACGATTCTGATTAAAATCTTGACTCAGCCAAATGAAGTTAGATCATTACAGTGATTGATAATCACACTGCTCAGTGCTGCCTGCTGCTCATTAGCTCTGTCAGCAGGGGCCGACATTCTGATCATGCATCGGGGAAATCATATGCACGCAGTAGAAATAACGCCATCTGACATTTATCACCGTAATTAAACATTCAGAGGCAGATGCTTGTTTAAATAACCCATATTACATGAGAACTTACATAAGGGACATACAGTAGAGAGTGAGGTGTGAGGAGAAAAACTAAATCTACACTATTTGCATTTCTGTTGTTCTGTATGTATGATGAATTTGTTTTTCTATTCACACGTTGTTACTCAGGCGATGTCACCTTTTATGATTTGGCTGCAGAACGTGTAGTAGTGACGTATGAGGTCATAATGGCACATGGCGTCGGACGCAAGAATTATTTTCCTGCCTGTTAATTTAAATACCTGACTGATGTTGCCGTTCGACTGACAATACTTGAGAGTATGTCTGCACAGTACCAATTAGATGAGCTTGAACTTGTCGAATGTGTGACCGGGCCGTTCAGTCAGAGATGAAAGACGACATGTTTCACCAGCTCCTCTGAGAGTCTTTTCATTTATTGCTGTCAATTACGGCGCCGTTTCACCCGTCACTGAGTTTTGTTGTTGAGCCGGATGGATTTTCATAACACGGGAGACTAAACAGGAGAAATTGCTTCTTTATACTTGTCACGCTGTTTCAGTTTCCAACAACAGTTTCCAATTGGAAATCGATGGTAAATCATTTTGCGACGCTCGGTGCCAGCTTGAGAAAACACACACAGGGCTGTTTTTTCTTATGTTCACAATGATAATCAGGTCCTGCTGACGACACATTAAGCAGAGGAGGAAGAAATCCGCTCTCTAAGTCTTTTTGGAATTGGATTCATGCACGCACAAATTTCCATCAAGTGTGATTCAAACTGAAATTTGCAGTGTTGTAAAAAGTACCCAAACGTCATACTGGATTAAAAGTAAAGATATGAGATTTTACTTTGGTAAAAGTGAGCGTGACCCATATGAATAGTACTTGAGTAAATGCCTGGAAGTATCTGATATTGAATATTCTTAAGTATCAATTCTGGCAAAAAAAAAGTTGACTTTAAGGTGATGATGGCTATCAAACTGTACAATGTCAATTACGGACTACAATAAAAAAAAATTATTCTACTACTACTACTACTACTACTATTTATAGAGGCATTTGTTCAAAAGCTTTCACTACATTTCTTCAGTAAACTAATACCTATAATCCAGAAGGCTGGCATTGGATTTGTCAAATATGGTTTCTACCGCTCAGACAGTTTCAGACAATTCATCTAAACGTTTCAAAACCACTATAAAGTCTTTCATTGTATTAAACAAGTGCGGCGCCCCCTGGAGTAAACTGAAAAGGTGAGCAATTACATTTCTGTTCACAGTTTGAGTGACATAACCTCCCCCGTCGTTGTGTTTCTGCAGTCTATAAGCCTGATCGAGCGTGGCAACCCATCCCGCAGCCTGGAGCAGGTGTGTCGGTGGGCCAACACGCAGCAGCGGCGCGACCCCGACCACGCCGAGTACCACGACCACGCCATCTTCCTCACAAGGCAAGATTTTGGTCCCGCAGGTATGCAAGGTACTGTATTTTCTCTCGATCGAGGCCTGTGCAGACTGAGTGCTGGTATCTGCTTCCATTCACAAAAAGGGGGTTGGCTTCAAGTCTCGCCCAGGTAAGGTCGACGGAAACTTTAAAAGCGGAGGCTGCAGCTGAGGTCGCGAACCCAGTTGTGCCCCACAGCGACCTAGCAGGGAAATAATTACTGAGCAGCTTTCCGAAACCTTGCTGACTTGACATTGACGCCACCCTGGAAATGAAAAATTGAGATTGAAGAAGGTTTTTGGCATGTAGAGAAAAAACAGAAATGTTTGTGAGGTTGTCATTTATGTAAACTAACTTGTTTTTTAACAGTGTTTTTTTTAACTTCACTCACAAATATAAGTAGGAAGTCCTCAATCTTAATAACACATGTTTGCAATTATCTAGCATTTGCCTCACGCTGTATTTCTTCTTTTCAGCCCTTCAAAAACAAAATTTGAAGCGAGCAGCCTAACCGCCAGAGAATCTGCACCCAGAGTGAACAAACATCCTCTGTGCACAAGTTCAAAACTTTTGCACTGTGTGTATTTTTAACTTTTTAAAGCACAAGTGTCATGTTTAGAGGACGACCCCGAGGCTACCTGGTTTGCTTGTCACACCTCCGGATGTTGCCATAGCTGCCGTTCTGTTGTGTTCAAAACAAGCCCTGGTTTCTAAGGCACCTTGCTCTGTGTTGTGCTGGACCGGGTGCTGTGTCTCAGGGTCACACGGAGACATCGCACTCCCTTGCCAAAGTTTAGCTGTGAGATGGTAGATTCTGTATCCAAACACAGATATTGGACTGTGGGATAAATAGAAGAATAATCCACACATTTTCTGGAGTAGCTGCAGATGTGCACACACGTGTTTACACTGTAAGTGTTTCTGATCTGCTCTCCTGGCTGATTTCCCATGTTTGAGTTCACCACCAGATGACAGAGACCCCCTCTCTCCTCTCTCGTGACACCAGCAGTTCCAGAAACTGATTTTTTTGACCCAAGCTGCTGCTGCTGCTGCTGCTGCTGCTGCTGCTGCACCTTTTCGCTTCAATGTGCAAAGCTCCCAATGACCTCTTCATGGGAATGTAGCCTGCATTCCCTTTTATCTGCCTCTCAGATAAAGGGGTCGTGCTCCACAACTGCTTCATGTTTCACTCGCAGCGCTAAATGTGTCCATTTTGTTGTCATCTATTAATCGAAACCATCAACCATCTGGATCAAAAACTGAATTCAAATTATTACTTTTTAGCTATGACTGAAATAACTTTCTGCAGATGTTTCTCCTTTTCAACACCACCAAAATAACCTGTCGTCACCGGCTGTCTGTCTGCTGCATTTTCTGCTTTTTACCTGCATGCCAAAAAAAGGTCTTCGGACGGTCAGAGAGCATGAAAAATTTGTCTGAAAAGCCGCCAAAAAGAAGGCCGGAAAAAAACCCAGCGTGCTTCTGAACCTAAATCAAACGCGCTAAGCTGAATCGCTGCACACCTCTTGATCGAGTCATGTTTCATGTTTGTGCTTTGCTTAAAAGTTTGATGAACTGTGTGAAATGTTGCTGCTGGGTAAAGATCACAGGCTTTCAGTTTACCTTGGTACCTTTCTTTAGGAGATGTTCTATACAATCTGTCACAAAGGAGCTTCTGGCCCCTTAAGATCGCCTCTACTTGCTTCTGTTTTATCTGCTGTGAGCGTTAATTGAGGTGTCTGAAAGGTGTTTTTCATTTGAGATAAAGGCTTCAGTGTGAATGGCTCACACTGCGTTAACCTTCAGTGTTCCTTTAATTTTCATGCATTGCACAAGCATTGTCAGGCCCTTCTAGTTCACCTTGATGTTTTGTTCTTATTATTGAGTGTTACTGCATATAAACAACCTACTGCATCAGATCAAAACCAGTACATCCATATGGACACATGGGTTTCGTCACAGCTCCAAGGCGACCACTAGAATAGAAGCAGGCATTCACAAATCACTGCAATCACATCATATTGTAGTATGTAAGTATAGCCTTCAGAGTTCAATGATGTCACATCAAGAGCTCATTTTCCACCTTGATCACCGGCGCTTTGTGAGAATACCCCGACCTTCATCCTGGTACTTGATTATTAGGGCTGTGTGGTCTTTTCTGTTGCCCAGGTTACGCTCCAGTGACAGGGATGTGCCACCCACTGAGGAGCTGCACTCTGAACCATGAGGACGGCTTCTCCTCCGCCTTTGTGGTTGCTCATGAAACCGGCCATGTGTGAGTAATGGCATGACGATGAAAGCACCAGCAGAGTCTCACAGGATCTTACCGCATCCAATTAGGCCGATAGTTTTGCACGGTAACTGTAGCCTGTAATTAAAGGCAGGGCGCTTTAACGGCAGTCTGTTGTCTTAACAAAACAAAGCATCTGGTTGCATCAGCACGTGCTTAGTCAGCTCTTTGTGGGGAAAACAACTGAGTAAATACACTGATCAATACCATATATATAAATACCACATGTGTTTGTCAATGTATTGTATATGCTGTGTCATATATACGCATATATACTCACTGTCCACTTTATCAGGTACACCGTGCCCCCTTGTTTATGTAAATGGTGAGGACAAAACACAAGATGCAGGATATTTTACAGGTAACAATAAACTAAACAAAAAACTAAAAAAGTCATGTCGTCACATGTGGAACAACAAACACACCAATAGTGATGTATCTGCGACAGTCCAGTATCAGCCAATTATATCACTGACCGATATATTGGGCTTTATTTAAAAAGTATTACTGAAACAATATTTTGAATACTGCTCCGCTTTCTGCAAAATTTTGGGTGGGAGAGAGACATACAATTCTGCCTTTGCATTATATAATGTAATTGATACATGCATCATGTAGAATAATTCTTTAAGTTTCTTTAATTTCTTTAAGTGAAGTAAAAGTATTAAGATACTTTCTAGTGGCTTGTATCCACTCCGTCTGTGAATTCGCACCCACCTTCCATTTAACATTCGGTCATAAAGAGAGTTATCATCAATAACTCCTGGTCCAGTTCACACCAGCTTTCTCTCTAATGGACCTTTTAAAGGTTCATGAAGAAACGTGTTTGACCTGTGCCCCCACTCTGGCATGAACATTTAAAAAAAAAAACTGTTCAGACAGGCTTGACTGGCTGTCACATCACACAAAAGAACAGACGAACAGGTCACCTCTTCATCTGCTCACTGGGGAAATGTGGCAGACTCCACGCTGCGATCGTCACGCTGAGAGACCTGGTCAATAAGCATGGCTGACTCATTGATCGAAAGCGTCACATTCACAGAACTGGATGACACCAACTCTGTAATGGTGCTTGTACAGCAGCTCAGCGTTTTAGACCTCTTGCTGCCTTCAGTTTCTCCACCATTTGATAAAAAAACCCAAATAAAGCAGATTAAAAGGTGAAAATGGGAAAGAAATACAATCAGCAGCTTTTTTGCATCTTCATATTTGCCCCCTTCTTCCTTCACTCCACATTGTCATCAGTGAAACAGCGTCCTCTTGCAGTAAGAAACAGAAAAACTTCTTAAAAAGTGAATACTAACTATGATGTCCTCACTGTCCTTTCACAGAATCACAGCCCAGCTTCCCAGAATATCATCTGCCAGAGCTTTTGCAAGTTTTTCTAAAACTAAAAAGCAGAAACTTTTAATTAGCGTACTGACTCAGACCCGTGGTTACAGCCAGCCGTGACCAGCTGGGTCCAGTCTGTGTCCTGGTGTCTGCGTGGGTTTCCTCTGGTTTCTTCAGTTCAAACACTGGCAGGTGAAATAAGATCTGTATATCTTCAGTAGGTGTGAATATGTTCACAGGTTTCAGCTCTGTGATAGACTGGCAATCACCACTTCTTAGCCTTTTGCTTAAACCTTTCATGACCACAAAGAGGCAAAGGGAGAATAAGAGTTAGATGGATATATTATAGTTATTATGCTGTCCCCAAGATAGAGACTGGATACGACTTGACTAGTCCAATTATCTGTCCATGCGGCAAGATAATGAAGTTGATTGAGTGTGGAAATAATAATAAAAAGCTTCATTGGGTGTTCAAAGGTTTGAAATAATTAGAAAATGCTTGTTTTTTTAGATCAAAGTACTTGAGATCAGACTTGCTTCAATGGAAAAATATGTGAAATGCGATGAATGAATACAAATAATGTCTTCTTCTTCTTTTGCATAATCTCAGCACAAACTTAAGATAAGAGGGTCTGGCTCAACAAGGATTCGAACCCACAAAATTGATTTTTTTCAGCCGACAACGACAATCGATGATGACATGCTTTGCATGGCTGAATTTCACATTTTTATAATTTAAGTTAATATGCTGTAGTTTATTCACACCTAAAGGGAAAAAGTCTAAAGTCAAATTTGCAATTTTGTTGTCTTCTTCTTCTTCTTCTTCTTCTTCTTCTTCTTCTTCTTCTTTTTCTTCTTCTTAGTCTTCTTCTTCGTTTCCATTTCTTCTTCTTCCTCTTCTTCTTTTTCTTCTTCTTTTCTTCTTCTTCTTCTAAATGACTTTAATGATCCTCTTTCATACTGACATTTGCGTCAAAGGCAAACACAGCTAAAAACTGGCATGTGAGCTTACTAAAGCGCCAGCTATTTCACGTGGTTCAAGAACTGATTGGAGATCAGCACTTATCACAGTTAATGTCTCCACTCTTGTCTGTATAGATGTTCGAGTCGTTTTAATTCACTGTTCCCAATAATACAAAATAGATGGATTGGGTTGTCAAGTGGCAGGTTGTATCCTAATGATTCATTTCTGAGCCATCACTAAATATCTCTAATAGGCTTGAACTGCTCATTAGATCAAAACCAGAAACTTTACGTCTTATCAGATCTCACTGGGAGACTATTGGTGCGTGTTACCAGATATCCTCCTGTCTCCCCCTCCAGACAGCGTGTCGGTTCGCTGTCAGTACAAAGAAAAGAAAGACGTCAGCGGCACCACAGAGGGCCCAAGTCCTGCCTCCTCTCCTCTTCTTTTAGCTCATGTCACTTTCTTATCGAGGATGCATTTAATCAGTCTCTGTGAACAGCTGAAATGTGTCCCTGCGGGTTTTTCTTTTCAATATTCAAACAATTCACAAATACCGACCCACCGCCGTAATGGCTAGTAAGATTCAAGGCTTTGCCAGTGCCTGATGAGATGTGGTGATACAAGCTCTACCTGAATGTGAATGGAAATGTCTTTGTGTTTGGAGTGGTTCTGGTGACAGAGCTGTCAGTGGGTGAAGCCTCAGCGCTAATAGAGAGCTCACATCACATCCTAATCCCCCTTCGGACAACATTTCTTTTTATTTCAGGACAAAGACATGGCAAATGAAGCTCCTTAGGACACCAGAATCCTGCCCCCCCCTCCTCATCCTCTCGTTCCACTTGTCTCTCTAACTCAGTGACATTTTATTTCATCCACCTCTCTGAAAGGTGTTCCTGGTGTTTACTTTTGGGTTTAATTCAAAAGATACATTTATTTTGTGAGCATTAAAAAGAAAACACACACACATCTATCTACAGTCTCATGTTCGTCTCATGTTTGACTGCAGTCTGTTTTACCATAGGTATCAATCTACCCATCAATGGGAAGAATTATGTATTTATTATTATTATTATGAATTTAAGTTACGTTTTTCTTTGAAAATCAACATCACAAAGAGCCTAAAAGTATTTTTCGTGAAAGAAAACATCTGGTGTAGTAACTGTATCTTGTGAAATATACCAAACGTATCAATGCATCGGCATTTATTGCTGTCTAAACACGAGCAGCTGAAGAAGCTGAAGCTCCACGGACACATTTCAATCAGCACTCCTTTAACCTAACAGGGAAAAATGCTGTGACTCTGCTGGTCATCGTTTTCCTCCATGATTTGCATTTCCTGTCCAGTAAACCACCTTTTTTGTAAACCACATTTTTCCCCATCAGGCTCGGCATGGAGCACGACGGCCAGGGGAATCGCTGTGCGGATGAGACCAGTATGGGCAGCATCATGGCGCCGCTCGTCCAAGCAGCTTTCCATCGCTATCACTGGTCACGTTGCAGCAAGCAGGAGCTCAATCGATACATCCAGTATGTTGTGTTTATCGCAGGTCATCTGCTCGCACCATATTGGTTTGATGCTGTGCAGCTTATGTGTGGAGCAGCTCAATGCGTTATTGATTTCTTTTTTTTTTTTAAATGTTCTCCTATCGTGTCTGTTATCCAGATCTTCACATTTATGACTCTATCATTCTCGTCTTATTTTTAGCTCCTATGACTGCCTGCTGGATGATCCCTTTGAGCACAAGTGGCCCAAGCTTCCCGAGCTCCCTGGGATAAATTATTCAATGGACGAGCAGTGCCGCTTCGATTTTGGTGTCGGTTATAAAATGTGCACTGCTGTAAGTCCCTTGCACCATTTAATCGCCAAAGTATTGATTGATTCATTCATCCCTTTGAGTCAGCAGTAATACTGAGGCCTCCTTGATAGTTTCTTACATGATTGGAAAAGCTGTCAAAGGTGCAAAGTGTAAGATATGGCCAGAACTTTAGTTTAAAGCATCCAAAAAATGAATTGTCATCACTACCTGTTTCTGGCGCGGTACAGCGTGTAGTCTGCTGTACTGTTGCGCCTCGTCCTCCTCAGTCAGTGAGAGACAGACAGAGAAATACAGAGAAGAGAGAATATTTAAACAAATAACACATTTTAGACACCCTGGAGAGAAGAATTCTTTTTTCTGATGTAAAGTTTTAGAGAAAACGGGCTGTAAAATCCGCCGCATCAATTTTTCTGTGAGTCACAGGAGTCGCCTCACGTCAATCCCCATCGAGGGGCTGGCACATGTGCACAGACTCTCTAAAGGGCAGGGTCAAAAAAATCAATGAATGACTGAAAAGTGATTAGTGTTACTTCATGTCCCAGATTTAGTTTATGCTAGAGGGCGAATTGTTCTACGCTCTTATATGAGAATAAAATGTAAAAAATTTAAAAAATGCTGTTGCATTTCACTGCAATCCTTCCTGTTTTATTTTGGAGATGTCAAGGTCGGCACATATGGCAGGGATGTCCACTCAAATTAGCATGCTAACCAGCTAGCCTGGCCTGACCTGTCTCTTTATACCACTTTTAGAGGCTGTGTTCAGTCCTGGTCTTGTGTCCAGACACTAGCTCCACAGCTAACTGAGCTAACTAGCTAAGAGTACAGCAGTGAGCAGCAGTTGGTAGTTACTCTTGTGATATGCTTCCCCCTATATTTTTGGAGCTACCTTTGAATTCTGGCCATATCTCACACGTTGCCCCCTTGATACGACAATGCAGCACACATACAGAATAAATAAACACATGATAACACAAAAAACACAACTGGTTGAGTGTGAACGTGGTGTACTGTGAGGGTGGATTTTTTGCCTCCGGTATAAAAAGGCTAAATGAAGGCATTTGTTTACTTGCCTTCATTTTCTTAATTGCTGTTTCCTTATTTAGTTTCGGACCTACGACCCTTGCAAGCAACTGTGGTGCAGCCATCCCGACAACCAGTACTTTTGTAAAACCAAAAAAGGTCCTCCGGTGGACGGGACGGAGTGCGCACCAGGAAAGGTAGGAAATGTCTCAAACTCTGGGCGGTAATAACAAAGTGGAGCTCTCTGATGATAGGAAGTAAGAGATAATCAGGGTGTTTTCAAATGTCACTGTCTTTAGTCTGGGCTTCGTTGACATTTCTTCCTGTCTTTGTCCTGATTTTAGTGGTGCTTCAAGGGCCACTGCATCTGGAGATCCAGCCAGCAGCCTCAGGGCCACGACGGGAGTTGGGGCTCCTGGTCGAAGTTCGGCACCTGCTCCAGAACGTGCGGAGGTGGAGTCCGCTCCCGCAACAGACAGTGCAACAACCCTCCGTGAGTGCTGCAGCAGCGGGGAAACTCTCAGCTGCCAGGCCGTTTATATGTTGTGTGTGTTCATCCAGCAGATGATGACGTACTGTCAAAGTGTGAGTGCGGAGCTGGAGAGCAGGGCCAGCACTGTTTTTGATTAAGTTTGATGAAAACTTGGCTTTAAAGAGTAAAGAGCCTGAGCTACTATGTTACCCAAACATGATATAATGAAGCATTTATCTTCATTTAAGGGCCCGTCCGAATTCTGAGCTATTGTGTATTGGGAGTATTCAGGCACAAACGGTCCATTTTAAATGTTAATGAAGAGAAATACAAAACATAGTTGTAATCCAGTTTGGCTTTCTCAGTCTACTGTGATCAGCAGGCACCAGGTTGTTTAAGCGGCCTCTCAGCCGACACTTGGACTTGTCTTAAGATACGGTCATGTTAAGCGCGTGTTTCCTGTTTCAGTATAAACACTGACCCTGCAGATGTGCACAGTTTACCAATAGAAACACTGATGCACTGTGTTTGGAAATGTCTTTATCATCGGCACGTACAACAAACAAGTAGGACATTTTTTGAAAAGAAAAAAGTACGTCAAACAGTAAACTAAATACTTACTGCATACAGTTAGCCTGTGGTTGGGAATTGGGACACAGCTGACAAACTTAAATACACTCTAAAAAGTCTGTGGGCACACTGTGAAGCAGATACAGTGCGACAGAGAAATAAAGGAGCTGCAACACGGCTGCAAAACATTAAAAACAAATGTCGAGTCTTTGACACACATGGAGCTTTTCTCTTTGTCAAGCTGAATTTGACACAATTCGTCATCGCATTTTGAACTTTCGCTAGTTTCAGCCCCGAAAAGGACAGAGTCTTCTTTAAGTTCATTAATTATACCTCTGCTTTTCTTCAAAACGTCTGCTGTGACAAAGGCCCACTGTGCCAAGTTAGGTAACTGCTGAAGTAACTCCACACCTACAAAATCAGCTGCTTAAAACACCTTCAAAATAAAAGCCTCCTTACTGAGACAACTTAAGTGAAATGATCCATCTAGTCTATAAGGATCCGATCGGGATTAGTAACATGTTTACGGATTAAATAGTCTATTGAAAAATCTTATCGTACTTAAAAGGTTATTACAGGACTTTCTCTAATAAGTTTAGTGCAGAGTTTAGTGCACATATTATTTGTTCCCATCAATACTTTGAATGAAGGAGGTTCATGTTTCCTTTGGATCTTTGTGAATATCACGATGTCTTGAAAAGCATCATTTTGTTATTGTCACCCCTCAGGCCTGCCTACGGGGGCCGAGACTGCCCCGGCTCCACTTTTGACTACCAGATGTGCAACACAGAGGAGTGCGCTGGCCCGTACGAGGACTTCCGCGCTCAGCAGTGCGTCCAGAGGAGCAACAAATACCACAAAAACATCAAGCACACCTGGCTGCCGTACGAGCACCCAGATGGTAAGTCTGTGAAGAGCTAAAGCAAAGTGGGCTCAAAGTTAAGCTCTGAAGTGGGAAGATGATATTTGCAGGAGGCTGATCTGTTTATTGGATCCTGAAGATACGAGACGCGCGTGTGTGTTTTTTGCGTTTGCAGAGGGTCGTAAGTGCGAGCTGAGCTGCAAGTCAAAGGAAACAGGAGAGGTGGTGTTTATGAACCAAGTGATGCATGATGGGACCCGCTGCAGCTACTCGGAGCCCTTCAGCGTGTGCGCTCGTGGAGAGTGTCTGGTACGTTTCTACTAAGACTACATGCACACAAACACAAACTTTGGCATGTTTTGGGACATTAAAAATAATTACTTGTCTCTGATGACACTGAAAAACTTTCTTTAAATTACACCGACCGTTTCTCCTTCATTAAATAACCCAGAATCTGTAAATAAGCAAATATTTTTTAATTGCAAAAGTTGAACTCATTAGTATTACACACACAAACACACATAAAGTCACATAAACACAAACTTTTGGATGGTCTACTTTCTTTTTTATGTTGCTGCTGTTATGTAGTTTATTATTGCTTATTTCTATTTAAGTAAATTGGGCAAATATTTAGTAATTTAGTAACTTTGATGTATGTTTTTTAAACTTTCATGCTAAAAGAGAAAAAAAGAATATTTTATAAATTGAATAGATATAAATTGAGCAGGCAGGCAGTGGTTTTAAAACTTTTAAAACAAGCCTAAATGTCAAGGCGCACCTAAGGATTCATATCTGTTCAAAACTGCCGTTATAACACTAATTATCTAATCACTCTGTATGTGTTTATTTTTATCTAATAATGCCAAATAAATGTAACTCATTAAGGATTTATGAACTAAATGGTTCAAGAATTCATTTCAAACTTTGTGCACGTAAAAGCAGCAACACACGCAGGTCACAGACTTAAAAACTGAACTTCTCTGGCCAATAAAGCGATCAGTTCTCCCTCCTCGCTATCCTCCTTCACACTGGCTGTCAATCAGAGTCGTTGACGTGTCACGCTTTAATAATTCCCACCACTTGACGATTGTGGAAATGAAACACTGGAGCTCCCTAAAGGGCACAGCGAGACAGTGTGTGAGCAAAATGGATTAGATAAGATTTTTCTATTGTTGCAACAGCTCGAGAGTCATAAGCAGAAGGAAAACAGCGATCGAATGATCGATAGAAATGAGACAAAGACAAAAATAGCAATAGTAGTAAGTAATGATGATGATAAGATTATATACACTCTCACCTTTCACATATATGACCAATGGGGGACATTTGCACAGCATATTTTACCTATAATACACACTTTAATCCTGAGGGGAAAACTCACAGCAGCAGGACACGAATAAACCACACAGAATGGTGCAAAAGACAAAAATATCACAAGCACAAGTACGAACGTGAGAGTTTCATGTAAATGTACGTAAACATTAGGCGTGCAAAATGGATGTAATGAACGTAAGTTCGATATGAAAACAGCCTTCGAGCGTCAAACTCTGCGCATTTATCACTCTGCACAGTGAAGGTCAAAACATCCAAGTGAAGTCATAACACGCAAAAGACATTTTGAGGTGAATATTAAATATCTCACTGCAGATTTTACATCAATTTCACTCCAACGGTGCTTTAACCTTTACTAGAGTGTATTTTGATGATGTAAACCGTGTCCTCGCTACGCAGTTATTTGATGAATAATCTGTAAATAAATGTCATGCACAGCACAAACACTTACTGACATCTCAATGCTCACCTGGGACGTAAAACGTTGGGACTTTTATTGTTGCAGACCAGCTGCTCAGTGTTTTGGCTGCTCTCCCGTTTTGTCTGGGTGTGTTTCCATTATGCATCACCATCAGGCTCTGAGCCAGACGCCTGCAGTGTGTTCTCATGGCATCATTTTCCCAGAGGAGTCATCGGAGTCTGTGTAAAAGTCATGCTGATTTGACTGACTGTCTTCGCTCTTTCCCCCTCGCAGCATGTCGGCTGCGACAAAGAAGTCGGCTCTTACAAACAGGAGGACAAATGTGGAGTGTGCGAGGGGGACAACTCGCACTGTCGCACCGTGAAGCTGACGCTCACCAAGACCCCCAAAAAGAACGGTAAATATCGACCACAGCTCAGCGGCTCTGCTTCACATGAGTTATTATATAAAGCTCAAAATCATTTACCCAGAGACCTTAACCACATGTTCCCAATCATCTGTCTGACCCAATCTTCTCTTGGACCAAACTTTCTGTTACAATGTTAGCACATAATTAGCTGCTATCACAGATCAGAACAGATGCCTGCTGTCCAAGGCACCAAGCTGAACCGTGCCATGTCTCCTTGTCTCATTAGGACTGCTGAAAATGTTCGACATCCCAATAGGAGCCCGACACATCGTTATCGAGGAGAACGAAACTTCCCCTCATATAATTGGTGAGTGTCTCACATCCTTTCCCACCTACGGAAACGCACGATACAACAGATGCTCAGTTACAGAATTGGTTTGTGGATTTAATTCGAAACACAGGAGCAGTGTTTTTCCAAATGTTACAGCTTTCTTGTTTGTGCCTGCTGTTGTTTGCCTTGTAAGACCAGCTGTTTAACTGCACTGACTGGCACAGACCAGAGCAGAGTGTCACCAAGCTCAAAAACAGCTTTTGCTTCATTTCATCCAGGATTGAAAAAATGTATTCGCAGCGTTTCCAAGTGTAACCTACAAATTTGATTAACGGTCAGACTTCACAGGTTAGTTCGACAAATCGGCCAATAATATCATAATAAGACAGGCACTGATACCTTTTACTTTTTCTTTATAAAGACACGAGACTGCTGCATCTTTGAGTAACTTGACTTCGGATTTAGACTGAGATTTAAAATGACTTTCGACTTTATTATTTCTGCAGCGCAGCTGATGAGTCACATAACAGGTGCTGATGTGAAAGGAAGTTTGTTGTTTTTCATTTGAGCAACACTGGAGCGCTAATGACTTTTCAATTTGAGCTACTTGTCACTGTGTGGGTGCGCTGATGAAGGCTTTATCCTTAAATGCGACGCATTCGCGAGAAGTAATGCGACCAGAGCTCTGAAATGTCTTCAGGTGTGGGGAGGTGTTACATGCTCACGTCTTGCAGCCCGCAGTGTCTCTCTGTGCTGTGACTGGCGTGGATAAGACAGGCTCACCCTCCCTCTCCTCTTTCCTCCCTGTCCTCTCTGGCTTTTATTAGCTCATGGGAAGAAGAGATGACACACAACTTGGAGAAATGACTGTTGGCTTACCACAGCACCAAACATCTCAAAATACATACTGACACGCTCTCCGCTTAAAGGAAAATCTCAGAGTTGTTTGGCAGCGGGGAAGTTTCTGTTCAAGTTTCGAGATTTTTAATGAATGAATGACATTCTTTCCCACCACACTTGCTCAGAAACCTTTTTTTTTTTTTTTTTTCTTGTCCTCATCACTGACAGCTGTGAAGAATCAAGTTACTGGAAACTTCATACTGAATGCGAAGAGCGAAGACGCCGAATCAAAGACCTTCATCGAAAATGGCTTACAATGGGAGTATTCAATAGATGGCGAGAAGGAGACGCTAAAAACAAGCGGCCCTCTACATGAAGGCATCGTCGTGCTGGTGAGTGCGACTACATCCTTCATCTTTTACGTTTTTATATTTATTTTTAGTTTTATTGTCTAATAAGCTTTCTTCACCTCGTCGCAGGTCATTCCCATGGAAGAAGATGCAAAGATCAGCTTGACATACAAGTATATCATACATGAAGACCTTTTACCGCTAATCACCAACAACAATGTCCTTCTGGCTGAACTTGACACCTATGAGTGGGCACTGAAGAGCTGGTCTCAGTGCTCCAAACCTTGTGGGGGAGGTCAGTGAGTGTATTTTTAAATAAATAAGCAGTTTAGAGCTTCAGTTAAAGGATAAACTCACGCAAAAATGACAATTCGGTCACCCTCATGGAAAGAGGGATGGAGAGTGTTCAAGTTTTGTAGTCCATAAAACATTTCCTGAGCTTCGCAGCAAAACAGCGTTGCAGCATGTCGTTAACAATTAAAGTAGATGCAGACTTGTTTTAAAACATAAAAAAAACAACTGAAGGAGAAAAATAAAATGGCTCCATACGGCTCATCCAGGGTCATCCGAGTCTCTAGATTTGAAAATTCGTTATTTTCATCCCTAGATACGCAGTTGAGCTTGTGCACCGACTTCAGATGGGGTGCCTGCTAAAACTTTTTAGCTTATCAGCTATGTTACTTTTAAATAACTTCTTTTCAAACTTATTTGGATCTCAGGGCTTCCGAAAACTAGCTTTTTTTTTTTTTTTTTTACCTCCACCAAGGTGGTTCTGTTTTCACCCTTGTCTGTCTGTTGGTTTGTTGGTTTGTGGGCTGGATTACACAAATACTACTGAACGGATTTCCACGAAATTTGGATGGAGGATGGGTCTCGGCCCAAAAGAAACCCTATTAACTTTTCGTGCAGATCCGGGTAAAGGGACGGATACCAGAATCTTTTGACATTTTTGTTAATTTCTCAGGGAATAACGCATTGATTGTTAACTAATCAATGAATTGATTACTGAATAAAGATGACCCTGGTGATTAAATTTAAAGTTGAAAACATTTGTGTATTTTACTTTGCTATATGTCTGTGTAACCTTGATGAAAGATTAATGATGTGAACTTTTTGCCACCCTTCAGGCATACAGTACACAAAATATGGATGCAGGAGGAAGAGCGACAGCCGTTTGGTCCATCGTAACTTTTGTGAAACCAGCAAAAAGCCCAAACCCATCCGGAAACGTTGCAACGTTCAAGAGTGCAGCCAGCCCACGTAAGTGAACTCAAACTATGGTACAGTTGTACTTTTATATTTCTGCAGTATAAGTAAAAGTGGTGGTGATAGCTTTGCCTCCAGTGGAGAAAAACAAATGTCTTGCTGTGTGACAAGAAAACCTTTTCAAAGAGTGTGCTCTGCTGACAGGTGGGTGTTGGAAGAGTGGACTCCCTGCAGTAAGACTTGTGGAAAACTTGGCTACCAGAGCAGAGTGGTGCAGTGCATGCAGGCGCTCCACAACGGCACCAACAGGCCCGTCCACAGCAAACACTGCACCGAGGATCGTCCCGAGATGAGGAGAGCCTGTAACCACACCGTGTGCCCCGCCCAGTGGAGGACAGGGGCGTGGTCTCAGGTGAGCGAGGAGGACGGCCAGCTGCACCAGCTGTTCTTAAGTATCCTGTCAGGGCACTATTCTCAAACACAAATGACCTGTCTGGACGTATGTATCAGTATTGAACTGTTGTATGTGGTCGACCCTGACGGTGTCAAGAGGTGTGACTTCATAAATAAATAAGTGATCACGTTTCCTGTAGCTTTAACGTGTGTGTTTCTGTGTATTTCAGTGTTCGGTGACCTGTGACGAAGGGATTCAGCAGAGACAGGTGGTCTGCAAAGCCAGCGACAACACCATCGGAGAATGTGAGGGCGAGAAGCCGGAGACGGTCCTCATCTGCAAGCTGAGTCCATGTCCAGGTGAGATCCGCCTGCATGTTATAATGGAACGATGTTCACAATATTCAACAGCTTAACAGATACATTCACTGCCTTTCTTTCATGATGCAGTAAGACTGACTGTAAAGAACTGGCACAAACAGTTTCTTTTGCAGAACATGTGGGCGGTTAATGTCAGCTGCATCCTGCTAATTACTCTCAATCCTCTGCAGATATAGGCACGGCTAAATAAGGATGCTTCACATAGTACATGATGTTTTTCTGAGTCAGAAGCACACATGTGATTTTTTTCCACGATAATTGCCTCGGTAAGATGAACAGACTGTTACATTACCTGCAGCTGGAAATGCTAAATTAATCCGTCTTGTCCATAGTGAAAAGAGTCAACTTGCTTACGTCTCATGTGAAAAACAGGTGCAACTGGCCCTAATTGGAGAGGTTTTTCATCAGGAACGTTACTTTTAAAACTCTATCTCTAAACTTTTCTCTTCTTACCAAAACTGTCTTTAGTCTTGTCTTTGTTTAGTCTGTTTCAACATCAGCGACACTGGTTTGCTCGAAATAAAAACCTTAAAAGTGTTATTGATAACATTCAGCCACTAAATGTAGCATCCCATCTCCCTCCTACCATTGCATTCACGTCACAACACCACTGTTGTTCGAGTCACCTGCCCCCTCAAGTGGCTGCCACTCTGTGCACGGTGAAGATACCACGTGATACCAACACTGTATAGTATTGGAGCAAAAAAACTGCTGTCAGATTTCTTACACGGAGATAAACAAAAAAATCATTTTGGACCCGACAAACAGAGCTACTTTTATTTTGCACTGTAGTTAAAAATAAAAAAGTTTATCCATATGACTTTTAATTCAGAAACTTCTGAATAACTAAAGGACGACATCTAAACTCAAAGATATTTCAGCCTCTCTGTCATAAACATTTCTGCTCCGATGCTCTCTTGCAGCTTTTCTGTTCTCGCTTCCTCTTCAAAGGGGCGAAAGCCTCCTATTTTTGTCCGTCACGCTTCACAGGCAGTGAGAGAACACTGTCTGGACTTTTTCTTCCTGTCAGAGACTAGAAGAAACAGCCCAGGTTGTGCCCCGCGTTTCTGTAAATAACACTGAGCTTTATTACAGGTTTCAAACAACTCGGCTCTGTTTTCTTACAGTAGCAAGAGGTTGTCAAGAGCTTTTCTTGGGTGTTGTGGCTGCTGTTTAATGTCTGTTTTCCAGCCTAATTTTGTCTTCCCCTGCAGGACAGCCAGTGTCTTCTCTCACCATTGAAACGATGGACAACTCCACGATAAAAGATGACGCCATACACCAAAGGGCTGCTGACAACCCTGTCCACAAAATCTCTTCAAGTAGGTCAATATGGTCTGTTTCAGAAATACATCATCCACAGAAGTGTTTTTTAAACCTTCCACTTATTGATATATTCCTGTCTGTTATTTCCAGATGAACCATGTCTGGGGGATAAATCGATTTTCTGTCAAATGGAGGTCCTTGCCCGTTACTGTTCCATCCCTGGATATAATAAGCTTTGTTGTGAGTCTTGCAACAAGAAGGAAAGCCTTGGCACACATGATCCCGACCTCCAGAGCACCCCTGTGGCCTCTGTTGAACCAGACCCCTCCGCTCCTTCTCACCCCGCATCACCCAAGCCTCATCTACCCGCTACGACCCAGAGCCCGCAGCAAACCACTAAAGCCATCGGCAGACGACTGCGCTCCACCGCCCCGGTGCCAACCACGGCTGCTGCTGCTGCTGCTGAAGCCTCGCCATCAACGGGTGCTGCTCCGCCCCAGGGTCCCACCAGCGACTCCTTCCTCACAGCTGGGAAGGGAGACTCAGACCCGGGGCCTCTTCTACCTCCAGGGCCGCCACAGCCCACAGCAGACTCCAGTGGAGGTGCCTCTAAAGAGCACAGTCCAAACAGCACTTTAGGCCAAGTCGCTGCCAGGTCAAGAAGGGACGATTTAGGATCCGAGAGGGACTCGAGTCACAGAACCCTGTCAGCTCCGAAATGAACAGTGAGCGATGTTGTGAACGTGCTGCTCAGTGAGACGGTCTCATACATCAACTCACCTTTTGCAGCATCTGAGAGACTCGCAGTCTTGCTGCAGATGTTTTTCTTTCTTTTTTTTTTTTTTTTACAAAGGTTTTTTGTTTCCATGCCAGTGAACTTAGACCAGACCAGAGATGGTTACCTCATCAAAACTCCGGAGTGATCTGTGTGCAGCGTCGCTCTGCCCTCTGTGCTTCGAGTACGAAACGGAAGAAAAAAAAAAAAGTTGTCAGGTGCTGTAAACTAAAAACGACTACAAGATGTGTTCAAAATGTGATGACTGCATTGCTACATTCATGTTTTTATCTGTGTACAGTTGTGTAAGCCTGTTTTTTTCAAGTGCATTAGAACTACTATTGAACTTGTATTGTGAACATGTGAGGAGAGGTCAAAGGCCATGGCTTTGGAGGTGCACGTGTCAGCTATGGAAACTAGAGCGTGCCACCAGAATAGTTATAGACTCTGCCAGTGTTCACTTATGATCACTTATTGAAATGCTACGTTAATATAAGAATATAATTATATAAGACGTTTTAATGATGCATTGAATAACAAAGTCAATTTAATAGAATATAAAACAGAAATTAGTTTGATGCCACTCTCATATCTGTACATCAACTACGGAGCTAGAGCCAGCTAGCAGGCTCTTAGCTTAGCAGAAAGACTAGAAACCCTGCTATAAATGTGCCTAGTAATAGCGCTTAAAAAGTTCACTTATAGCATGTTGTATTTTGTTTGTTTAATTCAAATATACTACAGAAACAACAAGTTTTTGGTTTCGTTACAGGACAAAAAAGTAAATCTAGAAATATCTACAGCCCCCCCCAAAAAAACTTTTCTTTTCAGTATTAACAGTGTTAACAGAGCCCCGCAGTGTTTCCCCCTGCAGTTACGCTAAGCTAATCACCTCCTAAATCCAGCTTCATATTCATATATACAGTCGGTGACAAAAGCCAACCTGTTAGAAACTTTTTCTTTGCAGTATTTAGAGGTGTTGATAGACTTATTAATTTACCTTGAATGGAGCCAGGCGAGGTTTCCCACTGCATCCCGTCTTTATGCTAAGCTAAGCTAATCACCTCGTAACTCTAGCGCCATGTTTAGAATACAGGCATGAGAGTATTAACTGCTTATAAAGATGGACGACGCGTCTCCACTTCCTCCTAAAATGAAGCCAAAATATCACATACACGGGCGCAGCCATCTTTCATCACAGTGTCGTCACTGCCCGACAAAAGGGCACAGCTGTCAATCACGAGGTTACGCCCCCTTTAATTTGGCGTCAAATTACTAATTACAACCAAACTTCTCAGAAAAATTAACTCTTTAAAACACATCAGCATCATAAGAACTATCTAAGATGGCAAAAACTATCTTTGGGACAAACTTTATTGACATGTACTTTGAGTCTTTAGTTTGGCCCGTGTCCCATCTGATAACAGGGATGGAGCCGGGTTATGACCGGTAGTGCAGCCAGCCACCAGGGGGCGATCAACATCTTTTGGCCTTAGTTTTGGGGAGCTGCCATCCATCTTTTTACATCATCAATGCACGAAACTGGTATCAATCCAATCAAGTGTTTTTATTATTCGTCATTTAAAAGTCAATATGATTAGTTAACGTATGTATCTAATTGATTAGAAGTCTACAGTTATTCCAGTGGCACACTCCAGACTCCACAGCCATCACTCCTGGCAGGGAGCTTCTCGGCTTCTCTGTCCCCGGTGCTCTTTTTTTTTGTTTTCTTGTTCCCCAAACCCAACGTACTGGTGATCGTCCTCGCTGGTAAAAAAAAAAAAAAAAAAATCATGACTGTTTGTAAGCCAACCCCACTGTAGCACTCCTTTCGTCTGCCTTTGTGGAAGTCAGTCACTTATGCTTTAAAAACAAAACGATTGAAGAAAAAACTCAACTATGTTATTTTTTTTTTGTAACTGATATATTTTTCAGATAATAATGTATATAGTGTAAATTTCAAGTTATGAGAAAGAAATTAACAACCAGGAGTAGAACGGAAAGTATGTTGCAATTGGAAAATACAGGCGATGCTGTAAGTCTACAGACTGTGGTTGGTCATGCTGTTACACCATTCCTGCATTGCAGTTCATAACATCATTATGTTTATTGTATAGTTCTTGTATATACGTACGTGAATGAAAGCTTTAAATGTTAATATTTATTGAATTTTTAAGTGGTATGGAGAACAAAGTAAAACACATTTGAAAGAACTGAGATTTTTGTCATTTCACTTCCATCTCTAGCCTCTGTTTGCTTTTGTTCATTTAGATTTGAGCTTTATCTTACTTCCATTTTTTGGCATGTATGGGATTTGTTAACGCTGCTGTAATCAAGTGTCCTTAAGTCAGTTATGTAGTGTTGCTACTCATGAGGAATTCAAAATATGTTTACAATGTGATGGATGAAAAAAGAATCGGGCGAACGAGGCACTTTAACAAGCTCTTTATTCATTTTGTCCAGTCATACGCAATCGTGTGTCAACATACAAGCGATGACTCCTAATCAGGAAATCTTAATGAGGTTTGAGTGACACAGGTTGACATTATATTCCTATTATAAGCCAGCTTCCTTCTGCCAGGCTGGCACTGGGGCTGCTGACATCTCCTCCAGTCCGCGTTTCTGCCTTCGCTGAAAGGGCAGCGTTCATTTGAGTAGCCAGGCTGTCACCGTGCCTCCTTCTCCCAGTCTCTCCCCAGGGAGCGATGACAGGGTGCTGCTGGGA
Source organism: Pagrus major (assembly GCF_040436345.1). NCBI lineage: Eukaryota > Metazoa > Chordata > Actinopteri > Spariformes > Sparidae > Pagrus > Pagrus major. Next base: position 18,083,473 of record NC_133234.1, on the reverse strand, counting down.
TGTGGGTGCCACAGAGGCTCAATCAGCCCAGGGTGGCGCTCGCGGTGAGACGTCTGCGGAGGTGTCTGGTGAAATCCAGCTGTGCTCGGGGAAAAGCCTGATTCACAATGGACTTTGGCAGCCAGCCCTGAAAACAGCAACAACTCTTTGATAAACCTTTTGGTTAGTCCTGGTAAACCAGAAAATATGCATGTAAGTATGAGAGGATTTGTCTGCATTATTATTTTCATCAATTATACCATTTCTGGTGGCGTTTTCTCAGTTGTCAATTCAGTTTAATTCAACTCAAAAGGCTTTACTGGCATGACAACAATGACAAAAACCTGAGTGAACTGGGAGACCATGCAGTTGCTGCAGTTGAAAGCGGCAAACACAGCCAAGTAAATGGAGTTTAAGTAAGAGTGGTACTCCATTAATTCTGCATTAAACTTCTATAAAGTTAGGGAACTCAAAAAAGACAGATCAAAACCCAGATGGTCAAAATCGAAGCAGTAGTAGCTGAGATATCCTGATTTTTATCTCCTAGAAGTCTCAAAAATGCCGGATCCTACATTTCCCATAATGCAGCTTGATAGAGTCCTTCATTAGAACCTCCCCGCCTACAGTACCAAGCTCACATCTTTCAAGCCCCACACCTTCAGTTTGTAATGAGGGATTTCTGTTAAAACATTTATGATGACATCACTATGACATCATCAGTTTTTAATTTTTCAAACTTAAAGGAGCTTATACGGCACACGTTTTCATTCAGAGGCAGAGAGGTATCTCTCTTAGATGGCTCTTAGATTTATCTCACAGCTGGAGTTACCACTTACTTGTCAGATGAAGATTTCACCTCAGACAACATGTGACAAGCTTTTAGATACAACAAACCAGCAGTTCTTACCCTTCCTTGGCCTGTGAGTCCTTGTTATTGGCCTGCACTACGCCTTTTCAAACAAGCCATTTCCCCTCTAACCCTTCAGAGAGTGAACTTTAAATAACTGTTTACTGAGGCTTCAAAGATTTCACAATACCTCATTAATCATCTCGTGACAACTCTGACAGGATCAACTCTTGGCTGAAAGTTGAAACCAATCAAATAAATTATAAACTGTATATCAAGTAATTAAATCTAGCTCCGTCCACATGGTGCTGCTCGCACATTCAATCACTACCACTTGAATCGGCAAAACAATGGCTGTATCTGGCTCCACACACCTGCAGGTTTATCTAGTGTAAACCACCAGCCCTTCCTTCATTCCTCACTTGCGAGGCTGCTCTCGATCGATTGTGCTGCCCTCGGCCAACCCCAGCCTGTGAACGTGCTCAACTTTATCTTTTTATTTGTAGCTACCACTTTTTGAATTGTGTGTGCTGGCTTCTGCTCTGTTAATCCTGGGAGAATATGATTTTTACAGCAGCAGATACAGAGCTGAAATGTTTGGAGGCATTTCTGTAGTAACAATTCCCCAATGCTTACCTCAGACTGAAACCTGCACATCATTGTTGCATAATGCTTTACTGAAATATATACGAGTTGTTTGCGGTACTGTTTTTGTGTATGAGTTGTTTATCTATTGCACGCAGCAGAAAATGTCCATCCTGAGAAGGTCATCGGATCAAAAACCTTGTGGAAATGCTGGAGCTCAACAATGTGCAGTGATAGGAAAAGCATCTGCATGCTCCCTTTTGTGCAATATTAATTTGAGTATTGTACAAAAGGGAGTGTGCAGATGCTTTTACTATTATCCTTTACAGAATGGAAAACACAGCGCATATGGATTTACCTTTACGTCCATATTGAGAAGCCATGTGAAGCGGCTTTTGCTTGTGTCCTCGTCCAGAGGCTGAATGACGATGCAGGTCGGTCCGTCCTCGGCTCTGTAAGCATACAAACACATTACAAAGGTGTATTATGGATTGTGTGCTTGACTCTGATTGTCTGTTGGTCTCAACAACTACTGGATGGAGCTGTATGCTCTGTCTTTATTGGTTTACTCAGCCAAGAATCACTTTTAATATAATGGCCATTCCTCTGTCCTCACATTCTTCAAGTTTCTTTAACAACCTTCTAATAAAACATTTGTACCTCACACACAAAAGTCAAGACTGCAGATACATAGACCAAATAAAAGTGTAAAATCCAAACCAGTGAAACTGTCTCAGAAAGCCTCACTGAAGGACTCCGGTACAAAGATTTTTCTTTGTTTGCAATTGAAAGGCACAGCTATTCACCTCAGACCCAACCTACGCTTTCTTAGTTTGAAATTTTTGTTTCCAAGAGTTTGTGTTGAATTCTTTGCATAATCCTTCCTTTCACCATGAGGTCCTTAGCAAAGGTACATTGACAGTACATTATATATATTATATATTAGTCCTAGTTATTAAGGCATTGTTATAGATTCAGATCCGTTAACTGCAAAAAACAGCTAAATGTTTATAATAGTTGACTGCTACAATATAATAATCTTAATAAAGCAACAAAAAAGCTTATTAAAGGTTCAACACTGACATAGGTATGTTAGTTAAACTCAATAAATGTGTTTGCAAAGCTGTTATAAACAAAAATCAGAAACTCATAAAGCTTTTATTGACATCCTTAAGGTGTCTATAAACTGTAAACACGTTTGTTATAACTCATAACTTAACAATAAACGTGTTTATGATGCTTTTATTACAACCTATCCATATTAATCATTATCTAATAAGTGCATTATAACCTACACCTATTAAAATGACCTTAATATGAAGCTTTTTTCTGGATGATTTCTGTTATTTATAATATTTATTTGACTCAACTTCTGGTGTGTTGGATTCAATATGTGCCTGTTTAATACTTGTCGTGACTTTTCTAGTTATTTTTGCCTTTTTCATAGAATATGCTTTGTACCACACCTATTAGACAGTGTTGTCCAACTCTCCTCTGATCGGCACATATTAAGATGAGGCCATGCAGATAACAACGTGAGAGTGTCCCTGAGAGCTTTTAATTCAGAGTGCATTTCATTTGCCTGTTTCTACAGTGATACGTCCTTACAGAGCTGCTAGGATGGATGTAGTCTTGTTTATTGGAATTAACATTTACTCAGCTAAGTAGCACTCTGAATGTAATGGCTATTCGTCCATCTTCGCATCCTTCAATTTCATTTGAAGTCCGACTAGGGAAACATTTTTATTTCAAACGAGTTGTGACTGCAGATGTTTTAAGGCCACTGATATCAGCTGGTGCTGCTGAGCATATAATCACAGACTGTCAGAATAAATTAAAATGTCAAACCATTACACTGCCCTGAATTCATCACTGTAGAGTCAATGTTATTTTCCATTTTGTTCTGGCATCTTATCACCTAGACGGCTGAGAATGTACTCAGGCGCTGTATATGTGAGAAAGTTAGATAAAAATGTGAATATGTATAAAGACATAACTATTACTGCTGGATTGAATTACAATCCTACCTCACAAAGCCTGTTTGAGGTGGGAAGGACTCCAGCTGAATCGCTGCTCCTCCGAGATAAACCCTGGACTTTTGTTTGCAACTGTGTCTGACACTCAGGAAATCCCTCTGGCCAATCAGATTTCCTGCTGTCTCGGCTGAAGCCTCATGAGTGACCATTGTTTCAGGTCCGACCTGCTTCAGAACCTAAAACAGAAGAGACACAAGTATAACATTTAGTTTGTACGTGGATTCCTGAAATGCAACTAGATCCTCAGAAGGTAAAAAGAACCCTTAAAAAAGATACAGTTCACCCCAAAATCAGAAATCCATATTTTTCCATTTACCTGCAGTGCTTTTTATCCATCTTGATTTTTTATTTGTTTTTGATGTGAGTTGCTGAGTTTTGGAGGTATCAGCCGTGGAGATGTCTGCCTTCTCTTGGTTATAAAAGAACTAGATGGCACTCGGCTTGTGTTGCTCAAAACTCAACAGCAATGTTTCTTTCAAGAAATCATGACCTGGTTAATACGCAGACCTTATTGTGAGCAGTTTTATGTAGGAACTATTTTCTCTCTACTGACCCACACCTGTCAACTGTATCACGTGCTCGTGGACGAGAGGCCGATGCTAGCTAACATTAAAGCCCAGTAACGTCAGAAGATCAGCCTCTCGTAGATGCACGCTTCCAGTAATTATCAATGCACCCTCCATCTAGAGGAAGTTCTCCAGATCACATGTTTGGAGATGATAGAAAGCTAAAAGTATGTTAATTGATGCAATGACTTATTTATCATAGCTTTTTGGCAAAGGCTCATGAGATACTGTACTTTTTTAAGCTAAAAAATACACATTTTCTAACATTTCAAATAGAAAAAAAACATAATATAAGTAATAAATAAAGCAACTTTTGTTTCCATTTCATCCCTTTCTTTCTCCCTCTCTTTAAGTCTGATTTGCCTTTCCTCTTCCCTGTCCCTGTCTTTCCACCTTCACTCAATGACTAGCTAACTTTTGTTTCAATCTGCCTCAGTGCGAGATGGCAGTAAAAAATGTGGTATTGAGTTTCATTAATTTGGGCACTCTCTCAAGCATAATGGATTTAACAGCTAATGGAGCACAGACGCAGCGCTTTGAAAAGAGCAACATAATAGCAACATATGCAATTATCACTTTGATATGCTGTATGCTCGGGTTCCACTGGTGCATCTCCTCCACTCTGACGAACAGGATGTCGTACAGCTCGTCAACGCTGGCATCCAGGACCGCCTCCAGCCTGAAGACCTTCCTGGCCCCCGGCAGCACTTTGCTACAGATAACATCCCCGTCACTCTGAGAGGGCAAGTAAAAAAAAATCGGCAGATGTGTATAATCATAATGGTCACTTAGGCAGATCGTAAGGATACAAGGCACTCTAATCAGCAGAGTCTGGATGGATGCACTTAAATCAAGCGGATGTTACCTCTGTGACCTCGACCTTCCAACCTTCCTCGTCCTCTAACATACTGAGAGCCTTCCTCATCGCCTCTCGGCCTTGTTGTACAAAGAACAGCTGGTCTTCCTTCGATGGTGCCGACTTTAAATCTTCAGTTTTGGCCTCTGTAAAAGATTCTTCTTTGTAATCTTCAACAGCTATGCTTTATAAAAAAAAAATGTCATGAAACCAAAAAAAATATGTTTTTTTTTTTTACCATCACACTTTAATCCAGCATGTGCTCTCATATGATGTTGGATCAGTCCCCATCTCTGCAGGTGTGTTATCTCCTGGCCTATTACTGCCACAGCTGTGCGTTGAAGGCCTGCGTGATTGAAAGAGGAGAGAAAAAGCTCAGTCTTACCAGGATCGCAGCATTTGTGGGAAAATAGAACAGAGAATCGTCTTCTCGAGTGTTTACCTGCCACACTCCTCAGATGGGGGTAGGAGATTCCACAGCAGAGCTTTACAACAGCAGGCAGCATGGTGTCTGTCTCTAGCAGTGACAGCAAAGTACCAGAGCGCGTCTCTGGTCTTTATACGGCCTGTGAAGGACAACCCGCCGAGATAAGGGCAGAGAAGAAGATAGGGCCTCTTCTAAATTCAGTCCTGAAGGCCACATGTGACTAAGACACAGCATCGGATGCAACACAGAGGGGAAAATCTTACTGCAAGATGTTTGATAATTAATCCCAATTGTTGAGAAATTTGGGAAACTGCATGTAATCTGATTAATTGCCTCCAGTGATGTCACTCAAGTTGCATTGTGGGTAATGTAAGCTCCAGGTTTAGTGGTATGCTGCTAACTAAAACATGTCAACCTTGGACACAAATTAATAATTTGTGCTTTCAAATAAAAAAAGGTGCACATTTACTTAATTAAACCTCAATTAATCATTTGTGCCTTCAAATAAAAAAAAGAAAAATACCATTTTTAAAATCAAATTTTTAAAAAATCAAATTTTTCACAGGAAGACAGTCCGAGAGCCTGAAATACTAAATCATGTGCACCGATTCATAAAAGAATACAAAAATAAATAGTCAATAAACTTAAAATGGGCAAAATAAAGAGGTTACAACTTGTTGGCGGATGTAATTTGACGTGTCAGTCTTTACTACAAGCTCTTCGCTCCAGTTGCCAGGGACCACTACTACAGAGCCCTGACATGTCACCCTGAAAGACGGCGAAGACTCGAGCCGCTCTGTAAGGTCGACTGTCAGTCACACTGATGAGCCAGCTGTGGATAATGTGAAAAGATGCAAATGCACTTCACTGCTTTACATGGGTGTAATCAAACACTGGATGTGGATAAATGAACAGGGAAAAAAACATCAATATGGTTCTATAAATCATCTACAGTAATTATCCTCATTATGACATGACGTCATCTGAATGATAATCATGGGGTTTCTCTGCATGAGCAAAAGAAATCTCTGCACATCAAGTAGGACGAATGCTAATCAACTGTCGGATGTGTTACAGACTTAGGTCATTATGCCTACATATATCATACAGAGAGGGAATAAGAAGGTGGTAAGGGGAAAGCAGGTGGAGGTTAATTATGCAATGCTGCATGGATTGCTTCCCTTTCCTTCTGTAAGGTGCAAAATCCTTCTCCCTGCTCCCGCGGGGCCAACCAGGAATGTTTGGTCAGCAGTGATATGCATGAATGGCTCCGAGAAATCATTGGCCAGTTACCACATGTTGCAGTTTGTGTAGGTTTATGCAACAAATCTACTTATCTAGGTTTTCGAAAAAAACAAACAGCTGTATTATCAGCGTTTTAACATTTCAACAAGCAAACACTGACTTTGGGATCCTACTAGTTCAGAAGTGTTGGATAAGTCTGATGCACTCAGCAGAGTGATGAGTTAAAACATGCCCATGCCATGTTTTTACTGTTGGTATTATTCAACAGCCATGAGATATTAAAGGCTTTCCAACTCATCAACCTCTCGAGTGCCTCAGACATCTTAAGACAAAGACATGTAATTGTTTACCCCATCCATCAACCCCAAACTAAACCCTACTTGGACTTTCTCGCTCTTTGTACCAAGTCACCTTTTTGTTCAATGCATCCTATTTGGACACGTCTGTTTTCCACAGAACTTACTGGGAAGGATTAGAGTACCACCTGCATAAAAAATGGGAGTTCGGTGTAGACCTTCTGCTTGCAATTTGAAAGTCAAAAGTTGCATTATTTGTATGCAGATTTATAATGCTTTGCCTGATTCTGATTTATACTGTAAATCCACAATCATTGTGGAATAATGTTTTGATCTTGCAGTGCTCAAAACAGTTAGAAAATCCACTGTGGGATTTGTGAAATGTGCGCCGACAGCCAAGTCTGTTCTTAGCCACCAGTCTTAAGTTGATTAATTTCATTTGATCTTGAACAGGTGCCTGTGCATGGTAAATTGCTAAGGAAACGCACCAGTTATAACATAAAAGCAGCAGACTTCAGTGCCACATGCAAGCCAGAAAACAACAATATTTAACTCAACAAAAGAAGAAAAGAAATAAGGGAAGGAAATGCCACCTAAGGGCAGCAAAGACAAAATAACCTTTCAGCATAAAGAGAAACTTTACAGAATGAAAATCTCTTTCATGGTCGAGCTGTAGGATCACTGATCCAGAAAAGCAAAGAATGGCAAGACACTACCACTGCAATTAAAGCTATAAGTGCAGAAGAAAGAACTCTACGTGAAATTTCAAGAAAAGAAAAGAAAAAAGTGACACCATAAAATGACTGCTGCATGCCAGGCATACTATTACTGCCACGGGAGGGGAGCCAGGAAACTGTCAAAACAGACATGGATGAGCACACTGGGGATATCACTGGAGAGGTTTTTCTCTGCAGGGGTCCAGTCTGACGTTCCTCTGGACAGTGATTGACCACAGCCAGGAAACATCCAGACAGCATACTCCAGAATCAACTGGGATTTGAAGACAACAACAGTAAGCATCAATCCAAATGTTCAATCTTCAAAAGGAAATGTAGTGAGGTTGATTGCTTTAATTCCACATTTAAACACTTGGATTCTACCTAATCATTAGCCTTCCATATGCACCTCTGTTTTAAGCTACATGCAGATTTTAAACAATTTGTGTACGAATAAAGGAAACAAATGCTTATCATTAGAAAACAATGTGTTACAATTTGTGGTAAAAAGGTGAGGACCCAAGTGGTAAGTGGTGTCATAAAACATACATATATATACATATATACATATACATACACATACACATATATATATATACATATATATATATACCACAAGTTCATTCAAAGTCGGTCCTACAAAATCAGCGATAAAAAGAGACTCTTCAGCATATGTGATCCACTTCTGAACACATTCCCTTGGGTCTGATGAGCAGTGGTAACTTCAGTACACAATAATAGTTTATGACTTGATTCATTCAAATTCACTTGTTCATTCATTCAACTCCTTTAATGGTAGTTTAGTTACCACTTCTTTGTCACATACGATTCCAGCCACTAACTAACAGATCCACAGAGGATGCCATATCTACTGCCCTTCACTCAGTCTTCACGCACCTGGAGAATAAGAACAGCTACATCAGAATGCTGTTTGTTGACTTCAGCTCAGCATTCAACACAACCTCACCCATGAAGCTGATTGGAAAACACTCTCTTGAGGCTTGACTACAACAATCTGCAACTGTATGTTGGACTTTCTCACAAGCAGACCCAAGAGAGTTCGGATTGTCAATCAAACCTCCTCTATGTTAGTGTTCAACACCCGACTACGGAGCAGCTTCATTCCCCAGGCTTAGAGACTCCTCGATTCATCATCAACACTTCTTTTTCAAAATAGATATAGCAGGAAAGGAAAAAACAGATCTGCTTTCAGCTCCACCCTCTCGCTCTGGAGGAGCTCCACGTCGTTCTCCTCCAGTGATATGAGGCATTACTGCGAACTGTGTGTGTGAAGGGGGGGTACTCTCATATCTGTAATAAATACTTGGTAGAGGGCCCAGTGCTGCCTTCTCTTCTCAATGCTGCCTTGCAGAAGCGTTGCTGATAGAGCAGCAGGAGACAGCTGCCTCTTATCGCCCAGAGCAAACAGGTGTCCTTGTGAGAAGGATTCATGACGTGAATGCTGAACTTCACCTGCTGACCGGGCCAGCTGAACTCAAACTGCATTCATGCCACAAGGGAAGAGGCAAAAGCAAGGACTCGCTTGTGGATTGCAAGGAGTCGTCTCTGAGGCCTCTAAAGCTGCATCATTGGCATGAACATGCTAATGATTCCCTAAATGAGTGTGATCAAGTGCTGGCCATCAAGTTGAATTAAACTGTGTTGAAAATTAAAATCGATTAAGCAAATGAAGTGCTGGTCAAGTGTTACATGACTTGAATGCACCAACTGTGACTATTCGAGGAAGCTTGTCTTGTATTGTACTTGTCGTTCAAAGTGATTTACATACTGTAACACACTCATAAGGAAAAGACAGAATAAAATACAGGAAATTAATTAAGTTTCAGACTTGAATATAAACAACACAAAGGTTAAGGCAAAGACAAAAAAAACAGCATAACGTGTGATTAAAAGCAAATAACACTGATTTTAAAGGAACAGGAGCAAAGAAACATCACAGATCTTCCGCAGCGTAGTATCCAAACCAATCTTCTTCATGCTTTGAATTAATTCTGGGAGCTACAATGGATCAGTGCTGACCTGAGAGGTCAAGTGGGCAGTTTTAAAAGACCATTGAGGAGCAACCCTGATGTGGATTTAAACACGGTGTTGAATAACAGCAGATAAAGCAAGCTGTGGCTATTTAATTTATAGTCATTTTCGGTTCCCCTTGTAGTTGTTGTCTGGTCATTTAATTCCTCTAGGTGGTTTTTCTGTATCTTTTGGTGGTCATTTTCTGTCTGTTTGTGGTAATTTACTCCCACTTTATATTTGTTTTGTGTCTCTTTTGTGTAGTTTTCTGTCTGCAGTCATTTTCTGCCTGACACGAAGACAGGTGTTAGGTAAAAGGTTTATTTTCACAAAAGGGAACCTGACGAGGGCAGGCAGATGAACAGGTTGAGCCAAAGTGGAGTGATTTCACTTTGTTTCCAGAGAGAAGCAGGAATCACAGGTGAGTAGGTGAAGGCAGTTGAGCTGATTACTGAGCAGAGACGCGGATGAGGTATCTGCACGTAAGCCAGGCAAAAACACTCAAAAAACATGGAATAATCAGTAGCCTAGTCACCGGACGACACGGAACAATCTGGCACTGAAGAAAGGGGAGGATCATTATTACACCAAGCCCTCAAGCACACACTAGGAAGGATCAGGTGAGGGGGGGAGGTAGGGAAAAACACAACAGGGAAAGAAAACAGGTCAATGTCTCAGTGTAGTTATTTTGTCTCTTTGTAGACATTTTCTGTCTATTTGTGGTAATTTTCTGTCTATTTGTGGGTGTTTTTTTCTACTCTTTATACCTTTTTATTCTGTTTGCAATCATATTCTGTTTCCAGCCATTAGCTGCCTCTTTGTGGTTGGGTTCGCTGGGGTCCTTTAGCATCTTTTCAATGTCGTTTTGTGTCCCTATTTCCTATTTTTCATTTGCTTTGTGGTTGCTTTGGTCCCTCTATAGTCATTTTGCGACTCTCCGTGGTCAATTTGATTCTTTGTAGGCAGTATGCATCTTTTTGTGGTCATTCGAAGTCTCTTAGGGGTTTTGCATTTATCTATGCTCATTTAGCATCTGTTTGTGGTTGATTTGTGTCCCCTTGTGATTGGTCTGGTCAATTTGGGACTCATTTTGTGACGCTTTGAAGCTTTTTGCACCGTTTTATCATTGTCACTTCAGACGACAGTGTTCACTGATCAATCAATCTGCATTCTGGCTGATATGTAATAGAAACGAGAATGAATGCTAAGAGTCAGACTGCAGTTTGCCATCCCTTCTTTTTTTTAAGCGGTCTAGAAGACACTCATTTGACCTTTTTCTGTGTTCCTCTACTTGTACACTTTTATTTACATATACTGTATATGTCCATTACTTAAGTACTATTAATTCTTGTGTTACTTGCGAATATCCAAAGAAAAACCAATGCTTAAAAAGCTTCTGATACATTTACAAAAATAAGTGCAGAATAACCTCAATAACAGCAATTATAAACACTAAAGGCACAGAGAGGGTTTGACCAGCTATAGTTGGGCACCAGTCACAGTCTGGGTGTGGAAAGAAATGCTTCGATGTCTCCAGAGTGAACACAGTCTTTCCTCTCTGGGCAGCAGGTCTGTCTGTGTTGACAGACTTGATCTTGTCATGTTTTTTCTCAGTCTAGACTACTATATAATAGTAGCAAATACTGCACATCTGTTTGCTTTGGGTTTACGATAACAGCTTAGGCTTTTGTAAGAAGTTCGGGCTTCACATGTCGGCTGTCTTTAGGGTTAGTTATGTTTTCCCAATTTCTGAGCAGGTTTCTTTACTGAACTACAGGGGGCTGAGATAACAGCCTTGCTTCGCTGCACATCCTTTTAAAGTTACTTCTGTCATGTTTAAACTTCACAGTCAGTATAGGTTTTACCAACAGCATCACTTTGTGTTCGTTTATGGTCATTGCTAAGGCATAAACCTAATTTACATTTGGTGTTTTAAATCTTCAAGGAATTGCCTGGGTCCAGACCTTAGTCTGCTAGCCTGCTGCTAGCCTGCTATATCAGGTAGTTCTAGGAAATGTATATTTTTTTCTTTTCTAAACCGAGAGTACGGTAGAGGGTGCAGAGACTATAAAGTCCTCTTTGACAAAAGTGTAATTTAAGCCAATATAAATAAAACCGATATGAGTTGATTAAGCAGCAGTAGAGCTTGGCCATTTTAAAAATATTCCTGTCATTTTTGGGGAATTAGCCCTTCTTGACTGTGTCTGGAGATAATGATGCCTTCATTCCAGCTCTCGGGAAATAACCTGTATTGAGGATGAAATGGCTCACTGGCACTTCTTTGACTGTATTTTACCAGTTTTGCTCAATATGCTGTCAGCACCAAAAACTTTTTTCCTTTATGGTTCCTGAAGTTTTGCTGTTAGCTCTATGCCTGTCCAATGGAAAAATAGTGGGTTGTGATGATCTGTGGCTATTTTCACAAGCTCATGTTGCCACACTGATTGGCTTTTCCATTACCAGTTTAACCCTGCTGAGTTGAGCTCTCTGGGGCTCGGGTGCCTAACATGTATGCAACGGTAACATAACGACCCCTTTCTCCCCTTCAAACAAGCCTGCATTGTGCAATTATTTTTGTCTTTTCAGTGATCAAAGAATTTCTGAATTATGACAACAGAACGCTGCAGGAAACCCAGAAATGAGCATTTTTGTATTTCTGGGTCTATCGTTCCAGTGTTTTTTTTTAATGGGTTGTCAGTTAGATGCCTGAAATAATAACTGTGGTTAACACAAGCTTAAGAAGATTTTCATGTTTTGTTCTACACTAGCATAAGACACCCCACATGTGTCAAGTCGCGACGATAACAGCGTGGCAAACTTTAGCAGCAAACTTTTCTGACTCTAACTTTCCAACTTGTATATTGATCAACTTATAGTGTTTATATAAGTATGTAAAGGATAATGTAGTAAGACGCTTAGTGGTAGCGATGTTGAAATCATACGACCGCCATGTAGTTCCCTTTATAGCCTGACGTTAGCTTTTTAATCCTGGCGATTCATTTACGCTTCAAAAACCATGAAGGTGGTGTTCATTAGTGAAGTTTATCATGATGCATGAAATGTGTAAGTACCAACAAACTCTCATCGGCTTTTTGTCGAGGGGAACCACGGTGATGCTAACTTCAGGATTAGCATGCAAAGATATGTCATAGCTGCAGCTCAGCGTCGGCTGACTCTTTAAAGCCCCCAGTAGACTTTTTTTGTAAAAGGGGTCTTAATAATGCATTTCATGGCTGTGCTCAGAGACCATCCACATAGAAGAAATGGGAATAAAGAAACAGCATGTTCTCGTAATGCAGTTATTCCTGATATTATATTGTAAATATGATGAGGAAACATTGTAGCAGCTATAATAAATGGTTGCATAACAAGGAAACAATGAAAGGTGATTTATCACCTGGCTGCCCTTGGCTTGCAGAGCTTTACAGCGATTCTCCCATGTTTGTTTATTTCATTGTGAAGGCACAATTATTCTGTTACTATTCAGAGTGGTTGTGTGTGGGCTGATGTTATTTGCTCCAGGTCTGTAAAAGGATGATTATGTCTGAAGTATTTATAAAATACGCAAATTCTCTTCAGCCCAGGGGCAGAAGAGAGTGCTTTGGCATTTGACTGTGAGCATTAAATTTGTGTGGGGTGGTGCTTAATCTCCAAAACCAATTAATTTGAAAAAAAACACTACTGTAAAAGCAGAATATTAATTGGCTTTTTTGGGCACTTAGTGACAGAAGAACTCCAAGTATCAAATAATAATTTGAAGACAAGGTGAGAGGTTTCAGCTTGTTGTTATGACCCTACAGAGAAATCGTCAGTTCTCCTTGCCTTTACGTGGCTCTATAACTAGTTGCAGCTCATTGTTTAGCCCATTAGCCTACAATTTCACTGTTTTGGTCAACTTGCCACTTTCATAGCATCATTTTCAGCCACACCAGGCAGCTGTTTTCAGCAAAAAAGCTCCTAAAAACCCACGTTACACTTGCCCATTACCAAATAGCAGATGGTTAGCGATCAGATAGCGAACACAGTGGCACAGCAGCTAGACCACCAAATATTCCCTTCAGGATTTAGCAAAAACAGAGCCAAAAGTCAATAGTGGACTGACATTCAACCAGGTGGCCAGAAGCACAACTCCAAATGAAAGAAGTATGTTGCTCTGTTACAGCTGGAGCTGTAAATACCAACTAAAATCAACTTATATGGTGATATGTAAATTATTTGTGTCTTGACAACCAAAATATCAGCTATTGCAGTTTTAAATACTTACATTTTTCACCCAAAAAAAAAAAATAGCCTGTATATGCAGGTTTTTTTAAATGTGGGTAAACCACCTAGAAATAGGCAATTGACTCATTTTCCTAATGCCAGTAGACAACATTGCCTTTCTGTTTTAAACTGGTGTCACGTCATCACACTCCATCCAGACAACTTTGAAACTTTTTTTTTAAAAGTCAGAATGAATAATATCCTGAATTAGATATGTTGTTTTTTTCTGGGGATGATGATGAAAGCAGGTAAGAAAGCGGGTCACCTTGCCAGGTACTAACATGGAGGCCAGTGACAACGTGACAACTTTCTTTTGATGCAGCCTTGTGACAGGAAGTCTCCAGCTGAATTTCAGTGGGTTGTACTTTCAGTCTGTACAACTTTCAGCTCAGGGCTGTGTCCTTGAAAACTTTCATCTCCTCCCTGTGAATGTGCATGTGGTCATAGAAAAGGCTGCGAAGTAGCTTCTGTCTCTTCATGTTCTCTGATTTTTTTTTCTCTCTCCATAGCAGCAAATGGCTGCCATGAACTGACACAATGCACACAACTTATATGCTGTGTAAGCTGCTGTCTCAGCCTTTCTGCACTGGCTGACCCCTGCAACATTTATGCTCACACTGTATGGATCAATTGACAGACCAGGACGTGGGCACTCACACTGAACTTGAGGAACCACTGGTCAGTTTTGTCCATTGACAAATCAAATGAAGACATCTGTGTCCTAAAAAATGTTGAAAAAGAAATAAAAAAGCGTTTGTTCTGATTGTTCAGCTTCATTCCACAGCAGTTTAATTCAAGACCTCTAAGCCTTAATATGTAAAATAATACTTCAATAATATTTAAACAAGCTCACTACAGTTTACCACAAATATTTTGATAGCCAGGTGGGAAATGCTAAAACCATAAGACAGCCAGCGATCTAATCCATCTGTCCAACGCCAGATTTTTGATCATGCTGACAACTAATCAGACGTTGTGACCCCCCTCAAACTCCCGCTATTATTTGGAAGCAGCCAATTCAGGGTTTAAATCGCACTTAATTGTCTGCCCCACTAAAGAGCATAATAATTAGAATAATAATTGGAAAACAAGTCCAGTTGCCTACGATACAGCACTTAGAATTACCATGACCTGGATGACTGACAACTTCGTCAACAATAATTAGAATAACTTTATTTTATACAGCACCTTTCAAAAACAAAGTCAGTGCCTTGTAATTAAAACATAAAGTAAAAGCAAACAAGGCCCAGAACTTCAGATATGAACAGGGAAAAAAAAATATAAATAACAAATACCGTCAGATTAACTGTCAGTAGGCTGTCGACAGAATGGCTGTAGGAAGATGACACCATGCGCATATAGATTTGTTCCCTATAAACCACCAGGCTGAATTATAGCACAAAGGAAGTACATCTTTCATTGCGCAACCAAAACAGAAAGAGACATTGTTTTCCCTGTCGCTGTCCACAGGTAACGGTGGAACAACTGTAATAACTGTGGAAACTACGCTGCAAAAGAAATAGGACCCTCCAATGAAGGAGGCAAAGAAGGCGAAGAGGGAGAATGATAGAAACCAAGGTAAAACAAGAGTGAACGGACACTCGATGGAGAACACGCTACGGTTTTGCGTCAAATTCACCAGGAATGTGGGAGGAGCGAAGCCTACCTACTTTATTTGAACAACCACATGATTTACTCTGCCTTTTCATAACACTGAGATCCGGTGTCATGAGTAAACCTCGGTAACCACGGTCATGAGTCAAGATTTTGGAACCATTAGTGCCCTGTCTGAGGATCTCCAGCAGCCATCGGGCTCATAGGGGGTTGGTAAATCAAAGATGTAGGCAAAGGCCCAGACATTCAAGAATGGCTCCATTCAAGAATCCAAGCATCAAAATCTTTCAATCAATTCCAAATCTCTGAGGTAACCAGCAAAGGGCAGGGTGACAATGTGATCACTTCTCAATGTACGTGTTAAAATCATATTAGGTATTACATTTGCTAATTCCAGAATAAATTGCATTGAAACAGTAGAGTCTGGAAGAGATAAGCATGAATGACCTTTTCTAATTCTGCAGAGGAGAGGAATGACGTGATCTTGGTTAGAACTGCACCAGTGACATTATAGAGACGTTACATTATTCTGTCATTATAAAGACCACGTAATTCTCTTGAGTATAAATGGGCAATTCTGAGCCAGAGATAACACGAAGCTTGAGGGCCTATTTTCAAACATTATTGGAAAAAGGGCACCCAGAGAAGAGGAGAGTTTTTAATGCTGCCAGTAACATAATTAACAAAGACCACGGCATCGTATAAAGGTAGAAAGCTTAAAGGTAGTTTTATTTGAATTGATCGAATGTTTGAAAATGACAGGAAGGGGATCGAGGTAAGTGGATGAAAAAAGGCTGGTTGAATGCCTGGGGGATGAACTTTGCTTGTTACATGTTGATCATATTAAGGAATCAGTATTAAATTAAGATTTAACTCTCCAGCCTTCTTGCCCATCTTGGTGTCACAGACTTCACTTCTCTTCACCTGTTTGCTCTGCCATGCACTCATCTGCCTTCACACCTGACTTTTGAAAAATGTCAGCAGCCCAAGTTGAATGTCACCATCTTCAAAATCCATTTTCTCAAGTCAGTCCCATCACAACACTCATTATTTTCTACAATCACTGGATTTAAAATTGTTTCATATTATGACAGTTTGGACTGATAGTGTTTTTTGTTGGCATTTACACTGCATGACAGTCTGAGCCATTTTTGCAAATGATCTGTGATATTGTGACATTTCATTCAGTCTGCTACTGTGCGATTAGGTCAGCTTGATCATGATAACATTTTGCCAAATCCAACCTGATGTGCAATGTGTGTATGTACCTAGGTTAGGCTAGGTTAGGTTATGTAGGTTTCTAACCTTTACAGAGAAAGAGGGGGATAGTGACGAGAGAAAGAAATAGAACTAAGATGATGCTAACATGGGTCTTGCATTTTCTATGAATTCCTCTGGTTGACACTGTTCTTATATCCATGTAAGTATACCTTTCATCACTTTTGTCATAAACTCTTCTCAAGGGAAAGAGGCTTGTCTGGTCTGCTGGTGAGTTATGCAGTTAGCAAGTTTGCTATACCACCAGAACACCAGTTGGCATCAGAGATGAGACTTAATTCATTCAGAATGGTTTGTCTGTATTTCTTTTAACCAATCAAAATCATCTTGGGAGGCGCTAAACCCAGGATGCAGCAACCCTCGTAAATAGTGTTGTGGGTGACTTGTTTTGCACGTTGGGTAAGCCCTGGCAGTGACACCACTAAATCCTCCAATAGAAAAGGTAACAGCTGCTAGCTTGTGTACATTTGTACAATTAGCGACCAGGTCGGTGCAAGCGCAGGGCTTTGAAGCCAATATGACAAAGAAGCCAAACCAGGTAATTACAACATTACACTGGCTCAATTTTTTCCATAAGCTTACATTGTAAAAGAAGCTGCTGTAAAATGGTGAATACCTTTTTTTTATAGTGTAGACCTGCAAAATGACTTGTTTCACTGTCATAATTTGATTCATTCGATCCGATAACATTTGAAAAGTATTGAAGAGCAGCACAGTCACATCATTTTATCTCTTTTAACGCTAGCCAGGGGCTAAACCAGAAGTAAGCTGGCCCAGATGGCGGTCACTAGTGCGCACACTCTGATTTAATACCCGGGACGTCGAACTGTTTTGACTTCATGCACCACAGCTTTCATATGAATGGGGCGCCACCTCTGACACTGCATCCAGTTCTCATTGTGCCATGCGCTAAATCCCAGGTGTCCAATGGCAGGCTTATATCAACAGTCCACATCTGGTGCTGATGCTAACAAGAAAGTAGGTGACTCTTGGGTGTAGTCTGATGAGTCAGACTACACCCAAGAGTCACCTACTTTCTTGTTAGCATCATTTGAGAAATAAAAAGCCTTTATATGAGGAAACAAAGTCACCATGTATTGTTTTAAAACAAGACTGAGGCTGTTAGCTACCTGCTAACATAGTAACAATGAAAAACCATGCTGTACTGGAGAAGAGTTAATGGAAACAATGAAAATGCTGATGTTAAGCCGGTATAATGTTTATTGCGATCTTAGTTTAGCTTGTTAGCATGATGACATTTGCTTGTTAGCACTAAAGCCAGGACTGAAGAGGATGTTAGTCATTCTGCAGTTTGACCAAAGTATGTATTGGATGAATTAAAAGTTCGGGGAAAAAGGAAAATTCATGGCAATCTGTCCGATAGCTGTCAAGACCCTTCACAGCAAACCACAAATGTCAGCTTCATGTTGGCACTGAGAAAATGTCAGAAAACTTAATCCCATAAATGTTTGTACAGATATTTCAATCTGGACCGAAATGGTGGACAGATCAACACTGCCACCCCCAGAACCACATAGTATGATGGAAAAAACATTAATATTAGCATTTTTTAGTTTTAAAATTATATTTGGCACACATCAGTACCCTAATTAGGCCGACTGTATGCAGTAAACCACATGAACATTTATAGTTATAATCGAAGTTTAATGTCCCTTCAAACAACAGGATACACTTGTTAAACTTACCACTCTGGTTTACTCAATCTGAAAACATGATCCTCCAGAAAAGTGATATAGGCCTACAATTATGTAACCCCTAACCCTAGTGCAAATGAAATCTGGAGAAGTGCTCTCATTCATTTGGATTTTGTTACTAAGAAACATCTATTAAGCAAATATGATGATGAAAATTTGGGAACTCTACACGCTCTCTGTGTGCCGAGGGGGAGGATCTTGCATATGATCCTGAGCTTCCACGTGGACTTCAAGGACCTCTGCATCTCCGATCCTCTCTGCAAAAGAATATAGAGTCAGACTCAAACAGTACAAAGCCAGTAATCACTGTACTGTACATTTGCCACAGGTCCATCTGTTCGGTTCTATAGAATAAGCTGACAATAAAAGTTGTTACATACGTTTTCAGAAGTGTTCATTCTGAATGCACTGGCTAGCTCTGTCTGTCACCTGTTGTGAAAACAGCTCTTTTCAGCCACCTGCTTGTTACAGATAATTTGAAGATCGATAAATTTCCTACTTTCCTACTATATGAGTATTTCTTCCAAAGAGGTAATACATAAAGAGTTTCCTTTATGTATTTTCTTTGTAATCCTTTTTCTATCTGCTGTTATCACATATTAGTCTGCCGCCTTTGTCGGCCAGTGATTCGCTGCATCTACCAAAGGACATTGTTGCAGGATGCCTTGACAAAAACTTTGATATCTCTCATTGTATATTTCATTTTATCTAGTTATCTTCCTCCTCTCCCTACGACAATTGCCTTTATAAACCTATATTTTTTCAAACTGTTGTTTTCATTCACAAATACTTTCAAACAGAAAATAAATATTATGTGGCACAATAGCGACGAGGTCGATTTTTGTGAGCTTTCACACCACAAAGGAAGGTATCAACCACTCGTGAAATGACAAACCTGTTGAGTATTTATTTTTGTTGTCATATATGACAAAGGCCACGAAATTATACGGACATTATAACAAAGGTGTCTTTGTATGAGTAACCTTCATTGCTCTCTGCACTGACAGACTGCAGCATACTATTTCACATTTGGTGCCGGAGCGAATAGTTTTGATGTGAATTTTTCACATTCACACTAAAGTTGCCTTTAGGCTACTGATATTTCAGGGCAGTTGTGGGGGCCATACATTCTAATTTCTACAAAATCTCAGTTTTAGATTTCATATTCAACTTAAAGGAGACATATGATGCTCATTTTCAGGTATTTGAGGTTACTGCTAGAACAGGTTTACATGCTTTAGAGCTCAAAAAACACATCCGTTTTCTCATGCTGTCCGGGACCGCAAATACCCAGTCTGCTCTGATTGGTCAGCTCACACACGCCTGACCCAGCACCGCTAACAACAGGGCAGTCATGCTTAATTAATTCTTATGTACCAAACTAGCTCCTAGGCATTAATAATGCGAATGTGTGACATGGTGACGTAGTGTGATGTCACAAAGTCACGGAATTAAAGGCGGAACTACTGACGAGGCGTTTCAGGAGCAGTGTTTTCTGTGGGAGAGAGGAGCTTCTGTCGGGGCGGGCTTTGGCCTTTGTTAACTTAAGATCTTTTACATGCACAAGAACATATATAAAACACTGAAGGAAAGGAAAATGATGAAAAAGCATAGGTGTCCTTTAATGTACCCTCCACCCCTGCACACTCTTCTGCCACTGGGGGATGGAGAGGGGGGGATGGCAGGTTAACAAGGGGGATGGCATCCTCACTCAAATCACCTACTGGCCTTTGTGAATAAGAACATTTCAAAGACACCCAGACATGAAGGAATAACCAAGAGAAATTCACTGGAGGAAAAAAGAACATTTCAAAACAGGAGATGTCAGAGGGATTTCAGTGGATTCCAGGAACACCTGCTGTGCCATCAAACAGACTGCTGCCAAATGAAAAGAGACTCGGTTCCTATAGACTGTATCTTAGAAGGGAAAGAACTGTCATTTAATCCAAGCACACACATTTACTCTGATGGTGTTTTAAGATGAAAGTTCCTTCGGCAGGCGAGAGGAAAAGAAGCAAATGTTCAAACTCCAAACTAAAACACACTAAGAACGAGAGGAGTATAGTTACCTGGCTTGTCCACATTGAAAGCTCGGTTCACTCTGTGTGAGCTATGGAGGTAAAGAAAGAGCAGTAAATAAGCTTGAGAGATTTTTGAAAGGGAGACCCAGATGAAAATTTAAGCTCCCGACCTTGTTCTCTGTGGTTTTCTCCATGACTGGTCGAATGATGGACCATATACTGGCGGAGACGCACCAGGGTGAAGAGCCTGGAGCTGCTGATGACGGCCTGAAGGGTCGACACCATCAAGGGCTTGTTTGATCATTCCCATCACCAGGTCTTTCTCTGAGGGAGCACAACATCAATACGAAGACAACAGTTCAATGATTCTTTTCATCGGCAATGCAGCAACTCATTATACGCTTTTGCACTGTATGATATCAATAACGGTATTAACTAATGCGATTAAAAAGCAATTTATAAAGTAATTAAATCTTCTGAGGCAGCAGGAGCAGACGAAGGACGGCAGCAATGGTAAAATGTTTTCAAATGTATTTAAATGTCAGTTAAATTAACTACTTTGTCAGAGGTTTCCAAAGGCATCACTTCATTAACTGATTGTGATTAACCTTTCAGAAAGTTCAGAAATTAAATGTTTAATGTTTGACTTGTCACTCTCTACTCCCAGCTCACCTGTGTTCCCAGTGTTCCCAGGGTCCTCTTTCCCTCCTGCGTTCCTCTCCAGCCTGATTTCCCCCCCACACCTGTCTCACCAGCCTCGTGAGCACTGGTCTGTTCCCAGTGTCTCTCCATCTGCACCTCATCCCCTCGTAAGTTTAGTTTTTATGTAAGCCTGTGTTGTTCCCTCACACTTTTGATGGTTCGTCGGTTTTCATCCATGCGTCTCCTGTGCTCCTGTGCCTGTTCCTCGGTCCTCATGTGTTCCCTGTGTTCCTGATTTGCTCCTCATGGTGTCCTACTCTATGCAGCCGGTACCCTTCTTATTTATTGTTTAACCCCTGTCCCTCATGCAGCCGCCACTAGGACAGGTGCATGTCAGTCTTGTGAAAAACAAGGGGAAAACTGCAGAATCGTCATGAGAATCAGGATGTTTTTAAGTTTTCTTCACAAGAGCTGCCTTTCACTTTGGGGATTTGAACCGACAACCCTGAGGTCACACGCTTGCTTCTCTAGCCATCGATCAATAATTGATGCATGTCATTTAATGCTCCTTCTGTATGGTGCACTGCAGGCATCAGGTTTGAAATGCCACCTCCACAGATGTGAGTCTCATATTATCCTCATTTGCCACAAGGATGCCCCAAGACACAGATATTATTGATGCAGCCTCCGTGTCAAACCCGCTGGGACAGTCTCAGCTCCTCCTGACAGAACATTATTACGCTCCCTCAGTGTGACAGAACAATAGCTGTTTTGGGTCCTTACTGAAGAGAGAATTTAGGGCAGTGTCCTCACAGGGTGCAGCAGTGGGCAGCGTCAAGCTGGGCTCAGCTTTCTCTCTCAGGTTTTGTGAGGCATGTCAAACTGCCTTGACACCCCAACTCCAACCTTCAGTTTTTCAGTGTCAAATGAGAACGGAGTGACCTGAGCTGCTTTTCTGTCACTGAAAAAAAAAACTGAAGGTTGGAGGTGGGGCGTTGAGGCAGTTTGACATGCTTCATAACGCTTTGTGTGCATGTTGGGCCACTCAAAACAACATATTGTGATATATTTTATTTATTTAAGTGATTGGGAGCCTCTGTACCATCAAAGCTGCTGGTCTTCTGTCAACATTCCGAATTATTCTTGTATATGTGTAATTATAACAATATACACTATAACAAATTAGCATGCATAGTGAAATTGTCTATGAGAAATAAATGTCACCTCTTTGGCCTGTGAGCAGAAGCCACTGCTGGACTGTGGACAGGGAGTCCGTCTGCAGGATCTGACAAAGTAGCTCCAACACCTGTCAAGAGAGCAGTAAGACCAGCACAACATTAGCTTGCAAGCCACATATGTTTGTATCTAAGTTTTATTTGAATTTCTCATAACCCCCTGGTGACAGAGCTGCGCTGGGAGGTTTTTTTCCAGCAACAACGCAAATGCAGCGTGTCCTTGGGCAAAAGCTGTGTGCTCCGGAGAATTTCTTTGATTTTAGAAAGCTGCTTTTAATCTGCAGCTAAATCCTTCATCTCCGGGAAAAAAAAATATTACATGGCTGTGCTTCATTTGAAGCCCAAACTTTTCTCAGTGACACAACTGATGGAAAGCTAGACGTCAGTGGAAGAGTATTTCACCATGAGCTCTTGATCATGGAAGAGCTGAGGGTAGACCAGGCCCTGGGAATGAGATCTGCGTTGGTAAGACTTGGTGGGTGGAGGAATGATTCTCCCAGTTTCAGCTGAATATTGAGTCTTTCGGCGGGGTAATTCTTCCTCTGGTTGCTCCTAGAAAACAAGATCATGTTGTTCAGTACAGAAACACTTTAAAATATGTCCCACTATCATCTTCTTTTTTTAAATTAGTTGGTCATTTAGAAACTTAGGAACCAGACGCGGTCACAAGACATTGTTTACATGCAGATTTTTTTCGAAGGTGTAATGTTTACCATTTCCCCTAAACAGAGTGATGGAAATACAACTAAAGTTAATTATTTACATAATCTCTACTTCGCAGCACTTGCAATTATATTGTGGTAAAGTGCAAGTATTAGTTTGTTATTCTTGGTTAGTATTCTTTGTTTGTCCTGAAGGGTTTGTGTATAGGTGGGGCATAGTGGGTGGCAGTAATTACAGCAATGTCATACCTCTTTTTTGTCCATTTGTGCCTGAGAAGTCAAACTGACTTTTGCAGCCAGTTCTTTCAGTTCATCCCTCCAGGCTTCTGAAAACAGTGCTGTGAAATAATGAGCAAAATTTACATAAGCTCAGTGGGATTCTTTGAAGCCCACTTTAGTGGCGTAATGAGAAAATTACAGCCGTTGTGTGTGAGTGTAAACAAACCTGATTTGCTTTTATTAGTTCTGACTCCAAAAAGACTCTGCGACACCGGAGAGGCGAAGGACGGACCGGCCGCTCTCCTGAGGATGTGGCTCTTTAGAAGTGGGTGAGGGTATAATGATGAGGTGACACACCAGTCATCTCTCACCATGCAAACAGGACGACCATTGAGTCCTGGGGGAAAGACACACACACACACACAGAGGGGCTAAAATGCTTCAGAAGTGTGGGGCAATCAGTAAGATTCCTGCTGAAATCAAAGACCGTTTTGAGAACCTCCAGTGGCAAAATCTGATGAGGAATCGAATCGAGAAAACTTCCTCTCTGCCAATAATGCAGACCCCTCTGACATATACCATATTGCTATTCCAAGTGCCTGTAGAGCTACACTCATAAAAGATTCATATACACAGTAGGGAACCTGTGAATAAGAACTCATTTCAGGAACGGATGCTTCCACAGCAACATTGAAATAAGGAGCTGCTGGTTTTAGAGCAAAGTTGTGAAATCATTTGAAGCTAAATTAATGCATAAGACATAATTAGCTCCTATAAGTAATCACCTGTGATTAAATGGACTGTGGTTCTTCAGTGTGACCCAAGGTGTTAAAGAAATGTGGTTTTGAGAGTCTGTTGATAACAGTTTTCTGATCACAGTACTTGACGGTAGCAAAGGAAAAATACCACTTGTGGGAGACGGAGCAAGACATACACACATAATTGCTTGAAAGGATACGTTCACCCAAAATTGAAAAGGAAAACGTCATTTTTGGCTCACCTGACCCAAATGCTGTTTTAAAACATAAAAAGAAAAAACACGCTTAAAATGGCTCCATGCAGCTCTCTGGTGTAATCCAAGTCTCTGAAAGCTCTGACATCCCAAATTGCTTTAAACAGACGCTATTTACACCCTTTATAAAGCTGAAATCTTCACTATAGGTGTTAAGATAAAAGTGTTAGCAAGCACTCTGTCTGTAGTAGGTGCACAAGCTCGACCGTGTGTCGAGGTTTGTTAAATACCGTCTTTTCAAATCAAATTCACATCTCAGGGCTTCCGAGGCTACGCCAAATAAGGTGTATGGAGCCATTTTATTTATTTATTTATTTATTTATTTATTTTGGTTGTGTTTTCACATTTTAAACAAGTTCCCATTGTTTTGTGGACTAAGACTTTTGGTGAACGTATCCTTTAACATATCAAATACATTGTTTAAGCTGATAACATATTGGCTGCCAAATGCTCCACTGTGTTTTCTCACTAGATTCTAATTTTGTCTTTGGTGCTGGGCATGTAGGAGGTCTATTTGACATTCACGGTCCCCAGATGGTGGATTCCAACAACTTTGGTGATGCCTGACATTTTTCTCTAGCGCTACCAATTTTGAAATCTTTTTGTGAAATGATTGCATTGACTTGCATTAAATTTGGGACAGATATTAATGTTGCCCAGGCGATGAATCCTACAAAGTTTGGTTATCCACTGATTCTTTCCTCTACAGCACCACCAGCGAATTATCCCAACATAAACGTAATGCATTGGCCGCAAATGTTGGACAGTCATACGTGATTACCAGATGTTGTGTCCTCGCAATTTTGGTAATCCCCTGACTTTTCCACTAGTGTCCCCAGCAGGTTGATATCTTTGGTTGTTTTTGTTGTACCTTCACAGCTACTTGACAGATTGCTGTGAGATTTGGTACAAACATCTGGTCTCCAGGAGATTAAACGTGATACAAGTGCTAACTACCTAATGTTAGCATGCTAATACTAAAAGAAAGAATACCATTTTTACATCACAATTAGTGAGTACATATATGTAGTTTTTTAAAAAAAAAATAGGCCATTGACTTCTTTATCTGACATTTTGTTTATCTGTTTGTTTTTCTGGCGTGTCACGTTTGATGTCATGAATGCGCTGGAAAACTAGAAACAAGCAAGCAAAGCAGCAAGCAGGCCAGTGACAATGATAAAATGCTTACCTTTTGGTTACTCTTTCAAACTCAATCCCCAATTTACGATGGAAAACTAAACGGGTCATAGCATTGCATTGGAAAAGGGACAGAAATTAGCCCAGGTGTCTTGTTTTCTTCACTGCTCATTGGAGCCGGAGCAGATAAATGACATTATATGGGCATGTTAGCATTGTCATTGTGAGTATTTAGCTCAAAGCATCAGTGTGCCAACGTTTAACACACCTCCAATATCCTCTATCTTGCAAATAAGTAATTGAAAACTATTTTGAGAACCTGGATGGGAACCAGAAATATCTGTCTACTTCATGTATCCATTGTGTCTTTGTGTATTGCAGTCAATTACCCAGGGCAATTTTAAATAAATGTTCAAAACACCTTCTGATGTCTGTACTGAAAAAATGAGGAAAAACACATCAATTTACTGCAATTTACAGAAGCGTACGGCAAGAAATGTATTTAATTTTCAAATCAACCTGCTCACCTTGAATATGTCTCACCCTGTTTGGATGAGGGTTGTGTCGGGAGAAGAACGAGTGGTGACTCAAGGCACCGAACCGTGGACTGCTTGTCGTCAGCTTCTTGGTAAATTCAGCGGTGAACGGCACCTGAAGAGTCTGATTGTGGCTCCTCACTCCTGTCGTCGCCCGGGAGTCTGGAGTCCGTGCTATTGACATTTCTTTGAATGACAGCTGGAGGTTTTATTTAAATCTGAGGGAATACAAGAAAAAACTGTGAAGTCCCTTTCTGAACTGACGTGATAGAAATACTGAAATATCAATACTCAATTTTGATTGCAAAACCTGCTTACAGGCACTTGAAAGCTAAAATCTAACAAGGAGCAGGACAGAGACTTGTCAAACTTGATTCACTCCAGCAGTCCACTATGATAACTTTCAAAGTGGACCAAGAAATTAATGTTTCATGTTCTACCAGAAAAATAACATTACAGATTTATAAAAACATAACTTTGAAGATCGACTTTACCTCTGAAAACAGGCTCCAGCTCAAAATCTTTGGTGCTCTGTGTTGCCTCTGTTGCTAAGAAACCTGAACTAAACAAGAAACAAAGGCATCTGAGCACAATGAGTGAATGCCATTCTCAGACAGACAGACTGACAGACAGGACATTCATATGCAAAGTAGAGTTTAACTATTTTATGTTTAATTAAACAGCTCAGTCAAGTTCAGCTGAGTGAGTCATCTCATTTAAAGCTGAATTATTATTTATTCAGTTTAATCAGTTGGAAAACAAAGAGAGTTTGTTTATTTAGTTTGTTTAGGCATAATAAAAAATCAGTCAATGAAGATCTTTCTCTTCTGATTAAAATTTCTTCCCCTAAACTACAAACCTTTAAATCTGAATTTACATCACCATGGCAAGTGAAGCTACTGCATCAATCCAGTCGTCCTGGCTTGTAAAGATGTTTCTGGTGATGTTTTGGATTCATTAGACACTTGCCAGACTCTAGATGAGTTTTCCATAGCAGTTTTCTCAAAGACTAGCGTAAGCAAGTAGTTTGTAGTAGAAAAAGCTGATATGAAACTACTGAGCACAACATTTTTTCGGTAGACTCTGCTGTTTGGTCTTTCTTGTCAAGTAAGATATTACTTAATTTGCTGTGTTTTTTTCCTAATGTAAAGTTACACTTTAAAATCAGGGACAGCTGCAGGCGGGGACACGTCACCAAAAATGGGGACTGTCTAGGGACGTCTGGTTACTCTAATTTACCACATAGTTGTTTGTTTCTTCTACTACTGTACACTGCTAAATAGCTAATGTTAGCATTCTAACAAGATGGTGGGTATGGTTATCAGTATACTGCACTTGCCTAACATCTGGACTCACCAGTTTGTTATCATTGCAAGTGAAAAAGTGATTGGTGATATTGTTCATCACAGATAACAAGTTCCTGTTTGCTGCTCAATAGGACACTGATGTGGACTGTGGGCACACTGGTATCAAGTTATAGAGAAAGAATTTTAAAAAGGGCAGCTTGGTGCAGCAGGAACACATTCCCTGTATGGTGCGCTGCAAATGGGCTGCCTAAGGGCTTTGGCTTGAAGAAGAAGAAGAAAAAAACAAATCCACACATAGCCAGAGGGGGAAAAGAAAGCCTGTCCTGGTTTTGTTGTCAATTACATGGCTGAACATTGTCCCAACATGTCATTAAACATATTCAGTTGTTTCAGTATTACAAACAGTGGGGTCTCGCCTGTATTGGCTAGCTGTCACACCACCACCAAGTCTGCTCATATGCATGTAATTTGAACCTGATATGACATAACATATTCTTACTCCCAACTGGTCAAGTGCGGCAGCTTGGTCAGCGGCCATAAGCGTCCAACTATGACGCTCTACTTACCACTCTAGTATCAGTTTTGCACATCAAAGACTCTGCGGACAACCCTCTGACCAAAACCTAACCCTAGATCCAAAAAACTGTCAATGCAAATAGGTACCAACCAACCCCAAATGGCCTGAAACATACTCCTAAACACTTTCAGGGGGAAAAATTGGTGAAAATTGACACATCTACGGTTAGGGTTTGGTTAAAGGCAGGCTTGCAAAGTGAATGGGATGGATGGAAGTGTCAGGGGCAACATTTTTCAATTGTTCCTCCAGAAAGTGTTTAGGAGCATGTTTCGGGCCATTTGGAGTCTGCTGGCACCCATTTGTACGGACTTTTTTTTGGATCTCATAGTTGGAGTTCGGCTCAGAGGCAAGCCTGCAAAGTGAATGGGATGGATCAGAGGTGAAATTTGACTAAGTGTCAGGGGCAACATTTTTCAATTGTTCCTCCAGAAAGTGTTTAGGAGCATGTTTCGGGCCATTTGGAGTCTGCTGGCACCCATTTGTACGGACTTTTTTTTGGATCTCATAGTTGGAGTTCGGGTCAGAGGCAAGCCTGCAAAGTGAATGGGATGGATCAGAGGTGAAATTTGACTAAGTGTCAGGGGCAACATTTTTCAATTGTTCCTCCAGAAAGTGTTTAGGAGCATGTTTCGGGCCATTTGGAGTCTGCTGGCACCCATTTGTACGGACTTTTTTTGGATCTCATAGTTGGAGTTCGGCTCAGAGCCAAGCCTGCAAAGTGAATGGGATGGATCAGAGGTGAAATTTGACTAAGTGTCAGGGGCAACATTTTTCAATTGTTCCTCCAGAAAGTGTTTAGGAGCATGTTTCGGGCCATTTGGAGTCTGCTGGCACCCATTTGTACGGACTTTTTTTTGGATCTCATAGTTGGAGTTCGGGTCAGAGGCAAGCCTGCAAAGTGAATGGGATGGATCAGAGGTGAAATTTGACTAAGTGTCAGGGGCAACATTTTTCAATTGTTCCTCCAGAAAGTGTTTAGGAGCATGTTTCGGGCCATTTGGAGTCTGCTGGCACCCATTTGTACGGACTTTTTTTTGGATCTCATAGTTGGAGTTCGGGTCAGAGGCAAGCCTGCAAAGTGAATGGGATGGATCAGAGGTGAAATTTGACTAAGTGTCAGGGGCAACATTTTTCAATTGTTCCTCCAGAAAGTGTTTAGGAGCATGTTTCGGGCCAATTGGAGTCTGCTGGCACCCATTTGTACGGACTTTTTTTTGGATCTCATAGTTGGAGTTCGGCTCAGAGGCAAGCCTGCAAAGTGAATGGGATGGATCAGAGGTGAAATTTGACTAAGTGTCAGGGGCAACATTTTTCAATTGTTCCTCCAGAAAGTGTTTAGGAGCATGTTTCGGGCCATTTGGAGTCTGCTGGCACCCATTTGTACGGACTTTTTTTGGATCTCATAGTTGGAGTTCGGCTCAGAGCCAAGCCTGCAAAGTGAATGGGATGGATCAGAGGTGAAATTTGACTAAGTGTCAGGGGCAACATTTTTCAATTGTTCCTCCAGAAAGTGTTTAGGAGCATGTTTCGGGCCATTTGGAGTCTGCTGGCACCCATTTGTACGGACTTTTTTTTGGATCTCATAGTTGGAGTTCGGGTCAGAGGCAAGCCTGCAAAGTGAATGGGATGGATCAGAGGTGAAATTTGACTAAGTGTCAGGGGCAACATTTTTCAATTGTTCCTCCAGAAAGTGTTTAGGAGCATGTTTCGGGCCATTTGGAGTCTGCTGGCACCCATTTGTACGGACTTTTTTTTGGATCTCATAGTTGGAGTTCGGGTCAGAGGCAAGCCTGCAAAGTGAATGGGATGGATCAGAGGTGAAATTTGACTAAGTGTCAGGGGCAACATTTTTCAATTGTTCCTCCAGAAAGTGTTTAGGAGCATGTTTCGGGCCAATTGGAGTCTGCTGGCACCCATTTGTACGGACTTTTTTTTGGATCTCATAGTTGGAGTTCGGCTCAGAGGCAAGCCTGCAAAGTGAATGGGATGGATCAGAGGTGAAATTTGACTAAGTGTCAGGGGCAACATTTTTCAATTGTTCCTCCAGAAAGGGTTTAGGAGCATGTTTCGGGCCAATTGGAGTCTGCTGGCACCCATTTGTACAGACATTTTTTTGGATCATATAATTGGAAATCAGAGGTTGGAGTTCGGGACAGAGGCAAGCCTGCAATGTGAATGGGATGGATCAGAGGTGAAATTTGACTAAGTGTCAGGGGCAACATTTTTCAATTGTTCCTCCAGAAAGTGTTTAGGAGCATGTTTCGGGCCATTTGGAGTCTGCTGGCACCCATTTGTACGGACTTTTTTTTGGATCTCATAGTTGGAGTTCGGGTCAGAGGCAAGCCTGCAAAGTGAATGGGATGGATCAGAGGTGAAATTTGACTAAGTGTCAGGGGCAACATTTTTCAATTGTTCCTCCAGAAAGTGTTTAGGAGCATGTTTCGGGCCATTTGGAGTCTGCTGGCACCCATTTGTACGGACTTTTTTTTGGATCTCATAGTTGGAGTTTGGCTCAGAGCCAAGCCTGCAAAGTGAATGGGATGGATCAGAGGTGAAATTTGACTAAGTGTCAGGGGCAACATTTTTCAATTGTTCCTCCAGAAAGTGTTTAGGAGCATGTTTCGGGCCAATTGGAGTCTGCTGGCACCCATTTGTACGGACATTTTTTTGGATCATATAATTGGAAATCAGAGGTTGGAGTTCGGGACAGAGGCAAGCCTGCAAAGTGAATGGGATGGATCAGAGGTGAAATTTGACTAAGTGTCAGGGGCAACATTTTTCAATTGTTCCTCCAGAAAGTGTTTAGGAGCATGTTTCGGGCCATTTGGAGTCTGCTGGCACCCATTTGTACGGACTTTTTTTTGGATCTCATAGTTGGAGTTCGGGTCAGAGGCAAGCCTGCAAAGTGAATGGGATGGATCAGAGGTGAAATTTGACTAAGTGTCAGGGGCAACATTTTTCAATTGTTCCTCCAGAAAGTGTTTAGGAGCATGTTTCGGGCCATTTGGAGTCTGCTGGCACCCATTTGTACGGACTTTTTTTTGGATCTCATAGTTGGAGTTCGGGTCAGAGGCAAGCCTGCAAAGTGAATGGGATGGATCAGAGGTGAAATTTGACTAAGTGTCAGGGGCAACATTTTTCAATTGTTCCTCCAGAAAGTGTTTAGGAGCATGTTTCGGGCCATTTGGAGTCTGCTGGCACCCATTTGTACGGACTTTTTTTGGATCTCATAGTTGGAGTTCGGCTCAGAGCCAAGCCTGCAAAGTGAATGGGATGGATCAGAGGTGAAATTTGACTAAGTGTTAGGGGCAACATTTTTCAATTGTTCCTCCAGAAAGTGTTTAGGAGCATGTTTCGGGCCAATTGGAGTCTGCCGGCACCCATTTGTACGGACATTTTTTTGGATCATATAATTGGAAATCAGAGGTTGGAGTTCGGGACAGAGGCAAGCCTGCAAAGTGAATGGGATGGATCAGAGGTGAAATTTGACTGTCAGGGGCAACATTTTTCAATTGTTCCTCCAGAAAGTGTTTAGGAGCATGTTTCGGGCCATTTGGAGTCTGCTGGCACCCATTTGTACGGACTTTTTTTTGGATCTCATAGTTGGAGTTCGGGTCAGAGGCAAGCCTGCAAAGTGAATGGGATGGATCAGAGGTGAAATTTGACTAAGTGTCAGGGGCAACATTTTTCAATTGTTCCTCCAGAAAGTGTTTAGGAGCATGTTTCGGGCCATTTGGAGTCTGCTGGCACCCATTTGTACGGACTTTTTTTGGATCTCATAGTTGGAGTTTGGCTCAGAGCCAAGCCTGCAAAGTGAATGGGATGGATCAGAGGTGAAATTTGACTAAGTGTCAGGGGCAACATTTTTCAATTGTTCCTCCAGAAAGTGTTTAGGAGCATGTTTCGGGCCATTTGGAGTCTGCTGGCACCCATTTGTACGGACTTTTTTTTGGATCTCATAGTTGGAGTTCGGGTCAGAGGCAAGCCTGCAAAGTGAATGGGATGGATCAGAGGTGAAATTTGACTAAGTGTCAGGGGCAACATTTTTCAATTGTTCCTCCAGAAAGTGTTTAGGAGCATGTTTCGGGCCATTTGGAGTCTGCTGGCACCCATTTGTACGGACTTTTTTTTGGATCTCATAGTTGGAGTTCGGCTCAGAGCCAAGCCTGCAAAGTGAATGGGATGGATCAGAGGTGAAATTTGACTAAGTGTTAGGGGCAACATTTTTCAATTGTTCCTCCAGAAAGTGTTTAGGAGCATGTTTCGGGCCAATTGGAGTCTGCCGGCACCCATTTGTACGGACATTTTTTTGGATCATATAATTGGAAATCAGAGGTTGGAGTTCGGGACAGAGGCAAGCCTGCAAAGTGAATGGGATGGATCAGAGGTGAAATTTGACTAAGTGTCAGGGGCAACATTTTTCAATTGTTCCTCCAGAAAGTGTTTAGGAGCATGTTTCGGGCCATTTGGAGTCTGCTGGCACCCATTTGTACGGACTTTTTTTGGATCTCATAGTTGGAGTTCGGCTCAGAGCCAAGCCTGCAAAGTGAATGGGATGGATCAGAGGTGAAATTTGACTAAGTGTCAGGGGCAACATTTTTCAATTGTTCCTCCAGAAAGTGTTTAGGAGCATGTTTCGGGCCATTTGGAGTCTGCTGGCACCCATTTGTACGGACTTTTTTTGGATCTCATAGTTGGAGTTCGGCTCAGAGCCAAGCCTGCAAAGTGAATGGGATGGATCAGAGGTGAAATTTGACTAAGTGTCAGGGGCAACATTTTTCAATTGTTCCTCCAGAAAGTGTTTAGGAGCATGTTTCGGGCCATTTGGAGTCTGCTGGCACCCATTTGTACGGACTTTTTTTTGGATCTCATAGTTGGAGTTCGGGTCAGAGGCAAGCCTGCAAAGTGAATGGGATGGATCAGAGGTGAAATTTGACTAAGTGTCAGGGGCAACATTTTTCAATTGTTCCTCCAGAAAGTGTTTAGGAGCATGTTTCGGGCCATTTGGAGTCTGCTGGCACCCATTTGTACGGACTTTTTTTTGGATCTCATAGTTGGAGTTCGGGTCAGAGGCAAGCCTGCAAAGTGAATGGGATGGATCAGAGGTGAAATTTGACTAAGTGTCAGGGGCAACATTTTTCAATTGTTCCTCCAGAAAGTGTTTAGGAGCATGTTTCGGGCCATTTGGAGTCTGCTGGCACCCATTTGTACGGACTTTTTTTGGATCTCATAGTTGGAGTTCGGCTCAGAGCCAAGCCTGCAAAGTGAATGGGATGGATCAGAGGTGAAATTTGACTAAGTGTTAGGGGCAACATTTTTCAATTGTTCCTCCAGAAAGTGTTTAGGAGCATGTTTCGGGCCATTTGGAGTCTGCTGGCACCCATTTGTACGGACTTTTTTTTGGATCTCATAGTTGGAGTTCGGCTCAGAGCCAAGCCTGCAAAGTGAATGGGATGGATCAGAGGTGAAATTTGACTAAGTGTTAGGGGCAACATTTTTCAATTGTTCCTCCAGAAAGTGTTTAGGAGCATGTTTCGGGCCAATTGGAGTCTGCCGGCACCCATTTGTACGGACATTTTTTTGGATCATATAATTGGAAATCAGAGGTTGGAGTTCGGGACAGAGGCAAGCCTGCAAAGTGAATGGGATGGATCAGAGGTGAAATTTGACTAAGTGTCAGGGGCAACATTTTTCAATTGTTCCTCCAGAAAGTGTTTAGGAGCATGTTTCGGGCCATTTGGAGTCTGCTGGCACCCATTTGTACGGACTTTTTTTGGATCTCATAGTTGGAGTTCGGCTCAGAGCCAAGCCTGCAAAGTGAATGGGATGGATCAGAGGTGAAATTTGACTAAGTGTTAGGGGCAACATTTTTCAATTGTTCCTCCAGAAAGTGTTTAGGAGCATGTTTCGGGCCAATTGGAGTCTGCCGGCACCCATTTGTACGGACATTTTTTTGGATCATATAATTGGAAATCAGAGGTTGGAGTTCGGGACAGAGGCAAGCCTGCAAAGTGAATGGGATGGATCAGAGGTGAAATTTGACTAAGTGTCAGGGGCAACATTTTTCAATTGTTCCTCCAGAAAGTGTTTAGGAGCATGTTTCGGGCCATTTGGAGTCTGCTGGCACCCATTTGTACGGACTTTTTTTGGATCTCATAGTTGGAGTTCGGCTCAGAGCCAAGCCTGCAAAGTGAATGGGATGGATCAGAGGTGAAATTTGACTAAGTGTCAGGGGCAACATTTTTCAATTGTTCCTCCAGAAAGTGTTTAGGAGCATGTTTCGGGCCATTTGGAGTCTGCTGGCACCCATTTGTACGGACTTTTTTTTGGATCTCATAGTTGGAGTTCGGGTCAGAGGCAAGCCTGCAAAGTGAATGGGATGGATCAGAGGTGAAATTTGACTAAGTGTCAGGGGCAACATTTTTCAATTGTTCCTCCAGAAAGTGTTTAGGAGCATGTTTCGGGCCATTTGGAGTCTGCTGGCACCCATTTGTACGGACTTTTTTTTGGATCTCATAGTTGGAGTTCGGCTCAGAGCCAAGCCTGCAAAGTGAATGGGATGGATCAGAGGTGAAATTTGACTAAGTGTTAGGGGCAACATTTTTCAATTGTTCCTCCAGAAAGTGTTTAGGAGCATGTTTCGGGCCAATTGGAGTCTGCCGGCACCCATTTGTACGGACATTTTTTTGGATCATATAATTGGAAATCAGAGGTTGGAGTTCGGGACAGAGGCAAGCCTGCAAAGTGAATGGGATGGATCAGAGGTGAAATTTGACTAAGTGTCAGGGGCAACATTTTTCAATTGTTCCTCCAGAAAGTGTTTAGGAGCATGTTTCGGGCCATTTGGAGTCTGCTGGCACCCATTTGTACGGACTTTTTTTGGATCTCATAGTTGGAGTTCGGCTCAGAGCCAAGCCTGCAAAGTGAATGGGATGGATCAGAGGTGAAATTTGACTAAGTGTCAGGGGCAACATTTTTCAATTGTTCCTCCAGAAAGTGTTTAGGAGCATGTTTCGGGCCATTTGGAGTCTGCTGGCACCCATTTGTACGGACTTTTTTTGGATCTCATAGTTGGAGTTCGGCTCAGAGCCAAGCCTGCAAAGTGAATGGGATGGATCAGAGGTGAAATTTGACTGTCAGGGGCAACATTTTTCAATTGTTCCTCCAGAAAGTGTTTAGGAGCATGTTTCGGGCCATTTGGAGTCTGCTGGCACCCATTTGTACGGACTTTTTTTTGGATCTCATAGTTGGAGTTCGGGTCAGAGGCAAGCCTGCAAAGTGAATGGGATGGATCAGAGGTGAAATTTGACTAAGTGTCAGGGGCAACATTTTTCAATTGTTCCTCCAGAAAGTGTTTAGGAGCATGTTTCGGGCCA
This sequence comes from Pagrus major, assembly GCF_040436345.1. Classification (NCBI taxonomy): domain Eukaryota; kingdom Metazoa; phylum Chordata; class Actinopteri; order Spariformes; family Sparidae; genus Pagrus; species Pagrus major. The sequence continues at coordinate 18,048,295 of NC_133234.1, read as the reverse complement.
TTTGGAGTCTGCTGGCACCCATTTGTACGGACTTTTTTTTGGATCTCATAGTTGGAGTTCGGGTCAGAGGCAAGCCTGCAAAGTGAATGGGATGGATCAGAGGTGAAATTTGACTAAGTGTCAGGGGCAACATTTTTCAATTGTTCCTCCAGAAAGTGTTTAGGAGCATGTTTCGGGCCAATTGGAGTCTGCTGGCACCCATTTGTACGGACTTTTTTTTGGATCTCATAGTTGGAGTTCGGCTCAGAGGCAAGCCTGCAAAGTGAATGGGATGGATCAGAGGTGAAATTTGACTGTCAGGGGCAACATTTTTCAATTGTTCCTCCAGAAAGGGTTTAGGAGCATGTTTCGGGCCAATTGGAGTCTGCTGGCACCCATTTGTACAGACATTTTTTTGGATCATATAATTGGAAATCAGAGGTTGGAGTTCGGGACAGAGGCAAGCCTGCAATGTGAATGGGATGGATCAGAGGTGAAATTTGACTAAGTGTCAGGGGCAACATTTTTCAATTGTTCCTCCAGAAAGTGTTTAGGAGCATGTTTCGGGCCATTTGGAGTCTGCTGGCACCCATTTGTACGGACTTTTTTTTGGATCTCATAGTTGGAGTTCGGGTCAGAGGCAAGCCTGCAAAGTGAATGGGATGGATCAGAGGTGAAATTTGACTAAGTGTCAGGGGCAACATTTTTCAATTGTTCCTCCAGAAAGTGTTTAGGAGCATGTTTCGGGCCATTTGGAGTCTGCTGGCACCCATTTGTACGGACTTTTTTTTGGATCTCATAGTTGGAGTTCGGGTCAGAGGCAAGCCTGCAAAGTGAATGGGATGGATCAGAGGTGAAATTTGACTAAGTGTCAGGGGCAACATTTTTCAATTGTTCCTCCAGAAAGTGTTTAGGAGCATGTTTCGGGCCATTTGGAGTCTGCTGGCACCCATTTGTACGGACTTTTTTTTGGATCTCATAGTTGGAGTTCGGGTCAGAGGCAAGCCTGCAAAGTGAATGGGATGGATCAGAGGTGAAATTTGACTAAGTGTCAGGGGCAACATTTTTCAATTGTTCCTCCAGAAAGTGTTTAGGAGCATGTTTCGGGCCATTTGGAGTCTGCTGGCACCCATTTGTACGGACTTTTTTTGGATCTCATAGTTGGAGTTCGGCTCAGAGCCAAGCCTGCAAAGTGAATGGGATGGATCAGAGGTGAAATTTGACTAAGTGTTAGGGGCAACATTTTTCAATTGTTCCTCCAGAAAGTGTTTAGGAGCATGTTTCGGGCCAATTGGAGTCTGCCGGCACCCATTTGTACGGACATTTTTTTGGATCATATAATTGGAAATCAGAGGTTGGAGTTCGGGACAGAGGCAAGCCTGCAAAGTGAATGGGATGGATCAGAGGTGAAATTTGACTAAGTGTCAGGGGCAACATTTTTCAATTGTTCCTCCAGAAAGTGTTTAGGAGCATGTTTCGGGCCATTTGGAGTCTGCTGGCACCCATTTGTACGGACTTTTTTTGGATCTCATAGTTGGAGTTTGGCTCAGAGCCAAGCCTGCAAAGTGAATGGGATGGATCAGAGGTGAAATTTGACTAAGTGTCAGGGGCAACATTTTTCAATTGTTCCTCCAGAAAGTGTTTAGGAGCATGTTTCGGGCCATTTGGAGTCTGCTGGCACCCATTTGTACGGACTTTTTTTTGGATCTCATAGTTGGAGTTCGGGTCAGAGGCAAGCCTGCAAAGTGAATGGGATGGATCAGAGGTGAAATTTGACTAAGTGTCAGGGGCAACATTTTTCAATTGTTCCTCCAGAAAGTGTTTAGGAGCATGTTTCGGGCCATTTGGAGTCTGCTGGCACCCATTTGTACGGACTTTTTTTTGGATCTCATAGTTGGAGTTCGGCTCAGAGCCAAGCCTGCAAAGTGAATGGGATGGATCAGAGGTGAAATTTGACTAAGTGTCAGGGGCAACATTTTTCAATTGTTCCTCCAGAAAGTGTTTAGGAGCATGTTTCGGGCCATTTGGAGTCTGCTGGCACCCATTTGTACGGACTTTTTTTTGGATCTCATAGTTGGAGTTCGGCTCAGAGCCAAGCCTGCAAAGTGAATGGGATGGATCAGAGGTGAAATTTGACTAAGTGTTAGGGGCAACATTTTTCAATTGTTCCTCCAGAAAGTGTTTAGGAGCATGTTTCGGGCCAATTGGAGTCTGCCGGCACCCATTTGTACGGACATTTTTTTGGATCATATAATTGGAAATCAGAGGTTGGAGTTCGGGACAGAGGCAAGCCTGCAAAGTGAATGGGATGGATCAGAGGTGAAATTTGACTAAGTGTCAGGGGCAACATTTTTCAATTGTTCCTCCAGAAAGTGTTTAGGAGCATGTTTCGGGCCATTTGGAGTCTGCTGGCACCCATTTGTACGGACTTTTTTTGGATCTCATAGTTGGAGTTCGGCTCAGAGCCAAGCCTGCAAAGTGAATGGGATGGATCAGAGGTGAAATTTGACTAAGTGTCAGGGGCAACATTTTTCAATTGTTCCTCCAGAAAGTGTTTAGGAGCATGTTTCGGGCCATTTGGAGTCTGCTGGCACCCATTTGTACGGACTTTTTTTGGATCTCATAGTTGGAGTTCGGCTCAGAGCCAAGCCTGCAAAGTGAATGGGATGGATCAGAGGTGAAATTTGACTGTCAGGGGCAACATTTTTCAATTGTTCCTCCAGAAAGTGTTTAGGAGCATGTTTCGGGCCATTTGGAGTCTGCTGGCACCCATTTGTACGGACTTTTTTTTGGATCTCATAGTTGGAGTTCGGGTCAGAGGCAAGCCTGCAAAGTGAATGGGATGGATCAGAGGTGAAATTTGACTAAGTGTCAGGGGCAACATTTTTCAATTGTTCCTCCAGAAAGTGTTTAGGAGCATGTTTCGGGCCATTTGGAGTCTGCTGGCACCCATTTGTACGGACTTTTTTTTGGATCTCATAGTTGGAGTTCGGGTCAGAGGCAAGCCTGCAAAGTGAATGGGATGGATCAGAGGTGAAATTTGACTAAGTGTCAGGGGCAACATTTTTCAATTGTTCCTCCAGAAAGTGTTTAGGAGCATGTTTCGGGCCAATTGGAGTCTGCTGGCACCCATTTGTACGGACTTTTTTTTGGATCTCATAGTTGGAGTTCGGCTCAGAGGCAAGCCTGCAAAGTGAATGGGATGGATCAGAGGTGAAATTTGACTGTCAGGGGCAACATTTTTCAATTGTTCCTCCAGAAAGGGTTTAGGAGCATGTTTCGGGCCAATTGGAGTCTGCTGGCACCCATTTGTACAGACATTTTTTTGGATCATATAATTGGAAATCAGAGGTTGGAGTTCGGGACAGAGGCAAGCCTGCAATGTGAATGGGATGGATCAGAGGTGAAATTTGACTAAGTGTCAGGGGCAACATTTTTCAATTGTTCCTCCAGAAAGTGTTTAGGAGCATGTTTCGGGCCATTTGGAGTCTGCTGGCACCCATTTGTACGGACTTTTTTTTGGATCTCATAGTTGGAGTTCGGGTCAGAGGCAAGCCTGCAAAGTGAATGGGATGGATCAGAGGTGAAATTTGACTAAGTGTCAGGGGCAACATTTTTCAATTGTTCCTCCAGAAAGTGTTTAGGAGCATGTTTCGGGCCATTTGGAGTCTGCTGGCACCCATTTGTACGGACTTTTTTTTGGATCTCATAGTTGGAGTTCGGGTCAGAGGCAAGCCTGCAAAGTGAATGGGATGGATCAGAGGTGAAATTTGACTAAGTGTCAGGGGCAACATTTTTCAATTGTTCCTCCAGAAAGTGTTTAGGAGCATGTTTCGGGCCATTTGGAGTCTGCTGGCACCCATTTGTACGGACTTTTTTTTGGATCTCATAGTTGGAGTTCGGGTCAGAGGCAAGCCTGCAAAGTGAATGGGATGGATCAGAGGTGAAATTTGACTAAGTGTCAGGGGCAACATTTTTCAATTGTTCCTCCAGAAAGTGTTTAGGAGCATGTTTCGGGCCATTTGGAGTCTGCTGGCACCCATTTGTACGGACTTTTTTTGGATCTCATAGTTGGAGTTCGGCTCAGAGCCAAGCCTGCAAAGTGAATGGGATGGATCAGAGGTGAAATTTGACTAAGTGTTAGGGGCAACATTTTTCAATTGTTCCTCCAGAAAGTGTTTAGGAGCATGTTTCGGGCCAATTGGAGTCTGCCGGCACCCATTTGTACGGACATTTTTTTGGATCATATAATTGGAAATCAGAGGTTGGAGTTCGGGACAGAGGCAAGCCTGCAAAGTGAATGGGATGGATCAGAGGTGAAATTTGACTAAGTGTCAGGGGCAACATTTTTCAATTGTTCCTCCAGAAAGTGTTTAGGAGCATGTTTCGGGCCATTTGGAGTCTGCTGGCACCCATTTGTACGGACTTTTTTTGGATCTCATAGTTGGAGTTCGGCTCAGAGCCAAGCCTGCAAAGTGAATGGGATGGATCAGAGGTGAAATTTGACTAAGTGTCAGGGGCAACATTTTTCAATTGTTCCTCCAGAAAGTGTTTAGGAGCATGTTTCGGGCCATTTGGAGTCTGCTGGCACCCATTTGTACGGACTTTTTTTTGGATCTCATAGTTGGAGTTCGGGTCAGAGGCAAGCCTGCAAAGTGAATGGGATGGATCAGAGGTGAAATTTGACTAAGTGTCAGGGGCAACATTTTTCAATTGTTCCTCCAGAAAGTGTTTAGGAGCATGTTTCGGGCCATTTGGAGTCTGCTGGCACCCATTTGTACGGACTTTTTTTTGGATCTCATAGTTGGAGTTCGGCTCAGAGCCAAGCCTGCAAAGTGAATGGGATGGATCAGAGGTGAAATTTGACTAAGTGTTAGGGGCAACATTTTTCAATTGTTCCTCCAGAAAGTGTTTAGGAGCATGTTTCGGGCCAATTGGAGTCTGCCGGCACCCATTTGTACGGACATTTTTTTGGATCATATAATTGGAAATCAGAGGTTGGAGTTCGGGACAGAGGCAAGCCTGCAAAGTGAATGGGATGGATCAGAGGTGAAATTTGACTAAGTGTCAGGGGCAACATTTTTCAATTGTTCCTCCAGAAAGTGTTTAGGAGCATGTTTCGGGCCATTTGGAGTCTGCTGGCACCCATTTGTACGGACTTTTTTTGGATCTCATAGTTGGAGTTCGGCTCAGAGCCAAGCCTGCAAAGTGAATGGGATGGATCAGAGGTGAAATTTGACTAAGTGTCAGGGGCAACATTTTTCAATTGTTCCTCCAGAAAGTGTTTAGGAGCATGTTTCGGGCCATTTGGAGTCTGCTGGCACCCATTTGTACGGACTTTTTTTGGATCTCATAGTTGGAGTTCGGCTCAGAGCCAAGCCTGCAAAGTGAATGGGATGGATCAGAGGTGAAATTTGACTGTCAGGGGCAACATTTTTCAATTGTTCCTCCAGAAAGTGTTTAGGAGCATGTTTCGGGCCATTTGGAGTCTGCTGGCACCCATTTGTACGGACTTTTTTTTGGATCTCATAGTTGGAGTTCGGGTCAGAGGCAAGCCTGCAAAGTGAATGGGATGGATCAGAGGTGAAATTTGACTAAGTGTCAGGGGCAACATTTTTCAATTGTTCCTCCAGAAAGTGTTTAGGAGCATGTTTCGGGCCAATTGGAGTCTGCTGGCACCCATTTGTACGGACTTTTTTTTGGATCTCATAGTTGGAGTTCGGCTCAGAGGCAAGCCTGCAAAGTGAATGGGATGGATCAGAGGTGAAATTTGACTGTCAGGGGCAACATTTTTCAATTGTTCCTCCAGAAAGGGTTTAGGAGCATGTTTCGGGCCAATTGGAGTCTGCTGGCACCCATTTGTACAGACATTTTTTTGGATCATATAATTGGAAATCAGAGGTTGGAGTTCGGGACAGAGGCAAGCCTGCAATGTGAATGGGATGGATCAGAGGTGAAATTTGACTAAGTGTCAGGGGCAACATTTTTCAATTGTTCCTCCAGAAAGTGTTTAGGAGCATGTTTCGGGCCATTTGGAGTCTGCTGGCACCCATTTGTACGGACTTTTTTTTGGATCTCATAGTTGGAGTTCGGGTCAGAGGCAAGCCTGCAAAGTGAATGGGATGGATCAGAGGTGAAATTTGACTAAGTGTCAGGGGCAACATTTTTCAATTGTTCCTCCAGAAAGTGTTTAGGAGCATGTTTCGGGCCATTTGGAGTCTGCTGGCACCCATTTGTACGGACTTTTTTTGGATCTCATAGTTGGAGTTCGGCTCAGAGCCAAGCCTGCAAAGTGAATGGGATGGATCAGAGGTGAAATTTGACTAAGTGTTAGGGGCAACATTTTTCAATTGTTCCTCCAGAAAGTGTTTAGGAGCATGTTTCGGGCCAATTGGAGTCTGCCGGCACCCATTTGTACGGACATTTTTTTGGATCATATAATTGGAAATCAGAGGTTGGAGTTCGGGACAGAGGCAAGCCTGCAAAGTGAATGGGATGGATCAGAGGTGAAATTTGACTAAGTGTCAGGGGCAACATTTTTCAATTGTTCCTCCAGAAAGTGTTTAGGAGCATGTTTCGGGCCATTTGGAGTCTGCTGGCACCCATTTGTACGGACTTTTTTTGGATCTCATAGTTGGAGTTCGGCTCAGAGCCAAGCCTGCAAAGTGAATGGGATGGATCAGAGGTGAAATTTGACTAAGTGTCAGGGGCAACATTTTTCAATTGTTCCTCCAGAAAGTGTTTAGGAGCATGTTTCGGGCCATTTGGAGTCTGCTGGCACCCATTTGTACGGACTTTTTTTTGGATCTCATAGTTGGAGTTCGGGTCAGAGGCAAGCCTGCAAAGTGAATGGGATGGATCAGAGGTGAAATTTGACTAAGTGTCAGGGGCAACATTTTTCAATTGTTCCTCCAGAAAGTGTTTAGGAGCATGTTTCGGGCCATTTGGAGTCTGCTGGCACCCATTTGTACGGACTTTTTTTTGGATCTCATAGTTGGAGTTCGGCTCAGAGCCAAGCCTGCAAAGTGAATGGGATGGATCAGAGGTGAAATTTGACTAAGTGTTAGGGGCAACATTTTTCAATTGTTCCTCCAGAAAGTGTTTAGGAGCATGTTTCGGGCCAATTGGAGTCTGCCGGCACCCATTTGTACGGACATTTTTTTGGATCATATAATTGGAAATCAGAGGTTGGAGTTCGGGACAGAGGCAAGCCTGCAAAGTGAATGGGATGGATCAGAGGTGAAATTTGACTAAGTGTCAGGGGCAACATTTTTCAATTGTTCCTCCAGAAAGTGTTTAGGAGCATGTTTCGGGCCATTTGGAGTCTGCTGGCACCCATTTGTACGGACTTTTTTTGGATCTCATAGTTGGAGTTCGGCTCAGAGCCAAGCCTGCAAAGTGAATGGGATGGATCAGAGGTGAAATTTGACTGTCAGGGGCAACATTTTTCAATTGTTCCTCCAGAAAGTGTTTAGGAGCATGTTTCGGGCCATTTGGAGTCTGCTGGCACCCATTTGTACGGACTTTTTTTTGGATCTCATAGTTGGAGTTCGGGTCAGAGGCAAGCCTGCAAAGTGAATGGGATGGATCAGAGGTGAAATTTGACTAAGTGTCAGGGGCAACATTTTTCAATTGTTCCTCCAGAAAGTGTTTAGGAGCATGTTTCGGGCCATTTGGAGTCTGCTGGCACCCATTTGTACGGACTTTTTTTTGGATCTCATAGTTGGAGTTCGGGTCAGAGGCAAGCCTGCAAAGTGAATGGGATGGATCAGAGGTGAAATTTGACTAAGTGTCAGGGGCAACATTTTTCAATTGTTCCTCCAGAAAGTGTTTAGGAGCATGTTTCGGGCCAATTGGAGTCTGCTGGCACCCATTTGTACGGACTTTTTTTTGGATCTCATAGTTGGAGTTCGGCTCAGAGGCAAGCCTGCAAAGTGAATGGGATGGATCAGAGGTGAAATTTGACTGTCAGGGGCAACATTTTTCAATTGTTCCTCCAGAAAGGGTTTAGGAGCATGTTTCGGGCCAATTGGAGTCTGCTGGCACCCATTTGTACAGACATTTTTTTGGATCATATAATTGGAAATCAGAGGTTGGAGTTCGGGACAGAGGCAAGCCTGCAATGTGAATGGGATGGATCAGAGGTGAAATTTGACTAAGTGTCAGGGGCAACATTTTTCAATTGTTCCTCCAGAAAGTGTTTAGGAGCATGTTTCGGGCCATTTGGAGTCTGCTGGCACCCATTTGTACGGACTTTTTTTTGGATCTCATAGTTGGAGTTCGGGTCAGAGGCAAGCCTGCAAAGTGAATGGGATGGATCAGAGGTGAAATTTGACTAAGTGTCAGGGGCAACATTTTTCAATTGTTCCTCCAGAAAGTGTTTAGGAGCATGTTTCGGGCCATTTGGAGTCTGCTGGCACCCATTTGTACGGACTTTTTTTTGGATCTCATAGTTGGAGTTCGGGTCAGAGGCAAGCCTGCAAAGTGAATGGGATGGATCAGAGGTGAAATTTGACTAAGTGTCAGGGGCAACATTTTTCAATTGTTCCTCCAGAAAGTGTTTAGGAGCATGTTTCGGGCCATTTGGAGTCTGCTGGCACCCATTTGTACGGACTTTTTTTTGGATCTCATAGTTGGAGTTCGGGTCAGAGGCAAGCCTGCAAAGTGAATGGGATGGATCAGAGGTGAAATTTGACTAAGTGTCAGGGGCAACATTTTTCAATTGTTCCTCCAGAAAGTGTTTAGGAGCATGTTTCGGGCCATTTGGAGTCTGCTGGCACCCATTTGTACGGACTTTTTTTGGATCTCATAGTTGGAGTTCGGCTCAGAGCCAAGCCTGCAAAGTGAATGGGATGGATCAGAGGTGAAATTTGACTAAGTGTTAGGGGCAACATTTTTCAATTGTTCCTCCAGAAAGTGTTTAGGAGCATGTTTCGGGCCAATTGGAGTCTGCCGGCACCCATTTGTACGGACATTTTTTTGGATCATATAATTGGAAATCAGAGGTTGGAGTTCGGGACAGAGGCAAGCCTGCAAAGTGAATGGGATGGATCAGAGGTGAAATTTGACTAAGTGTCAGGGGCAACATTTTTCAATTGTTCCTCCAGAAAGTGTTTAGGAGCATGTTTCGGGCCATTTGGAGTCTGCTGGCACCCATTTGTACGGACTTTTTTTGGATCTCATAGTTGGAGTTTGGCTCAGAGCCAAGCCTGCAAAGTGAATGGGATGGATCAGAGGTGAAATTTGACTAAGTGTCAGGGGCAACATTTTTCAATTGTTCCTCCAGAAAGTGTTTAGGAGCATGTTTCGGGCCATTTGGAGTCTGCTGGCACCCATTTGTACGGACTTTTTTTTGGATCTCATAGTTGGAGTTCGGGTCAGAGGCAAGCCTGCAAAGTGAATGGGATGGATCAGAGGTGAAATTTGACTAAGTGTCAGGGGCAACATTTTTCAATTGTTCCTCCAGAAAGTGTTTAGGAGCATGTTTCGGGCCATTTGGAGTCTGCTGGCACCCATTTGTACGGACTTTTTTTTGGATCTCATAGTTGGAGTTCGGCTCAGAGCCAAGCCTGCAAAGTGAATGGGATGGATCAGAGGTGAAATTTGACTAAGTGTCAGGGGCAACATTTTTCAATTGTTCCTCCAGAAAGTGTTTAGGAGCATGTTTCGGGCCATTTGGAGTCTGCTGGCACCCATTTGTACGGACTTTTTTTTGGATCTCATAGTTGGAGTTCGGCTCAGAGCCAAGCCTGCAAAGTGAATGGGATGGATCAGAGGTGAAATTTGACTAAGTGTTAGGGGCAACATTTTTCAATTGTTCCTCCAGAAAGTGTTTAGGAGCATGTTTCGGGCCAATTGGAGTCTGCCGGCACCCATTTGTACGGACATTTTTTTGGATCATATAATTGGAAATCAGAGGTTGGAGTTCGGGACAGAGGCAAGCCTGCAAAGTGAATGGGATGGATCAGAGGTGAAATTTGACTAAGTGTCAGGGGCAACATTTTTCAATTGTTCCTCCAGAAAGTGTTTAGGAGCATGTTTCGGGCCATTTGGAGTCTGCTGGCACCCATTTGTACGGACTTTTTTTGGATCTCATAGTTGGAGTTCGGCTCAGAGCCAAGCCTGCAAAGTGAATGGGATGGATCAGAGGTGAAATTTGACTAAGTGTCAGGGGCAACATTTTTCAATTGTTCCTCCAGAAAGTGTTTAGGAGCATGTTTCGGGCCATTTGGAGTCTGCTGGCACCCATTTGTACGGACTTTTTTTGGATCTCATAGTTGGAGTTCGGCTCAGAGCCAAGCCTGCAAAGTGAATGGGATGGATCAGAGGTGAAATTTGACTGTCAGGGGCAACATTTTTCAATTGTTCCTCCAGAAAGTGTTTAGGAGCATGTTTCGGGCCATTTGGAGTCTGCTGGCACCCATTTGTACGGACTTTTTTTTGGATCTCATAGTTGGAGTTCGGGTCAGAGGCAAGCCTGCAAAGTGAATGGGATGGATCAGAGGTGAAATTTGACTAAGTGTCAGGGGCAACATTTTTCAATTGTTCCTCCAGAAAGTGTTTAGGAGCATGTTTCGGGCCATTTGGAGTCTGCTGGCACCCATTTGTACGGACTTTTTTTTGGATCTCATAGTTGGAGTTCGGGTCAGAGGCAAGCCTGCAAAGTGAATGGGATGGATCAGAGGTGAAATTTGACTAAGTGTCAGGGGCAACATTTTTCAATTGTTCCTCCAGAAAGTGTTTAGGAGCATGTTTCGGGCCAATTGGAGTCTGCTGGCACCCATTTGTACGGACTTTTTTTTGGATCTCATAGTTGGAGTTCGGCTCAGAGGCAAGCCTGCAAAGTGAATGGGATGGATCAGAGGTGAAATTTGACTGTCAGGGGCAACATTTTTCAATTGTTCCTCCAGAAAGGGTTTAGGAGCATGTTTCGGGCCAATTGGAGTCTGCTGGCACCCATTTGTACAGACATTTTTTTGGATCATATAATTGGAAATCAGAGGTTGGAGTTCGGGACAGAGGCAAGCCTGCAATGTGAATGGGATGGATCAGAGGTGAAATTTGACTAAGTGTCAGGGGCAACATTTTTCAATTGTTCCTCCAGAAAGTGTTTAGGAGCATGTTTCGGGCCATTTGGAGTCTGCTGGCACCCATTTGTACGGACTTTTTTTTGGATCTCATAGTTGGAGTTCGGGTCAGAGGCAAGCCTGCAAAGTGAATGGGATGGATCAGAGGTGAAATTTGACTAAGTGTCAGGGGCAACATTTTTCAATTGTTCCTCCAGAAAGTGTTTAGGAGCATGTTTCGGGCCATTTGGAGTCTGCTGGCACCCATTTGTACGGACTTTTTTTTGGATCTCATAGTTGGAGTTCGGGTCAGAGGCAAGCCTGCAAAGTGAATGGGATGGATCAGAGGTGAAATTTGACTAAGTGTCAGGGGCAACATTTTTCAATTGTTCCTCCAGAAAGTGTTTAGGAGCATGTTTCGGGCCATTTGGAGTCTGCTGGCACCCATTTGTACGGACTTTTTTTTGGATCTCATAGTTGGAGTTCGGGTCAGAGGCAAGCCTGCAAAGTGAATGGGATGGATCAGAGGTGAAATTTGACTAAGTGTCAGGGGCAACATTTTTCAATTGTTCCTCCAGAAAGTGTTTAGGAGCATGTTTCGGGCCATTTGGAGTCTGCTGGCACCCATTTGTACGGACTTTTTTTGGATCTCATAGTTGGAGTTCGGCTCAGAGCCAAGCCTGCAAAGTGAATGGGATGGATCAGAGGTGAAATTTGACTAAGTGTTAGGGGCAACATTTTTCAATTGTTCCTCCAGAAAGTGTTTAGGAGCATGTTTCGGGCCAATTGGAGTCTGCCGGCACCCATTTGTACGGACATTTTTTTGGATCATATAATTGGAAATCAGAGGTTGGAGTTCGGGACAGAGGCAAGCCTGCAAAGTGAATGGGATGGATCAGAGGTGAAATTTGACTAAGTGTCAGGGGCAACATTTTTCAATTGTTCCTCCAGAAAGTGTTTAGGAGCATGTTTCGGGCCATTTGGAGTCTGCTGGCACCCATTTGTACGGACTTTTTTTGGATCTCATAGTTGGAGTTCGGCTCAGAGCCAAGCCTGCAAAGTGAATGGGATGGATCAGAGGTGAAATTTGACTAAGTGTCAGGGGCAACATTTTTCAATTGTTCCTCCAGAAAGTGTTTAGGAGCATGTTTCGGGCCATTTGGAGTCTGCTGGCACCCATTTGTACGGACTTTTTTTTGGATCTCATAGTTGGAGTTCGGGTCAGAGGCAAGCCTGCAAAGTGAATGGGATGGATCAGAGGTGAAATTTGACTAAGTGTCAGGGGCAACATTTTTCAATTGTTCCTCCAGAAAGTGTTTAGGAGCATGTTTCGGGCCATTTGGAGTCTGCTGGCACCCATTTGTACGGACTTTTTTTTGGATCTCATAGTTGGAGTTCGGCTCAGAGCCAAGCCTGCAAAGTGAATGGGATGGATCAGAGGTGAAATTTGACTAAGTGTTAGGGGCAACATTTTTCAATTGTTCCTCCAGAAAGTGTTTAGGAGCATGTTTCGGGCCAATTGGAGTCTGCCGGCACCCATTTGTACGGACATTTTTTTGGATCATATAATTGGAAATCAGAGGTTGGAGTTCGGGACAGAGGCAAGCCTGCAAAGTGAATGGGATGGATCAGAGGTGAAATTTGACTAAGTGTCAGGGGCAACATTTTTCAATTGTTCCTCCAGAAAGTGTTTAGGAGCATGTTTCGGGCCATTTGGAGTCTGCTGGCACCCATTTGTACGGACTTTTTTTGGATCTCATAGTTGGAGTTCGGCTCAGAGCCAAGCCTGCAAAGTGAATGGGATGGATCAGAGGTGAAATTTGACTAAGTGTCAGGGGCAACATTTTTCAATTGTTCCTCCAGAAAGTGTTTAGGAGCATGTTTCGGGCCATTTGGAGTCTGCTGGCACCCATTTGTACGGACTTTTTTTGGATCTCATAGTTGGAGTTCGGCTCAGAGCCAAGCCTGCAAAGTGAATGGGATGGATCAGAGGTGAAATTTGACTGTCAGGGGCAACATTTTTCAATTGTTCCTCCAGAAAGTGTTTAGGAGCATGTTTCGGGCCATTTGGAGTCTGCTGGCACCCATTTGTACGGACTTTTTTTTGGATCTCATAGTTGGAGTTCGGGTCAGAGGCAAGCCTGCAAAGTGAATGGGATGGATCAGAGGTGAAATTTGACTAAGTGTCAGGGGCAACATTTTTCAATTGTTCCTCCAGAAAGTGTTTAGGAGCATGTTTCGGGCCAATTGGAGTCTGCTGGCACCCATTTGTACGGACTTTTTTTTGGATCTCATAGTTGGAGTTCGGCTCAGAGGCAAGCCTGCAAAGTGAATGGGATGGATCAGAGGTGAAATTTGACTGTCAGGGGCAACATTTTTCAATTGTTCCTCCAGAAAGGGTTTAGGAGCATGTTTCGGGCCAATTGGAGTCTGCTGGCACCCATTTGTACAGACATTTTTTTGGATCATATAATTGGAAATCAGAGGTTGGAGTTCGGGACAGAGGCAAGCCTGCAATGTGAATGGGATGGATCAGAGGTGAAATTTGACTAAGTGTCAGGGGCAACATTTTTCAATTGTTCCTCCAGAAAGTGTTTAGGAGCATGTTTCGGGCCATTTGGAGTCTGCTGGCACCCATTTGTACGGACTTTTTTTTGGATCTCATAGTTGGAGTTCGGGTCAGAGGCAAGCCTGCAAAGTGAATGGGATGGATCAGAGGTGAAATTTGACTAAGTGTCAGGGGCAACATTTTTCAATTGTTCCTCCAGAAAGTGTTTAGGAGCATGTTTCGGGCCATTTGGAGTCTGCTGGCACCCATTTGTACGGACTTTTTTTGGATCTCATAGTTGGAGTTCGGCTCAGAGCCAAGCCTGCAAAGTGAATGGGATGGATCAGAGGTGAAATTTGACTAAGTGTTAGGGGCAACATTTTTCAATTGTTCCTCCAGAAAGTGTTTAGGAGCATGTTTCGGGCCAATTGGAGTCTGCCGGCACCCATTTGTACGGACATTTTTTTGGATCATATAATTGGAAATCAGAGGTTGGAGTTCGGGACAGAGGCAAGCCTGCAAAGTGAATGGGATGGATCAGAGGTGAAATTTGACTAAGTGTCAGGGGCAACATTTTTCAATTGTTCCTCCAGAAAGTGTTTAGGAGCATGTTTCGGGCCATTTGGAGTCTGCTGGCACCCATTTGTACGGACTTTTTTTGGATCTCATAGTTGGAGTTCGGCTCAGAGCCAAGCCTGCAAAGTGAATGGGATGGATCAGAGGTGAAATTTGACTAAGTGTCAGGGGCAACATTTTTCAATTGTTCCTCCAGAAAGTGTTTAGGAGCATGTTTCGGGCCATTTGGAGTCTGCTGGCACCCATTTGTACGGACTTTTTTTTGGATCTCATAGTTGGAGTTCGGGTCAGAGGCAAGCCTGCAAAGTGAATGGGATGGATCAGAGGTGAAATTTGACTAAGTGTCAGGGGCAACATTTTTCAATTGTTCCTCCAGAAAGTGTTTAGGAGCATGTTTCGGGCCATTTGGAGTCTGCTGGCACCCATTTGTACGGACTTTTTTTTGGATCTCATAGTTGGAGTTCGGCTCAGAGCCAAGCCTGCAAAGTGAATGGGATGGATCAGAGGTGAAATTTGACTAAGTGTTAGGGGCAACATTTTTCAATTGTTCCTCCAGAAAGTGTTTAGGAGCATGTTTCGGGCCAATTGGAGTCTGCCGGCACCCATTTGTACGGACATTTTTTTGGATCATATAATTGGAAATCAGAGGTTGGAGTTCGGGACAGAGGCAAGCCTGCAAAGTGAATGGGATGGATCAGAGGTGAAATTTGACTAAGTGTCAGGGGCAACATTTTTCAATTGTTCCTCCAGAAAGTGTTTAGGAGCATGTTTCGGGCCATTTGGAGTCTGCTGGCACCCATTTGTACGGACTTTTTTTGGATCTCATAGTTGGAGTTCGGCTCAGAGCCAAGCCTGCAAAGTGAATGGGATGGATCAGAGGTGAAATTTGACTAAGTGTCAGGGGCAACATTTTTCAATTGTTCCTCCAGAAAGTGTTTAGGAGCATGTTTCGGGCCATTTGGAGTCTGCTGGCACCCATTTGTACGGACTTTTTTTGGATCTCATAGTTGGAGTTCGGCTCAGAGCCAAGCCTGCAAAGTGAATGGGATGGATCAGAGGTGAAATTTGACTGTCAGGGGCAACATTTTTCAATTGTTCCTCCAGAAAGTGTTTAGGAGCATGTTTCGGGCCATTTGGAGTCTGCTGGCACCCATTTGTACGGACTTTTTTTTGGATCTCATAGTTGGAGTTCGGGTCAGAGGCAAGCCTGCAAAGTGAATGGGATGGATCAGAGGTGAAATTTGACTAAGTGTCAGGGGCAACATTTTTCAATTGTTCCTCCAGAAAGTGTTTAGGAGCATGTTTCGGGCCATTTGGAGTCTGCTGGCACCCATTTGTACGGACTTTTTTTTGGATCTCATAGTTGGAGTTCGGGTCAGAGGCAAGCCTGCAAAGTGAATGGGATGGATCAGAGGTGAAATTTGACTAAGTGTCAGGGGCAACATTTTTCAATTGTTCCTCCAGAAAGTGTTTAGGAGCATGTTTCGGGCCAATTGGAGTCTGCTGGCACCCATTTGTACGGACTTTTTTTTGGATCTCATAGTTGGAGTTCGGCTCAGAGGCAAGCCTGCAAAGTGAATGGGATGGATCAGAGGTGAAATTTGACTGTCAGGGGCAACATTTTTCAATTGTTCCTCCAGAAAGGGTTTAGGAGCATGTTTCGGGCCAATTGGAGTCTGCTGGCACCCATTTGTACAGACATTTTTTTGGATCATATAATTGGAAATCAGAGGTTGGAGTTCGGGACAGAGGCAAGCCTGCAATGTGAATGGGATGGATCAGAGGTGAAATTTGACTAAGTGTCAGGGGCAACATTTTTCAATTGTTCCTCCAGAAAGTGTTTAGGAGCATGTTTCGGGCCATTTGGAGTCTGCTGGCACCCATTTGTACGGACTTTTTTTTGGATCTCATAGTTGGAGTTCGGGTCAGAGGCAAGCCTGCAAAGTGAATGGGATGGATCAGAGGTGAAATTTGACTAAGTGTCAGGGGCAACATTTTTCAATTGTTCCTCCAGAAAGTGTTTAGGAGCATGTTTCGGGCCATTTGGAGTCTGCTGGCACCCATTTGTACGGACTTTTTTTGGATCTCATAGTTGGAGTTCGGCTCAGAGCCAAGCCTGCAAAGTGAATGGGATGGATCAGAGGTGAAATTTGACTAAGTGTTAGGGGCAACATTTTTCAATTGTTCCTCCAGAAAGTGTTTAGGAGCATGTTTCGGGCCAATTGGAGTCTGCCGGCACCCATTTGTACGGACATTTTTTTGGATCATATAATTGGAAATCAGAGGTTGGAGTTCGGGACAGAGGCAAGCCTGCAAAGTGAATGGGATGGATCAGAGGTGAAATTTGACTAAGTGTCAGGGGCAACATTTTTCAATTGTTCCTCCAGAAAGTGTTTAGGAGCATGTTTCGGGCCATTTGGAGTCTGCTGGCACCCATTTGTACGGACTTTTTTTGGATCTCATAGTTGGAGTTCGGCTCAGAGCCAAGCCTGCAAAGTGAATGGGATGGATCAGAGGTGAAATTTGACTAAGTGTCAGGGGCAACATTTTTCAATTGTTCCTCCAGAAAGTGTTTAGGAGCATGTTTCGGGCCATTTGGAGTCTGCTGGCACCCATTTGTACGGACTTTTTTTTGGATCTCATAGTTGGAGTTCGGGTCAGAGGCAAGCCTGCAAAGTGAATGGGATGGATCAGAGGTGAAATTTGACTAAGTGTCAGGGGCAACATTTTTCAATTGTTCCTCCAGAAAGTGTTTAGGAGCATGTTTCGGGCCATTTGGAGTCTGCTGGCACCCATTTGTACGGACTTTTTTTTGGATCTCATAGTTGGAGTTCGGCTCAGAGCCAAGCCTGCAAAGTGAATGGGATGGATCAGAGGTGAAATTTGACTAAGTGTTAGGGGCAACATTTTTCAATTGTTCCTCCAGAAAGTGTTTAGGAGCATGTTTCGGGCCAATTGGAGTCTGCCGGCACCCATTTGTACGGACATTTTTTTGGATCATATAATTGGAAATCAGAGGTTGGAGTTCGGGACAGAGGCAAGCCTGCAAAGTGAATGGGATGGATCAGAGGTGAAATTTGACTAAGTGTCAGGGGCAACATTTTTCAATTGTTCCTCCAGAAAGTGTTTAGGAGCATGTTTCGGGCCATTTGGAGTCTGCTGGCACCCATTTGTACGGACTTTTTTTGGATCTCATAGTTGGAGTTCGGCTCAGAGCCAAGCCTGCAAAGTGAATGGGATGGATCAGAGGTGAAATTTGACTAAGTGTCAGGGGCAACATTTTTCAATTGTTCCTCCAGAAAGTGTTTAGGAGCATGTTTCGGGCCATTTGGAGTCTGCTGGCACCCATTTGTACGGACTTTTTTTGGATCTCATAGTTGGAGTTCGGCTCAGAGCCAAGCCTGCAAAGTGAATGGGATGGATCAGAGGTGAAATTTGACTGTCAGGGGCAACATTTTTCAATTGTTCCTCCAGAAAGTGTTTAGGAGCATGTTTCGGGCCATTTGGAGTCTGCTGGCACCCATTTGTACGGACTTTTTTTTGGATCTCATAGTTGGAGTTCGGGTCAGAGGCAAGCCTGCAAAGTGAATGGGATGGATCAGAGGTGAAATTTGACTAAGTGTCAGGGGCAACATTTTTCAATTGTTCCTCCAGAAAGTGTTTAGGAGCATGTTTCGGGCCATTTGGAGTCTGCTGGCACCCATTTGTACGGACTTTTTTTTGGATCTCATAGTTGGAGTTCGGGTCAGAGGCAAGCCTGCAAAGTGAATGGGATGGATCAGAGGTGAAATTTGACTAAGTGTCAGGGGCAACATTTTTCAATTGTTCCTCCAGAAAGTGTTTAGGAGCATGTTTCGGGCCAATTGGAGTCTGCTGGCACCCATTTGTACGGACTTTTTTTTGGATCTCATAGTTGGAGTTCGGCTCAGAGGCAAGCCTGCAAAGTGAATGGGATGGATCAGAGGTGAAATTTGACTGTCAGGGGCAACATTTTTCAATTGTTCCTCCAGAAAGGGTTTAGGAGCATGTTTCGGGCCAATTGGAGTCTGCTGGCACCCATTTGTACAGACATTTTTTTGGATCATATAATTGGAAATCAGAGGTTGGAGTTCGGGACAGAGGCAAGCCTGCAATGTGAATGGGATGGATCAGAGGTGAAATTTGACTAAGTGTCAGGGGCAACATTTTTCAATTGTTCCTCCAGAAAGTGTTTAGGAGCATGTTTCGGGCCATTTGGAGTCTGCTGGCACCCATTTGTACGGACTTTTTTTTGGATCTCATAGTTGGAGTTCGGCTCAGAGCCAAGCCTGCAAAGTGAATGGGATGGATCAGAGGTGAAATTTGACTAAGTGTCAGGGGCAACATTTTTCAATTGTTCCTCCAGAAAGTGTTTAGGAGCATGTTTCGGGCCAATTGGAGTCTGCTGGCACCCATTTGTACGGACATTTTTTTGGATCATATAATTGGAAATCAGAGGTTGGAGTTCGGGACAGAGGCAAGCCTGCAAAGTGAATGGGATGGATCAGAGGTGAAATTTGACTAAGTGTCAGGGGCAACATTTTTCAATTGTTCCTCCAGAAAGTGTTTAGGAGCATGTTTCGGGCCATTTGGAGTCTGCTGGCACCCATTTGTACGGACTTTTTTTTGGATCTCATAGTTGGAGTTCGGGTCAGAGGCAAGCCTGCAAAGTGAATGGGATGGATCAGAGGTGAAATTTGACTAAGTGTCAGGGGCAACATTTTTCAATTGTTCCTCCAGAAAGTGTTTAGGAGCATGTTTCGGGCCATTTGGAGTCTGCTGGCACCCATTTGTACGGACTTTTTTTTGGATCTCATAGTTGGAGTTCGGGTCAGAGGCAAGCCTGCAAAGTGAATGGGATGGATCAGAGGTGAAATTTGACTAAGTGTCAGGGGCAACATTTTTCAATTGTTCCTCCAGAAAGTGTTTAGGAGCATGTTTCGGGCCATTTGGAGTCTGCTGGCACCCATTTGTACGGACTTTTTTTTGGATCTCATAGTTGGAGTTCGGCTCAGAGCCAAGCCTGCAAAGTGAATGGGATGGATCAGAGGTGAAATTTGACTAAGTGTTAGGGGCAACATTTTTCAATTGTTCCTCCAGAAAGTGTTTAGGAGCATGTTTCGGGCCAATTGGAGTCTGCCGGCACCCATTTGTACGGACATTTTTTTGGATCATATAATTGGAAATCAGAGGTTGGAGTTCGGGACAGAGGCAAGCCTGCAAAGTGAATGGGATGGATCAGAGGTGAAATTTGACTAAGTGTCAGGGGCAACATTTTTCAATTGTTCCTCCAGAAAGTGTTTAGGAGCATGTTTCGGGCCATTTGGAGTCTGCTGGCACCCATTTGTACGGACTTTTTTTGGATCTCATAGTTGGAGTTCGGCTCAGAGCCAAGCCTGCAAAGTGAATGGGATGGATCAGAGGTGAAATTTGACTAAGTGTCAGGGGCAACATTTTTCAATTGTTCCTCCAGAAAGTGTTTAGGAGCATGTTTCGGGCCATTTGGAGTCTGCTGGCACCCATTTGTACGGACTTTTTTTTGGATCTCATAGTTGGAGTTCGGCTCAGAGCCAAGCCTGCAAAGTGAATGGGATGGATCAGAGGTGAAATTTGACTAAGTGTTAGGGGCAACATTTTTCAATTGTTCCTCCAGAAAGTGTTTAGGAGCATGTTTCGGGCCAATTGGAGTCTGCCGGCACCCATTTGTACGGACATTTTTTTGGATCATATAATTGGAAATCAGAGGTTGGAGTTCGGGACAGAGGCAAGCCTGCAAAGTGAATGGGATGGATCAGAGGTGAAATTTGACTAAGTGTCAGGGGCAACATTTTTCAATTGTTCCTCCAGAAAGTGTTTAGGAGCATGTTTCGGGCCATTTGGAGTCTGCTGGCACCCATTTGTACGGACTTTTTTTGGATCTCATAGTTGGAGTTCGGCTCAGAGCCAAGCCTGCAAAGTGAATGGGATGGATCAGAGGTGAAATTTGACTAAGTGTCAGGGGCAACATTTTTCAATTGTTCCTCCAGAAAGTGTTTAGGAGCATGTTTCGGGCCATTTGGAGTCTGCTGGCACCCATTTGTACGGACTTTTTTTTGGATCTCATAGTTGGAGTTCGGGTCAGAGGCAAGCCTGCAAAGTGAATGGGATGGATCAGAGGTGAAATTTGACTAAGTGTCAGGGGCAACATTTTTCAATTGTTCCTCCAGAAAGTGTTTAGGAGCATGTTTCGGGCCATTTGGAGTCTGCTGGCACCCATTTGTACGGACTTTTTTTTGGATCTCATAGTTGGAGTTCGGGTCAGAGGCAAGCCTGCAAAGTGAATGGGATGGATCAGAGGTGAAATTTGACTAAGTGTCAGGGGCAACATTTTTCAATTGTTCCTCCAGAAAGTGTTTAGGAGCATGTTTCGGGCCAATTGGAGTCTGCTGGCACCCATTTGTACGGACTTTTTTTTGGATCTCATAGTTGGAGTTCGGCTCAGAGGCAAGCCTGCAAAGTGAATGGGATGGATCAGAGGTGAAATTTGACTGTCAGGGGCAACATTTTTCAATTGTTCCTCCAGAAAGTGTTTAGGAGCATGTTTCGGGCCATTTGGAGTCTGCTGGCACCCATTTGTACGGACTTTTTTTTGGATCTCATAGTTGGAGTTCGGGTCAGAGGCAAGCCTGCAAAGTGAATGGGATGGATCAGAGGTGAAATTTGACTAAGTGTCAGGGGCAACATTTTTCAATTGTTCCTCCAGAAAGTGTTTAGGAGCATGTTTCGGGCCAATTGGAGTCTGCTGGCACCCATTTGTACGGACTTTTTTTTGGATCTCATAGTTGGAGTTCGGCTCAGAGGCAAGCCTGCAAAGTGAATGGGATGGATCAGAGGTGAAATTTGACTGTCAGGGGCAACATTTTTCAATTGTTCCTCCAGAAAGGGTTTAGGAGCATGTTTCGGGCCAATTGGAGTCTGCTGGCACCCATTTGTACAGACATTTTTTTGGATCATATAATTGGAAATCAGAGGTTGGAGTTCGGGACAGAGGCAAGCCTGCAATGTGAATGGGATGGATCAGAGGTGAAATTTGACTAAGTGTCAGGGGCAACATTTTTCAATTGTTCCTCCAGAAAGTGTTTAGGAGCATGTTTCGGGCCATTTGGAGTCTGCTGGCACCCATTTGTACGGACTTTTTTTTGGATCTCATAGTTGGAGTTCGGGTCAGAGGCAAGCCTGCAAAGTGAATGGGATGGATCAGAGGTGAAATTTGACTAAGTGTCAGGGGCAACATTTTTCAATTGTTCCTCCAGAAAGTGTTTAGGAGCATGTTTCGGGCCATTTGGAGTCTGCTGGCACCCATTTGTACGGACTTTTTTTTGGATCTCATAGTTGGAGTTCGGGTCAGAGGCAAGCCTGCAAAGTGAATGGGATGGATCAGAGGTGAAATTTGACTAAGTGTCAGGGGCAACATTTTTCAATTGTTCCTCCAGAAAGTGTTTAGGAGCATGTTTCGGGCCATTTGGAGTCTGCTGGCACCCATTTGTACGGACTTTTTTTTGGATCTCATAGTTGGAGTTCGGGTCAGAGGCAAGCCTGCAAAGTGAATGGGATGGATCAGAGGTGAAATTTGACTAAGTGTCAGGGGCAACATTTTTCAATTGTTCCTCCAGAAAGTGTTTAGGAGCATGTTTCGGGCCATTTGGAGTCTGCTGGCACCCATTTGTACGGACTTTTTTTTGGATCTCATAGTTGGAGTTTGGCTCAGAGCCAAGCCTGCAAAGTGAATGGGATGGATCAGAGGTGAAATTTGACTAAGTGTCAGGGGCAACATTTTTCAATTGTTCCTCCAGAAAGTGTTTAGGAGCATGTTTCGGGCCAATTGGAGTCTGCTGGCACCCATTTGTACGGACATTTTTTTGGATCATATAATTGGAAATCAGAGGTTGGAGTTCGGGACAGAGGCAAGCCTGCAAAGTGAATGGGATGGATCAGAGGTGAAATTTGACTAAGTGTCAGGGGCAACATTTTTCAATTGTTCCTCCAGAAAGTGTTTAGGAGCATGTTTCGGGCCATTTGGAGTCTGCTGGCACCCATTTGTACGGACTTTTTTTTGGATCTCATAGTTGGAGTTCGGGTCAGAGGCAAGCCTGCAAAGTGAATGGGATGGATCAGAGGTGAAATTTGACTAAGTGTCAGGGGCAACATTTTTCAATTGTTCCTCCAGAAAGTGTTTAGGAGCATGTTTCGGGCCATTTGGAGTCTGCTGGCACCCATTTGTACGGACTTTTTTTTGGATCTCATAGTTGGAGTTCGGGTCAGAGGCAAGCCTGCAAAGTGAATGGGATGGATCAGAGGTGAAATTTGACTAAGTGTCAGGGGCAACATTTTTCAATTGTTCCTCCAGAAAGTGTTTAGGAGCATGTTTCGGGCCATTTGGAGTCTGCTGGCACCCATTTGTACGGACTTTTTTTTGGATCTCATAGTTGGAGTTCGGCTCAGAGCCAAGCCTGCAAAGTGAATGGGATGGATCAGAGGTGAAATTTGACTAAGTGTTAGGGGCAACATTTTTCAATTGTTCCTCCAGAAAGTGTTTAGGAGCATGTTTCGGGCCAATTGGAGTCTGCCGGCACCCATTTGTACGGACATTTTTTTGGATCATATAATTGGAAATCAGAGGTTGGAGTTCGGGACAGAGGCAAGCCTGCAAAGTGAATGGGATGGATCAGAGGTGAAATTTGACTAAGTGTCAGGGGCAACATTTTTCAATTGTTCCTCCAGAAAGTGTTTAGGAGCATGTTTCGGGCCATTTGGAGTCTGCTGGCACCCATTTGTACGGACTTTTTTTGGATCTCATAGTTGGAGTTCGGCTCAGAGCCAAGCCTGCAAAGTGAATGGGATGGATCAGAGGTGAAATTTGACTAAGTGTCAGGGGCAACATTTTTCAATTGTTCCTCCAGAAAGTGTTTAGGAGCATGTTTCGGGCCATTTGGAGTCTGCTGGCACCCATTTGTACGGACTTTTTTTTGGATCTCATAGTTGGAGTTCGGCTCAGAGCCAAGCCTGCAAAGTGAATGGGATGGATCAGAGGTGAAATTTGACTAAGTGTTAGGGGCAACATTTTTCAATTGTTCCTCCAGAAAGTGTTTAGGAGCATGTTTCGGGCCAATTGGAGTCTGCCGGCACCCATTTGTACGGACATTTTTTTGGATCATATAATTGGAAATCAGAGGTTGGAGTTCGGGACAGAGGCAAGCCTGCAAAGTGAATGGGATGGATCAGAGGTGAAATTTGACTAAGTGTCAGGGGCAACATTTTTCAATTGTTCCTCCAGAAAGTGTTTAGGAGCATGTTTCGGGCCATTTGGAGTCTGCTGGCACCCATTTGTACGGACTTTTTTTGGATCTCATAGTTGGAGTTCGGCTCAGAGCCAAGCCTGCAAAGTGAATGGGATGGATCAGAGGTGAAATTTGACTAAGTGTCAGGGGCAACATTTTTCAATTGTTCCTCCAGAAAGTGTTTAGGAGCATGTTTCGGGCCATTTGGAGTCTGCTGGCACCCATTTGTACGGACTTTTTTTTGGATCTCATAGTTGGAGTTCGGGTCAGAGGCAAGCCTGCAAAGTGAATGGGATGGATCAGAGGTGAAATTTGACTAAGTGTCAGGGGCAACATTTTTCAATTGTTCCTCCAGAAAGTGTTTAGGAGCATGTTTCGGGCCATTTGGAGTCTGCTGGCACCCATTTGTACGGACTTTTTTTTGGATCTCATAGTTGGAGTTCGGGTCAGAGGCAAGCCTGCAAAGTGAATGGGATGGATCAGAGGTGAAATTTGACTAAGTGTCAGGGGCAACATTTTTCAATTGTTCCTCCAGAAAGTGTTTAGGAGCATGTTTCGGGCCAATTGGAGTCTGCTGGCACCCATTTGTACGGACTTTTTTTTGGATCTCATAGTTGGAGTTCGGCTCAGAGGCAAGCCTGCAAAGTGAATGGGATGGATCAGAGGTGAAATTTGACTGTCAGGGGCAACATTTTTCAATTGTTCCTCCAGAAAGTGTTTAGGAGCATGTTTCGGGCCATTTGGAGTCTGCTGGCACCCATTTGTACGGACTTTTTTTTGGATCTCATAGTTGGAGTTCGGGTCAGAGGCAAGCCTGCAAAGTGAATGGGATGGATCAGAGGTGAAATTTGACTAAGTGTCAGGGGCAACATTTTTCAATTGTTCCTCCAGAAAGTGTTTAGGAGCATGTTTCGGGCCAATTGGAGTCTGCTGGCACCCATTTGTACGGACTTTTTTTTGGATCTCATAGTTGGAGTTCGGCTCAGAGGCAAGCCTGCAAAGTGAATGGGATGGATCAGAGGTGAAATTTGACTGTCAGGGGCAACATTTTTCAATTGTTCCTCCAGAAAGGGTTTAGGAGCATGTTTCGGGCCAATTGGAGTCTGCTGGCACCCATTTGTACAGACATTTTTTTGGATCATATAATTGGAAATCAGAGGTTGGAGTTCGGGACAGAGGCAAGCCTGCAATGTGAATGGGATGGATCAGAGGTGAAATTTGACTAAGTGTCAGGGGCAACATTTTTCAATTGTTCCTCCAGAAAGTGTTTAGGAGCATGTTTCGGGCCATTTGGAGTCTGCTGGCACCCATTTGTACGGACTTTTTTTTGGATCTCATAGTTGGAGTTCGGGTCAGAGGCAAGCCTGCAAAGTGAATGGGATGGATCAGAGGTGAAATTTGACTAAGTGTCAGGGGCAACATTTTTCAATTGTTCCTCCAGAAAGTGTTTAGGAGCATGTTTCGGGCCATTTGGAGTCTGCTGGCACCCATTTGTACGGACTTTTTTTTGGATCTCATAGTTGGAGTTTGGCTCAGAGCCAAGCCTGCAAAGTGAATGGGATGGATCAGAGGTGAAATTTGACTAAGTGTCAGGGGCAACATTTTTCAATTGTTCCTCCAGAAAGTGTTTAGGAGCATGTTTCGGGCCAATTGGAGTCTGCTGGCACCCATTTGTACGGACATTTTTTTGGATCATATAATTGGAAATCAGAGGTTGGAGTTCGGGACAGAGGCAAGCCTGCAAAGTGAATGGGATGGATCAGAGGTGAAATTTGACTAAGTGTCAGGGGCAACATTTTTCAATTGTTCCTCCAGAAAGTGTTTAGGAGCATGTTTCGGGCCATTTGGAGTCTGCTGGCACCCATTTGTACGGACTTTTTTTTGGATCTCATAGTTGGAGTTCGGGTCAGAGGCAAGCCTGCAAAGTGAATGGGATGGATCAGAGGTGAAATTTGACTAAGTGTCAGGGGCAACATTTTTCAATTGTTCCTCCAGAAAGTGTTTAGGAGCATGTTTCGGGCCATTTGGAGTCTGCTGGCACCCATTTGTACGGACTTTTTTTTGGATCTCATAGTTGGAGTTCGGGTCAGAGGCAAGCCTGCAAAGTGAATGGGATGGATCAGAGGTGAAATTTGACTAAGTGTCAGGGGCAACATTTTTCAATTGTTCCTCCAGAAAGTGTTTAGGAGCATGTTTCGGGCCATTTGGAGTCTGCTGGCACCCATTTGTACGGACTTTTTTTTGGATCTCATAGTTGGAGTTCGGCTCAGAGCCAAGCCTGCAAAGTGAATGGGATGGATCAGAGGTGAAATTTGACTAAGTGTTAGGGGCAACATTTTTCAATTGTTCCTCCAGAAAGTGTTTAGGAGCATGTTTCGGGCCAATTGGAGTCTGCCGGCACCCATTTGTACGGACATTTTTTTGGATCATATAATTGGAAATCAGAGGTTGGAGTTCGGGACAGAGGCAAGCCTGCAAAGTGAATGGGATGGATCAGAGGTGAAATTTGACTAAGTGTCAGGGGCAACATTTTTCAATTGTTCCTCCAGAAAGTGTTTAGGAGCATGTTTCGGGCCATTTGGAGTCTGCTGGCACCCATTTGTACGGACTTTTTTTGGATCTCATAGTTGGAGTTCGGCTCAGAGCCAAGCCTGCAAAGTGAATGGGATGGATCAGAGGTGAAATTTGACTAAGTGTCAGGGGCAACATTTTTCAATTGTTCCTCCAGAAAGTGTTTAGGAGCATGTTTCGGGCCATTTGGAGTCTGCTGGCACCCATTTGTACGGACTTTTTTTTGGATCTCATAGTTGGAGTTCGGCTCAGAGCCAAGCCTGCAAAGTGAATGGGATGGATCAGAGGTGAAATTTGACTAAGTGTTAGGGGCAACATTTTTCAATTGTTCCTCCAGAAAGTGTTTAGGAGCATGTTTCGGGCCAATTGGAGTCTGCCGGCACCCATTTGTACGGACATTTTTTTGGATCATATAATTGGAAATCAGAGGTTGGAGTTCGGGACAGAGGCAAGCCTGCAAAGTGAATGGGATGGATCAGAGGTGAAATTTGACTAAGTGTCAGGGGCAACATTTTTCAATTGTTCCTCCAGAAAGTGTTTAGGAGCATGTTTCGGGCCATTTGGAGTCTGCTGGCACCCATTTGTACGGACTTTTTTTGGATCTCATAGTTGGAGTTCGGGTCAGAGGCAAGCCTGCAAAGTGAATGGGATGGATCAGAGGTGAAATTTGACTAAGTGTCAGGGGCAACATTTTTCAATTGTTCCTCCAGAAAGTGTTTAGGAGCATGTTTCGGGCCAATTGGAGTCTGCTGGCACCCATTTGTACGGACTTTTTTTTGGATCTCATAGTTGGAGTTCGGCTCAGAGGCAAGCCTGCAAAGTGAATGGGATGGATCAGAGGTGAAATTTGACTGTCAGGGGCAACATTTTTCAATTGTTCCTCCAGAAAGGGTTTAGGAGCATGTTTCGGGCCAATTGGAGTCTGCTGGCACCCATTTGTACAGACATTTTTTTGGATCATATAATTGGAAATCAGAGGTTGGAGTTCGGGACAGAGGCAAGCCTGCAATGTGAATGGGATGGATCAGAGGTGAAATTTGACTAAGTGTCAGGGGCAACATTTTTCAATTGTTCCTCCAGAAAGTGTTTAGGAGCATGTTTCGGGCCATTTGGAGTCTGCTGGCACCCATTTGTACGGACTTTTTTTTGGATCTCATAGTTGGAGTTCGGGTCAGAGGCAAGCCTGCAAAGTGAATGGGATGGATCAGAGGTGAAATTTGACTAAGTGTCAGGGGCAACATTTTTCAATTGTTCCTCCAGAAAGTGTTTAGGAGCATGTTTCGGGCCATTTGGAGTCTGCTGGCACCCATTTGTACGGACTTTTTTTTGGATCTCATAGTTGGAGTTTGGCTCAGAGCCAAGCCTGCAAAGTGAATGGGATGGATCAGAGGTGAAATTTGACTAAGTGTCAGGGGCAACATTTTTCAATTGTTCCTCCAGAAAGTGTTTAGGAGCATGTTTCGGGCCAATTGGAGTCTGCTGGCACCCATTTGTACGGACATTTTTTTGGATCATATAATTGGAAATCAGAGGTTGGAGTTCGGGACAGAGGCAAGCCTGCAAAGTGAATGGGATGGATCAGAGGTGAAATTTGACTAAGTGTCAGGGGCAACATTTTTCAATTGTTCCTCCAGAAAGTGTTTAGGAGCATGTTTCGGGCCATTTGGAGTCTGCTGGCACCCATTTGTACGGACTTTTTTTTGGATCTCATAGTTGGAGTTCGGGTCAGAGGCAAGCCTGCAAAGTGAATGGGATGGATCAGAGGTGAAATTTGACTAAGTGTCAGGGGCAACATTTTTCAATTGTTCCTCCAGAAAGTGTTTAGGAGCATGTTTCGGGCCATTTGGAGTCTGCTGGCACCCATTTGTACGGACTTTTTTTTGGATCTCATAGTTGGAGTTCGGGTCAGAGGCAAGCCTGCAAAGTGAATGGGATGGATCAGAGGTGAAATTTGACTAAGTGTCAGGGGCAACATTTTTCAATTGTTCCTCCAGAAAGTGTTTAGGAGCATGTTTCGGGCCATTTGGAGTCTGCTGGCACCCATTTGTACGGACTTTTTTTTGGATCTCATAGTTGGAGTTCGGCTCAGAGCCAAGCCTGCAAAGTGAATGGGATGGATCAGAGGTGAAATTTGACTAAGTGTTAGGGGCAACATTTTTCAATTGTTCCTCCAGAAAGTGTTTAGGAGCATGTTTCGGGCCAATTGGAGTCTGCCGGCACCCATTTGTACGGACATTTTTTTGGATCATATAATTGGAAATCAGAGGTTGGAGTTCGGGACAGAGGCAAGCCTGCAAAGTGAATGGGATGGATCAGAGGTGAAATTTGACTAAGTGTCAGGGGCAACATTTTTCAATTGTTCCTCCAGAAAGTGTTTAGGAGCATGTTTCGGGCCATTTGGAGTCTGCTGGCACCCATTTGTACGGACTTTTTTTGGATCTCATAGTTGGAGTTCGGCTCAGAGCCAAGCCTGCAAAGTGAATGGGATGGATCAGAGGTGAAATTTGACTAAGTGTCAGGGGCAACATTTTTCAATTGTTCCTCCAGAAAGTGTTTAGGAGCATGTTTCGGGCCATTTGGAGTCTGCTGGCACCCATTTGTACGGACTTTTTTTTGGATCTCATAGTTGGAGTTCGGCTCAGAGCCAAGCCTGCAAAGTGAATGGGATGGATCAGAGGTGAAATTTGACTAAGTGTTAGGGGCAACATTTTTCAATTGTTCCTCCAGAAAGTGTTTAGGAGCATGTTTCGGGCCAATTGGAGTCTGCCGGCACCCATTTGTACGGACATTTTTTTGGATCATATAATTGGAAATCAGAGGTTGGAGTTCGGGACAGAGGCAAGCCTGCAAAGTGAATGGGATGGATCAGAGGTGAAATTTGACTAAGTGTCAGGGGCAACATTTTTCAATTGTTCCTCCAGAAAGTGTTTAGGAGCATGTTTCGGGCCATTTGGAGTCTGCTGGCACCCATTTGTACGGACTTTTTTTGGATCTCATAGTTGGAGTTCGGCTCAGAGCCAAGCCTGCAAAGTGAATGGGATGGATCAGAGGTGAAATTTGACTAAGTGTCAGGGGCAACATTTTTCAATTGTTCCTCCAGAAAGTGTTTAGGAGCATGTTTCGGGCCATTTGGAGTCTGCTGGCACCCATTTGTACGGACTTTTTTTTGGATCTCATAGTTGGAGTTCGGGTCAGAGGCAAGCCTGCAAAGTGAATGGGATGGATCAGAGGTGAAATTTGACTAAGTGTCAGGGGCAACATTTTTCAATTGTTCCTCCAGAAAGTGTTTAGGAGCATGTTTCGGGCCAATTGGAGTCTGCTGGCACCCATTTGTACGGACTTTTTTTTGGATCTCATAGTTGGAGTTCGGCTCAGAGGCAAGCCTGCAAAGTGAATGGGATGGATCAGAGGTGAAATTTGACTGTCAGGGGCAACATTTTTCAATTGTTCCTCCAGAAAGTGTTTAGGAGCATGTTTCGGGCCATTTGGAGTCTGCTGGCACCCATTTGTACGGACTTTTTTTTGGATCTCATAGTTGGAGTTCGGGTCAGAGGCAAGCCTGCAAAGTGAATGGGATGGATCAGAGGTGAAATTTGACTAAGTGTCAGGGGCAACATTTTTCAATTGTTCCTCCAGAAAGTGTTTAGGAGCATGTTTCGGGCCAATTGGAGTCTGCTGGCACCCATTTGTACGGACTTTTTTTTGGATCTCATAGTTGGAGTTCGGCTCAGAGGCAAGCCTGCAAAGTGAATGGGATGGATCAGAGGTGAAATTTGACTGTCAGGGGCAACATTTTTCAATTGTTCCTCCAGAAAGGGTTTAGGAGCATGTTTCGGGCCAATTGGAGTCTGCTGGCACCCATTTGTACAGACATTTTTTTGGATCATATAATTGGAAATCAGAGGTTGGAGTTCGGGACAGAGGCAAGCCTGCAATGTGAATGGGATGGATCAGAGGTGAAATTTGACTAAGTGTCAGGGGCAACATTTTTCAATTGTTCCTCCAGAAAGTGTTTAGGAGCATGTTTCGGGCCATTTGGAGTCTGCTGGCACCCATTTGTACGGACTTTTTTTTGGATCTCATAGTTGGAGTTCGGGTCAGAGGCAAGCCTGCAAAGTGAATGGGATGGATCAGAGGTGAAATTTGACTAAGTGTCAGGGGCAACATTTTTCAATTGTTCCTCCAGAAAGTGTTTAGGAGCATGTTTCGGGCCATTTGGAGTCTGCTGGCACCCATTTGTACGGACTTTTTTTTGGATCTCATAGTTGGAGTTTGGCTCAGAGCCAAGCCTGCAAAGTGAATGGGATGGATCAGAGGTGAAATTTGACTAAGTGTCAGGGGCAACATTTTTCAATTGTTCCTCCAGAAAGTGTTTAGGAGCATGTTTCGGGCCAATTGGAGTCTGCTGGCACCCATTTGTACGGACATTTTTTTGGATCATATAATTGGAAATCAGAGGTTGGAGTTCGGGACAGAGGCAAGCCTGCAAAGTGAATGGGATGGATCAGAGGTGAAATTTGAC
Organism: Pagrus major; assembly: GCF_040436345.1. Taxonomy (NCBI): domain Eukaryota; kingdom Metazoa; phylum Chordata; class Actinopteri; order Spariformes; family Sparidae; genus Pagrus; species Pagrus major. Next base: position 18,017,698 of record NC_133234.1, on the reverse strand, counting down.
TAAGTGTCAGGGGCAACATTTTTCAATTGTTCCTCCAGAAAGTGTTTAGGAGCATGTTTCGGGCCATTTGGAGTCTGCTGGCACCCATTTGTACGGACTTTTTTTTGGATCTCATAGTTGGAGTTCGGGTCAGAGGCAAGCCTGCAAAGTGAATGGGATGGATCAGAGGTGAAATTTGACTAAGTGTCAGGGGCAACATTTTTCAATTGTTCCTCCAGAAAGTGTTTAGGAGCATGTTTCGGGCCATTTGGAGTCTGCTGGCACCCATTTGTACGGACTTTTTTTTGGATCTCATAGTTGGAGTTCGGGTCAGAGGCAAGCCTGCAAAGTGAATGGGATGGATCAGAGGTGAAATTTGACTAAGTGTCAGGGGCAACATTTTTCAATTGTTCCTCCAGAAAGTGTTTAGGAGCATGTTTCGGGCCATTTGGAGTCTGCTGGCACCCATTTGTACGGACTTTTTTTTGGATCTCATAGTTGGAGTTCGGCTCAGAGCCAAGCCTGCAAAGTGAATGGGATGGATCAGAGGTGAAATTTGACTAAGTGTTAGGGGCAACATTTTTCAATTGTTCCTCCAGAAAGTGTTTAGGAGCATGTTTCGGGCCAATTGGAGTCTGCCGGCACCCATTTGTACGGACATTTTTTTGGATCATATAATTGGAAATCAGAGGTTGGAGTTCGGGACAGAGGCAAGCCTGCAAAGTGAATGGGATGGATCAGAGGTGAAATTTGACTAAGTGTCAGGGGCAACATTTTTCAATTGTTCCTCCAGAAAGTGTTTAGGAGCATGTTTCGGGCCATTTGGAGTCTGCTGGCACCCATTTGTACGGACTTTTTTTGGATCTCATAGTTGGAGTTCGGCTCAGAGCCAAGCCTGCAAAGTGAATGGGATGGATCAGAGGTGAAATTTGACTAAGTGTCAGGGGCAACATTTTTCAATTGTTCCTCCAGAAAGTGTTTAGGAGCATGTTTCGGGCCATTTGGAGTCTGCTGGCACCCATTTGTACGGACTTTTTTTTGGATCTCATAGTTGGAGTTCGGCTCAGAGCCAAGCCTGCAAAGTGAATGGGATGGATCAGAGGTGAAATTTGACTAAGTGTTAGGGGCAACATTTTTCAATTGTTCCTCCAGAAAGTGTTTAGGAGCATGTTTCGGGCCAATTGGAGTCTGCCGGCACCCATTTGTACGGACATTTTTTTGGATCATATAATTGGAAATCAGAGGTTGGAGTTCGGGACAGAGGCAAGCCTGCAAAGTGAATGGGATGGATCAGAGGTGAAATTTGACTAAGTGTCAGGGGCAACATTTTTCAATTGTTCCTCCAGAAAGTGTTTAGGAGCATGTTTCGGGCCATTTGGAGTCTGCTGGCACCCATTTGTACGGACTTTTTTTGGATCTCATAGTTGGAGTTCGGGTCAGAGGCAAGCCTGCAAAGTGAATGGGATGGATCAGAGGTGAAATTTGACTAAGTGTCAGGGGCAACATTTTTCAATTGTTCCTCCAGAAAGTGTTTAGGAGCATGTTTCGGGCCAATTGGAGTCTGCTGGCACCCATTTGTACGGACTTTTTTTTGGATCTCATAGTTGGAGTTCGGCTCAGAGGCAAGCCTGCAAAGTGAATGGGATGGATCAGAGGTGAAATTTGACTGTCAGGGGCAACATTTTTCAATTGTTCCTCCAGAAAGGGTTTAGGAGCATGTTTCGGGCCAATTGGAGTCTGCTGGCACCCATTTGTACAGACATTTTTTTGGATCATATAATTGGAAATCAGAGGTTGGAGTTCGGGACAGAGGCAAGCCTGCAATGTGAATGGGATGGATCAGAGGTGAAATTTGACTAAGTGTCAGGGGCAACATTTTTCAATTGTTCCTCCAGAAAGTGTTTAGGAGCATGTTTCGGGCCATTTGGAGTCTGCTGGCACCCATTTGTACGGACTTTTTTTTGGATCTCATAGTTGGAGTTCGGGTCAGAGGCAAGCCTGCAAAGTGAATGGGATGGATCAGAGGTGAAATTTGACTAAGTGTCAGGGGCAACATTTTTCAATTGTTCCTCCAGAAAGTGTTTAGGAGCATGTTTCGGGCCATTTGGAGTCTGCTGGCACCCATTTGTACGGACTTTTTTTTGGATCTCATAGTTGGAGTTCGGCTCAGAGCCAAGCCTGCAAAGTGAATGGGATGGATCAGAGGTGAAATTTGACTAAGTGTTAGGGGCAACATTTTTCAATTGTTCCTCCAGAAAGTGTTTAGGAGCATGTTTCGGGCCAATTGGAGTCTGCCGGCACCCATTTGTACGGACATTTTTTTGGATCATATAATTGGAAATCAGAGGTTGGAGTTCGGGACAGAGGCAAGCCTGCAAAGTGAATGGGATGGATCAGAGGTGAAATTTGACTAAGTGTCAGGGGCAACATTTTTCAATTGTTCCTCCAGAAAGTGTTTAGGAGCATGTTTCGGGCCATTTGGAGTCTGCTGGCACCCATTTGTACGGACTTTTTTTGGATCTCATAGTTGGAGTTCGGCTCAGAGCCAAGCCTGCAAAGTGAATGGGATGGATCAGAGGTGAAATTTGACTAAGTGTCAGGGGCAACATTTTTCAATTGTTCCTCCAGAAAGTGTTTAGGAGCATGTTTCGGGCCATTTGGAGTCTGCTGGCACCCATTTGTACGGACTTTTTTTTGGATCTCATAGTTGGAGTTCGGCTCAGAGCCAAGCCTGCAAAGTGAATGGGATGGATCAGAGGTGAAATTTGACTAAGTGTTAGGGGCAACATTTTTCAATTGTTCCTCCAGAAAGTGTTTAGGAGCATGTTTCGGGCCAATTGGAGTCTGCCGGCACCCATTTGTACGGACATTTTTTTGGATCATATAATTGGAAATCAGAGGTTGGAGTTCGGGACAGAGGCAAGCCTGCAAAGTGAATGGGATGGATCAGAGGTGAAATTTGACTAAGTGTCAGGGGCAACATTTTTCAATTGTTCCTCCAGAAAGTGTTTAGGAGCATGTTTCGGGCCATTTGGAGTCTGCTGGCACCCATTTGTACGGACTTTTTTTGGATCTCATAGTTGGAGTTCGGCTCAGAGCCAAGCCTGCAAAGTGAATGGGATGGATCAGAGGTGAAATTTGACTAAGTGTCAGGGGCAACATTTTTCAATTGTTCCTCCAGAAAGTGTTTAGGAGCATGTTTCGGGCCATTTGGAGTCTGCTGGCACCCATTTGTACGGACTTTTTTTTGGATCTCATAGTTGGAGTTCGGGTCAGAGGCAAGCCTGCAAAGTGAATGGGATGGATCAGAGGTGAAATTTGACTAAGTGTCAGGGGCAACATTTTTCAATTGTTCCTCCAGAAAGTGTTTAGGAGCATGTTTCGGGCCATTTGGAGTCTGCTGGCACCCATTTGTACGGACTTTTTTTTGGATCTCATAGTTGGAGTTCGGGTCAGAGGCAAGCCTGCAAAGTGAATGGGATGGATCAGAGGTGAAATTTGACTAAGTGTCAGGGGCAACATTTTTCAATTGTTCCTCCAGAAAGTGTTTAGGAGCATGTTTCGGGCCATTTGGAGTCTGCTGGCACCCATTTGTACGGACTTTTTTTTGGATCTCATAGTTGGAGTTCGGCTCAGAGCCAAGCCTGCAAAGTGAATGGGATGGATCAGAGGTGAAATTTGACTAAGTGTTAGGGGCAACATTTTTCAATTGTTCCTCCAGAAAGTGTTTAGGAGCATGTTTCGGGCCAATTGGAGTCTGCCGGCACCCATTTGTACGGACATTTTTTTGGATCATATAATTGGAAATCAGAGGTTGGAGTTCGGGACAGAGGCAAGCCTGCAAAGTGAATGGGATGGATCAGAGGTGAAATTTGACTAAGTGTCAGGGGCAACATTTTTCAATTGTTCCTCCAGAAAGTGTTTAGGAGCATGTTTCGGGCCATTTGGAGTCTGCTGGCACCCATTTGTACGGACTTTTTTTTGGATCTCATAGTTGGAGTTCGGGTCAGAGGCAAGCCTGCAAAGTGAATGGGATGGATCAGAGGTGAAATTTGACTAAGTGTCAGGGGCAACATTTTTCAATTGTTCCTCCAGAAAGTGTTTAGGAGCATGTTTCGGGCCATTTGGAGTCTGCTGGCACCCATTTGTACGGACTTTTTTTGGATCTCATAGTTGGAGTTCGGCTCAGAGCCAAGCCTGCAAAGTGAATGGGATGGATCAGAGGTGAAATTTGACTAAGTGTCAGGGGCAACATTTTTCAATTGTTCCTCCAGAAAGTGTTTAGGAGCATGTTTCGGGCCATTTGGAGTCTGCTGGCACCCATTTGTACGGACTTTTTTTTGGATCTCATAGTTGGAGTTCGGCTCAGAGCCAAGCCTGCAAAGTGAATGGGATGGATCAGAGGTGAAATTTGACTAAGTGTTAGGGGCAACATTTTTCAATTGTTCCTCCAGAAAGTGTTTAGGAGCATGTTTCGGGCCAATTGGAGTCTGCCGGCACCCATTTGTACGGACATTTTTTTGGATCATATAATTGGAAATCAGAGGTTGGAGTTCGGGACAGAGGCAAGCCTGCAAAGTGAATGGGATGGATCAGAGGTGAAATTTGACTAAGTGTCAGGGGCAACATTTTTCAATTGTTCCTCCAGAAAGTGTTTAGGAGCATGTTTCGGGCCATTTGGAGTCTGCTGGCACCCATTTGTACGGACTTTTTTTGGATCTCATAGTTGGAGTTCGGCTCAGAGCCAAGCCTGCAAAGTGAATGGGATGGATCAGAGGTGAAATTTGACTAAGTGTCAGGGGCAACATTTTTCAATTGTTCCTCCAGAAAGTGTTTAGGAGCATGTTTCGGGCCATTTGGAGTCTGCTGGCACCCATTTGTACGGACTTTTTTTTGGATCTCATAGTTGGAGTTCGGCTCAGAGCCAAGCCTGCAAAGTGAATGGGATGGATCAGAGGTGAAATTTGACTAAGTGTTAGGGGCAACATTTTTCAATTGTTCCTCCAGAAAGTGTTTAGGAGCATGTTTCGGGCCAATTGGAGTCTGCCGGCACCCATTTGTACGGACATTTTTTTGGATCATATAATTGGAAATCAGAGGTTGGAGTTCGGGACAGAGGCAAGCCTGCAAAGTGAATGGGATGGATCAGAGGTGAAATTTGACTAAGTGTCAGGGGCAACATTTTTCAATTGTTCCTCCAGAAAGTGTTTAGGAGCATGTTTCGGGCCATTTGGAGTCTGCTGGCACCCATTTGTACGGACTTTTTTTGGATCTCATAGTTGGAGTTCGGCTCAGAGCCAAGCCTGCAAAGTGAATGGGATGGATCAGAGGTGAAATTTGACTAAGTGTCAGGGGCAACATTTTTCAATTGTTCCTCCAGAAAGTGTTTAGGAGCATGTTTCGGGCCATTTGGAGTCTGCTGGCACCCATTTGTACGGACTTTTTTTTGGATCTCATAGTTGGAGTTCGGGTCAGAGGCAAGCCTGCAAAGTGAATGGGATGGATCAGAGGTGAAATTTGACTAAGTGTCAGGGGCAACATTTTTCAATTGTTCCTCCAGAAAGTGTTTAGGAGCATGTTTCGGGCCATTTGGAGTCTGCTGGCACCCATTTGTACGGACTTTTTTTTGGATCTCATAGTTGGAGTTCGGGTCAGAGGCAAGCCTGCAAAGTGAATGGGATGGATCAGAGGTGAAATTTGACTAAGTGTCAGGGGCAACATTTTTCAATTGTTCCTCCAGAAAGTGTTTAGGAGCATGTTTCGGGCCAATTGGAGTCTGCTGGCACCCATTTGTACGGACTTTTTTTTGGATCTCATAGTTGGAGTTCGGCTCAGAGGCAAGCCTGCAAAGTGAATGGGATGGATCAGAGGTGAAATTTGACTGTCAGGGGCAACATTTTTCAATTGTTCCTCCAGAAAGGGTTTAGGAGCATGTTTCGGGCCAATTGGAGTCTGCTGGCACCCATTTGTACAGACATTTTTTTGGATCATATAATTGGAAATCAGAGGTTGGAGTTCGGGACAGAGGCAAGCCTGCAATGTGAATGGGATGGATCAGAGGTGAAATTTGACTAAGTGTCAGGGGCAACATTTTTCAATTGTTCCTCCAGAAAGTGTTTAGGAGCATGTTTCGGGCCATTTGGAGTCTGCTGGCACCCATTTGTACGGACTTTTTTTTGGATCTCATAGTTGGAGTTCGGGTCAGAGGCAAGCCTGCAAAGTGAATGGGATGGATCAGAGGTGAAATTTGACTAAGTGTCAGGGGCAACATTTTTCAATTGTTCCTCCAGAAAGTGTTTAGGAGCATGTTTCGGGCCATTTGGAGTCTGCTGGCACCCATTTGTACGGACTTTTTTTTGGATCTCATAGTTGGAGTTTGGCTCAGAGCCAAGCCTGCAAAGTGAATGGGATGGATCAGAGGTGAAATTTGACTAAGTGTCAGGGGCAACATTTTTCAATTGTTCCTCCAGAAAGTGTTTAGGAGCATGTTTCGGGCCAATTGGAGTCTGCTGGCACCCATTTGTACGGACATTTTTTTGGATCATATAATTGGAAATCAGAGGTTGGAGTTCGGGACAGAGGCAAGCCTGCAAAGTGAATGGGATGGATCAGAGGTGAAATTTGACTAAGTGTCAGGGGCAACATTTTTCAATTGTTCCTCCAGAAAGTGTTTAGGAGCATGTTTCGGGCCATTTGGAGTCTGCTGGCACCCATTTGTACGGACTTTTTTTTGGATCTCATAGTTGGAGTTCGGGTCAGAGGCAAGCCTGCAAAGTGAATGGGATGGATCAGAGGTGAAATTTGACTAAGTGTCAGGGGCAACATTTTTCAATTGTTCCTCCAGAAAGTGTTTAGGAGCATGTTTCGGGCCATTTGGAGTCTGCTGGCACCCATTTGTACGGACTTTTTTTTGGATCTCATAGTTGGAGTTCGGGTCAGAGGCAAGCCTGCAAAGTGAATGGGATGGATCAGAGGTGAAATTTGACTAAGTGTCAGGGGCAACATTTTTCAATTGTTCCTCCAGAAAGTGTTTAGGAGCATGTTTCGGGCCATTTGGAGTCTGCTGGCACCCATTTGTACGGACTTTTTTTTGGATCTCATAGTTGGAGTTCGGCTCAGAGCCAAGCCTGCAAAGTGAATGGGATGGATCAGAGGTGAAATTTGACTAAGTGTTAGGGGCAACATTTTTCAATTGTTCCTCCAGAAAGTGTTTAGGAGCATGTTTCGGGCCAATTGGAGTCTGCCGGCACCCATTTGTACGGACATTTTTTTGGATCATATAATTGGAAATCAGAGGTTGGAGTTCGGGACAGAGGCAAGCCTGCAAAGTGAATGGGATGGATCAGAGGTGAAATTTGACTAAGTGTCAGGGGCAACATTTTTCAATTGTTCCTCCAGAAAGTGTTTAGGAGCATGTTTCGGGCCATTTGGAGTCTGCTGGCACCCATTTGTACGGACTTTTTTTGGATCTCATAGTTGGAGTTCGGCTCAGAGCCAAGCCTGCAAAGTGAATGGGATGGATCAGAGGTGAAATTTGACTAAGTGTCAGGGGCAACATTTTTCAATTGTTCCTCCAGAAAGTGTTTAGGAGCATGTTTCGGGCCATTTGGAGTCTGCTGGCACCCATTTGTACGGACTTTTTTTTGGATCTCATAGTTGGAGTTCGGCTCAGAGCCAAGCCTGCAAAGTGAATGGGATGGATCAGAGGTGAAATTTGACTAAGTGTTAGGGGCAACATTTTTCAATTGTTCCTCCAGAAAGTGTTTAGGAGCATGTTTCGGGCCAATTGGAGTCTGCCGGCACCCATTTGTACGGACATTTTTTTGGATCATATAATTGGAAATCAGAGGTTGGAGTTCGGGACAGAGGCAAGCCTGCAAAGTGAATGGGATGGATCAGAGGTGAAATTTGACTAAGTGTCAGGGGCAACATTTTTCAATTGTTCCTCCAGAAAGTGTTTAGGAGCATGTTTCGGGCCATTTGGAGTCTGCTGGCACCCATTTGTACGGACTTTTTTTGGATCTCATAGTTGGAGTTCGGCTCAGAGCCAAGCCTGCAAAGTGAATGGGATGGATCAGAGGTGAAATTTGACTAAGTGTCAGGGGCAACATTTTTCAATTGTTCCTCCAGAAAGTGTTTAGGAGCATGTTTCGGGCCATTTGGAGTCTGCTGGCACCCATTTGTACGGACTTTTTTTTGGATCTCATAGTTGGAGTTCGGGTCAGAGGCAAGCCTGCAAAGTGAATGGGATGGATCAGAGGTGAAATTTGACTAAGTGTCAGGGGCAACATTTTTCAATTGTTCCTCCAGAAAGTGTTTAGGAGCATGTTTCGGGCCATTTGGAGTCTGCTGGCACCCATTTGTACGGACTTTTTTTTGGATCTCATAGTTGGAGTTCGGGTCAGAGGCAAGCCTGCAAAGTGAATGGGATGGATCAGAGGTGAAATTTGACTAAGTGTCAGGGGCAACATTTTTCAATTGTTCCTCCAGAAAGTGTTTAGGAGCATGTTTCGGGCCAATTGGAGTCTGCTGGCACCCATTTGTACGGACTTTTTTTTGGATCTCATAGTTGGAGTTCGGCTCAGAGGCAAGCCTGCAAAGTGAATGGGATGGATCAGAGGTGAAATTTGACTGTCAGGGGCAACATTTTTCAATTGTTCCTCCAGAAAGGGTTTAGGAGCATGTTTCGGGCCAATTGGAGTCTGCTGGCACCCATTTGTACAGACATTTTTTTGGATCATATAATTGGAAATCAGAGGTTGGAGTTCGGGACAGAGGCAAGCCTGCAAAGTGAATGGGATGGATCAGAGGTGAAATTTGACTAAGTGTCAGGGGCAACATTTTTCAATTGTTCCTCCAGAAAGTGTTTAGGAGCATGTTTCGGGCCAATTGGAGTCTGCTGGCACCCATTTGTACGGACATTTTTTTGGATCATATAATTGGAAATCAGAGGTTGGAGTTCGGGACAGAGGCAAGCCTGCAAAGTGAATGGGATGGATCAGAGGTGAAATTTGACTAAGTGTCAGGGGCAACATTTTTCAATTGTTCCTCCAGAAAGTGTTTAGGAGCATGTTTCGGGCCATTTGGAGTCTGCTGGCACCCATTTGTACGGACTTTTTTTTGGATCTCATAGTTGGAGTTCGGGTCAGAGGCAAGCCTGCAAAGTGAATGGGATGGATCAGAGGTGAAATTTGACTAAGTGTCAGGGGCAACATTTTTCAATTGTTCCTCCAGAAAGTGTTTAGGAGCATGTTTCGGGCCATTTGGAGTCTGCTGGCACCCATTTGTACGGACTTTTTTTGGATCTCATAGTTGGAGTTCGGCTCAGAGCCAAGCCTGCAAAGTGAATGGGATGGATCAGAGGTGAAATTTGACTAAGTGTCAGGGGCAACATTTTTCAATTGTTCCTCCAGAAAGTGTTTAGGAGCATGTTTCGGGCCATTTGGAGTCTGCTGGCACCCATTTGTACGGACTTTTTTTTGGATCTCATAGTTGGAGTTCGGCTCAGAGCCAAGCCTGCAAAGTGAATGGGATGGATCAGAGGTGAAATTTGACTAAGTGTTAGGGGCAACATTTTTCAATTGTTCCTCCAGAAAGTGTTTAGGAGCATGTTTCGGGCCAATTGGAGTCTGCCGGCACCCATTTGTACGGACATTTTTTTGGATCATATAATTGGAAATCAGAGGTTGGAGTTCGGGACAGAGGCAAGCCTGCAAAGTGAATGGGATGGATCAGAGGTGAAATTTGACTAAGTGTCAGGGGCAACATTTTTCAATTGTTCCTCCAGAAAGTGTTTAGGAGCATGTTTCGGGCCATTTGGAGTCTGCTGGCACCCATTTGTACGGACTTTTTTTGGATCTCATAGTTGGAGTTCGGCTCAGAGCCAAGCCTGCAAAGTGAATGGGATGGATCAGAGGTGAAATTTGACTAAGTGTCAGGGGCAACATTTTTCAATTGTTCCTCCAGAAAGTGTTTAGGAGCATGTTTCGGGCCATTTGGAGTCTGCTGGCACCCATTTGTACGGACTTTTTTTTGGATCTCATAGTTGGAGTTCGGCTCAGAGCCAAGCCTGCAAAGTGAATGGGATGGATCAGAGGTGAAATTTGACTAAGTGTTAGGGGCAACATTTTTCAATTGTTCCTCCAGAAAGTGTTTAGGAGCATGTTTCGGGCCAATTGGAGTCTGCCGGCACCCATTTGTACGGACATTTTTTTGGATCATATAATTGGAAATCAGAGGTTGGAGTTCGGGACAGAGGCAAGCCTGCAAAGTGAATGGGATGGATCAGAGGTGAAATTTGACTAAGTGTCAGGGGCAACATTTTTCAATTGTTCCTCCAGAAAGTGTTTAGGAGCATGTTTCGGGCCATTTGGAGTCTGCTGGCACCCATTTGTACGGACTTTTTTTGGATCTCATAGTTGGAGTTCGGCTCAGAGCCAAGCCTGCAAAGTGAATGGGATGGATCAGAGGTGAAATTTGACTAAGTGTCAGGGGCAACATTTTTCAATTGTTCCTCCAGAAAGTGTTTAGGAGCATGTTTCGGGCCATTTGGAGTCTGCTGGCACCCATTTGTACGGACTTTTTTTTGGATCTCATAGTTGGAGTTCGGGTCAGAGGCAAGCCTGCAAAGTGAATGGGATGGATCAGAGGTGAAATTTGACTAAGTGTCAGGGGCAACATTTTTCAATTGTTCCTCCAGAAAGTGTTTAGGAGCATGTTTCGGGCCATTTGGAGTCTGCTGGCACCCATTTGTACGGACTTTTTTTTGGATCTCATAGTTGGAGTTCGGGTCAGAGGCAAGCCTGCAAAGTGAATGGGATGGATCAGAGGTGAAATTTGACTAAGTGTCAGGGGCAACATTTTTCAATTGTTCCTCCAGAAAGTGTTTAGGAGCATGTTTCGGGCCATTTGGAGTCTGCTGGCACCCATTTGTACGGACTTTTTTTTGGATCTCATAGTTGGAGTTCGGGTCAGAGGCAAGCCTGCAAAGTGAATGGGATGGATCAGAGGTGAAATTTGACTAAGTGTCAGGGGCAACATTTTTCAATTGTTCCTCCAGAAAGTGTTTAGGAGCATGTTTCGGGCCATTTGGAGTCTGCTTGCACCCATTTGTACGGACTTTTTTTTGGATCTCATAGTTGGAGTTCGGCTCAGAGCCAAGCCTGCAAAGTGAATGGGATGGATCAGAGGTGAAATTTGACTAAGTGTTAGGGGCAACATTTTTCAATTGTTCCTCCAGAAAGTGTTTAGGAGCATGTTTCGGGCCAATTGGAGTCTGCCGGCACCCATTTGTACGGACATTTTTTTGGATCATATAATTGGAAATCAGAGGTTGGAGTTCGGGACAGAGGCAAGCCTGCAAAGTGAATGGGATGGATCAGAGGTGAAATTTGACTAAGTGTCAGGGGCAACATTTTTCAATTGTTCCTCCAGAAAGTGTTTAGGAGCATGTTTCGGGCCATTTGGAGTCTGCTGGCACCCATTTGTACGGACTTTTTTTGGATCTCATAGTTGGAGTTCGGCTCAGAGCCAAGCCTGCAAAGTGAATGGGATGGATCAGAGGTGAAATTTGACTAAGTGTCAGGGGCAACATTTTTCAATTGTTCCTCCAGAAAGTGTTTAGGAGCATGTTTCGGGCCATTTGGAGTCTGCTGGCACCCATTTGTACGGACTTTTTTTTGGATCTCATAGTTGGAGTTCGGGTCAGAGGCAAGCCTGCAAAGTGAATGGGATGGATCAGAGGTGAAATTTGACTAAGTGTCAGGGGCAACATTTTTCAATTGTTCCTCCAGAAAGTGTTTAGGAGCATGTTTCGGGCCATTTGGAGTCTGCTGGCACCCATTTGTACGGACTTTTTTTTGGATCTCATAGTTGGAGTTCGGGTCAGAGGCAAGCCTGCAAAGTGAATGGGATGGATCAGAGGTGAAATTTGACTAAGTGTCAGGGGCAACATTTTTCAATTGTTCCTCCAGAAAGTGTTTAGGAGCATGTTTCGGGCCATTTGGAGTCTGCTGGCACCCATTTGTACGGACTTTTTTTTGGATCTCATAGTTGGAGTTCGGCTCAGAGCCAAGCCTGCAAAGTGAATGGGATGGATCAGAGGTGAAATTTGACTAAGTGTTAGGGGCAACATTTTTCAATTGTTCCTCCAGAAAGTGTTTAGGAGCATGTTTCGGGCCAATTGGAGTCTGCCGGCACCCATTTGTACGGACATTTTTTTGGATCATATAATTGGAAATCAGAGGTTGGAGTTCGGGACAGAGGCAAGCCTGCAAAGTGAATGGGATGGATCAGAGGTGAAATTTGACTAAGTGTCAGGGGCAACATTTTTCAATTGTTCCTCCAGAAAGTGTTTAGGAGCATGTTTCGGGCCATTTGGAGTCTGCTGGCACCCATTTGTACGGACTTTTTTTGGATCTCATAGTTGGAGTTCGGCTCAGAGCCAAGCCTGCAAAGTGAATGGGATGGATCAGAGGTGAAATTTGACTAAGTGTCAGGGGCAACATTTTTCAATTGTTCCTCCAGAAAGTGTTTAGGAGCATGTTTCGGGCCATTTGGAGTCTGCTGGCACCCATTTGTACGGACTTTTTTTTGGATCTCATAGTTGGAGTTCGGCTCAGAGCCAAGCCTGCAAAGTGAATGGGATGGATCAGAGGTGAAATTTGACTAAGTGTTAGGGGCAACATTTTTCAATTGTTCCTCCAGAAAGTGTTTAGGAGCATGTTTCGGGCCAATTGGAGTCTGCCGGCACCCATTTGTACGGACATTTTTTTGGATCATATAATTGGAAATCAGAGGTTGGAGTTCGGGACAGAGGCAAGCCTGCAAAGTGAATGGGATGGATCAGAGGTGAAATTTGACTAAGTGTCAGGGGCAACATTTTTCAATTGTTCCTCCAGAAAGTGTTTAGGAGCATGTTTCGGGCCATTTGGAGTCTGCTGGCACCCATTTGTACGGACTTTTTTTGGATCTCATAGTTGGAGTTCGGCTCAGAGCCAAGCCTGCAAAGTGAATGGGATGGATCAGAGGTGAAATTTGACTAAGTGTCAGGGGCAACATTTTTCAATTGTTCCTCCAGAAAGTGTTTAGGAGCATGTTTCGGGCCATTTGGAGTCTGCTGGCACCCATTTGTACGGACTTTTTTTTGGATCTCATAGTTGGAGTTCGGGTCAGAGGCAAGCCTGCAAAGTGAATGGGATGGATCAGAGGTGAAATTTGACTAAGTGTCAGGGGCAACATTTTTCAATTGTTCCTCCAGAAAGTGTTTAGGAGCATGTTTCGGGCCATTTGGAGTCTGCTGGCACCCATTTGTACGGACTTTTTTTTGGATCTCATAGTTGGAGTTCGGGTCAGAGGCAAGCCTGCAAAGTGAATGGGATGGATCAGAGGTGAAATTTGACTAAGTGTCAGGGGCAACATTTTTCAATTGTTCCTCCAGAAAGTGTTTAGGAGCATGTTTCGGGCCAATTGGAGTCTGCTGGCACCCATTTGTACGGACTTTTTTTTGGATCTCATAGTTGGAGTTCGGCTCAGAGGCAAGCCTGCAAAGTGAATGGGATGGATCAGAGGTGAAATTTGACTGTCAGGGGCAACATTTTTCAATTGTTCCTCCAGAAAGGGTTTAGGAGCATGTTTCGGGCCAATTGGAGTCTGCTGGCACCCATTTGTACAGACATTTTTTTGGATCATATAATTGGAAATCAGAGGTTGGAGTTCGGGACAGAGGCAAGCCTGCAAAGTGAATGGGATGGATCAGAGGTGAAATTTGACTAAGTGTCAGGGGCAACATTTTTCAATTGTTCCTCCAGAAAGTGTTTAGGAGCATGTTTCGGGCCAATTGGAGTCTGCTGGCACCCATTTGTACGGACATTTTTTTGGATCATATAATTGGAAATCAGAGGTTGGAGTTCGGGACAGAGGCAAGCCTGCAAAGTGAATGGGATGGATCAGAGGTGAAATTTGACTAAGTGTCAGGGGCAACATTTTTCAATTGTTCCTCCAGAAAGTGTTTAGGAGCATGTTTCGGGCCATTTGGAGTCTGCTGGCACCCATTTGTACGGACTTTTTTTTGGATCTCATAGTTGGAGTTCGGGTCAGAGGCAAGCCTGCAAAGTGAATGGGATGGATCAGAGGTGAAATTTGACTAAGTGTCAGGGGCAACATTTTTCAATTGTTCCTCCAGAAAGTGTTTAGGAGCATGTTTCGGGCCATTTGGAGTCTGCTGGCACCCATTTGTACGGACTTTTTTTGGATCTCATAGTTGGAGTTCGGCTCAGAGCCAAGCCTGCAAAGTGAATGGGATGGATCAGAGGTGAAATTTGACTAAGTGTCAGGGGCAACATTTTTCAATTGTTCCTCCAGAAAGTGTTTAGGAGCATGTTTCGGGCCATTTGGAGTCTGCTGGCACCCATTTGTACGGACTTTTTTTTGGATCTCATAGTTGGAGTTCGGCTCAGAGCCAAGCCTGCAAAGTGAATGGGATGGATCAGAGGTGAAATTTGACTAAGTGTTAGGGGCAACATTTTTCAATTGTTCCTCCAGAAAGTGTTTAGGAGCATGTTTCGGGCCAATTGGAGTCTGCCGGCACCCATTTGTACGGACATTTTTTTGGATCATATAATTGGAAATCAGAGGTTGGAGTTCGGGACAGAGGCAAGCCTGCAAAGTGAATGGGATGGATCAGAGGTGAAATTTGACTAAGTGTCAGGGGCAACATTTTTCAATTGTTCCTCCAGAAAGTGTTTAGGAGCATGTTTCGGGCCATTTGGAGTCTGCTGGCACCCATTTGTACGGACTTTTTTTGGATCTCATAGTTGGAGTTCGGCTCAGAGCCAAGCCTGCAAAGTGAATGGGATGGATCAGAGGTGAAATTTGACTAAGTGTCAGGGGCAACATTTTTCAATTGTTCCTCCAGAAAGTGTTTAGGAGCATGTTTCGGGCCATTTGGAGTCTGCTGGCACCCATTTGTACGGACTTTTTTTTGGATCTCATAGTTGGAGTTCGGCTCAGAGCCAAGCCTGCAAAGTGAATGGGATGGATCAGAGGTGAAATTTGACTAAGTGTTAGGGGCAACATTTTTCAATTGTTCCTCCAGAAAGTGTTTAGGAGCATGTTTCGGGCCAATTGGAGTCTGCCGGCACCCATTTGTACGGACATTTTTTTGGATCATATAATTGGAAATCAGAGGTTGGAGTTCGGGACAGAGGCAAGCCTGCAAAGTGAATGGGATGGATCAGAGGTGAAATTTGACTAAGTGTCAGGGGCAACATTTTTCAATTGTTCCTCCAGAAAGTGTTTAGGAGCATGTTTCGGGCCATTTGGAGTCTGCTGGCACCCATTTGTACGGACTTTTTTTGGATCTCATAGTTGGAGTTCGGCTCAGAGCCAAGCCTGCAAAGTGAATGGGATGGATCAGAGGTGAAATTTGACTAAGTGTCAGGGGCAACATTTTTCAATTGTTCCTCCAGAAAGTGTTTAGGAGCATGTTTCGGGCCATTTGGAGTCTGCTGGCACCCATTTGTACGGACTTTTTTTTGGATCTCATAGTTGGAGTTCGGGTCAGAGGCAAGCCTGCAAAGTGAATGGGATGGATCAGAGGTGAAATTTGACTAAGTGTCAGGGGCAACATTTTTCAATTGTTCCTCCAGAAAGTGTTTAGGAGCATGTTTCGGGCCATTTGGAGTCTGCTGGCACCCATTTGTACGGACTTTTTTTTGGATCTCATAGTTGGAGTTCGGGTCAGAGGCAAGCCTGCAAAGTGAATGGGATGGATCAGAGGTGAAATTTGACTAAGTGTCAGGGGCAACATTTTTCAATTGTTCCTCCAGAAAGTGTTTAGGAGCATGTTTCGGGCCATTTGGAGTCTGCTGGCACCCATTTGTACGGACTTTTTTTTGGATCTCATAGTTGGAGTTCGGGTCAGAGGCAAGCCTGCAAAGTGAATGGGATGGATCAGAGGTGAAATTTGACTAAGTGTCAGGGGCAACATTTTTCAATTGTTCCTCCAGAAAGTGTTTAGGAGCATGTTTCGGGCCATTTGGAGTCTGCTTGCACCCATTTGTACGGACTTTTTTTTGGATCTCATAGTTGGAGTTCGGCTCAGAGCCAAGCCTGCAAAGTGAATGGGATGGATCAGAGGTGAAATTTGACTAAGTGTTAGGGGCAACATTTTTCAATTGTTCCTCCAGAAAGTGTTTAGGAGCATGTTTCGGGCCAATTGGAGTCTGCCGGCACCCATTTGTACGGACATTTTTTTGGATCATATAATTGGAAATCAGAGGTTGGAGTTCGGGACAGAGGCAAGCCTGCAAAGTGAATGGGATGGATCAGAGGTGAAATTTGACTAAGTGTCAGGGGCAACATTTTTCAATTGTTCCTCCAGAAAGTGTTTAGGAGCATGTTTCGGGCCATTTGGAGTCTGCTGGCACCCATTTGTACGGACTTTTTTTGGATCTCATAGTTGGAGTTCGGCTCAGAGCCAAGCCTGCAAAGTGAATGGGATGGATCAGAGGTGAAATTTGACTAAGTGTCAGGGGCAACATTTTTCAATTGTTCCTCCAGAAAGTGTTTAGGAGCATGTTTCGGGCCATTTGGAGTCTGCTGGCACCCATTTGTACGGACTTTTTTTTGGATCTCATAGTTGGAGTTCGGCTCAGAGCCAAGCCTGCAAAGTGAATGGGATGGATCAGAGGTGAAATTTGACTAAGTGTTAGGGGCAACATTTTTCAATTGTTCCTCCAGAAAGTGTTTAGGAGCATGTTTCGGGCCAATTGGAGTCTGCCGGCACCCATTTGTACGGACATTTTTTTGGATCATATAATTGGAAATCAGAGGTTGGAGTTCGGGACAGAGGCAAGCCTGCAAAGTGAATGGGATGGATCAGAGGTGAAATTTGACTAAGTGTCAGGGGCAACATTTTTCAATTGTTCCTCCAGAAAGTGTTTAGGAGCATGTTTCGGGCCATTTGGAGTCTGCTGGCACCCATTTGTACGGACTTTTTTTGGATCTCATAGTTGGAGTTCGGCTCAGAGCCAAGCCTGCAAAGTGAATGGGATGGATCAGAGGTGAAATTTGACTAAGTGTCAGGGGCAACATTTTTCAATTGTTCCTCCAGAAAGTGTTTAGGAGCATGTTTCGGGCCATTTGGAGTCTGCTGGCACCCATTTGTACGGACTTTTTTTTGGATCTCATAGTTGGAGTTCGGGTCAGAGGCAAGCCTGCAAAGTGAATGGGATGGATCAGAGGTGAAATTTGACTAAGTGTCAGGGGCAACATTTTTCAATTGTTCCTCCAGAAAGTGTTTAGGAGCATGTTTCGGGCCATTTGGAGTCTGCTGGCACCCATTTGTACGGACTTTTTTTTGGATCTCATAGTTGGAGTTCGGGTCAGAGGCAAGCCTGCAAAGTGAATGGGATGGATCAGAGGTGAAATTTGACTAAGTGTCAGGGGCAACATTTTTCAATTGTTCCTCCAGAAAGTGTTTAGGAGCATGTTTCGGGCCAATTGGAGTCTGCTGGCACCCATTTGTACGGACTTTTTTTTGGATCTCATAGTTGGAGTTCGGCTCAGAGGCAAGCCTGCAAAGTGAATGGGATGGATCAGAGGTGAAATTTGACTGTCAGGGGCAACATTTTTCAATTGTTCCTCCAGAAAGGGTTTAGGAGCATGTTTCGGGCCAATTGGAGTCTGCTGGCACCCATTTGTACAGACATTTTTTTGGATCATATAATTGGAAATCAGAGGTTGGAGTTCGGGACAGAGGCAAGCCTGCAAAGTGAATGGGATGGATCAGAGGTGAAATTTGACTAAGTGTCAGGGGCAACATTTTTCAATTGTTCCTCCAGAAAGTGTTTAGGAGCATGTTTCGGGCCAATTGGAGTCTGCTGGCACCCATTTGTACGGACATTTTTTTGGATCATATAATTGGAAATCAGAGGTTGGAGTTCGGGACAGAGGCAAGCCTGCAAAGTGAATGGGATGGATCAGAGGTGAAATTTGACTAAGTGTCAGGGGCAACATTTTTCAATTGTTCCTCCAGAAAGTGTTTAGGAGCATGTTTCGGGCCATTTGGAGTCTGCTGGCACCCATTTGTACGGACTTTTTTTTGGATCTCATAGTTGGAGTTCGGGTCAGAGGCAAGCCTGCAAAGTGAATGGGATGGATCAGAGGTGAAATTTGACTAAGTGTCAGGGGCAACATTTTTCAATTGTTCCTCCAGAAAGTGTTTAGGAGCATGTTTCGGGCCATTTGGAGTCTGCTGGCACCCATTTGTACGGACTTTTTTTTGGATCTCATAGTTGGAGTTCGGGTCAGAGGCAAGCCTGCAAAGTGAATGGGATGGATCAGAGGTGAAATTTGACTAAGTGTCAGGGGCAACATTTTTCAATTGTTCCTCCAGAAAGTGTTTAGGAGCATGTTTCGGGCCATTTGGAGTCTGCTGGCACCCATTTGTACGGACTTTTTTTTGGATCTCATAGTTGGAGTTCGGCTCAGAGCCAAGCCTGCAAAGTGAATGGGATGGATCAGAGGTGAAATTTGACTAAGTGTTAGGGGCAACATTTTTCAATTGTTCCTCCAGAAAGTGTTTAGGAGCATGTTTCGGGCCAATTGGAGTCTGCCGGCACCCATTTGTACGGACATTTTTTTGGATCATATAATTGGAAATCAGAGGTTGGAGTTCGGGACAGAGGCAAGCCTGCAAAGTGAATGGGATGGATCAGAGGTGAAATTTGACTAAGTGTCAGGGGCAACATTTTTCAATTGTTCCTCCAGAAAGTGTTTAGGAGCATGTTTCGGGCCATTTGGAGTCTGCTGGCACCCATTTGTACGGACTTTTTTTGGATCTCATAGTTGGAGTTCGGCTCAGAGCCAAGCCTGCAAAGTGAATGGGATGGATCAGAGGTGAAATTTGACTAAGTGTCAGGGGCAACATTTTTCAATTGTTCCTCCAGAAAGTGTTTAGGAGCATGTTTCGGGCCATTTGGAGTCTGCTGGCACCCATTTGTACGGACTTTTTTTTGGATCTCATAGTTGGAGTTCGGGTCAGAGGCAAGCCTGCAAAGTGAATGGGATGGATCAGAGGTGAAATTTGACTAAGTGTCAGGGGCAACATTTTTCAATTGTTCCTCCAGAAAGTGTTTAGGAGCATGTTTCGGGCCATTTGGAGTCTGCTGGCACCCATTTGTACGGACTTTTTTTTGGATCTCATAGTTGGAGTTCGGGTCAGAGGCAAGCCTGCAAAGTGAATGGGATGGATCAGAGGTGAAATTTGACTAAGTGTCAGGGGCAACATTTTTCAATTGTTCCTCCAGAAAGTGTTTAGGAGCATGTTTCGGGCCAATTGGAGTCTGCTGGCACCCATTTGTACGGACTTTTTTTTGGATCTCATAGTTGGAGTTCGGCTCAGAGGCAAGCCTGCAAAGTGAATGGGATGGATCAGAGGTGAAATTTGACTGTCAGGGGCAACATTTTTCAATTGTTCCTCCAGAAAGGGTTTAGGAGCATGTTTCGGGCCAATTGGAGTCTGCTGGCACCCATTTGTACAGACATTTTTTTGGATCATATAATTGGAAATCAGAGGTTGGAGTTCGGGACAGAGGCAAGCCTGCAATGTGAATGGGATGGATCAGAGGTGAAATTTGACTAAGTGTCAGGGGCAACATTTTTCAATTGTTCCTCCAGAAAGTGTTTAGGAGCATGTTTCGGGCCATTTGGAGTCTGCTGGCACCCATTTGTACGGACTTTTTTTTGGATCTCATAGTTGGAGTTCGGGTCAGAGGCAAGCCTGCAAAGTGAATGGGATGGATCAGAGGTGAAATTTGACTAAGTGTCAGGGGCAACATTTTTCAATTGTTCCTCCAGAAAGTGTTTAGGAGCATGTTTCGGGCCATTTGGAGTCTGCTGGCACCCATTTGTACGGACTTTTTTTTGGATCTCATAGTTGGAGTTTGGCTCAGAGCCAAGCCTGCAAAGTGAATGGGATGGATCAGAGGTGAAATTTGACTAAGTGTCAGGGGCAACATTTTTCAATTGTTCCTCCAGAAAGTGTTTAGGAGCATGTTTCGGGCCAATTGGAGTCTGCTGGCACCCATTTGTACGGACATTTTTTTGGATCATATAATTGGAAATCAGAGGTTGGAGTTCGGGACAGAGGCAAGCCTGCAAAGTGAATGGGATGGATCAGAGGTGAAATTTGACTAAGTGTCAGGGGCAACATTTTTCAATTGTTCCTCCAGAAAGTGTTTAGGAGCATGTTTCGGGCCATTTGGAGTCTGCTGGCACCCATTTGTACGGACTTTTTTTTGGATCTCATAGTTGGAGTTCGGGTCAGAGGCAAGCCTGCAAAGTGAATGGGATGGATCAGAGGTGAAATTTGACTAAGTGTCAGGGGCAACATTTTTCAATTGTTCCTCCAGAAAGTGTTTAGGAGCATGTTTCGGGCCATTTGGAGTCTGCTGGCACCCATTTGTACGGACTTTTTTTTGGATCTCATAGTTGGAGTTCGGGTCAGAGGCAAGCCTGCAAAGTGAATGGGATGGATCAGAGGTGAAATTTGACTAAGTGTCAGGGGCAACATTTTTCAATTGTTCCTCCAGAAAGTGTTTAGGAGCATGTTTCGGGCCATTTGGAGTCTGCTGGCACCCATTTGTACGGACTTTTTTTTGGATCTCATAGTTGGAGTTCGGCTCAGAGCCAAGCCTGCAAAGTGAATGGGATGGATCAGAGGTGAAATTTGACTAAGTGTTAGGGGCAACATTTTTCAATTGTTCCTCCAGAAAGTGTTTAGGAGCATGTTTCGGGCCAATTGGAGTCTGCCGGCACCCATTTGTACGGACATTTTTTTGGATCATATAATTGGAAATCAGAGGTTGGAGTTCGGGACAGAGGCAAGCCTGCAAAGTGAATGGGATGGATCAGAGGTGAAATTTGACTAAGTGTCAGGGGCAACATTTTTCAATTGTTCCTCCAGAAAGTGTTTAGGAGCATGTTTCGGGCCATTTGGAGTCTGCTGGCACCCATTTGTACGGACTTTTTTTGGATCTCATAGTTGGAGTTCGGCTCAGAGCCAAGCCTGCAAAGTGAATGGGATGGATCAGAGGTGAAATTTGACTAAGTGTCAGGGGCAACATTTTTCAATTGTTCCTCCAGAAAGTGTTTAGGAGCATGTTTCGGGCCATTTGGAGTCTGCTGGCACCCATTTGTACGGACTTTTTTTTGGATCTCATAGTTGGAGTTCGGCTCAGAGCCAAGCCTGCAAAGTGAATGGGATGGATCAGAGGTGAAATTTGACTAAGTGTTAGGGGCAACATTTTTCAATTGTTCCTCCAGAAAGTGTTTAGGAGCATGTTTCGGGCCAATTGGAGTCTGCCGGCACCCATTTGTACGGACATTTTTTTGGATCATATAATTGGAAATCAGAGGTTGGAGTTCGGGACAGAGGCAAGCCTGCAAAGTGAATGGGATGGATCAGAGGTGAAATTTGACTAAGTGTCAGGGGCAACATTTTTCAATTGTTCCTCCAGAAAGTGTTTAGGAGCATGTTTCGGGCCATTTGGAGTCTGCTGGCACCCATTTGTACGGACTTTTTTTGGATCTCATAGTTGGAGTTCGGCTCAGAGCCAAGCCTGCAAAGTGAATGGGATGGATCAGAGGTGAAATTTGACTAAGTGTCAGGGGCAACATTTTTCAATTGTTCCTCCAGAAAGTGTTTAGGAGCATGTTTCGGGCCATTTGGAGTCTGCTGGCACCCATTTGTACGGACTTTTTTTTGGATCTCATAGTTGGAGTTCGGGTCAGAGGCAAGCCTGCAAAGTGAATGGGATGGATCAGAGGTGAAATTTGACTAAGTGTCAGGGGCAACATTTTTCAATTGTTCCTCCAGAAAGTGTTTAGGAGCATGTTTCGGGCCATTTGGAGTCTGCTGGCACCCATTTGTACGGACTTTTTTTTGGATCTCATAGTTGGAGTTCGGGTCAGAGGCAAGCCTGCAAAGTGAATGGGATGGATCAGAGGTGAAATTTGACTAAGTGTCAGGGGCAACATTTTTCAATTGTTCCTCCAGAAAGTGTTTAGGAGCATGTTTCGGGCCAATTGGAGTCTGCTGGCACCCATTTGTACGGACTTTTTTTTGGATCTCATAGTTGGAGTTCGGCTCAGAGGCAAGCCTGCAAAGTGAATGGGATGGATCAGAGGTGAAATTTGACTGTCAGGGGCAACATTTTTCAATTGTTCCTCCAGAAAGGGTTTAGGAGCATGTTTCGGGCCAATTGGAGTCTGCTGGCACCCATTTGTACAGACATTTTTTTGGATCATATAATTGGAAATCAGAGGTTGGAGTTCGGGACAGAGGCAAGCCTGCAATGTGAATGGGATGGATCAGAGGTGAAATTTGACTAAGTGTCAGGGGCAACATTTTTCAATTGTTCCTCCAGAAAGTGTTTAGGAGCATGTTTCGGGCCATTTGGAGTCTGCTGGCACCCATTTGTACGGACTTTTTTTTGGATCTCATAGTTGGAGTTCGGGTCAGAGGCAAGCCTGCAAAGTGAATGGGATGGATCAGAGGTGAAATTTGACTAAGTGTCAGGGGCAACATTTTTCAATTGTTCCTCCAGAAAGTGTTTAGGAGCATGTTTCGGGCCATTTGGAGTCTGCTGGCACCCATTTGTACGGACTTTTTTTTGGATCTCATAGTTGGAGTTTGGCTCAGAGCCAAGCCTGCAAAGTGAATGGGATGGATCAGAGGTGAAATTTGACTAAGTGTCAGGGGCAACATTTTTCAATTGTTCCTCCAGAAAGTGTTTAGGAGCATGTTTCGGGCCAATTGGAGTCTGCTGGCACCCATTTGTACGGACATTTTTTTGGATCATATAATTGGAAATCAGAGGTTGGAGTTCGGGACAGAGGCAAGCCTGCAAAGTGAATGGGATGGATCAGAGGTGAAATTTGACTAAGTGTCAGGGGCAACATTTTTCAATTGTTCCTCCAGAAAGTGTTTAGGAGCATGTTTCGGGCCATTTGGAGTCTGCTGGCACCCATTTGTACGGACTTTTTTTTGGATCTCATAGTTGGAGTTCGGGTCAGAGGCAAGCCTGCAAAGTGAATGGGATGGATCAGAGGTGAAATTTGACTAAGTGTCAGGGGCAACATTTTTCAATTGTTCCTCCAGAAAGTGTTTAGGAGCATGTTTCGGGCCATTTGGAGTCTGCTGGCACCCATTTGTACGGACTTTTTTTTGGATCTCATAGTTGGAGTTCGGGTCAGAGGCAAGCCTGCAAAGTGAATGGGATGGATCAGAGGTGAAATTTGACTAAGTGTCAGGGGCAACATTTTTCAATTGTTCCTCCAGAAAGTGTTTAGGAGCATGTTTCGGGCCATTTGGAGTCTGCTGGCACCCATTTGTACGGACTTTTTTTTGGATCTCATAGTTGGAGTTCGGCTCAGAGCCAAGCCTGCAAAGTGAATGGGATGGATCAGAGGTGAAATTTGACTAAGTGTTAGGGGCAACATTTTTCAATTGTTCCTCCAGAAAGTGTTTAGGAGCATGTTTCGGGCCAATTGGAGTCTGCCGGCACCCATTTGTACGGACATTTTTTTGGATCATATAATTGGAAATCAGAGGTTGGAGTTCGGGACAGAGGCAAGCCTGCAAAGTGAATGGGATGGATCAGAGGTGAAATTTGACTAAGTGTCAGGGGCAACATTTTTCAATTGTTCCTCCAGAAAGTGTTTAGGAGCATGTTTCGGGCCATTTGGAGTCTGCTGGCACCCATTTGTACGGACTTTTTTTGGATCTCATAGTTGGAGTTCGGCTCAGAGCCAAGCCTGCAAAGTGAATGGGATGGATCAGAGGTGAAATTTGACTAAGTGTCAGGGGCAACATTTTTCAATTGTTCCTCCAGAAAGTGTTTAGGAGCATGTTTCGGGCCATTTGGAGTCTGCTGGCACCCATTTGTACGGACTTTTTTTTGGATCTCATAGTTGGAGTTCGGCTCAGAGCCAAGCCTGCAAAGTGAATGGGATGGATCAGAGGTGAAATTTGACTAAGTGTTAGGGGCAACATTTTTCAATTGTTCCTCCAGAAAGTGTTTAGGAGCATGTTTCGGGCCAATTGGAGTCTGCCGGCACCCATTTGTACGGACATTTTTTTGGATCATATAATTGGAAATCAGAGGTTGGAGTTCGGGACAGAGGCAAGCCTGCAAAGTGAATGGGATGGATCAGAGGTGAAATTTGACTAAGTGTCAGGGGCAACATTTTTCAATTGTTCCTCCAGAAAGTGTTTAGGAGCATGTTTCGGGCCATTTGGAGTCTGCTGGCACCCATTTGTACGGACTTTTTTTGGATCTCATAGTTGGAGTTCGGCTCAGAGCCAAGCCTGCAAAGTGAATGGGATGGATCAGAGGTGAAATTTGACTAAGTGTCAGGGGCAACATTTTTCAATTGTTCCTCCAGAAAGTGTTTAGGAGCATGTTTCGGGCCATTTGGAGTCTGCTGGCACCCATTTGTACGGACTTTTTTTTGGATCTCATAGTTGGAGTTCGGGTCAGAGGCAAGCCTGCAAAGTGAATGGGATGGATCAGAGGTGAAATTTGACTAAGTGTCAGGGGCAACATTTTTCAATTGTTCCTCCAGAAAGTGTTTAGGAGCATGTTTCGGGCCATTTGGAGTCTGCTGGCACCCATTTGTACGGACTTTTTTTTGGATCTCATAGTTGGAGTTCGGGTCAGAGGCAAGCCTGCAAAGTGAATGGGATGGATCAGAGGTGAAATTTGACTAAGTGTCAGGGGCAACATTTTTCAATTGTTCCTCCAGAAAGTGTTTAGGAGCATGTTTCGGGCCATTTGGAGTCTGCTGGCACCCATTTGTACGGACTTTTTTTTGGATCTCATAGTTGGAGTTCGGCTCAGAGCCAAGCCTGCAAAGTGAATGGGATGGATCAGAGGTGAAATTTGACTAAGTGTTAGGGGCAACATTTTTCAATTGTTCCTCCAGAAAGTGTTTAGGAGCATGTTTCGGGCCAATTGGAGTCTGCCGGCACCCATTTGTACGGACATTTTTTTGGATCATATAATTGGAAATCAGAGGTTGGAGTTCGGGACAGAGGCAAGCCTGCAAAGTGAATGGGATGGATCAGAGGTGAAATTTGACTAAGTGTCAGGGGCAACATTTTTCAATTGTTCCTCCAGAAAGTGTTTAGGAGCATGTTTCGGGCCATTTGGAGTCTGCTGGCACCCATTTGTACGGACTTTTTTTTGGATCTCATAGTTGGAGTTCGGGTCAGAGGCAAGCCTGCAAAGTGAATGGGATGGATCAGAGGTGAAATTTGACTAAGTGTCAGGGGCAACATTTTTCAATTGTTCCTCCAGAAAGTGTTTAGGAGCATGTTTCGGGCCATTTGGAGTCTGCTGGCACCCATTTGTACGGACTTTTTTTTGGATCTCATAGTTGGAGTTCGGCTCAGAGCCAAGCCTGCAAAGTGAATGGGATGGATCAGAGGTGAAATTTGACTAAGTGTTAGGGGCAACATTTTTCAATTGTTCCTCCAGAAAGTGTTTAGGAGCATGTTTCGGGCCAATTGGAGTCTGCCGGCACCCATTTGTACGGACATTTTTTTGGATCATATAATTGGAAATCAGAGGTTGGAGTTCGGGACAGAGGCAAGCCTGCAAAGTGAATGGGATGGATCAGAGGTGAAATTTGACTAAGTGTCAGGGGCAACATTTTTCAATTGTTCCTCCAGAAAGTGTTTAGGAGCATGTTTCGGGCCATTTGGAGTCTGCTGGCACCCATTTGTACGGACTTTTTTTGGATCTCATAGTTGGAGTTCGGCTCAGAGCCAAGCCTGCAAAGTGAATGGGATGGATCAGAGGTGAAATTTGACTAAGTGTCAGGGGCAACATTTTTCAATTGTTCCTCCAGAAAGTGTTTAGGAGCATGTTTCGGGCCATTTGGAGTCTGCTGGCACCCATTTGTACGGACTTTTTTTTGGATCTCATAGTTGGAGTTCGGCTCAGAGCCAAGCCTGCAAAGTGAATGGGATGGATCAGAGGTGAAATTTGACTAAGTGTTAGGGGCAACATTTTTCAATTGTTCCTCCAGAAAGTGTTTAGGAGCATGTTTCGGGCCAATTGGAGTCTGCCGGCACCCATTTGTACGGACATTTTTTTGGATCATATAATTGGAAATCAGAGGTTGGAGTTCGGGACAGAGGCAAGCCTGCAAAGTGAATGGGATGGATCAGAGGTGAAATTTGACTAAGTGTCAGGGGCAACATTTTTCAATTGTTCCTCCAGAAAGTGTTTAGGAGCATGTTTCGGGCCATTTGGAGTCTGCTGGCACCCATTTGTACGGACTTTTTTTGGATCTCATAGTTGGAGTTCGGCTCAGAGCCAAGCCTGCAAAGTGAATGGGATGGATCAGAGGTGAAATTTGACTAAGTGTCAGGGGCAACATTTTTCAATTGTTCCTCCAGAAAGTGTTTAGGAGCATGTTTCGGGCCATTTGGAGTCTGCTGGCACCCATTTGTACGGACTTTTTTTTGGATCTCATAGTTGGAGTTCGGCTCAGAGCCAAGCCTGCAAAGTGAATGGGATGGATCAGAGGTGAAATTTGACTAAGTGTTAGGGGCAACATTTTTCAATTGTTCCTCCAGAAAGTGTTTAGGAGCATGTTTCGGGCCAATTGGAGTCTGCCGGCACCCATTTGTACGGACATTTTTTTGGATCATATAATTGGAAATCAGAGGTTGGAGTTCGGGACAGAGGCAAGCCTGCAAAGTGAATGGGATGGATCAGAGGTGAAATTTGACTAAGTGTCAGGGGCAACATTTTTCAATTGTTCCTCCAGAAAGTGTTTAGGAGCATGTTTCGGGCCATTTGGAGTCTGCTGGCACCCATTTGTACGGACTTTTTTTGGATCTCATAGTTGGAGTTCGGCTCAGAGCCAAGCCTGCAAAGTGAATGGGATGGATCAGAGGTGAAATTTGACTAAGTGTCAGGGGCAACATTTTTCAATTGTTCCTCCAGAAAGTGTTTAGGAGCATGTTTCGGGCCATTTGGAGTCTGCTGGCACCCATTTGTACGGACTTTTTTTTGGATCTCATAGTTGGAGTTCGGGTCAGAGGCAAGCCTGCAAAGTGAATGGGATGGATCAGAGGTGAAATTTGACTAAGTGTCAGGGGCAACATTTTTCAATTGTTCCTCCAGAAAGTGTTTAGGAGCATGTTTCGGGCCATTTGGAGTCTGCTGGCACCCATTTGTACGGACTTTTTTTTGGATCTCATAGTTGGAGTTCGGGTCAGAGGCAAGCCTGCAAAGTGAATGGGATGGATCAGAGGTGAAATTTGACTAAGTGTCAGGGGCAACATTTTTCAATTGTTCCTCCAGAAAGTGTTTAGGAGCATGTTTCGGGCCATTTGGAGTCTGCTGGCACCCATTTGTACGGACTTTTTTTTGGATCTCATAGTTGGAGTTCGGCTCAGAGCCAAGCCTGCAAAGTGAATGGGATGGATCAGAGGTGAAATTTGACTAAGTGTTAGGGGCAACATTTTTCAATTGTTCCTCCAGAAAGTGTTTAGGAGCATGTTTCGGGCCAATTGGAGTCTGCCGGCACCCATTTGTACGGACATTTTTTTGGATCATATAATTGGAAATCAGAGGTTGGAGTTCGGGACAGAGGCAAGCCTGCAAAGTGAATGGGATGGATCAGAGGTGAAATTTGACTAAGTGTCAGGGGCAACATTTTTCAATTGTTCCTCCAGAAAGTGTTTAGGAGCATGTTTCGGGCCATTTGGAGTCTGCTGGCACCCATTTGTACGGACTTTTTTTTGGATCTCATAGTTGGAGTTCGGGTCAGAGGCAAGCCTGCAAAGTGAATGGGATGGATCAGAGGTGAAATTTGACTAAGTGTCAGGGGCAACATTTTTCAATTGTTCCTCCAGAAAGTGTTTAGGAGCATGTTTCGGGCCATTTGGAGTCTGCTGGCACCCATTTGTACGGACTTTTTTTTGGATCTCATAGTTGGAGTTCGGCTCAGAGCCAAGCCTGCAAAGTGAATGGGATGGATCAGAGGTGAAATTTGACTAAGTGTTAGGGGCAACATTTTTCAATTGTTCCTCCAGAAAGTGTTTAGGAGCATGTTTCGGGCCAATTGGAGTCTGCCGGCACCCATTTGTACGGACATTTTTTTGGATCATATAATTGGAAATCAGAGGTTGGAGTTCGGGACAGAGGCAAGCCTGCAAAGTGAATGGGATGGATCAGAGGTGAAATTTGACTAAGTGTCAGGGGCAACATTTTTCAATTGTTCCTCCAGAAAGTGTTTAGGAGCATGTTTCGGGCCATTTGGAGTCTGCTGGCACCCATTTGTACGGACTTTTTTTGGATCTCATAGTTGGAGTTCGGCTCAGAGCCAAGCCTGCAAAGTGAATGGGATGGATCAGAGGTGAAATTTGACTAAGTGTCAGGGGCAACATTTTTCAATTGTTCCTCCAGAAAGTGTTTAGGAGCATGTTTCGGGCCATTTGGAGTCTGCTGGCACCCATTTGTACGGACTTTTTTTTGGATCTCATAGTTGGAGTTCGGCTCAGAGCCAAGCCTGCAAAGTGAATGGGATGGATCAGAGGTGAAATTTGACTAAGTGTTAGGGGCAACATTTTTCAATTGTTCCTCCAGAAAGTGTTTAGGAGCATGTTTCGGGCCAATTGGAGTCTGCCGGCACCCATTTGTACGGACATTTTTTTGGATCATATAATTGGAAATCAGAGGTTGGAGTTCGGGACAGAGGCAAGCCTGCAAAGTGAATGGGATGGATCAGAGGTGAAATTTGACTAAGTGTCAGGGGCAACATTTTTCAATTGTTCCTCCAGAAAGTGTTTAGGAGCATGTTTCGGGCCATTTGGAGTCTGCTGGCACCCATTTGTACGGACTTTTTTTGGATCTCATAGTTGGAGTTCGGCTCAGAGCCAAGCCTGCAAAGTGAATGGGATGGATCAGAGGTGAAATTTGACTAAGTGTCAGGGGCAACATTTTTCAATTGTTCCTCCAGAAAGTGTTTAGGAGCATGTTTCGGGCCATTTGGAGTCTGCTGGCACCCATTTGTACGGACTTTTTTTTGGATCTCATAGTTGGAGTTCGGCTCAGAGCCAAGCCTGCAAAGTGAATGGGATGGATCAGAGGTGAAATTTGACTAAGTGTTAGGGGCAACATTTTTCAATTGTTCCTCCAGAAAGTGTTTAGGAGCATGTTTCGGGCCAATTGGAGTCTGCCGGCACCCATTTGTACGGACATTTTTTTGGATCATATAATTGGAAATCAGAGGTTGGAGTTCGGGACAGAGGCAAGCCTGCAAAGTGAATGGGATGGATCAGAGGTGAAATTTGACTAAGTGTCAGGGGCAACATTTTTCAATTGTTCCTCCAGAAAGTGTTTAGGAGCATGTTTCGGGCCATTTGGAGTCTGCTGGCACCCATTTGTACGGACTTTTTTTGGATCTCATAGTTGGAGTTCGGCTCAGAGCCAAGCCTGCAAAGTGAATGGGATGGATCAGAGGTGAAATTTGACTAAGTGTCAGGGGCAACATTTTTCAATTGTTCCTCCAGAAAGTGTTTAGGAGCATGTTTCGGGCCATTTGGAGTCTGCTGGCACCCATTTGTACGGACTTTTTTTTGGATCTCATAGTTGGAGTTCGGGTCAGAGGCAAGCCTGCAAAGTGAATGGGATGGATCAGAGGTGAAATTTGACTAAGTGTCAGGGGCAACATTTTTCAATTGTTCCTCCAGAAAGTGTTTAGGAGCATGTTTCGGGCCATTTGGAGTCTGCTGGCACCCATTTGTACGGACTTTTTTTTGGATCTCATAGTTGGAGTTCGGGTCAGAGGCAAGCCTGCAAAGTGAATGGGATGGATCAGAGGTGAAATTTGACTAAGTGTCAGGGGCAACATTTTTCAATTGTTCCTCCAGAAAGTGTTTAGGAGCATGTTTCGGGCCATTTGGAGTCTGCTGGCACCCATTTGTACGGACATTTTTTTGGATCATATAATTGGATCTCATAGTTGGAGCTCGGGTCAGAGGCAGGCCTGCAAAGTGAATGGGATGGATCAGCGGTGACATTTGTGAACATCAATCTGTTTTTTCAAACTCTACAAAGTTTTAAATTGTAGAATTGGATGGATTCTTTTTGTCCAAACAAAAAAGCGATTTTTGTAAGCACTGCAAATTTCTGTTGAAATCATTGCAATTTAAAACATTTTGCCTTTTTTTTTGAAGCTCAGCTATGGGATGGCAATAAATTCAAACGGTTTATCAAGTACAGGCCTTGCTATATAAATTGTCTTGACATTGACAGAACCATTATCCCTTTCTTTGAATTAATGTATTCAGAAACAGTCTCTCACTTCTGTTAAATGCTGTCCATCTTCCCTTTCAGAACTGCTTATCAGAGCTCGGCATACATGCAGCTCTATAGGACTGCTGCACTCCCGTTGCCATGGCACCATGAGCCAGTGGGATTTGTTTGGTCTGGTCCCTGGCGGATGTGGTCTCTTGACTTCATTGAGCCCCTGACATTTGCTCCATGAGGTTGAAATCTGAAATTTTGAGTAAATGCTCATCAACTATTGGACGGACTTCCATGAAGTTTGTCTCAGACATTAATGCCCCACTTGAACTGGCTCTAGATGGACTGTTCATCTAGAGCCATCACCTGTTCAGATATTAAATTGTCCAGTACTTTGTTTTATGATAATAAAAAAAGTGATGATATTCCTGTTTATTTATATTCCTTTATTTACTGCTATTTAGCATGCTGACAGGTGAAACTAAAGATGAGGACCATGGTAAATATTACATGTGCTGAACATCAGCATGTTAGCATTTTCACTATTTGCATGCTGATGTTAGCAGTTCGCTGAAAGTACTGCTGTACCTAAATATTGCCTCTTAGAGCCAATAGCTCGGCTAAAGAGTGTTAATTTTGTATATAATGAAACACTCCTAACATCTTGTGATTTGGTCTTCTGTCAGGAAAGATTAAACCGTGCCAGTGTTCAGCGATTAAAGGGTAACTACGCCAATTTTACATATAAAGTCTGTTGAGAGGTCTTTGGGAGGACTACTGCATATGTGAAAAAAAGTAGTTTATATCATCTTTTGGCTCCAGAGGAAGTTGCATGTAATCTAATAGAGTACCTCCAATGATGTCACTCAGTTGGTAAGTTGCATCTTGGGTAATGTAGCTACCAGGTTTTGAAAAGGAAGAAGAACATGTGGAATGAAAGAGGTGATATGTCTGGTTCTGCTGTATCGATTTTGTTCATTTGTTTTTAAACTGACCTTAATGAGTCCAACAGTGTTATAGAAGTGAAATGCTAGACCAGTGGACTGCTTTTCAAAATCTGACGCCTACTACCCACAACGCAACATAGCCAATGAGAGACATCACTGTAGGCAGCTTTCCCTGGAGCCACAAATGGTTTTACTTTTTCACGTATGCAGTGGTGGTTACCCTTTAGTGGATGTTTTTGTTTAGTTTATCTGCCAGTAAAAGAAAAAAAATATGATTCTACATTAAGTTTCCTACAGCGTTAATCTCACAAACAGTATGTCTGCTGCTGGAGTTCACACAGCCTTTTAAATCACAGAGAATGCAAAATCTGGCAACATTTTGGCAATCTAGGCAGAACTTTGATGTATGAACCAAAACAAAACAGTGTGACAACACAAAAAAATCTGTTATCTCTCCTCTGCATATACACTGTGACTAATTGGGAAGGTGAATATGTATTTCAAGTGGCAGGAACAGAGCAGGAGAACTCAGCAGTGACGGCTGCTGGGTAGGTGATGAATCACTGCCTTGATGTGACATAAGAGGCTTTTATCCAGATCGGACTGAAACGAGACACAGCATAAAGAAAATGATCAGTAACATCATCATGGTGCAGGAAAACAGACCAAATTTTGTGCAAGCTCATGACCCTAGAAAAAGGAAATGTCATGCCACTTAATGGAGCAAAAGCAAGGCAAAGTATAAACTGGAACAAACACAGCTCAGCTTCTCTGTTCTATAGAGCAATTACATAAGAGACTTCCGGAGAACAACTTTGAATTGCGGTGTACTTTGAAATATGATTAAACAATCACTCTGGCAATTGCACCTCACTTAAATTGAACTTCTCAGGATGTCAAAATTACATTTGAATGAGTCACAAAAGAGCCCATAGCACTAAAGATACAGTACAAGCTCCCCTGAGAGGTATGGGCTGAAGCAAATTGCAGTTCACCGCTCATGTAATTACTTTTCTAGATGAGACACATAACAACTCTGCTGCCAGCACTTATATATGCGCAGTGTTCAAGGAAGGTGTAAGGAAAGTTCACTTTTTGAAAGCAGAATTTGTCAAAATGTCATAAAAAAAATAGCTTGCACCAAGAATATTTAACTAACAAAAGAGAAGAAATTCATTTTGACGTGCCATTATGCATTT
The DNA here is from genome assembly GCF_040436345.1 of Pagrus major. Lineage (NCBI taxonomy): Eukaryota > Metazoa > Chordata > Actinopteri > Spariformes > Sparidae > Pagrus > Pagrus major. The sequence goes on along the minus strand of NC_133234.1, from coordinate 17,985,241 downwards.
TCTTCCCACCATAAATATCTACTCTGACCTCTTACACATTAAATCAAATATAAAAAAGACTGTTTAAAAAGCCTTGAGCCCTTATGAGGCCCTTGACATCCTTGAGACGCTGGTCTGGGACGTGCTAGCTTAGCACAGGAACTTGAGGTTAGCAGTTAGCCTCTACCAAAAGAGGAGAAATGCAAGCTGTAATGCAAAAGTTGTCTTATTCACATGTTGTTGTCTCCACCAATTGTACACATCAAAGTGTGTTTGCATATGTGAAAAGTGGTATAAATGTCATGTTTCAGTTTGTGTTTCTGTGATTTCCAGTTTTATTTTGAATGTTTTGCCCTCATGTGTCGTGCGTTGCTTTTCCATTTCCTCCCTTTGTGTGAATTTCTGGCTCTTTTTGTGTGTCCACCTGTGTCTTGTTTGTAATCAGCCCTTCTGTGTATGTAGTCTGTGTGCTCCCTGGTGTCTTTGTCAGTTCGTCTGAGCCTGTTGTATTTCCGAAAACCTGTTTCCTCTGAGAACGGCTTGTTTATTCAGTTATGGACAAAATAAATATTTATACGTTTTTTATTATTACCTCATTAATATTGTGAATATTAAAAACGAATTTAAATTTCTTCTCCAAAACTACATAGCGCCCCTTTCAAATAAAGACATTTTAAAAAATGGTTAAAATGAAAACATTTATATAATTATATATTATTATATAATTAATTTTAATTTTTATGTAATTATTTATTTAATATTGACTAAAATGGTTTTCCATAGTGGAGTAGCATAAAACAGAAATAAAAAATAAAGTACAAGTGCCTCAAAATTGCACCTAAGTACAGCACATGAGTAAATATACTTCGTTACTTTCCACCACTGAGTAGAATATAATTGTGTATTTCCCTGTTGTGTCCACTATAATAGATTTAAAGCGCCATCCTAACATCGTTACTGAGCATGCAGGAAAACAAATTCATACATCACACATGAGATTTTCGCCAGCAGACCTGTCATTGGTGGTCACCAGCTCAGCATGGACACACACACACACTCACACTCACACACACACACTCTCTCTCTCACACACACACTCACAGAGCAACAGCTGCAGCGGGCAGCAGCATGTCCTGCTGGCTGAAGGAAACAGCGCAACACAGAGACGCATCTGTGGCTTCAAGAGAAGATTTATTCTCTGACTCTTCTTCATTTCTTCCACTTGTGACTTCTTGCCTCTGGTTTGGGGATGGCAGCAACAGCAGCAGCAGCATCAGCAGCTGCAGCCTCGACAGATTCAGGACACAGGAGCAACAAGATAACCCCCGAGGTGCTGCAGGAGATGCTCCAGTACTACAACCTGAGCCGCCAGGAGTTCATCAGCACCTACAACATCCAGCCGCTCGTCTACATCCCCGAGTTGCCCTACAGCGCCAAGACCACCTTCGTCATCATGTACATGGTGATCTTCGCCATGGCCCTGGCTGGGAATAGTTTGGTCATCTACATAGTTGTGAAGAAGCGCGCGTTTCAGACGGCGACGGACATTTTCATCTGCTCCCTGGCGGTCAGCGACCTGCTCATCACTTTCTTCTGCATACCTTTCACCCTGCTGCAGAACATCTCCTCTGAGTGGTTCGGAGGTGAGTTTGAAACCTTCCCAGAACTTTTAGATTTCACACTTTTAAAGACCGTGTGACGAATAAAGAAGCATTATCTACAGGGCAATAAAGTTGATTTTATTTTATTTTGAAAATTGAGTTGATATTTCGTTTATGGTTCACTGATCCAAGAAGTTCTAGTCTGTGAGTATCTGTCCAACTTCACCCAAAGTGCACAACTTTACTCTTATTTGCACTTGGGACGACTTTAAGATAAGAAATGCAAACATGTAGGCTACCTGTTGAATGAGGACGCACAGTCTTATTATTAATGCACCAATTTAAAGGTGCATCACGTAGTTTTGGAGAAGAAATCAGAAGAGAAAGATCTACATGGACTGATTTTTAGTCCTAAACAAACTAAATAAACAATCTATCTCAGTGTTCATGACTGGATAAACTGAATAAACAAACTGACCTTATAAGACAACACGATTTGTTTGTTTATATGTGGCGGACCCTGCCACCATTCCATCATCAAACAGGGGGACCTTATTTTCTTCTGAGAACAGCTTGTTTATTCAGTTATGGAAAAAATAAACATTTCTGTGTTTTATTACCTCATTAACATTCAAAATGTTAAAATCTGAGTTGTAATGTACACGCATAATACTAATGCAGTCTGTAAAATGTGTTATTTACTCTAAAAAGCAAAGTAATTATCATGTTATTGCGACTCAAAATAGCCGAGTGAGCAAAACCACAAACTCTGCAAATTACAGTATGTCGATCAGGCAACAAAACACTGATATGGACTTCCATTTCTTTTATTATTCTAACTATTTATTTCATTGCGATGGGTGTGCATTAGTCTCTAAACCTGTTTTTACACCGTGTTTTCAAAGCACTGTGACTTGTATTTTGATTTGTTTGAAAGGTGCCTTCCTATATAAATAAACTCTGATCGAGTGATATCAAGGACTTAACAAAGGGAACTGAGGGAAGCTGCAGCAGGAGCTGACAGCTCTAAATGTCAGATTGAGCCCTCGGGTCTCCTGAAGGGTTAGAAATAATAGAAACCACAGGTTGTTTTTGTTTTTTTTATTTAGTCACAAACCTGAGGCGACCACCAGCAGGTGGTCAGCCCCAAATCTGTGCCACTAGAGCACTCAATGCATTGATGATTGCACAACTCTGACGCATTTTTACAGGCTCTTTCTTTTATTTGTTTTTTACAAGATGCACTTTCTAGCTTTTGTTTAAGCCAACAAAAACCAAGCAACTGGCAATATAATGAACACTGATGCAACTGTAGCCTTATGTATTGCATTGCAAGGCTCTTCTGTTAATATGATGGACACCTGACTTTATACTATACTCTTCTAAAAGCACCAGAAAGGAATTTTTCTCCAAAGAGTCTTCTGAACGTCAGCAGAAAATAAGCTTTTACAGATGAAATATTATTACATGGCCAATATCTGTAACACCATCCTCTGGTACACACAAGGACACTGTATATAGATATGCACTTAACATCACAGAACAGCTGACGTGCGGCGTATCGTAGCAATAGAAGCTCAGCTCAAAGCATGCGCTCCTATTAAAATGCAGTCACAATTAGTTTCAGGAAGAAATATTTTTGTTGGTCAGTGTCACCAGGGTTTCAGCTCTGTCCTTCCTCTGTCCTTCGTTAGCTGAGAAGTGTGTGTCATGACTGTGTTCGAGTGTTATCAGGGATGGTGATTCTGTCGTTTCAATTAAACCTCGCAGGCAGGGTCGTGGTCGTGCACCTCCTACTTTTTGTTACCAGGCACGTGCTAGATTTACTATATATTGTCACGTGTGTAGACAATATGAGGTTTTTGTAAGTGTTTGTGTCTGTTGCTTATCTTTTCTTTATATTGAGAACGTTTGCACTCTCTGTTGGTGACTTATAATGAGCGAGACGATGTAGTTTACTGAGTGGTTTTGCGCAAATCTAAATGTTTTTTTACTGTCTATGGTGGACAGAACCACTGTGATGTCACCCACAGGTTTCTGAAGAGCCAGAGTTAAGCAAGTGGTAAGTGGTGCAGGGTGTATGACTGTCTAGCTCCCAGATAATCAAAAAAATGGGCGAAGAGGTGGAGCGTGGGTGGAGCTGAAGCGAGTCTATTAACCTAGCTCGAAGCTGCCAAGCTAGACAAGGCTAACAAACCATCAGTGTTCACTCTCATAGAGATTTATCTCTTGTGTGAGTTCGATCTCTGAATCATCCGTGCTTATTTGAGTTAGTTGCGTGAGTTTGACTGCAGGTTTACAACCGGCATCGAAGGCGTGTGCGTCTGTGTTTTTTGTTCAGTTTTGTTTCTGACCAAAGTCAGCACTCACCAGACACTCAGTTTCTTTTTTGTTATCCTGCTGTCTTTTCTTTCTCCCATCTGTTCTCTGTACATTCATCAAGCAAAGTACATTTCCCCTCCAATTCAGCAGTCAAATAGAGAATTACAGTACACTGCAGTGGATTTTGGCAACTCCACACTCACTGCTGAAGAAATTGAGAGGCGAGATTGAAGATAAATCCACTTCTCAATCCCAGAAGTTTATAAAACAGACTCTGTCCTGTCCTCGACTCCGGGTGTTTATTCTTCCAGAGGCTCTGGGCTCCCTGCTGTCTCCTCCAGAGCTCGCCGGTCTGCTGTTGCTCGATAATGCAAGACACTGGTGTCTGTGACTGGAGAAATAAGCTATAGAGACCAAAACTGTGTTCGTGCCAGGCTGTAAACAGCCCCGGAGGTTGACATTTGGTCTAAGACTGTGATATGAAAGAGCCAAGAGAGTTAACTGAGCTGATCCCCAGGGGGAGACAGCTATTACACAGGACAGCGAACCCCAGGCCTTGTTCAGAGGACCTGAGGGGCCTTCTATATGATATTAGTAGATCACTGATATAGTGGAGTGAGATTATTAAAAGCCTTATCGCCAAAGAGAAGTCAGTGAGGTGACGTCCACACCGAAGTGACAGCTTTCCTCTGCTCCCTGTCGAACAAAAGGAGTGATGTGAACTGAAATAGACATGCCTGATTATCTCTGCTGCTGCTCACTACCTCTTTGTTTCATCCCTCTGATTTTCCTACAGGGGTTCTTGTTTGCAAGACGGTGCCCTTTGTACAGACGACAGCCATAGTGACCGGCATCCTCACCATGACCTGCATCGCCATTGAGAGATACCAGGGCATTGTCTACCCGCTGAAAATGAGGAGGCAGTACTCGTCCAAAAGAGCATACAAGATGCTAGGTATTCTTTGTCTGGAAGAGTGTCTTGTTAAGCTTGTAGGAGTGGGTGTGTTTGTTTTTTTCACGTGCCTCACACGTTCACAATGGCAGCCAAATTAATACTCTGCTTCTGGGAAATTCAATTAAAGCTCCACATTAAAACTCAACAAAGGCTGAGCTACAAAGGTGTTTCACGGGGCTGAGTTGGTTGTCTCCCTGCTTGAATGGGTTTTAACCGTAATGTTTACATGTTTCTTCTTTTGCATCATTTCAAATAGAGCTGGATTAACCAATCCACTTGCTTGAGGAGCAGGTTCGCACAGAGCATTATTGAGATTTAGTAGGGGAAAGAGAAGAAAGGTTGCTCATTAGGCATTAGAGATGAAAAGAGTACTGTAAATATTATATAGGTTGCATTTTATATAGGTTAGGTATATAGTTTATCGTCACTTAGTATTGCCGATTGCATAGTCTTAAAACTCAGATATATATCTGGCTCTGGTCAAAAGTGAGAACAAAGCCAAACTGCTCTTTAATTTGCGTTCCTCTAGTACACCAGAAACCTCCCTCTTTTTCACAACCTAACATCGGCAGGTGTGGTGTTGTGTGTTAAGACCTGTGGAGCTGAAAGCAAAGAAAGGCAGAGGAACCTCACAGAGACTCATCGTGATTGGCAGCCTGTTAATTACAGGAAACATTAATTCAGTTTGCAGCTGCTTTGACTGCTGTTTTGCATTACTCACCTGCAGGTTTCTCTTTTTTGAACTTCCAGGCACCTACTGAATGTATAAAGCCGTATTCTCTGCACACAGTTTTAATCTTATCGACAGTTCGTTTGTGTTTTATCTCTCTGTATCCTGCAGGGCTGGTATGGATCGCCTCAGTGATAGTGGGTTCGCCGATGTTGTTTGTGCAACAGCTACAGGTGAGCGGTGCCCTTCAAAGCAAGCCATTATCTTGCATTTTATGTAGCCTCTTTCAGCTGTGACTGCAAAAAAACACTCTTACTGCACAGCTGAATATCAGAAATACTGATTCAGCACTGAAGAGCATAGAACTGTTGTGAAGTCAAGACTGTAAATATAAAGATCTACTTGCTTTTAAAGCCAAAGAATCAGAAAAACAGGAGAAACTGTTGTGGTAACTGAAGAGTTTTTGGACTACGACTTAGACTGCATTTGAATACCAAGCATCAGTGATTTGCATCGCTGTTTTAGTGGACTTGGCAATTTAGTCTTTGAAATAAGTTTTTCAAAACACAGAGCTGGTTTTATTCATACTGTAGTGAAATTCCTGATGATGATGTTAATTTATGCAGCTGAAAATCTTGCCAATAGATTTGAGACCAGTGTTGTGCACTTGGTATTGAAGGGATGTTGTTCTAGTTGCTGTTTGGCAGATTACTGTCTGTTGAATATTGCCTTGCATGGTCTCTCTGTCTCAGCGGACCAGATGTGGGTGTTTTCATGAATATTCTACCTATTTTGCTCATTTTGGCTGCTGCAGCAGCTTCTGTGACTGGGAGACAAATCCGGGACACAGACTGTCGCTATAATATTATTTCTCTTATCTTGCTACCCTCTCTGGCTCTAATACAAGACCCTTCAGTCCCAAGAATTGAGCAAAGATAAGATTCCACTCCACCGGCTGGTCCTGAAGCTCCGGCCCAACCAGATCATATCAAAAGCAAAAGAAAATGATATCAAATATTTGACAAAAACACCAAAACACAAAGTAAATTAGAAATCATTTTGGCCACGACTACAGAGGAGATGATGGCAGAGTGCCTGACCTCAGCACTAAATGTCACTAAGTGGTTAAGAGTGTGTATATTCAAACTTTATGTTATCTTGAGTCTGTCGATCTTCTTCTGCAATAATGTAACCTAAACATTCTTGCCAATAAAGCTTATTTGAATTTGATAGCATATCAAAAATAAAATAAAAACTCACTGTTGAGTATCATCAAAACAACGCACGTCATCATTTTTTTTATTTGATAAATGAACGATAAACAACAGAGCACGACACAAATATTTCAAAGTGGTATCAGAAGTTGCACGCCAGATTGTCCTTGATTGTTCCTCCAGGACTTAACCCTCGCCTTCCTCCCTCTCAAGGTGAAGTACGACTTCTTGTACGATCACTACCACGTGTGCTGTCAGGAGAGTTGGCGCTCTGTGACTCACAGGCAGGCGTACACCACCTTCATCATGGTGGCTCTTTTCCTGCTCCCTTTGGCAGCCATGCTGTTCCTCTACACCCGCATCGGCATCGAGCTGTGGATCCGCAAGAGGGTGGGCGACTCCTCGGTCCTCAACACCATGAACCACAGAGAGATCAATAAGATCTCGAGGTAGGTTACACAGCAGAGACACATCCAGACGTATTAATATTTGTGTATTCTCAACACATACAAATATTTAGTATATAAGCATAATCTCCTCACAGGGTATTTTTGGCTTCTTTTTCTGAATTCCAATTAAAACAGTTGTAAGTGTTTGCAATTGGGAAGCCAGTGAGGGATCACATCCTTGTTGTTGTATTAGCAACTCCCGCTGGTGAAGGGGATTGAGCACTGCTCGCATCGTGTTTCCTACCAACAGTTAATGTTGGTCGGTTGAACAGTTGAGTTTAGATTGTCATTATGTGTATACATTATGTATGAATTGTGGTAGGCCGGGGAAAAATCTTCATCTTTGTGGTCCTATAGACCCATCCATCCAACTTGACCTCCAGTTTGCTTGAGTTTAAGAGGAACAAATGACATGATTTTGTGATATCATGAGTATTTTCTAAGACAGACGTCCAGTATGCAAATTACACCCCATCTAACAAAAAAAAGGCAGGGAAAGGAAAGTCCAAGGAAAAAACTCGAGAGATAAGAAACTGAAGACAAACCAGAAGCCACTGAGATTCAAACACAAAGGACACACAAGGACTGGGTTAACGGGCACAGGAACACAGGAGACACAGACGAACCAACAAAGAGTGAGGGGAAAACACAGGCTAAAATACACTGGAATGATTAACTAAAGGAAGACAGGTACACAGAAAAAGGGCAGGAAAAAGACAAAGACAAGAAGCAGAACACAAGGATATATTTATAAATCAAACACAAAAACAACTAAGCAAAAACCCAAACCATGACAGATTAATGTTGTCTGACTACTGTGCACTTTTACAGAATAATTACAGAAAAATTACATCTTTGATTTCTAATACCTTCACCTCCTACAGGAAAAAGAAAAGAGCCGTCAAAATGATGCTCACCATCGTTCTGCTGTTCACCGTCTGCTGGGCCCCTTTCCACACGGTCCACATGCTGTTTGAGTACTGTAAGTATTGCTGGAGTCATACACATACACATTTCACCTCACCTTGCTTTCAGTGCTGTTTATTCATCTAGTTGAGTTGGATTGTGAGCTGTAGTTTCCCAGGTGAACACACCAACCTCTTGGGCTGTCATAAGCTGCAGTGTCTCTGGGCTAGATAGTACCTGTCCGCTCTGTCTTGCCCAGAGACACTCTAGCAGCGGAGGACAACAAGGTCTGTGGATTATCCTGAGTAACCAAGTCATGATTTCTGGAAAGAGACATTGCTGTTAGGTTTTTTATTTTTGGCACTTTGAGTACATCTCTACAGTCAATATCCCCAAAACTGCACCAAACCAGTTTAGATGGATAAATAGCATTACAGGCAAGAGGGAAAGTGTGTTTGATTTTGGAGTGAACTGTCCCTTTCAGCGCACATTGCCATAATTCGAAGTCTCTGTCAAGTTAATCATTTTGACTTCTGTCTCTTGTCCAGATGACCTGGAGAACAAATACGACGGAGTCACACTTAACATGATCATCGCCATCGTTCAGGCCATCGGCTTCTTCAACAGCTTCAACAATCCCATCGTCTACGCCTTCATGAACGAGAACTTCAAGAAGAGCTGCGTCTCCACCCTCTCCCAATGCATCCGAAAACGCAACCAGCAGGGCCGCGCTGCGGTGGCGCCCAGGCTGAGCGTGCAGTTCGTCAAACCCCAGAGTAGAGAGGCCTTCCTCCAATCAGATGAAGATAACAGCTCAAAGCAGAACTCGGCAGAGAAAGCTCCTGGAAGTTCCTCGCATGGAGAGAGCTCGCTGGAAATAATTGGCTTGGGTGAAAAAATCTCCACCATCCAAACAGAACTCCCGGCAAACACCTCCTCTCAGGTCAAATGAGGAGGAACAGGCTCAAGGTTCAGGTGTTTATCTGTTGAACTTTACTCTCCTGTTTGCTGCCACTACCAGCTACAGATGTGTAGGATGCAATTATCACAGCTGCTGTTCAAACGCTTAAAAAGTCCAATAGCTTGAAGGCATCTCTGTGGGGCCAGTAGTGAGAGTGTTTGTTTCATTCTGGTAAGGAGAGCAGCAGCATGGAAGGAAGCAAAGGTCCAAAAAGAGGCAATTTTTCTTTAAAGCCTGCCCTGGTCAGACAATAAAACAGCAGGTTTTCATGTGAAGCACAAAAAAAGTTTCTGTTGAATGTCTCTGCAGGACATTCAACCTCTCAGAAGGAACCATGGTCAATCTCATCCTAAATGGGCACGGACTGTTACCGATGGAAACCGTCTGGAAACACTTGACTTAACAGAGCCACACTTTCAGCAAAGCATGACCGAGATGATGCCTCTGCTTTCACTGCGCGGCTAAATGTGCACTCAGCTCACACAAAATGACTCCGTTGCAAACCTTTATTTTCTTAGTGAGACCTGTTTTTTACCGTGAAGGCTCTTGGACGTTTTTGTTGCTTTTTAAATCTTTCAGATCAGAGAATGAAATACATCTTACTAGTTTTCGGTTCAACAGCTTAATTATTTTGTGGTTTATTTTGAATTTTTGCTGCTTAACTGAGAAGGAGGAACCTGCAAGCACAGTGCAGTTTGGTAAAGATTGAAATAGAGGAGCACATATCGAGTTAAATGCACTTCACGCAGCCCTTAAATTATTGTACAGGGGACAAAATGGTGTTTTTAATGTTACTAAATGGTGTTGTGGACAATATTTTTGTAATGTTGATGTCTTAACGCGACTCCAGTGAATGTAATCATTTTGTTGTATATTTTAAGGTTGTTACACATTCTGTATTTATATGTTCGGTAATGGCAGCTTGGCTTTTATTCATGGTTCTGTGCAGATTGTTGATTTCAAAGATGTTTTCAGTTCGAAGATGAAATAATCACTTGTTTAAAGTAATCGTCTTTCTTTTTAAATGCAGATCAGAATATATTTATATTGAATAAAATGAACAATTACAACTTGTTTCCTTGTTTTCAGCACACGTTGCGTTAAATTCAATTGAGGCCTGAACATTATGTTTCACTTTATAATAAAACAAGGCGCTCCCTGTGGTTATTCCTACTTTTTTCAACCCTCCCCCCCAATATCTCGAACATTATAGTTCATTCCCAAGAAGTCTTGACACTTGAGGTGACTGCCGTTTAAAAACTGACTGGCAGACAGTCAATGATTCTGGCCTTCGACTCGAAAATTTCTTCCCCATGATTTTCTGGTTCATTTATTTGTATTACATTATATACATTATTACATTATTATATGAAAAGGCTTCGTACAGTATGGGAAATCTTAACCTCAATGAACCGCTGCTGATCTGAATCTTTACAGAAAAGACAAACTGAACATTGAGGAAGTGGATCTTACAGTGTGAATGAAAAGTCATTTTTGGTAAACTGCAATGCTAAGAAACAAACAGTTCATATTATACTGCAAAACAAAAACACATCATGTCTACTTCATGATTAGGAGGTAATCTTTCTCAAGTTTGCCAAGAACTTCACGGAGTTCAGTGCCATTGCAGCGAGGAAACGTATAATTAAGTAACATCCTAATAACAGAGGAAACACTGTTTTACAAACAAGTAAAAAAGCAGTAAAGAACAATTGTTTAAAGCTTCTTAAGTTTTTTGTAATCTCCTCCTTCAATTGAAATAAAAAGCAATCCCACTATCTCTTACACGCCAACGAACTTACTTTGTAAAATAAAATGCAACGTTCATACAGTCTGTGGCATCAGCAGAAAAAGAAGACACAATCCTAAAGGAAAGTGACACTCCGGCAGGCACTTCTGTATTTGCTGAAGATGATCTTAAGATGTCCTTAGACAGCAGGCTGCGTCTTTCATCAATGCTATGTGATCAGAGGTATATGGAAGTCTGCATTGTCGAAGAGGAGAGGCCTTTTGACTGGAGAGGGATCCTTTTCGGCCTTGTGGAGGAGTTTAAACAGCCCTGTTCCGATATTCATTGGGATCCCCATAATGATGCACTCCGACACGCCTGAAACAGGAACACAGGAAATGTTGACAACCGGTTCGATCGAAGGTTTGAGTGCTATTTCACTACAGAGATGAAGCTTACCACAGACAGAATCCTTCTGTCCGAAGTAGGCGGCGTCGAAGAGATGATCAGCTGTTTTTTCGAAGGAGGCCAGCATGAGGACGCTCTCCTTCATTTTGGCCAAACCGAACCTGGTGATTCCCAGAATCTCCCCCTGCATGGACGGACGACAGTACACACACGGGTGAAATTACCTCTAACTACATCGAAACTACGAGGACGTGCTTCAAGGTTTCTACTGGTCACACCTTGTAGGACATGAGATCTGCCAGAAGCATGACGTGACGCCGGTCGATGCTCATTCCATGGTTCACCATGGTGTACTGAATCTCGTTGATGATGGTGGATCTGGCAGCCTCAATACCCAGAGTCTTCTCAACCTAGAAAAATACATGGAAAAGTCCCCGCAATCAATAAAGAAATCAGTCACATCAGTTCAGGTAGGTAACTGTGTTTTCTACCGTAAAGGTTCAACTTGTAATCATTTGTAGTTGGGGTGGGCTACATTTCAAAAATCACACAGAGCCACCAGCTCCCATGGATATACTTGAAATTGAGATAAAATCTACTTGCAGCCTTCACTGACATTGCTGAATGCTCCACTCAGCAGCAATAAGAACTTTCTAACAGCCCACTCGCTTTCTTATCAGACTACAGCGCGAGTATGACCTCCGTGAAGCAGCCCAGCAAACTCCTGCTAGTGAAGGCCTTTAACCTGCTATGAAATCAATTGGTTTCTGTCAGACGCTGAAACAAACCGGAGAGAAAATGTGAGCAAGGCTGTGAAACACTAATCAGAGATTCAGATTCAACAGAAGTCTGCTGGTAAGAACAAGAGGGGACATCTGGCAATGTTTGTCATGACGGTCGCCTTAGTCATTACCACACGAGGATGGGGGAAAAACACTGTTTGCGTTTCTGTAAAGTAATCAAAATCGTCTTGGGCCTCACAAAGCCCGGGATGCAGCGGCAATGCACCTGCAAAGAGTGTCGGGGGGAGCATTTGAATGCGAGAGGCTATTCGTTGCATTAAATTGGCTACAACCGCGCAAGGGAAAAGGTCACAACTGCTGGTTTGTTTATGTTCGTTTTACTATTAGTGCCCAAAGGGCTAAATTGTCATTTTTAGCGTGTAGGTTGCTAGTTTGTTCTGATTTTAAATTCTATCCACCTTATTCCTATAAACATATTTTCTGTTAAAATTATTTACATAATGTCTTAAGAAATCAATTAAAATGTATTATTGGTTTCAACTAAATGAAGAAGTTGGGCGCACCACTGTAAAAAAAAAATCAGTCCGGAGACGTCTGAGCACTGTAATATGACAGAGATAATAAAATACAGTGGTAGGCTGTAAGGGTGAGGAGGCAAGGAAAGGAATCTAGGATGCACAAAGTGAAAGATGAGGAGAGCAGCTTGGCTCTGCGTCTCTTTTTCTTCCCAATCTCACCTGAACACTAAAATAGTGTCTTGCTACGACACCCTGATGTGATTGCTGCTGCACCTACAGATCCATACACACATTCTCTCACACAATCTCGTCTGTTCAGATCTGAAGTCATGTGACAGATGGAAGACATGGAACCTCAATAAACCCGCATGCGTGCCTCTAATCCAGGCTTAAAATCTCCCTCGGTAGATACCTCATACGTATTATTTGAAGTGGTCCTGCTTCCATTCACTCCGTGCGTCGCCATGACAGATCTCAGGTTGTCCCCCTCCACCAGGAGCTTGTACTTGTTCTTGCCGCTCTGTTCGTCGATGTGAATGACAGCTCGGGCGACCTCGGGGATACCTTGAACCACCACCTTTCAAGTGACAAACGAGAACATTTTTAAGCCAGGTGACCTGACAGAGGAGGATTACCCAACTGTGTAAATAACTTAGAGCAGCACAACTCCGAGTTACTGTTATTAAGTATGTAATGAGCGTAATTCATTTTGGTCTCTCTTCCTGGACATGCGAATAGGTGAACATTCACTACTGATGGCAGAAAACTCTACGAGGCGGTAAGCGGGCTGCACAATATGGTCAAAAAATCATTTTGCAGCTGTTTCGACAGATACTGCGTTTGAATCACAAATAGTAGGAATGATCATTTTTGCAAACAACTATGTAAACTGTTGCCCCCTTAAATGCAATTAATGTACTAGCGACGTTTCCAATGAATGCTCTTCTTCAGTCACATGGTGATACAAGTGAAAATATAAAAACCATCCATATCAACCTGTGATACTGTACGAGTATCTGAGTAAGCAGCATCGTTGTGCAAAAAGGTTTTCATCTATGTTCTCTCACTGTGCTGCTGACTTAAAATAAACAATGTAAGACATAGTGGAAAAATGGAGAAAAAAACAACAACTATTTTTCATCAATCAGTTTAAGCTTGTGTTTGTCTCGTGCATCCTGGCTTGTTTTTGATTTCAAACATCTTTTTCTCACCTTGGGAAGCTCCTCTTTCAAAGACTGCAGCACGTAGTACATGGAGCTTTTGCTGTTCTCTCGTGGAGACACGCACACGACCGCCTCGCCGTGCACGGCGATGTCTCCTGGCTTCACTCGTAGTTTAGACATGCAGATGGAGTAACGCACCGTTTCTGCATTAACCTGAAAAACGTCAAAGGAATCAGAGGCACGGCTACCATTACTGTTCTCACCGCACACACAAAAGCTCTAATCTATATTGTAGCACTTGAAAACCTGGTAACAATAAACTGAGAGAGCCCTCGGCTGTAACCCTCACATGAGCTGTATTATGCAGAGGAACAAAGACTGCAGTGGTGAGTCATGTCAACCCCATTATCAAGAATGAGGGTCACGGGTGCCTTTTCTATATTATGGCCAAATGCTTTGATGACTCATTTGCATCTTTGATATCTGTGACATGAACCCACTGTTTCAGTAACATAAAGGAAGCAGTGATACCTCGAGTCGCAGCAGTCTTATTCTTTCCAGGGACAATTTCACCAGAATGAGGCAGTCATCTGGTAGAAAAACCTCTTCTATGTACTCAGAAATCTGAAGAGGACAACACGAGACCTTTTCTTATCACGTCTAAGCACATCAGTTGATTAAGTGAGTAAATTATTATAAGCGTGAAGTACCTCTCCCAGAAGAGTTTTCTCAATCCTTCCCTTCACCAGCCTGGCAAAGTCAGCATCGTCCTCCACATCCAAATGAGCAGTGATGATGGGGGTGCTGAGCGGTGAGCAGAGGACTTACAATAAATTACTCTTCACACATTATTGTCATTATATATGACTTCCTACAAAGCCTGTAGTTGACTTTAAAAGATGAAAACGCTTCTTCTTTTTCTCCTCTGGCACAGGTAACATGAAGAAACATCTCTTTACTTGTATAACGTACCTAATGTTCTTGGAGGCATTGATGATCTCTTTGATGCGAGGGACACCTAGAGTGATGTTCATGGACGCGACGCCGGCAAAGTGGAAAGTTTTCAGGGTCATCTGAGTTCCAGGCTCGCCGATGCTCTGAGCACAAAGGGCCCCGACCGCTGAGCCTGGCTCCATCTGAGCTCTGGAGGAGTAAACACACGAGAAGAGAGTCTCTTAACATCCATTGTTTTCATTTAACTTACAATTAACGGAAACTTGGCAGATATTATACAAAATGATCATCATCTTAACAGCCTCAAGAGAAAGTCTGGTTTTGAAAAACACCACCCCTGCTGCCAACACATTTTAACAGACTGCTAGTGGCTCTTGGGATAGCAATGGTAGTCTGTCAGTCTCTCAAAAACTATTGGATGGACTGACATGAAATTCATTACAGATACCCATGGTTCCCATAGGAACCATTAGGAAGCCTTATGACTTTGCCGATCCACTGACTTTTTTTCTCCCTCCTCCATTAGGTTGGCATAAGTGCCTATGTCCTCAACTTTTTTCCTCTTAACTTTCTAAACCCAGAGGCGCATTTTGAACCTCCTTGTTGATAAGTGTGTCTTTGCAGCAAAAACACAGGTTTTGGGTTGGTGGGAACATAAAACAACTCTGAAATACCTTAATAACTCTTTCCAAACCAATTTCTTCCTCTCAAAAAGTACCTGTTCTGTTGAAAATAGGAAATAAATAAAACCAATGACGTAAATCTTGTACCTCATGTACTTGTCTCTGCAGGTTTCAAGGAACTTCTCCAGCTGTGTGGGAGTTACGCGGTCCAGTTGATAAAGAACTTTTGGCTGCAATAGAAAGTAGAGAGACAAGCAATTAAGTTTCATGTATAGCTGAAGGATATTGCTGCATCGGCACATTAATCCACCGTGTGTGGTGCCTACCTCGCTGGTGCCGTTGTCGTTGATGCCATACTTGTCTCTGGTCTTCTTGATCCTATCTGACATGCTCTTAATAAATTTCTTTATCTCCTACAGTTGAGGGAAGACAATTCAACAGGTTCAGGGGTCAAAAGGCTCATTCATATGTTTTAGGACAAACCTGTGTGCTGTTTGACACATGAAACACATCTCATGCAGTTGTTATTATTACAATAAAACTGTTGAGAATGCCCAGTAAGTCACAACATTACAAAAACCATCAGCAGTGCTTTAAAAAGAGCAGTCAGATGTGAAAGCGTGGATCGAAGCACACTGACAACTTGAATAAATGATTCAACTGTTCCAACGCTCGCCTTCACACCATTCTCATTTCAGTTCAACCACAATCCAACATGCTCTGTCACAATACCTCCAGGTACTTCTCTGAGCCTGTGTCTGTTAACTCCTTCACAAAAGGGAGGGGAAAGGTTCACATGTATTACAGCCTGCACACAATTTACTGCATGGCTTTAAATTCATATAATGATGGTGTTTCTCTGGACTGTAATAATGATAATTATAACACAGTGTTAATTGCCACGTTATTCTTCATTATAGCACACTGCATAAAGCCGACAAAGGATGAGGAGCGCTGCACCGCGATGACCACAGGAGGCATATATATTGTCTCTCTGCACCATTAACCACTGTAACCGTTACTGCACCATCGGTCAGTAAATGCCGAATAACACTTGAGTTGAGACAGCACTATTAAGAAGCACTTAGCTTCCAAAACCTTAACACAAGTTTTCATAGTTTTCTACCTTTGTACAAAACAGAAAGTTTTATTCTGAAACACAGGTGGGCGTTTTATTTTGTTATGCCTAAACATACACTTTGTTTTCATGACTGAATAAACAAACTGACCTTAAAGGACAGCACAGTTTCATACTGTTTTACTTTGTTTTTCTGTGGCGGACCCTGCCACCTTTCTAACAGTGTTCTAGGGACCTTATTTTCCTCTGAGAACAGCTTGTTTATTCAGTTATGGAAGAAATAAATATTGCTGAGTTTGTATTATCACCTCATTAATATTGTAAATATTAAAATTCTGAGTTTGAATCTCATCTCCAAAACTTTTTTTTGTATGCCTTAATACATGTGTGGAGGGGATCTTTAATAAAACTAATAAATAGAAAAATACATTTGTATTGTGATGAGTTTACCTCCAAGAAGCTGTCCCTGCAGCACAGGAAGTCAGCTCTCTTCATGATAGCATCTGCAGTGAGGACCAGCTCGTTCTGACTGAGTGCGGGCTCATCTGGACAAGTGTAGACCGCCTGTGTGGGGGGAGGGACAATGGAGAGGAATGGAAAAAAAAGAGATTTTTCATTGCTGACACTGCATAAGCAGCACTCGCTCAAAAGGTCATCAGTTCTTGATGGCTCCCTCATTCAGGGTTAACACCTCCTGATAGGCGATTCTAATTGCATCTGAAGTGACTTCAGCCTCAGTACAAAAAGAAAGTAACCTCACAATCAGTATCTCTTATATTTATTCTGATCTGCATTTACTTGCAGGTGCATGTGTTGGCATATATCGCAACATTTGCTTGTACCGTTAAATGTAGGACAGAGAGATTAGTGACAGATTTCTGCACTTTTATTCTTTTTATTACCGTTTGTGCAATTTGAAAAAAGAAAAAGGCCTTGCTGAAAACAAATTAACATGCAGCAGAGGATTTTCCTGCAGAGCTCACCCTGGGATCAATCTTCTCTTGCAAACAGGCTTCTGCTATTAATTACAACACTCACTGCGGTAAACACAGGTGGCAATATACACTAATGGCAGCCTGCTCATCACACCATAATAACGACATAATACTGACGCCTAGAGACTAGAGTCAATACATTCTTAATTACGGTTATAAAAAGGCCCGATTCTTGCAGTTGTGACAAATTCAACTGCCAATAGACAAGCTTTTCATTTACTGTTCATCATGAGGTAAATGTTGATTGCACGATGTAATGGCTATAGAATAATGATACCTTCAGCGAGTAGATTGGTTCCCCTATAAACTGTGCATTCACTGAGTAATTTTGTCTGCCATGGGGCATGAAATCTCCTGGGAAAATGAAGACTGACTGGCGATCCACACAGGCTGGCAGCCTGAAACCATTTCTATCTGCTTTCACGTCTCCACTATGGACTAAACGAATGTATAAACTAAACTGTTCTGTGTTATTGGTGGTTGTGAGTCTGAGTAAAAAAGAAACACTTCAGTTGGAAACGCTAGGGGGGCTGAAGTTGTTGGTTTCCACTTTAAATGCGTCTTCAATTCACAAACATAACTGAGGACGTTGTCTTGCTGCGTTATCTGGTTTAAGTTTTTTATAACATTGGCCAGAAATACAAAAACTTGCTTGCAAAAAGTGCTTAGGATTTTTCTTTTTATGCCCACGATTCACTGGAGGTGAGACGTGTATGGAGGAAGCTCGTTGTTCATTTTGCAGCTGATCAAAATCAATGTGCGTCGAACGTCAGCGCAACAACCAGGCACATCTACAAAGTTTTTCCTTTTCAGAACATGCCGCCTACATTACCCACAATGCAACTGAGCCACTGAGTAACATCATTGGAGGCAGATTTAATTAGATTACATGCAGCTTCCTCTGGAGCCACAAAAGGCTTTATTCCACCTTTTTACATAAGCAGTACTCCGCAGGCATGTAAACATGTTTGATGTGTAAAATTGTGTTACCCTTTAATTTGGGAGTGATGGCTTTCATCCTGAAGTGCCTTTAATGCAACAACAAAAAGATGACATCTATGATGTAGAGGATTGAGAAACAATGAGCAAAGACCTGGAGGTGAATCTAATCCATTAAAATAGCCTAGAGATCTGTGCTCCTTTAACAACACTGTTAGCCGGAAAATCAATTCTAAACCAGCGATCAAATTACTCTGCCAAGACGACCACTTTCCTGCAGAGAAAATCTATTAAACTTCCTGTTATTTTATCCAATTAACTCAAATGATGCAAGATTTATTAGTAAAAATGATTTTTTCCAACTATTCAGCTTCCTTGTAAGGAGCTTTGCTGCTAATGAGCAGCCGCTCTGGCTGGCGGGAGGCTTCTCGCAGCGGGAATCTATTCTATATATACCAGTATTTGTTCTCCCACAGCGCTGGCACATTATACTGTTACACAGATGTAAAGATCTTCCCTATAGGAAGCCCCTCTGAGACAGAGAAGCATTTTTAATATATATCCATTTTATGGTATAGGGCTGATGACAACCATCCCTTGTTCAATCTGATTGATTTTTAAGGATTTATGATGCAGGATCGGTTGGTCAAGCCTGCATCAATGAAGGAAAGACGTCTTCCTCACTCTGGAAAGTGAACGGATGACCTTCTGGTCATGAGCGGCACCTCTCCAGATTTGTTTTATCATTTCAACTAGAGAACACCAACTTTTTAGAAATATTTTCACGTACTGAAAGGCTTTTTTTTTTTGTGCGTGCCAATTTTCTTGTGTGGCCTGTCATCTTCCAGGTCACCACAGTGGGGTGGAGGCCATGTGACTCAGCCTTGCTCAGTCATCCTCCTGTTAAAAAGGTTTTTTAAAGTTTTCCCTGACTCGAATCGTGGGTCTAAGGACAGAGGATGTCGTTCACTGTACAGATTGCAAAGCCCAAGGCAATGTGGGTGTTGTTTTGGGCTATATAAATAAAACCACCAAAAAGAAAGAAAATGCGAAGCCAAGCATGTCCATAAACTGTTCACTCCCGATTAAACTCACTCGAATGTTGTCCAGGACTCTCTTGAACTCCAGCGGCTCATCCTTTCCCTCCATGTCAGCGGGGTCCAATCCATCGCCACCGTAAATAAACTGGATGATGTCGCCCGTGGAGCTGCGAACTGTCAGGTCGTACTGCGAGCACAAATCCTCAAGGGACTTCACCAGACGCCTCTGTCAGGACACAGGTGAAAAAGTACATTATCTGCTATGACCTGAAAGTACTCACAATCCACGTATGTATCTGAAACTTCACTGCAGATGCAGCCCTGTGAGGATTTACTGATTTGTCGTGTTTTACACAATTTTCTGTGTCATTTCAGGGACATTCCATGCAAAGTTCGGAAGTTCGGTCCGTGGAGCTACATTTCATCATTTTGTGATTCTTTGTATGTGTGCTCTAAGCCTCACCAAGGGCTTTTTTTCACTAGATTGGGTTGAAATGTGTCCTGAACATCCAAGAGACCCTAAGGAAATTTAGCATCATGTATTCATTTAAATAGTTGTTGCTGAATGGTTACAGTGATCTCTGATAGTTTTCACTTTGACTCTGGTGTTTGTCCTGAAAAGTGGCATAAGTCAGAACACACACAACTCTGCTCGCTGTGTCTATAAACGGGTCCAAATGCTTCCAAAGGGAGGGGGGGACATGCACGCGTGGCCAGAACGGCTTTCTAAAACCTAAAACAGAGAAGCTCAAAAATAACAATAACAATAATAATAATAATAACACACAGAGAGGGAGTGTGACGTCACTCTCTGCTAAGGACGTCTCTACTCCACTATATCCTTCCATAGCAAGTAGTTGTTCCCCGACATCGAGTGAGGCTTAATGTTGCATATTGGCCCTTTAATTGAAACTTTTATGGTTATGGTTACATTCAGGGCTTTTATTTCATCAGTAGATATGTGTACTGTGTTGACTTCAAGGTTTTTAAGTTTGTTTGACCGGTTACATGCAGTTATGCCATTTAAAAATATTTTCCGTTCAAGTTTTTTATCACCATAATTTTTTTAATTACCGATTTTTATTATTTTGATAATTAATATTTGGTGTTTGGAAAAGCCAGCTTCTTTTATATCGTTTTATATAATAAAACTGATTATTTTGGAGGCCATTACTGCACAGAGCATTTTTCAGTGAAGGACACTGTGGGTTGGCTTCGTGGTATAACATTATTTAAGAGCGTAAAAAACAGATAGAGTGCATGTCTTCCTCAGGAAAGTGAGGATGTGTGGGCATATGTAAGGTTTAATGTCATATCCTTAAAGGGCAATTAGGTGATGATGCATGTAAGGCGATGCTGCGGCGTAATGCAAAAGTAATGTTACGAGAAGTGTAACGAGTTACTTTCTCAAGACAACAGCAATCATGAATGTGTGTTTGAAGAGGTCTCTGACACAACCCCAACCCCTTAGCTACCCTGATACAGTAAGCCTCTGTTTAGAGTTTGAGACGTTTCTTATTCAAAGCAAAGTTTGAGCTGGATTTTATTTAAACAACAAAGAAAAATCAGAAGTGATGAAGAAATTGCTGTAATTGTGGCTCGACATGTAATTTACTGGACTAACAACAAAGGCCTTAAAGACACACACTTCCGTTCAGCTATGTGGCATTACCTGCATGTATCCAGTCTCTGCAGTTTTCACAGCAGTGTCCACCAGACCCTCACGTCCAGCCATGGTGTGAAAGAAGAACTCTGTGGGCGTCAGGCCAGAATAGAAGCTGTCGGCCACAAAACCTTTCGCAGCAGGCAGCTGTTGAAAGAGCAAAGCAAGTCTTTTAATTATAATAGAAATGTGACTAGAGTTTTTATTGTTGTTCTGCAGTTTTGATGTTCTTTATCCAATCATTTCATTTGTTTTTCCTCTATACATGATCCTTAGAGATACGAATAGACAAAATAATTGAAAATAGTCAAAGAAAGTCTGTGTGAACCCTTGATGTGACATTACATGGTGACGATAACACGTGAAAATGAATAATGCAATAGAAAAAGGAGACATGTTAGCATGTCTTAACACTTCCCAACAAACAATTTCAGAATACAATGTGTATGTTCCCCTTGAGGAACATAAAGACAATTGATTACAGTAAATAAATTGGATCTTACCTTTGAGTGCTTTTCAAAGTGAGGCAGGGATCGATTCTCAAAGCCGTCGGGCACTCTTGAGCCACTTATGGCCTGCTGGCCAACACAGGCAATCATCTGAGAGATATTAATAAAGGATCCTGTATGTAGCCAGGAGACAGATTTAAAGGTGAGTGACAGTAAGAACACCAACAAAACGTGAATCTTAACAAAAGTACAAGAAACATGCGCAAAGATTCCCAATTTAGCATCCATTTGAGCAGAAGAGTGGAGTTGATTTTATCTGTATTTGAAGAGCTATTTGGTCCTGGGGAAAAAGGCTCCCAGATTACTGACAATCTTAAGGCTGCCGCTGCTGCTGCCGTGTCCTCGGCCTTCACAAAAAGGTCTTGTACTAAAAGAAACGGAGCAAAATTAAGATTTAATTTTTAGTGAGCTTACCCTTGGAGCCGCAAAGAGCCATGATCAGAGGGCTGTTACTCTTGTCGAGCTCCCTGAGACAGGCGCTGCCGGCTCGGTCTCTGATGACGGACAGCTCTCTCAAGATGAGAGCCTATCAACAAACACAAAAAAACAAAAAACAATCTCGAACAGTCGAGACACAAACAAACAACTTTCATTAGGTTTCCATCCACACGGACCAAAAGGCGCGTGTTATGTGAACTCAAGATTTTTATCTACTTCCTTTTCAACTGCATGAATACAGCCATTTCTCAAATAAGCTGAGTGCTGGAAGATGCACGTGGTGTACTAGCCAGCGAGGCCACAATTACTGCTGTGCCACAAACCAAATCTAAAGCACTTGCAGAGATTATGAAAGCACCAACGTTTGCCCTCTGAGGGGTGAAGGTAGTCTGTAAACGTAGATGCTATTCAGTCTCAAAACTGCATTTAAAAATAGTTTTAATTAATAACGAAAAGTCTTTATACGTGTAGTCAGTGTGTTGAGATGCTCTTTCAACAGCTGCCTGCAGGTAAAGGTTCTATTCAGCTTCTATTCTGGCCTTGTACTGTGTGGGTCAGCTGAAAAATCTTGTCTGTTTAAGGTTTATTAAACATCTACTGTTTTGGTGGCATTTACACTATTAGCCAACTAGTTTTCTTCTAGCACTACAGATCTGCTCAGCTGCTGAAAGGGAATTAGAAAGCTCACCAACTAATTTGTAAACTATTCTATTAATGACTTATGACTTGGCCTCTATTGAGGTCAGAGTGTGTCACACAACTGATGAGTCACCCCTGGTGTGAATGTGCCATATGCCGGGAAGGTGTCGATTGCAAATAAAAGGTGTTAAATGAACCCTTACATGTGTTGTGGTGTGGCACGTGGCTCATTAAATTATGTGTAGCAGCGAGGATCCAGAAGACATGTATAAATGTATAAATATATGCCGTCACACTCACCTCCAGAGTCTCCTCCGCTGTGCAGCCGGGCTGCTGCTGCAACTTTCCCGTCTGAAGGGCTTCGATATATTCGTCACACTTCTGGTAACCATCATCCAGCAGGTCCTGTTTGGCCTTCAGCAGACCCTGGCCAGGTGTCACGTCACCGATGCCGATAGAAAAGCCGCGGTTGGCTGAAAGACGGGGTTAAGAAAAAGCTTCAATTAATATCTCTATGGATTTTCCAGTTAGCAGAATTGCTAACTGTGGACAAAAGGGTTTACAATGACCTACTATGAGCCAAACGAATCCTAACTAAATATTTTTCTGGGTATGTTTCTGCTTAGATTGACAGATATCTCAGTTTATAGTTCATTGGAAGATAAAAGTTGACCACCTACAGAGATAAACAGGAGCGAGTCTTGCCAGGCGGGACATGGCATTAGCGGCCTCCAGCTGTCCCCAGTCTCTCAGCAGGATGTAAAAGATGTTCTTCTTGGAACCAGATCCCAAGGTGCCCTTGTCCATGCTACCACACATCAGCTCGCTGTTGTGGATCACCACAACTGGGAGTGAGACAAGGGAAAGTGATAGGAACAGACGTCATTAGATCTCAGAATAGAAAGACGACCAAGGTGAATATAACACAGCGTGGGAGCTCGCCTGAAGACCCCTGGTGCATTCTGAGAGGGTTGGTGAAGGCCAAGATTCATAGAAACCTGATCAAAGACTAACAAAACGTGTCATTTAAGTTTGTTTTATACACGTAAAGAGTTTTGTCTAACGCATGGCTTTGCAACTCAGTTCAGCGCGTTAAAAACATTTTTTATGTAATTTTATTGAATTTTTTAATATTTCATACCACCCTGATAAATAACTGTACATAAGCTCTATGTTTGCATTACAGGAAGGAGTTAACAAATTTGTTTAATGACAAATCACCTAGAACCTTAAAAAAAAGTTAATAAAGAAAACAGACTGTGACAATTTGCCAACCCTATTTGACACAAACTTAATTGAAAACAGTACAAAAACAATATATTTAATGTTTTACCTCATCGACCTCATTGATTTTTGTAAATATAGGTTTATATATGTTTCAAAAAGTCGGGAGAGGGGCAACAAAAGACTGAGAAAGTTGTGGAATGCTCCAAAAACCAAACAGGCAAACAGGTTTGTGATCGTTTTTGATCTTGAACTATGAAAGTGCATCGATTGTAACATGACTGATAATACACAACTTTGTTACTGAAATGTTTTTCGTCTCTTAAATGTTTCTGCTGCTGCACTTGAGCCTATGTTGTGAAAGTCTTTTTCAATTAAAGGTTATAATTCTACATTATATAGAACATTAAACTTCATGATGTAGCCAAATAAAACCTTTTAATATGATGCATTTAGTGGACACTCACACGAGTCGTTGGAGCAGAGATCCTCTCCCTTGCCGCAGTACTGTTTGCCCTTCGTCCTCAGGTTTGCCTTGACCGGACATTCTTTACTCGGCTTCAGGATCATGCTGAAGATCTGTTTGCCCGTCCACAGAGACATTGGCTGATGGACACACAGCACGGCACAATGTCAGCGGCAGGCCACAAACAAAGAGTTATGCAACAATGTCACAACAGCGATGTACCTTCATTATGGCAGGGCGGGGGAGAGAGACCCTGACTTTTTCATCTTTGCCCACGAGAATGGATGCCACTATCTGGCAGGCTTTTGATCTGTCAAAGAAGGTGTCCTTCAGCGTCAACAGGTACGCTCCTAGGAGGGAGAAATATGCTTTAAGGTTAATGGAAATGAAATACAGTAGATGTTGAAGTGACTGAAGTGCTCCCCCATCAGGTGGAAAAATAGAAAATGGTTATTGATTCTTTAAATATCTTAAGCACTTAGGCAATCAGTGACCTGTTCCACATACATAGTATGCTTTTTCCAGACACATAAATTGACATTTTTTCCTTTCATCTGTGGTAAACTTAAAGCTCCTGGAGCCTCACATCATAAAAGAGCACTATGATTATCTGTCAAACATCAAGGCACTAACCTGTTAGAAAGTCCTGAATAGCAGCAATCAGAGGTTCGCCATTTCTTGGAGTGACAAGATTAGCTTTTGTCTGGAAGGAAGGAGAGTAATTTGTGTTAAATTGCAGTCAATTTCCAATGAACAATACAGTTCCTACTGACAGCTTTTCATTGCCCAATGCCCGCACTAATGGATGTGTCTGTACTGTACAAACGTGTGTTGTGATGATACATACACCCATCAGGACGAGGGCCTCAGCTTTGGCTTCTTCTGTCTGAGGAAGATGAAGGTTCATTTCGTCGCCATCAAAGTCGGCGTTGTACGGGGTGCACACGCACTCGTTGAACCGGAAGGTTCTGTGAGGTTTGACTCTGGCCTGTGAGTAAAAACAAATGTCATGCATAAAGAAGCAACAAAGACGAGACTTACTTTATGATCAGAATAAAGACAGAATACAGGAACACTGAATAAAACAATTTTAAACTCTGGAAGTATGGACAGACGTATTATTTCAAAAACTGGAAAATTTTGTAATTTATTTTTTTATTTTTACTGGGACAGATGATGGCCATTTCAGGCGCAGATAATAACTTCAATTTTCTATTTTGTTGCCATCTGTCAAGGATCTCTGTGCCTGATCAGTGCAGAACAGATAATTATTTTTGCTCAGTAGATAATTTAAGTTATTATCAGAGCATAAAAGTTTAAACAGATTCCACATTTGCTTCAATTTTCCTCCTCTTTTTTTCAAGTTGTCAAAGAAGGTAATTTCTTTTTTTTTCTGATCAAGAGAGAAAAAACACGACTTTTGGTCTCTGCGCTGAGCCTGAAAATTACTTTTGCGAGCAAACTGCGGAGGGTTCATTCAGAGTAATGATGAGATTTGATCAACAAAAGGGAATATCAAAAGGCCAAAGTTATGTAATGCAGGAGAGAAAAATATTAACAATGTATGACTTAATCAAATGGGACAAGTACTATCAGGGGACCTCATGTCACTTAGAAATTAGAGAGAGGGAGCTTACAATGTGGGCCATGATGCTGAGCTTGTGCAGAGACGGTTGCCGATTGAAGAGGACGATGTCTCCGTCTATCAGGTGCCTTTCCACCACGTCACCAAACCTCAGCTCCTGAGCGATCTTCTCACGGTTTCCATATTTTAAAAACCTGACAGAAAAAGAGGATTCATTTTATGTGCTGATCCACATCAGGTACGCTGGTTTTTAACCTGTGGGCAGAAGCAGCCATCCTCACCTTTTCATCTGTGTGTGACGGTTCTGGATAAAGTTGGCTCCCGGGTGAACTTCAGGACCGTTGCGGACGAGTTTCCTCATTAGCTCCAGATTGGCTTTGTTCACCTGTAATATAATATCAAATTTAGATGACTTCAGTTCTGTCATTGAAGTGGTTGTTCAGTGTATTTGTTGTAGCCGTGGAGCAGGGTTTACCCTCTCTGGGTACGTCAGGATTTTGGCTACGTGCACGGGGACAGCCACCTCATCGATCCTCAGGTTTGGGTCGGGAGAAATAACAGTTCTGCCAGAGAAGTCCACTCTTTTTCCTGAGAGGTTTCCTCTGAAACGACCTGATTTTTTACAGTAAATAAATCAGTCTGTCTGCAATTGAAAATGTGCACTTTCTTCTCCATATTGAATGTTTTATACTGTCCTGGATTACTTTAATCTCTACATTACCGAACTGAAAACAGGTGAGTTAACAGATTTTTAAGAAAAATGAGGCAATGTCGCAGGTAAAAATAAATCTTGGGAGGTATATACAGTAGGGGTTGTATCTTCTTTCATTTCCCAGTTAATTGTAAAGATTGCATCCATATTACAGAAAAATATATATACCTTGCTTCCCCTTGAGTCTCTGCACAAATCCTCTTGTCCATTTCTTAGGTGCCATGTTGAGGGGGATGCCAGAAAGCTCACTGTTGATGTAAAGAGCGCACTGCAGCTGGAGGAAGTCCCAGTCCTCCATGATCATCTGGGTCTTCGCCCCCGTCATTCGATGCTAAATACGAAAAAAGTTTGTGAATGTGGGCCTTCTCCATGAAAAATAAGACATCTGAAAACTTTTGTTTGTTTGTTTTTAGAAAATAAGTCCTCTAAATAGGCAGCATTGAAGGTAAAGGAGATATTCCCTCATGCTAAGATGATTCTGGACCCAGGGTTTGCCCTCTGGCTTTATTGTTAAGAAGCTGTATGCTTAGAAAAATGTGATTTATTCTAGCTGGAGGCTGCTGGAAACTGAAATAATGTTGAGGGCTGAGGGCTGATGATATTGGTAGCTTGTAGTCAGTTGGCCCACCACAGCTCATTATTTTTAAATAAGACCCTTATTTTAGTCTGAAATTCAGTCTTCAACGAGAAGTCTTCTAAGACCCCGAGGATATCCTGTACAGGATAGATAGTAAGTAGCCGCTCTCAATAACAGATATGAACCTTTTTGATGACGTCGTTGAGGAAGATTATCTCGGTCAGCTTCATGGTGAGGTCATCCTCGTTGGTGCCCGACTTCAGGTCGCTGACCACAGAGGGTCGTATGCAGAGAGGAGGCACCAGGAGGCGGGTGAGGATGAGGTCGGCAGGTTTCCCTGCCTCGGGGTTCATCAGCAGCAGGGAAATGTCTTCTTGGGGAATCCTCCTGAACATGTTCAGCACAACCAGAGGGTTCAGGTTTTCCTAGAGAGGAAATGATAATCAAGAAAGATGAGGCTAAATGAAGGCTTGTATTTCATGAGACCAACCATTCAAAGTCAACTTTAAACACTTATTTTGTCAGTAAGTGAATAATACTGCAGTTTGATACCCGGCCATATTTCCGCTGTATCATTTTTAACCGAGGCAGGTTCACAACTCGCTTTACCACACCTAATGAAACGAGCTGCACAGTGTGAAAGAGCAAAAAGGTCACCTGTGCTCTGGTCAGCAGAGGCTCCATCACTTTATTGTGCTCGATGGCGATATCAAAGGACTGCATGAATTCTGACACAAAAGGATCCACAACCTTCTTGGTCGTTTTGTACTTCTCATGTATGATCTTCAGCAGGCCGCACTTTTTCACCGGTCCTGAAGGGTAAAAGAGACACTTGACTCAAACTTTTGCCAATTGTTGCATCAGGATGGCTGGCACGAGAAGTCAAAAAGTAAATATCAGAGATGAGAATATCTCTTTTCACCATTGAAAGCGGCACAATTCAGACAGATTGTCCTTTTGCGGCATTTGTCAGAGATCTTCTTCTTCAGCCCTCGTTTCTGGAGATAGGCCAGGTTGGGCCTCTTCAGTTGATCCATGAACTGCAGTTTCTCCTCTTTTGTCAGCATGATGCTCGAGCACGTCTTGCAAATCATCTGGAGACATGACAAAACACCACATTAGAACGAGGGAACTCCATATTCTCAAAACCAGTATATTCTACTTGTTCTAATTTTGACAGTCTAGTGACACCCAATGGAAAAATGGTATTACTGCTTGCTGCATTTAACATGAAGACATCTTTTCAACCAATATCGATGCTTCTTCTTGCACAGTGTGGAGCATGAGCCTTCTGATTACATTCTGGTCTCCTTACTGATTATGCTAAGCAACTCATTCAATAATGTGAGTCTACAAATGACCATCTTAAGTGGACATTATTTAATTTGTTTTTTTATATCCAGCCTTTTAAGACCATGTGTATTTGTGTCATCTGTTATGTAAACTCATTGACTTATTACTTGACTGTAAACTTGCCTGTAAAATCCCTATGATGGCTTTGAAATATCCGACGTGAAAACATGGCAGCTCCAGATCCAAGTAGCCGTAATGTCCCAAGCAATCTGCCAGATTCTTCCCACATGTCAAACAGGGTCTGTCCTTCTCACTGGTGCCCTGCAGGAAGCATGAGGACAGAGAGATGAGCCTAGCAGCTATATGATGTCATGCTTCATATCAGAAATGGATGATAAAATTATACGACATAATAATACTTTTTATGTTATTATTCCTTCAATATGTGTATATGACTAAGTGTTAACCCTGTGACTGATCGGGTTATGCAGACTGATCAAACATCTGGGCAACTTCAGTCACAAATCAGGATCCATGTAAAACCAGCAGAGCCACATCCACCAATCTCAGGGAACCCTGAGGCACAGAGAGGCCACGTCTCGCCCCTTCCTGTATGCCCCATGGGACCTTATTTCGGAAAAGGTTTGTACGGCAGTGAATGGGGAGAGACACAGTGTACAGGGGTGTGGAGTCATGTGTTCGAGCAGCAATAAAGTGTGTTTGTTCATGTCATACCATACGGTGGTCCAACACTCCATAAGACAGAGGAGTGTGTTTGGTGTCTTGACTGTACAGATTCTTGCTGACCACCTGGATGTGGGCCTGCTGTCGCATCTGCTCAGCAGATTTCATCCCAAAGCAGATGTGGCTTCTGTAAACAAGTACAAACAGCAAAGCAAAGGAAAGGTTACCTTACAGTTCAACTGAAGATAACAGGCTACTGTCTGCTTTACTGTCCTATCAGTATTCCTGCTGCAACACACTCTTCTACAAGTGATAAACAAGTTACTTCAAAAAAACATCTAACTGACACTCATTTCAGGTTAATGCATGCTCTCATCACCCCACTATCCTTCATCTAAATGTCTTGATGGACACTCGTAGCTACTGTGCAGATAAAATAAACATCAGCTCAACTGTCGCATTTTCAACAGTTTGACATGAATTTCTTTGCACACCATGCAAAGTTAGCTGACAGTTCATTACCGTACCAGAACTACAACAACTTAACTTTAACGCCACTAAATTACTTAACACTTTGGTAACTTTAGTTCTACTGTATCCTCTTTTATATGAACGTACTGAACAACTTGTCAACATTAGCCACTTTGCAAGCTGTCTGACACTGGCTAACCGGCGAGCTAGCTAGCTAGCTAACTAGCTAGCAGTTTGTTGTACTCACATCTTTTTGGCCACATCTGTCTCTCTGAACTGCTCCTTCACCATTTTGGCAGGTTTTCCTTAACAAACAGCAACACGACTACTTTAATTTTAATTCTGTCCTCATGTCCAGCAGGCTAGGCTTCACTTGTGACCAGCACGCTGTCACTTTGCTGTCCCATGTTGTGGGAATGCTAGCAGCCAGCATGCAATGTGTTGATAGCGTGTGAGCCACAGCGGCGCTGCCTTCAGGGTCGATCGGTAATCTAGCGCTTTTACTCCTGAACGATCAAAAAAGTTGACAGGGTGTGACTTTTTGGGAGCATGGATTAAAGCAGTGTGGTGTCCCCTCCTGATGGTAAGCGATCAATATAATATTTACATCATGAACTACATGGTATGTGCCATTTTCTCCTGTAATCACGAAATTAATGTATGTTGGATTTATTTTGAGGTAGCAAAGAGTAATTTTATCGTATCTTCTCTTTTCTTATTATCATTTAGAGACAACCCCAACGAAAGCGTAATCTGCAACTAAGCCTACGAAAACCCGTATTTATTTATGACCGGGTTTGTAGGAGTCTCTATTTTACGATAGTACCCGAAAGCAGCACAAGCCCATGCACAACAACTACCAGAAAGAGAAGTGAAGGGAGCACGAGCACGCTCAGTGTGAAGTGAGTGCTGACACCTAGTGGCCAAAATGTGTCATGTTTCCAAAGAGGTTTGTGTTTTATAAATCCCTTAATCTTCAACAATAATCACTTAAATAACCCTAATTAAAAAATGAAACTCTTTCATGCATGAATAACTGATAGATCCTTTTAATATCAGACAACCAGACAGATAAAAACAACCTTTTCTGACTGAATAATAATACTTTTATCCAGATTTTCATAATCATTCATTTGTCTTTTAGCTCAGGAGGTAGAGCGGGTTGTCTAGTAATCGGAAGGTCACTGGTTTCGAATCCCCGGCTCTCCCAGCTGCATGTCGAAGTGTCCTTGAGCAAGATACTGAAGCCCAAATTGCTCCTGATGAGCAGTTGGCACCTTGCATGGCAGCCTCTGCCATCAGTGTGTGAATGTGTGTGTGAATGGGTGAATGTGGCAAGTGTTGTAAAGCGCTTTGAGCGGTGAGTAGACTGGAAAAGTGCTATAGAAATGCAAGTCCATTTACCATTAAAGTCTGGACTGGATATATAATGTAAAATATTTTATTTATCTCTGAGAATAAGAGTGAACATTTGTTCCATAGGTAACATGGGTGCATCCCTTTTTTTTCCAAGAGCAAGTAAAGCAGACTGATGCCGCCACTTTGAGCATTAAGTGCATAGCTAGATTCAGGAGGCAGTTAGCTTAGCTTAGCATAAAGACTGGAGGCAAAGCAAAACGATGATAATTGGTTACAAACACAACATAAAAACATAACTCTTAACTATTTACGGGGAATTTCTTGTTGCACTAATAGAAAGTTGTATAATGACGAACAAATTATCTTTCACCTGGTGCAGTGACCGATAGGCTACAGTAGCTGACATACCAGTAAGCTATATTAGGTAGCCTACAAGGTAACAAGATCTAAAGTGAGGGAATAAGTAAGTAACAGTCAGGAAACGTATACTGTTGTTAATTTTAATTAGGCTAAATTTAGTTTTTAACTTTGGACGCAGTGAGGGTAACTATTTCCACCTGCTTCCAGTCTTCGTGCTAAGCTAAGCTAACTGCCTCCAGGCTCTAGCTCTGAACGTAACACACAGACATCAGAGTGGTATAAATCTTCTCATCTAATTCACATCAAGAAAGCAAATAAGTGTACTTCCTGACAAATCGATTCCTGAGGCTTGTTATGGACGGGTTTCACAAAAAGGCTGGAATCAATGTGTTGTCAGAGGGGAGAAAGGAGATTAGTCTTCTGATGGCTTGGGGTGTTGCCAAGTTGCATAGCTCAAAAAAAAAAAGTACTATCCTTACAATCACACACAGAAGATGCCACTGTAGCCCCAGTGGGTCAATCTGTCACAGTCTGAAGTCTTGCCTCTAGATGGCACCAAATGCATTCCCAACAGCTGGAAAAAGGCTTGGAGAGAGAGGAGGTGCAGAGACTGAACCAACCTTTGATACCTGTGTTGTTTCATGCATCGGCTTGGAAGCACTGATGGCGACAGATTACTTCCTGATGAGGACTTCCTTCCTCAGCGCGCTTGTGCTGATTAATTGTCCTGCCAACTTGTAACCACCGACAGAGAAAATTACCTGGCTGGATCTGATTTTCCATTTTCTAATCCTGCTGCCACTTAGATCTACAAAGGCCTCTAATTAAACCTCTAATATTGTATTCAACATGGCCTGTGCTTTCAAAAAACCTGTCTGAACGAGCTCGGTGCCTTTGAAACCTTTGCATCGGGGGACTCGTAAGTTTGTGAGCGTACAGATGTGTAAATATATGTAAAAAAGAGTATAAGGAATGATGTTGAAAAACACTTAAGGGACTGCTGCAGTGCTTTTCAGCATGATCCTCCCTGAGAGTGCCTCTTAAGCATCCCCCATGTAGGATGCTGTGTATCAAATACAGCCGGCTAATCGTCCAATCATGAGCGTACGTACACACAGTACTCCCTGTGGAGGAATTGAATATCTCAAGACTGCTCAGATCGAGGAAAAACTGGGTCTCTCCCAGGAGTAGGGATCCGGGGGATTTGGTCACCATCCCCGTGCTCAATACAGTATTAGATTTAGATTGAGGAAAATGCTCTCAGATCAATTAAAATTCCCCCTTTTTTGCTGGAGCCCTTAGGGTGTGTGATGATCTGATAATGCCCTTTGCAGTTCCCCCACCAGCTCTAGAGATTGATGTAATTATAGGCACCAGTTGCAGCGATCTCTAGATGATGTTTTTCTTCTTCTTCTTCGATTAATTGACCAATCATTTAGCCAGAAAGTGGTGAAAAATGGCAATCAAATGCAATGCTTGACCTCGAGGTCAAGATTCAAATGCGTTCAATTAAACAGAGAAAAAGAAGCATGTTAGAAGCTGAAACAAGGGAATATGTTTTTGCCCTATAAATTAGTCGATTAATCAATCATCAACATTATTTTTCTGTTAAGCGGCTACTCAGTTAATCAAGCCATGTACGCTTTAGAGTACAGAAATGATCAGAAAGCCCCTCAGTCCTCCTCTTCCTCCTCCTCCTCCCTCATCTGATCAGTCGCCATGCTCTCCTAAATTCTCCGGTGTTTACTCCTCATACCTTTTACATTATGCAGAGCGTATTTGCAGATCAATGTGGCCCACCATCTTTGGTGTAATTAACATGAGTAATTACTGTGCTTAATTTACAGAGCCACCCAAGGTTCATAATGGGGCTGCAAAACATTGACCCATGACAATTGATTGATCCCTCCCTCCTTTAAAACCATGCCCCTTGCTAATGACTAAGTAATGAGCAGATAGTGTGTGTAGAGCTAGGGTGGCTAATACTGCTTTCACTCTCCATACCCAGATTGGCTGATTCTCCCCCCCTCCTCTTCCTCCTCCTCCTCCTCCTCCTCTTCGTACCATGTTTTCTGCAATGGTGTCAGCTCCTCGCTCAGAGGCCCCCCCCCCTACCTCCCCTACCATCCCTTCTCCCTCTTTCCTCCTCCATCGCATGTGTGTGTTTGCCTGCATGCATGTTGTGCGCACTGGCTCGGTAATCAGCCACACAGACTCGCCTTTGGTGGCTGGAGACTGATTCAATATATTCCACCGGGTAATTTATGCAGAACTAATTCTCTACAGGAATGGAAGGGCTTGGAGGAAGGCAGAAAGAGAGGGAGAAGAGGAGGGGAGGGAGAGAAATGCGGAGAGGAAGAAATCTGTGGTGAAATAATTATCCCCGGTGTCACTGTAGCAACATTCTGTGAAGTTGATGTCAATAAAATATTGAGCTACACAATCCATTTCAATTTCACCTCAAAAAAAAAAAAGATGCTGCAGAGAGGGGTCGGGGTGGCTGCAGGGATGAGGAGCACCGTGCGCGCACAAACACGCGCGTTTTTTCCAGTCGAGGCGGTGGCTTGACGACGTGTGCTGCTTACAGACTTGGCTGGGAAGCACATCATCATCGCCTGTAGTCATTTAACTTGTCAAAACAGCAGGGCTCCGTGTCTCCTCATATTTGGATTTAGTGGGTTTGAATTACTGGGAAATAAAGTGAAAGAGGATGAGATGAAAAATGAAATGAGGAAGAGAGGGGGGGAGCTTCCCCAGGAGAGCCATTGGGGAGCACGGTATAGATTATGGTCATTTGTAATAAGAGCCCCCGCGTGTCCAGAGCGCGTTTGTGCGTAATGTGGACGCGCGTCGGACCGAGATGGGCTTCATTGTATTCTCCTCACAGCTCGTATTGATCGGCGCAATTTACATGGAGTTGTGTAACGACAGTGGTGTTTGATCTGCGAGACATGGCCGGTCGTCAATCAGCACGCGCTGTTAGTGGTGTTATTCACTGAGCTTTATTAATGGATGCAACAGCACAGGCAGTAAGTGAAGACACAGATTCCTCTGTTGGACTGGAAACAGTGCTGGATTCCTCTGTGTAGAAGGCCTGGGGATGGATGCATCTGTAGTATGTGTGGCCTATTTATTTGTTCATTATGCATATTATAACAGTGTAAGTGAAGTGTTATTGAAAGGGGCAGATGATGAGTCTTACCTGTAGTACACAAGAGTCCAGTCCAGTCCAAGTGTGACCCATCATCAAGTTAACTAACACAACATAGACAGTGTAATATAACAGTAATACTCAAACGTACACCGGTTCAAGAAAACATTACAGCTAGTCATCATTTTCACTAGTTGTCTGGTTCTGTCTGACCGACACTTAAAGATCCAAATATTGTGAGATTTGCAAAGATGTGAAAGAGAAGAGCAGCGTGTCTTCACGTTTGAAAAGCCATTGATAGTCAATTGATATTGTAAGCCTGTCCTCATCAGAAAAACGGCCATATACTGTAGATCCAAACCCATAAAGTGGCAACCCTACAGCTGCAAAGAAGAAAGTGAGGCGACTCGGTATTAAAGGAGCACTATGTTGTTTTGAAAAGAACAGAAAAATCTCCATTGACTGAGTTTTTATATAAACAAACTAAATAAACAAACTCTCTTTGTTTTCATGACTGAATAAACAAACTGACCTTAAAGGACAACACAATTTCATACTGTTTAGCTTTGTTTACATCTGGCGGACCCTGCCACCTTTTCTAGCTTCAAATGGTGTTCTGGGGAGCTTATTTTCCTCTGAGAACAGCTTATTTATTCAGTTATGGAAAAAAATAAACACATCTGTGTTTGTATTATTTCTTCTGCAGAACCACATCGAGTGAAAAGCCCGTACAGGGAGGAGGCTGAGGATGGACGGTTGGGATAAACAAGCACAAGACTTTCATTCAGGAGAAACCAGAAGTCAGCGAGTTCTAATGTAGTGAAGAGACGCCACGTACATAACGTAGGTTACTTAGGTAATGTACGTATGTGTAATGGCAGTGACAGAAGTAGCGTATTGATTTAAACCAAAACCACAATGTTTCCTAAACGTAACCAAGTTGTTGTCTTGTCAAAACCAAACCAACCGCGAACAGAGGACAAAGGCCCGTCATGTCATTCTGGGGGACGCTGACAATCGACCTATTCAGTCGTGTAGATATGAGGATGTGCATGGTATTGTTTTCACCTTGTGAGTCTGTGTGTTTATTTGTGTGCGTCATGGTGGCAAATGTGGTCCTGGAGACGCCTATTGCAGCAGGAACTGTGGTTTTGTAGTTTTGAGTACTTTGCCAGGTGTTTATATTTCTGTCCGCCACATGATAGTGTCACGAAATTTCACAAGTGTGTAGCTGAGATAGAAATGAAGGCCGAGTCTGGTTTGGATTGTTGTGATAAGGGGGTAGGAAGTAGGAAGGGCCTCTCTTCTGTAGGCCCCTGGGCCACATTTGCTTTAAGTCACGGATCAACGGATCAACTGTATCCTACTCTCAATCATTCCCGTCCACCCTGAGACGTTACGTAAAAACAAGAGACCGTCTCGCGATGGGAGACCGGACATGAGTGAAGTGAGTTTGGCAGAAACAGGTGAACTGTACTTCCTCGTATCAAACAAGGGAATGTTTAGTCAAAAAACAAATACATGTCAATACTAAGATATATAGGTAACATGTTGACCATGCGAGTATGTATGGTCATAAAACATCACTTAAATGCTTAAAGAGGTGTTAAATTCAGTTGTAGTGGAAGAGAAAATCAGCCCTCACAGTCTTTGTTCTGTGCAAAAATCCATTGTTTAGTTCAGCCGAAGCTAATATAGGGGCTTCAGCAGTCTGGGTCAGACGAATAAGGTGAGTGTCTTCCAAGGTTGCCATCTTTTTGGCACAATACTCCCCAGGAATGTGCTAACAGCGCTGTCTGTGGAAACACAAAGAGCGAATCCTGCACAAAAAAAAGACATAAACTTTTGGACATCCCCGTTTGATTTGTCCAACTCAGAGTGCTGAAGCCTCGTGTTTTTCACATTCTTGCAAGGACAGTGGACAGTGACCCAAATCACTTGTGCGATTAATCAATTATCAAAGTCACTGGGAAGTACTTTTCTGCTGCTTGGTTTATATAGGTGTTGGTTTAGACCCTGACCATAAGTGACAACTGAAGCTTAAGAGCAAGGGTTGAAGAAACAACGAGAATAACCTCAGCACATACGGTGGAAGATGGGTCCAACCCGTTACCACTGCGGATCCAAGAAGTCCAAATCATCAGGAAAAAGAATCAGATGTCATCACGTGTTTACGTAGCAAGAAACTAGAAAAGTGTAGCAGGTATTACGGTAAATGAAATGACTTTTATCAATCCCTGAGTGTGTGTTATTGTGCTGAAACAGCAAAGAGAAAGATGGTGACAGAGATTCAACATAAAACATGCTCGTCGTGTCAGCACACGGTCCCTGTTGGCCACTTGTGTTGACTGTGAGCAAATCTAAAGATTTACACAGTTACAGTTGTACAAATTCGCTCTCAATTTTTAAGACAATGGAGGTGCAAATGTGCGTCGCTGTGTATTCATAAAGGTATTAAAAAGAGAAAAAAAACCTGTGTCAGAATTTGCTGCAACAGCCACACGTCCGCACGCCGAAGAATAATGTTACCGTGTCTCTCTTCTCAGTGGACAATCCTGCGCTCTCCTCCCAGACGTCTCATTATTTTGCATCTTCGTCACTCTTATTAAAGCCATATATCTTAACTGGAGGCCAGAGCCTGTCGACGTGGTGGAATACATACATGTCAAAACATTAGCAACGTGTGTGAAAGCGCGCTCTGTCCTGCACTCAGGAGAGCCATGTGCAAAATGAATAATTTATCCAAATGAATTATAATACCAGCATCTCCCCACCAAGGCTTTTGTCTGAGTGAGATTCCTGCTCACATTTCAGTTCATACAGTTGGCCTTGCATAAACTAGATACCTCTCTGGACAGATTTGCATAGAAACACCCTGCAATGTGGTGAAAAGGGAGCAATTAGGATTCATGACGGCGCCTCCCCTCCGGATGCTCTGCTGCCATGTGAGACGGCAGCGGCTGATTGAAATGGAGGAGCATGGCCTTGTTCGTGCGCCTCTGTCTTCTTTCTATCTCTGTCCTCCTGGGGGGTGGGGGGGGTGGAGGTTGGGCTGACTCCAGCCTTCAGCCTCCAGGTCCGGTCCTCCATCCCTCTCTTCCTCCTTTAACCTTTCTCATTGTCGTCCTCCATCGTAGCACAGATTAGCCGTGGCTCAGGGCGGGCTGGAACTTTTTGTAAAGGAGCCTGAGGGAAGGAACCTCTCAAGCAGCGGGTTAACAACATCATCAAACATGGTGTGATTAGTAGTTAACGGATGCAGCGGGTCACATTGTGCAGTTGTTTGAAACAGGTGATGGAGTCCTTGCTGTTGGTGTCTGGCTGCTCGGAGCGTGTGGGAGGTGTTTGACACAAACGAGGCTTCCAGCTCGCAGAAACCAAGAACAGATGGTGCTGGAAAATGAGGCACCTCTCAGAAGCATTCAAACCCCCCTCCAACGACCCTCCCCACACTTCTCTTCTCCCTCTCTCCTCGCTGTGTTATTTCCCTCCTGCTCTCTCTTTCCTACATAAATGAACCATTTCTTCCTGCCAAGACTATTTCAGAGCACTTGTTATTGCTCATACAAGTGGCATTTTTGTAATCATAATCCTAGAAATGGATAATGCGATCAGGATGTCTGACGTCTTTTTTTTCCCTCGTGTGTGGGAACACGGGGTGCCCTGGGTCATCTGCCGGTACAAGTTTTTGTTCACCTGGATGGAGCCAGCAGATGGCAGGGTTGGGTTCTGGGCCTCTCCAGGGAAAGACTGCAGAGAGCCAAGGAAACAGTCACATTTCTTGAAGCACTCACCGCCTGTGCCTCCTTTAATCCACCACACATAAACGGCAGCAGGATGTAAGAGGAGGGATATGTTGGTATTTCAATGCATGTGATCTGTCATGGTGATTTTTCCAGCTCTTGGTTATACTGAAGGAGTGAAGGTATTTATCTGGGTAGTCTGGCTGCTCTTGGGCATAACTGTGCAACGATTTCTGTAGTATCAGGAGCCTTCTGACGATTGATGGACAGGTTACCTGATATAAATGATAAGTGGCCAAACTAGTGTTAGTTTAATGGGATGTTTTTAGGGATTTTATTGTAAAAAAAATAATATCCTAGCCACCTTTTTATCGAAGAAGCTCTGATTCTTGAACAAGCCGCGTAATTGTTCAGCCCAGGTGCCAGGATAAAATGTTGGCAGGTATCGTTTCTGTAAACCACTGAGTCGTTCACATATACGCATATTGACATTTCTGCAATACGGGTCATATCACATTCACAGTACATTTTTATGACATGACTATCAAAGCATGAGGCGGAGGAGATGTTGTTTGAGTTACGGGCGAGAAGGCTTCCAAGCCAGCGACCAGAGTTCAAGACTGTGTTTCAGTGTCTGTAAGTGTGATACCATTGGAGATTTTTAAGGAGATCTCCAATTTCCAGATGTATTTCCTGTGACCAGTTGGGTTTTGTGGCGATTAAAGCAGGAATTTTAAGCCAAAGACTGATCTTTTCCTCACCCAAAACCTAACCAGAACATAAGCAAAGAGTGTTAACAACATAAAATTAAACCTTAAGAAGGTAAATATGACACTCTTCATCCCGGAACCAACTTTTCAGGTTCCCGACCAATGTATTCATGGTTAAAACTCTCAAAATGCTACAAAATTATGTGAAACCGGAACAGAACCTGTTCCATGGTGGTGCCGTCTGCCTCAACGTTATTTATGATGCTTTCACAAGGAGTTGCCCAAATCAGAAATGTTAAAATCCTTCAGATTTGTAGTAGAAAATGGCGAGGGTTGCATGTTTCTGTTTGAACCCGACCAAGTTTGAGAGAATAATAACTGAGCACAGCTAGAACTTAACAGATCTTCTGTTTTTTACATCCAAACCTGACTCGAGTCCAAAGCAGCTAATGTAAGCTCAGAGTTTTTTGATAGCCTGTCACACAGTTGTTACCATGGTTACAGCTCGCCTGTTTACCCTGATTACAGACATGTGCAGCGTGGATGACCATGAAAATGCATTATTCTATGCACATAAATAAAAAATGAAAAAAATATATACATATATTTAAAACTATGGTTACATATACGCAATGTATTCCATTGATAGTAACTGTACTGGAATATATTTTTAAAATAACCCTCATAACTCTGGCAGTAACTACTACATTTTCACTAAAAGAACTTGAAAGCATCGTGACAATTGATCTGTTTGATCCCGGCCCAACCCTGGACATAACTATACGGTCCGGTCTGGTCTGGTCCCATCTCATCAGGTATCCATGCTCTAACTCGTAGAGGCTTTATCAATCCTTTACTGAAAAATGTCTGCTTTGTGATCTTTGGAGGTGGAAATATGGTGGAAATAACTAAATGAGCGTTATTTTGTTTCACTACTGTCCTTTACTCTGGAACATTTCTGATTCTGTGTTTGCTAAAATAATGTGATAATGATCAGAAAGATAAAGTTGTTGTTTCAAATTTTAATTGGTAGATGATATAGAAGCAGCAGGGAGCTAATGAAGAGCGCATCTTACAGTATTAATAAAGTGTGTGTGTGATTTGTTTGTTCATGTATCTATTATGCACTCCAGACTAATAATCAGTTCATGTGTGATCTGCACAGCTGGAACCTGTTTCTGTTTTCTATACAGGGAAAATGAAACGCCCTGAATATTACTGTTTCGTAAAGGTCTCACTGTATAAACCCTGTGTGGGGTGGCAAGACGCTCACTCACTGTAATGACTTATACTTTATTTATATTATGCTAATAAACTACAGAAGCAGATTGGGGAGTCAAAGATTCACAGTGATTCTCAGCGTATTGTATAATTGGTTGAATAATGTATTCATTAAACGAACAAGTATTGCTTTTGTGTGAACCAGTAGAGTTGAAACGCCAAAATGACTCATACTACGAGAATAAAATGGCTTAAATTTTCCTCTCATGAGTCCTGGGGTGGCTTGATGGATAGGATTTCAAAGATCTATTGAACATGTTATTTTGGTTGTGCAAAAATGTGAGATGAATGCCGCTTTCTTTACAGCTAGCGTTGTGGTTGGCTTCATTCAGCAGACTCTGGCTTGTGTTTCATTCCAGTCGTGTTTGCTCCCCTCCTGAGCTCCTGTCTCCTGCAGCAATCTGTCTGAAAAATGCATACATAACATCCTGTGAAAATAGCTTTCTGCAGGGACTCCACTAAAAAGCCGCGCTGCATCAAATGTTCCTGTCATTCTCCGCTAGGCCGAGTTGATGGCAAAACATTTGCATACTGCACAATCTGAGAGATCGGAGTTGAGTGAAAATGTGTGTGTGCCGTGAATATCTGTGTGTATTAACACACAACTCTCCTAGAATCCTGTTTTTTTCTTTTAAATAAGGGTCACTTAACATTTTTCTTCTCGGCTCTTGTGGTATTTTAAGAGTTTTCATTGAAACTGGTTTAGGTGTGGGTTATCCATTGTAACAAAGAATCCGTTTATGTTAATCCACATTGCTGTCGTGCTTTCACTATTAAAATCTCTCATCTCCACGGTATTGTGTCGGCAGCAAAAGATTAACAGGCAGATATCCCAAAATCTCAACACATAAAACCAACTGTTTGCATCCCTAGACACCACAAGTAAGGGAAAAAATATGTTTGTGTAATTTTCAGTGAACTGACCCTTCAAAGAAGCATATTGAACATATATATATATACATACTTGGAAGCTGTTCTTGAGTTTAGCGTATGCGAATGGCACTATTTCGTCTTTGTGAGACCACCAGCTCATGCTTATTGACAATAATAAACTCAGTACGATTGTACCGATGTCTCCGAAAAATGTCCAGTACTGTCAAACTTACAAATGTTGAAACACAGTCTTGAACAGTGGTCACTGGCTTGGCAACCTTGTTGCTTTTGTTGCTACAATCATGTCTAGAGATGTCCCTACTTCCCATCGAAAATATACAGTTTTCGTAGCCTCAAGCACGTCTCAAAATTGTCCCGAGGTTTACTTAAGAAATATCCAGCGTTGTAACGCTTACAAATGTTGAAACACAGAAGTAACTCAGTCTTGAACAGTGGTCCCTGGCTTGACCATCCCCTCCACCTCCAGATACATAAAACATGTAACGTAAACGTATGTGTCAATATGGTATGGAGCCTACGACACGTAAAAATATGAACGTATCAATGCTTTGCAGAAACGTTAACCGCTAACATTTTATTCTGGCAAAAACACACCCTAATTAAATGATTTTCTTAATTCCATCGGTGATCAAAAAACAACAACCCAACTCTTGAATCTATATGCCATTGGCCAAAAAGACAATTAAGGCAGAGAGGACGGTTATTTCATTACACACTCCTCTCCCTGGTGGAACAGGAGTGTGGTATATTCGATTCTC
The DNA here is from genome assembly GCF_040436345.1 of Pagrus major. Taxonomy (NCBI): domain Eukaryota; kingdom Metazoa; phylum Chordata; class Actinopteri; order Spariformes; family Sparidae; genus Pagrus; species Pagrus major. The sequence continues at coordinate 17,943,477 of NC_133234.1, read as the reverse complement.
TGGCTGTGATTGCCCAGCCCTCGGCTATGAGATAGATGACTATGAATCAATTGTTTTCAAGGGGACTCTCACTGGGGCGCTGTAGTAGTTAAAGACGAGAGGGAGTCTGCTGAAAAAAAAAGCAGCCGGCCTTGGTTAAACAGACCATCAGGTAGTCTCATCGGCTACGTGCAGCACCTTAAATATTCATGCGTACTCTTAAGGGTGAAATGAAACCAGCTGCGGTGCTCAAAACAAACCCGGGTAAATGAGCAGCCGCCATGACTGCATGGGAAATGTTTGAGTCTTGCTCTGTGTCATCCAATCAGGGTTTAATATGTGCCCAGGACTATACTAATCACGCCAGGCTGCTCCTCATTACGGGTTTACGTAATGCCTGCGAGAGAAGTCCAGGCCGCGTCTCTGCCATGTCGAACAACATATAACAGTAGTCAACAAAAGCGTAGGTGCAAAGGTCTGCTGCGGGAATGAGAGTGGTAATGGAGAGTCATGCTTTGGAAGCAGAAGTGTTTGACATTTGAGGATTAAAGATGCTTTAATAAGCATCATTTTTTCTCTCTACAGGCAGGATGACTCTATAGATCTGATGCTACCTCTTGACTCATCTATTCTCTTGACAAATTCCTGCCCAGCCGGTCCCAGCCTTGATTCTTTTTAAAATTTATTTGCCTCTGTGGTCTTCGAATGGATCCGTTTTCGACTGGAGGAGACCTGGATGCCGTCCACCCCGCCACCACCAACCCACACCTCCCCGAGTGAAGTTCTTTTCTCTGACACATTCAATACCACCCAACACTATTGACCTGACATATTGATGTGAAGGGGGCCTGGCTGCTAAGAGGCATCTGGCCGCAGCATATTGAGCATCCAGTCGAGTCCAGGAGAGAAAGTATGAGACAAGAAGAAAAAAAACAGCGTTATAGATTCATTTTCAATACAAAATACAACAGTGGGTCAGTCAGTCAGTCAGTCAGCTAGTGTGTGAGTATCAACAACAGGTGGCGCTAGTTCACCAGCCATCATGTGCAAATCCAGGCACGGAGCTGACACACTCACTAGCATCAGTGTGTTATGATGACACACAGTGAATGAAAACATGGGCCGCTACACTGGGTGCAGTGAGAAACGACATATTTCCCCCACTGCTGACGTACAGAGGCTGACACTGAAATGAGCCATACATACCACCCCCAACACACACACACACACACATGCACATATGCACACACACACTACCACCACCACCACCACCACCACCACCAATCCCATCATGCTCTCTCCCTCCCCCATCCCCTTGAGGAATGAGAGGGGATTATGTCAAAGCAATTCAATTGTATGAGTGGAGGTAATGAACTCTTCCTTTTATCTATTCATTTGCGTATTAAAGTATTTATTTGTGCCTGTTATCTGTAGATATTAATCAGAAGCGTGAGGATGTGAGGATAAGACACTTCTGATGACAAACAAATTGGCAGAAATGTCACATGAAGAGGCTTTTTTTTTTTTTTTTTTTTTTTACTTTTGCAAAGACAGGTCTGTTGTCTCTTTTCCCAGACGCTGTCAAAGTGAAGTATTTTAATTGTCCACACACACATAGCACGCATGTTTTCCACTCCGACGATAAGACAGCCACTCCTTGTTTAGCGTTGGCCCTGTTCTATTTAGGTCAGTGGTCTGCAGTCCATTTCATGTTCTGTTGCCTCTACAGTGCCTAAATTGCCCAGCAGGCAGGTGCCATTAGAGCAGTTTGTTTGCAAGGTAAGCAGCTATGAGAAGTGACAGCAGTAGAATTACTAATGCACTTTGGCTGTCATTTCTCTCTGAAAGCCCCTGCAGGGAGGGCCTGATTAAATTGATATTCAACCTCCTGCATGTTGTGGGCCCAGGCTTCATTAGCATAGGGTTTAGATGACACAGAGAGAGGGATGGCATTAGTGTTGTAGGAAGCAGTTAGACACTGTGCTGTAACTAATTTTCCAATTATAATGGGTGCCTACAATGTAGCGTATTAATGATTCAAATCACATTATTAACAGAGCATGTATGTTTAAAAATCAAGGGAGAGAACGTGCGAGGAAAAGAGGAGGCATTTCACACAGCGGCAGTTCACAGGAAGTGTCAGTAGACATTAAAAGGGATCAAAACAAAAAGTAAGCCGTGTGTAAGCCAAGTGCCACGTGATATAAAGACAGAAATAGCTAACATCCTGTCAATGCTGGCTGCTTTTTATACTGCGTAGGTGAGGCACTGTGCAAAGGTTGGAGGGTAGGATCACCCAAAAATGAAAATTCACTCCTGATTCACTCAGCTCCATGCCGATGCAAAGTCGGGTGAAGTTTTGTAGTCCACAAAATATTTCTGGAGCTTCGAAAAATCAGCGTTGCAGTGTTCTCCTGAACAGCTGAAGTCGATGGGGACTTGTTTTAAAACGTTAAAGGAAAAACATAAAATGGCTCTATGGCATAATCCATGTTCCCAGAACCCCAGCTGTTTTATTCAGATTATGCCAGACAGAGTTTTTTTACATTTCATTTTTGGGTGAACTTATCCTTTAAGCCTCTGTCACATCTCTAAAGTAGCACTGTCAAATTCTGTGCATCGTCAGGAAATGTGTTGCTGGAAGCTTGTTGAAGTAGCGACTGCTCACGGGGCTAGTTGAAGCGCTGAAGCTAGCAAATGAAAGACTAACGTGCTTCAAAGCTGGAAACATGGTAGCACCAGTTAGTCGCATTAGCTTTTCTCTGTACTGCACACTGTTTATTTCAATCAGTCATTGAAGAGGAGAGAAACACTCACTGAGGGCGCTATTTGCTAACGGTTAGCTTGCAATCTCATTTGCTCGGTTAATTGAGATAAGAAAATTTCCACTTCACAGTAAGGTTTTATACTACAACAAGCTAGTTGCATGTGGTTTTCTGCTTAAGCACTTGAGGTCAAAAAATAATTCATTCTTATAAATGAGACCCCTGTTTCATAAAACATGCTTCTTTTGTGAAGCAGCAGACAGAGATGACATATAGGCAACTAAAGCTTCCTCTACAGCGCTGTCAAGACAGTTTGCTGTCGGTCAACAACTCCAATTCATGTGTCAAAAGCTGAAATCGAGTTGAAAAATTGTCTATGTGTACGAATCCACTGATTTTATGACTCTTCACTCCAAAAACAAAGACACATTTTGTCCAGTGTAGGCTAAAGAGTGGATTAGGCTGTGCGGTAGAATATCAACACCATCCTGAAAAACACCTACACTTGTTCAAAGGTAACATTACACTGTGAAGTCACATTATATTGATGCCACAATCTTCACAGGCACATCACATTGTATATAGTCTCATCGTAGCTTAGCCAAATCAAGCTAGCTAACGTAACATCAAGAGGAGTTAGCCTGATGTCCGATCACCAACTTCAGCCAGGTTTGCTTCCTCCTTATTTCTGGGGTAACATTAAAAAGATTTGGACAAAGACGGAGAGGTTGGTTACTTACATTTTTAAGATGACATGAATTATTGTTAGCCTGAAAAGATCAAGGTTTTCTCTTGTTTTGGTTTGATCGAAATGAATCAAGTTTTGATTTAATTGATTTTGGCTTCTTAATTTCTGCTGTGCAATAATGTATAATGGCACAATATTATTGCAATACAGAAAGATAGCTGAAACTAAATTGCAACTATAAAAATCTGATTATGTATGGCTCCTGATAAATCATAGTGTCGTTTAAAAAAATTAATTGGGTTTGGGGCTGCAGGTGTCTTTTTTACTTGTATTACTTAGTTAATTTCTGCTTATGCCAAGGAAACCATATGTTTGATTATTATTTATACATATTTATTTATATATTTTATATTTAGAATTGTAATATATTTATTTATGTACATGTACTTGTTTTATATTATTATATATATATATATATATATATATATATATATATATATATATATATATATATATATATATATATATATAGTTGCACATTTCAAGGAAGGATAAATCATTGATTTTGTGTACATCCATCCCAATAGTGTTTAAATTATCGTGACTAAATTGAACAGTGTGAATCCCGTATCATGCATCAGACTTGACTGATTCGCCATCACTTGTCAATACACATAAATCCTTTAACTTGAAGCTTGCCATGTACAGTAATGCAGTGGGAAACCCATTGCTCACTGACCTCTCTTTAACCTGAGTGGCTGTTTCACTGGCCACACACTGGGACAAGCTGTCCATCAAGTGTGCGCTCAGTGAGGACAAATGCAGGCCGACCCGAGCTGCCTTCATGGGCGGACAAAGTGCAGGTAAGACTGATGTTGTTTACGGGAGATTTAGTGTACCGTTTATCCAGTTTCCTGGCAGCGTGGGTGCATAGATTAAAGGATTTATCAAGAAATAGAAGCAAAAAAAAGCACACACTTAGGGGGTTAATTTGCATTATGATATGATATATCATGCAAATGGGCTTAAATTATGTTTGCTTTGTTGATGTGTGTTACGTGACATGTAAATAATCTTCCTGACAGCATCTTCCTTTACACACCCGGTAAAACCCAAAGAAATCCTCAGTGCTCCCTCAAGCATTAGCTGCGTGTTAACATCACAAAACTGTGGTGAAAGCTGTGGTTAGCACTGAGCAAATATTTAAAGTCACTGCTAAAGACATCATCACCACTGCAAATAAATGAATTGAATTCTGCTTATAGCTTCCCCCCTCCTCTTACCTAAATGGATATTTGATCCCAGGGGAACACCTAGTGCTTTGCAATCTGCGCCCAGCTTCCTGGTGGCGCTTCCCCATCTCTCTGAGACGCAAGCACTGACTTTGAAGTCTGTGAGGCTGATGATAAATATGCTAATGTGTCTGGAGGTGACTCGACGTAGCAGATAGCGCTGTGAGGGGAAAGTGCCACCCATCGTTTAATATATGGAGAGGAGGAAGGAGGGGAGAGGCAGGGAGGATGGAGGAGGAAGCATCACGCTGCTGATAAGGTGTAACAAGGATAAACAATAGGGGTAAAAGAGCACTTGAATTGTTGTTTTTTGTGGGATTCAGGGCGGCAATCTTTGGATGTATGAGTGCAGTGTGAAGCCCTGAGCAGAAATGATGAGTGTTTTAAACCACAAGGACAGGTTTCACGTGTAGATACCCTTGTTCAACTAGTGTGTACGTCAGACGCTGCAGAACTTGTTGCACGAGTTCATCAGATCGATGCCTTCATATTAACGGAGCAATACACCGAACTGTACCGAGAGGTATGAAAACAACGGCTCTTAACCTGTTTGGCTTGTGAAGGTTAAAATCAAAGCAATGTCTAGTGAGTAGTGTTTCCGTTCCAGAAAGGTAAAGTTAGATGATAAATCAGTAACACTTACAATAAGGTACACGAAAATGTAGTTACTGGTCAGTTGGGAATGGATCAGGAACGACTTGATAGTTAATTAATCGTCAATGAGTCGTTCCTGAATAGTGATTGGACGACTGTATAGTAGATAATGATGAGTTACTAGAGAACAGACTGGGAGATAATACACTCATGACTCATTAGGTAATGATTAGTTCATAAATATCTGTGAATCGACATGCTGACCACTTTCTTCATGAGTTGTTTCTGATTAACTATCAACTAATCAATGAGTGGAACAAACTAGAGATGACTTATTAATTACTAATTACTTAATCATATGTAACTCATCATTAATTACTCTTTTTAAACTACTCAGTATAACACCATATTTATGTATTTAAACTACTATATATTTACTTGAGTGGCACAAAAAGAGTAACTAATGATTAAGTAATTATTACTTAATGAGTCGACTTGGTAGCTACTCAGTATTTTGTTTTACTTTTCTCGAAGGTGCATCGAAAGAGTAACTTATGATTAAGTAATTAGTTATTAGTCAATCTGTCACTTCACAGATTTTAAACTAATTATTACTCGCTGTTTTGCGTACCTTATGTTATGGACAAATCCAGTTTTGCAACTGTTTTTACAAACTGGTCTTTTAGAAATATTTTTCTCAATTATTTATCTCAGTTGTGATAACACTGTACTCACAGAGGTTAATGTTGGGATCGGGTACAACAATGGCATTGCTAAACAATGCAAGAAAAGGCAGTGAGAGGATTGTTCAAGCTGTAAGCAAGCCAACAGTTTAGGCACATTAAATAGGACAGCGAGTGCTACTGAAAAGTTGTTTTTGTCCTAAACATAACCAGAGCATTAGCACAACATTGTCACACCATGACATAGAAAACTGATCCTAAAGAAACATAAAGTTGCAACATAAAGAAAGTAAAGTGTCAACATATCCATGGTTTGCAGAAACATACTTTTCATAACGGCGATTGGGTTGAATGTTTGACTAATCAGTTCACATCCCTCCTGGGACCCCTCAAAAGGGTTCAGACCTTCAGTTTGGAAACCACAGTTTGAAAACAATCTTTTTAACTATAGAGTGAAAAGAAAGGAGAAAAAAAAAAGATCATCGCTAAAGTCATATAAGCGTGACATCAGCTCCCAGACTGCCATGAATTATTTAAGAGCGTGAGTGAACCAGATTGAAAGAGATGCATATTTTGAAATAGAAAACTTTCACATCAACCTGAGGCTTAAAAAAGTACATGTGCCAGTTAATGGAATTCTGCAATTCATACATTTCATGCCTCTGGGCTTTTTTTGCTATTCTGTGTGCTTCTACCACTGTTTACGTCTCTGAGCGAGACCTTCTACTTGGCCTTCTCCTTGTGTCCCTATGTGTGTAGTGCAGAGCGCGCCGAGTTGCCGTCTCTCGCTCTGAACACGGATTTGATACCCTCAAGGTGACAGCAGCAGATCTGTTGCAGGTGTCAGAGGCAACATCAGGGTTGTCAGAAAGCATCTCGCCACACGACTCAGATCTCTGAGCAGCTCAGACATATTTAGGATACAGAAAAACAGGTAAATACTCAAAATTCCTGGCACATGTCTGAATCAAATGTTTGGTGAAGATAAAAAAGTAGCAGTTTTTGGTGTAAAAATCTACTCGCTGTCATCCGTTCTGCAGAGAGATCTCATTCTTTATCAGCTCGTGCATCTCAAGGCGGTCTTTTGATATTAATGCCACGAGAGGAGCTTTTCCACTTCAAGTGTGTGAGGACAAGCTGTAGGTGTCACTGTGGACGTGGCTTTGAGCTCCACCAGCCGTGGCTCTCGGAGTCCAGAGCGCCACCCAGCCCCCTTTGTAGGAGACGTCGTAAGTCAGATGTTCAGAATGCATGGGGCATTGTCTGCCTGGATGTTCGATGGGCTGGCAGCAAAAGGTGACATCTGGTGACTAATGTGCTCAGATGTGAATGCTGCTCCCTCAGTTCTCTGGGCAGCAGCTGCTCCGCAAAGGCATAAATGAGACAGGGGGAGCGAGGAGAGGGAGACAGCCAGGGAGAGATAGGGGAAGAGGGGGTGGTCGCCGGGCCGAGGTGGGGGGTAGGGCTCCGGGTTTTGAGGAGCGTGTTTGCATGTGAGATGGTGTGCATGTTCACCACGCCAGCCGTCTGACTCTGAAGGGGTGTGTTCTGGGGGGTTGGGTATGTCATGGGAAAATCAATGACTTTCTGTCTGATTTTCGAGGAGGTGAAACATGCCGGCCTCCCCCTCGCTCCCTGCTCGCCTCTCCACGTCCGCCACTCCACAAAGAGACCACACAGATCAACCGGGGACCCGTTTTTGATCTGCTTTGTGTTTCCTGCAGCCAAGTGCCTACGAGTCACCGTGTTGGCGGCCCGTTGAGTCACAGCGTCTCCTCCAACACCAACTGCGTACGTGTTTGAATCATAAGCCTCGTCAGAAAGAGGTAAAGGATGTGATGCGGCTGTTGCAAAGGTGACAGGAATGTAATCTGGCGATGGTTTTATTCAGAGATATCTCTTTGTCAGATCGCTTGGGCCCAAAACAATGGAGGGATTTCATTTGTGTAGCTTTAAAGATAGTTCAACATTTTGGGAAAAACACATATTTGCTTTCTAACTGATAACACTCTCATATCTCAAGTAGTCTTGCTGTATTCAATTGTTGGAGTTGGAAACTCAGGCCAGATCCACCAAACCTGACTTCATCAATAAAAACACACATTATAGAAGCATGGCGCCGCACACAGCGAAACCTTTCCATCAATTTTTACTGTATGTAGTGTTCAATTTAGTTTATTTATGCTTGATAGAAGTCTTTGCGAAGTCTTCGAGGTACAGTCTCTTTTTAAGTGTGCTAACCTGTTAAATCCATATGCTGCTGGCGTCCATGGTTTCCAGAGCTGATGCACTGGGACGCATCTACATTGGCGGTCAGGAAGCAAGACTATATCTATAGCCTGCAGCCATTTAGCTTAGCTCAGCTTATCATAAGGTCTGGAAACAGGGGAAAGCAGCTAGCCTGGATCTGTCCAAAGGTAACAAAAAAATCCACCAACTGGCACCTGCAGCACTCGCTAACTAATCTTTAGTTTAATCTACACAAAAACAAAATAATTTTATCGACAGGTTGTGGTTTTAACAGGGTTATGTGCCCGGCTAGCTGTTTCACCCTGCTTCCAGTCTCTATGCTAAGCAAAGCTAATTTGCTAGCTCTAGCTCCGTATTCATCACACAAACATGAGAGTGGTATCAATCTTCTCATGTGACTCGCTGCAAGAATGTGAATTAGTGTATTTCCCAAAATGTCAAACAAGAATTTGAAAAAACTCAAATGCAGAAACAGAAATTTCAAGTTAAGTACTATAATTTGGTACCAAATATACCAAAATATTGTCTTAGACAGTACACAGCAGATCACCTGGCACTGTAAAATAAAATGTAAAATGTATCTTTTCGTGAAAAATAGCAGCCATGTAATACAAAGTTTTCACTCTAACTACTTTCAACTGAAGCATTTCTTTTTTTTGTTGCTGAGCAGCCCCGTTTAAAGAAAACTGAAAAAAGTCCAAGCAATTCTTCAAAAGGGAATCACATCACAGAAACAACATCGTCGTAACAAGACATGACTGCATCCATCACGCTGCAGAGATTTCCCATGAGCCAACTGGATTTTGGGGTATAAAAAAAAAATCTACCGCTATAATAGCTTCATCTCTCTCCTGTCATCCAAGTATCCATGACGGTTGAGCTGCATGTCACTACTCAAAACAAGTGAAGAGTTTGGATGACAGACAGCTGTGTGCTAACCCTTTTCCGTTCTGTATTCGTGAGTGTGTGTGTGTGTGTGTGTGTCTGTGTGTGTCCCACCCCCAGCCACTTCACCCCAGGGGTCACTTCAGTGTAGCGGTCCCCGTGACCTCAGGGCTCCTTTTGCTTTGTCTGAATGAGTAAAGGGGCTCCGTGTCTCTGCTCCGGCAATGAAGAGGGTTAAAACATCGAAGAGGGAACAAGATATGACAGCGAGGAAGAAAAAACAAACACGACAAAAATAACAGCTGAAGTTTGATTCGAGACACAATCAGTTAATCACTTCTAAGGAGCTGATATCGCGGCACACGTTCGCGTCGTTCCTGTCCCATAATCTTGCCAAGATGATTTGTAGCCTCTCTTTCTAGCGAGGGGATCACACGAAACTGGTTGTGGATCAACACCCTCAAACATGTGGTCATTTGTGGCATTCATATGGACATGCTGCTTCTTAGAAGACACTTGAGCCCCACTTAAAAGGCGTCATGGGCTGCTTTCGATTAGGGAGGCGGCGGGGCTGCTTTAGATTTGATGAACAAGAAGTGCATATGCATTCCACAAAGAATGTTAATGAAACACATTCCTGCCGGTTTCTCATGGAAACCAGCTTGGATTTAAGGATCAGGAGGTGGAGAGAAATGGGGTCCCCCTTCTTATACCCCTCCTCTGGAAAAGAAAAAAGAAAAAAGCTTACAAGATGCAGCAGGGAGTGACTCTTCTGAGGTAAAAAGGAAAGGAAAATTGTATGGGATGAGAGTGTATTGAGAGATCGTCAATGTGCGACACAGTGGGGTCACGTAGGTCCAGTTGTGTTTTGCATTTGTTGTGACAAGTAAAGGAAGATACGCAGAATAGGATAAGAAGCCCGCGCAAATGTGGATTTAAATCTTCAACCTGCTTAGAAAAAGAAAAAGTAGAATTAAAGCAGAGGCAGACATTACTTACACATTTTATAGACAAGTACAAAATAGGTGGACAATAAAATTAATATAATCTAATCTAATGTAATCTAGTCCAATCTAACATACAGTCCAGGTTTTGAAATACCAGAATTTTATCGCTCATCACCGAAGAGACGAAAAAGCGCTGCAGATGTCAAATCTGTGTGGACGAAGCCCCCAGGAAGTAGTGGTCAAACATGACGCATATTGCCCTGAACACATGTTTTACCATTAGCTCACACTGTGAAAGTAGCAGCATCATCATTATTGGATCCATTTAGATCAATAACATCTGAAAAGTCGATAAAACCATTTTATCTCCTTTTTAAGTTAGTGGAGGGCGAAACAGGAAGTTAGCCAGCTCGGCCGGAGGAATGCCGCTGCACATGGGGAAAAAGTAGTATAAAGCCTTTTGTGGCTCGGAGGAAGCATTAAAAACATTTTGTCTGTTTATTTTGTAAAAAGGCTTCATGTTTATTCATTTGTTTGTCCTGACATAGCATACAGTATTAAAGTTACAGATCAGGTCTTTTGATGCGGGGTTGTATGAGGTCCTTATCCCCTAGTGGAAACTGTCCTTTGGCTAATCATCAAAGTGCATACACATTAAAAACATACGCATATACAACATACAAAAGGGCGAATGTGAGCAAATGAGAGACTTCCTTCCTCGTGTACGCGGACTGTACTTCCTCTCTTAATTAGAAAAGAATTCATTATTCTGAGTTTGAATAACAGAATCTTTTCGGTCATTAAATGTTATTAGTCATGCGATTCAAGTTGTGCCTCCGAGCCGAAGGCAGATTTTCATGGAGACACACACACACACACATTGTCTTTCTATCAACTCGTGGACAATTCAGAGCAGTGACATGCACAACAGTTGCGTTATTGAAATTATTTAATAGAGTATTTTGTGCTTGCGCGGGTTTATGTGGAGGAAAACTTAAGCCTGTGTTTTATTCTTCACACGTCATAGCACACATACATTTACCTGTGAAATTACGTGCAGAATGACGTCTTATAGGCTGAAACTGCAGCTACGTGTATTAAAACACAGACATCACCTCATACCAACGGTGTTATGCTATTGGCTGACCAACGTTGGTACCAAGCTGGAACCAACTGTCTGAATTCCTACACAGACATAAACAAAACAATCATTTTGGACCCGACAAACATTATTATAAGCTCTGAAAATGTATTATTTTTTAAATAATGTAATGATTCAATGTTCAATCAATATGACCCTCAGTTTTTTACGCACAGTTGGAAACGGACGTTCAGGGACGTCACCCTATCATAGGGCTAGGAATAAGGTGGATAACACCATAGTTGTTCTTTATAACACCACATTTCTCAGTGGTGTGCATGATTCTGGCTGTCCTGTGGTCTGAAAAACCTCAAAAAAGAAAGGAAAATCAACTTCTGACCTTTACTCTTTTTCACAGTTCAACCCAACAGCACCCATGTCGTGAGGCGTCGGTGGTCGTCCGCTATGATACACTCCACACCACACGGGATAAAATGATCAACTCTTGCACCCCATGCCCATTTTTGTTCCAGATGCCCCACATCTGTCGGGTCGAGGCTATTATTGAGCTGATATCTTTATTAGAACTTCTAGGCTGACTTATTGTGCCACACCTGCATTGTATTTTAGCTCGTCTTAACGGTATTTCCATTAAACTGCTCCGTATTCATTTCGCTGATCGAAGAAGTGTGTTTCCATTACAATCACATCTGATGCAAATGAGACACTTTGCCAATTAATGACTCATGTTATTGGTTAAAAACAGGCTCGACATCACCATCGACAAATACAAGATTATTGACCGAGCCTGATTATTTTCTTTCCATTTCACTGACCTTTTCTTTGTGCTGAATATACAGTCGAGTCATAATGTGCTGCTTTAGTACTTCAGCGCATCAATCACGCGATCATTTATACAGTGTGTCCGGATCATAATTCTATTTACCAGGGGCACTGTAATGCTGTATTGATTGCCAAACCATTAGCATTTATACACCCATCAATAGTAAAAAAGTAGTTCTCCTTCTGCTCTCTGCTCCACTCTGCCATGTGGTAGCAGCTTTAAATGGCCATGTTATTGAAAATTCCTCTTTCCTTTCAGTGCAGAGGGGGGAAGAAGCTGGCCAGATCTCTATTAGCAGACTGGGATTTTCTCCCATGTGTCACAGTGAGTGTAATTGCAATGTCACACTTCAAGGACTTCATGTGGGTGGACGGGTGGTCTACCACAAGAGAGAGGACTGTAGTCAAAATACCAATTAATGAAGGCCAGAGAAATATGACCTGAACCGCTTCAGGTCCGTACCTACCAATGACTGAGTCTGTCGATTGAAATTGTATCCCATCAGCCCTTGGTCGTGGGTCAGCGCTCAGTGTCAGTGCTGGCAGATTACACTTTTCCTCTCGCTGGATCCTGGCTCGTGCCCTTGAGCGCACATCCAGGAGTTCATCCCGTACTTACTTCCTGATGATGAATTCACAACTTTAAAAGAGAAAATGAACTCCAGCTCTTTAGAAATTCTTTGTTATATTCTCATGCAAACCACTAGGTCTGGCTGTACCGCTCGACATTTTTCGTCCAAGTAAATGCATTCCTCTTCTGCTTTTCTATTCAGCTCTGTGCAGAGGTGCAACCAAACCACTCATTCTGAAGCTGTTGAATGAGATCTTTCCACCTTATGCGATGGTCAGCAGCATCATGTTTCTTCCGCAGCCCTGGGCTGAAGAGTTTGGCATATAGTCTTGGCGTATTTGACCACACATGTGAGCCCTGAGGGATGACACATCCCAGTCTTGGTGAGCATACAGACCACCACTGCCAAAAGTAATTACCACAGTGGGCTGTGACCTTGCCTTGGCTGATCTGGCCCTAGCACCATTTGGGGATAAGTCGTCATTTGCATGTGGCACCAAGTGAAGCTCAGATATTGAGTCTGCTCCATGTAAATGCCCTGTGGAGTGGCAGAGAGACCTGCTGTTTGGATTCACTGCCATGCAACTGATCCCTGTAAATAAGCCAAGGGAGCATCCAGGAGTACATTTCTGCCATGTGTTTGCCTTTAAAAGTCCAGTGTGCATAATTTGGGGGGAATTAGTGGCAGAAAAGGAATAATCTGGAACTGACTAACTGATTATGAAGAATTGTTGTCTGTTTATTAATTCAGACTGAGCCCTTTGTATCTATAGAGGGAGCGTGTCCTCTTCCACGTTTCTACAGTAGCCCAAAATGGACAAACCGAACTGGCTCTAGAGAGGGTCCTTCGAGTTTTTCACGTTTCTAGCAGCCACCATAGGGGAGGATGAGGCAATGGGTGTTCAGTAAATTACAATTTACGACCTCACTGCTAGATGCCACTAAATCCTACATATGTAATTTCTCTCTTACAAAACAAAGGCATTTGCAAATGCTGTGTGGGGAGGGCCGGGTGGAGCACAGGGCATAGCCGCTTTTCAGCTGTCAGCTCTGCAGGAAAGAGTCAGGTACAGAGCCTCCCTCTGGAGGAATAAACACCCAGGGTCACTTCTGTTTATCAACCTACTGTAATGTTGACTGCTGACTGAAACTGGAAGGTAAATGTACTTCAACGTAACATTACAGAGAGAAGAGGGGAAAGAGAAGAGAGAGAACCAGAGTCTCTGGTAAGTGCTGAGTTCAGTCACTGACCTGATTTCAAACACATACCCTCTGTGCATGCGATTACTTGCTATCTTACGGCTAATGTACAGTAAACCATCAATGCCAACGAAAATAAATCTGACAGATGAGGTAATGATTTAGTTTTATTCATGTTACGATTAGTCTGATTTGACGACCTCTTTCCTCACTCTCTGACTCCCTCTGAAGTTTCTAGTGACAAGTTTCTCAAGAACCTTGAGAAGATTTGAAACATTTTTGGAAACATTTGGAATAAAGTACACAGCTTAACAAAATATATAACAAAGCTCTAATAGTTTTTATACATTTTATGCCGAATTCTTACATATTACATCTTTAAATCCTTTCTAATTAATGTTTTTTCTTCTTACACTGACTCAAATAACTACATGTCTACATGTTGGATGGATGTGGACCATAAATCGGCAACTGGCTGGCAGCCCAATCCATCCTACGCATGTGCAAAGGTCATGTGCTTATGCCTGACTGACGTCTAACCAATCCCCACCACTCACACATGCGTATATACCGATCATGTTTTCTGTACAGATCGGTCACTGACAATCACAATTGTAAATTCCATAAATTTTTCACACTGACAGTGTTACATGACTCTCAGTTGGAGCACTTATGCAACCTGGATATACATGAAACTACCCATGTGTAGTCATCAGTACAAAAGATGAACAACTAAGGGACATAATGTGCAAAAAATGGGAAGTTACGTTTAATATCACGGATGTAAACACTCAATATTAACCACATACACCTTGCATACATATGCAACCCACTAGGAAAGATCCTAACCTGTTTATATATTTGGATTTGCACCTTATTTAAAATGTGTGTTTTATATTTTCCCAAAACTGACACAGATTATTACCTTAACCTTTCACGCAGGTGACAAATGAACTCTTCAAGCCAATTATCCAATGTATTTACCATTAGACAAATTGTACATTTAGTGCTCATTGGTATGACTTACCACAGAACGGAGGTGAAAATACATTTGTTGACCGAGTCTGGTTTCTGTTTCTTACAGCTGGGTCCCATTATGACATGAAATCAGAGCCTCCTCGGGGTCCGCCGCGAAGGCTCTCGCACTGCCCAGTTATCAAAACACAGCATGGAATCCACTTAAGCTTCGTCACTGGCTACGTTTCAAGTCACCGCATGTAAAATAAAGAGATAGAAAATACAGAAATAGTGGGAGGTTGTGAAACCCCACTTTTACTGTGGCCTACAACAGTTATTATAAAGGTTAGAAAGGAAATTGATGGCAAAAATCTTCAAGGAATCGTCTCGAACCCGTGATGACATTTACATTCGGAGGCAAACGAACGTTTGATTGTCACGCTGCTTCCTTCACATCGCATGAGCTCCATTGTTATTTGTCTTATAACGATAATACTCATGTGCAAACACGCTAAATACATCCCGCCTGAGATCAGGACTCTTATCATGTGAGAAGCAAACAGCACATGTCCTGAACAAACAAGGTTACGGATTCTTTAATTCTCCGGATTCCTCCGCACAAATCCACATATCCAGGTCGTGGCTGCGACTCACAAGAATGCGCCATCCGATGATTATGTCTAATTAAATTAAATGTCACTTACAGGCAACGTGGAGCATTTCCACCGCGCACACACACACACTCGCACACAGTGTCTCTGCTGCAATGACTGCATCAGTATGGCAGCATCTTACAATACAAAGAAAAGCGTCTTTAATGATGTTGTAACAAAGAGGATTCCACTTCATCATACCAAAAATTAAAGGAGCCCGTCTCTGCTTTGCGAGGCGCTGAATATTTCATGGCACCACAGGCTGACCTCAGGTCGTCCTGTGTACGGGCCAAGATACTCAGACATATAAATGATGCATTGACAGCAGCGATAACTGTACACGACACTAAGGGGAACGACTGCTCGGAGTGAAAGCAGCAGGGGCTTTTTCTTTTGGAGGCTGGCGATGAATATTATCCATGATTGGATGATTCATTGAGGCCGCTGACAGTCTGAGTGTGTGGGATGAGACCTGGTGCTATCTTTACCCCTCCATTCCACCTCTGCCCATCTCTCACTTGCCTCTCTTTATGGAGCACTGCAGTGTATATGGCAGTTCAGTGCTGGACCGCAGCCCACCGGGGACCCCTCTCCATCTGAACAACCTGCTCCTTTTTTCTGCACAAAGGCTGCATGAAACGATTTAGGCAGAAAAGGGCTGTGTTTCACCCCTCCCAATTGGTGGCAAATGAGTACAAATACCCACATGTGCAACATACACCCAAACGTGCACACACAAGAGCGTAAGATGCCTGCACGACTTCCCGCGTCTTTTGTTTTCCTCGCCTACCAGAAAAAGCTCTGCAGCCGTGAGACAAATTGCTGCGTGGCATTAGCACTACAGTGAAGGATGAAAGTGCACGGAGCAAGGCAAACAAGCATCCCATTACAACCGCCACTTAGCAACAAACACATCTATTACAGCGGCTGAGCAAGGCTGGAGGTGAGCCCGCACACACCTCCAACAAGCTGCTATCCAGGGCAATGAGATTCAGGATGCACTGCGTTGGGAATTTCAAACGAGAACGAGCAAAAAAAGGAAAACAAATGGCCCTCCCTCGCACTCTCCCCGCCGAGGAATCAAGGGCCACAGCCAGTGTTTACATACTTGAAGAAAGAGTCTCTTCATCAGATGATGTTTTATGATTTTTTTTTGCAGCCCTGCTGAGACTCGGAGCAGCCCCCTTTTTCCACCATCATTTTTTACTACGGACATGAGCATGACATCACTTCCACAGAGACGGTCTGCTCGATTCATCTGCTCCACTGTATCACAGTGATTAATGGAGATCTTAATACACTGACCCGATACAGCTAGCCTCCTGCTTTTCTCTTTGTGTGCTCCTGGAGATATTTTTTTACCTCCTCGTTTCCACCCACAGGTTCTTCCCAAGGGCTGCACCTCACAGTCTGATGTGTGTCATATCAATTCACAGACAAAAAAAAAAAAAAAACCCTGCATAATTCCCTCCTTTTTTTTTAACCACACTAATTACTGTGGTGCAAATCCTGACTGCTGTTGTCATGGTAATTGCCTTTCGGGGGTTATGGCGCCACTAAAGCTCGAGTGACTGAGAATGAGACGAAGTTTAGGGGAAGATTGCAAAGGAGACGCACAGCGCTCATTGTGTGCCAACATATTTCATGTTTCATCTTGTTTCACGGCGTGTACTATTGGCAGTTTACCTTGACTAGAAATGATCTGACCACGGCGCTGCTCCGCGTCAATGCCAGAAAATGAATTTGATGTGGGTGAGCGAGGATAAGTGTTCTTTCAGCGCCGTGCCGAGTGCCAAGAGGTCCCAGAGCACAGACCCGCTCCTCGCCATTTATCCACTGCATTAAATGGATGTGTTGGGTTCAAGGAGGGGTCAGGGAAATATAGGGGACAACATATGTCAAACAATACATATAGGGAGGGAAAAGTAGGATCATAAAAAGCCTTTCATCATTTGGCAAACAGGGCTCAGGCAGAGAAGAGAAAATCCTTGTGGATTGATGCGCTTGATCATCATTATGGAACAACAAGAGGCACCTCTGACAGTTGGCAGCGACATAATGCCGAAATGAGGATGGTTTAGCTCCTCCAAGGTCTTAAAGTTCGGCGCATCATCGTGTGTATGTGTGTACTGTACGAGTGTGTGTGTGTGTGTTGTCGCAGTGCCCTCAGGATGTCCTTGTGTGGTGTCAAGTGTCCTGCTGGACCTCAAGCTCGACTGGCTTTCTGCTGTTCGCCCGTGTTATTTAGACACTTCATCATAATGTCTCTGCTAATGTCACTTTAATTAACTGCTGTTGTCTCAGTTTGTTCTGCCCAGTAAGTTTTGTTTTATGTGCGCCGGTTCGGGTTTTACTGTGTCATGAAATACTTCGAGTGAAAATGTACACACGACATGACACAGAAAGCCGGTACGTCCAAATTAAAGAAGATTAAATAGAGGATGGGTTATTAAAGAAACAGTGCATTTATTTGCACAGGCTGCATGTTCATCACAATAACAATGGAATTTGTCTTTATGCTGCTCACAACATTGAGAAAATGTACAGTGGCATGTCTTTCCAGACACAATATCCCCATTATTGTGAATTAATATTACAGTGGCCAAGAGCACTCCACATACTGCAAATTAAAAGAGACATATTATGCTCGTTTTCAGGTTCATAATTTTATTTTGGGTTACTTCTAGAATAGGTTTACGTGCTTTAATGTTCAAAAAACACATCTGTTTTCACCACACTACACTACAATTGGTTTAATATATATTTCCAAGATGTACACCGGTGTTTTAGAATTAATATACGCCTTTCCTATCATATCGTGTAACACTATCAAACAGTAGAGTTATCCTAGGAGGTGGTTGAATGCTAACGTTAGCTAATGGGTTATCAAATATGTTGTTTTACCTTGAAATACGGCCCGACGTCCCTCTGGATTTTCACTATCGATTGTCTTCTCACTTGGTGATCAATCAGGAAGTGGTGAAATGATAACAACTTCCCAAAGTGAGCGTGATGTCAAAAGGAATACAGTCTATAGTATGCAGACTTTACAGCTTTTAGGGACTACTTCCTTTAGTAGAAAGTACATCCATATACCGCTAAATATGTCTTTTGCAACTTGGGTGAACTGGCCCTTTAACATGACATTTCCACAGTGTTTATGTTCAGCATGGCAGTGGAGTGACATTACCTGCAAAGCTGAAGGATATTTCTTTGACTCCAGTTGAAGGACGCTGTAAATAAAATAAAAAAAATCTCTTCCAGCTGGATTCTAACTTCTTCACATGACAGTAATAGATGCATTTTGCTGTGCGCGCACACACACATACACACACACACACGCATGCAGAGCACAGAGGCTAATTCAATGTTCCAGCTCCTGTTTGTTTAGTCATGGACAAACAGACGGCTGTGCCAGCAGCTTGTTGGTCTGAATGGGGTTTATTTCACTGAGTTTGAAAGGAATTGTCAAGAATTTATTTACAAATCAATTCGGCACACAGAAGATCTGCTCTGTGATAACAAACACACACAGAGCTCTCATACAGTTTAATCATTTATGACTGGTGCAACCTCTGCAAAATCATTGCAATCCCTTCATGCCCGATGCCGAGGTGATGTAATGATATGTTCTCTGATATCCAGTTCATCCTATCAATAACTGGATGTGTGGGGGGTTTTTTTGCATCCTGGTGTGCTGTGGACTGGAAATATTTACAATTAAGGACATTGTTCAACGTATGTAATATTAAATCCTAAAGTAATCACCAGGTTTGGAGGAGGAATTGTTACAAAGCACATATAATCCCTTATTAAGAGGAAATGATTAAGTGCTTAAAGAGAAAATTGTATTAAATGCTGCAGCACAACCCTGGGAATACAAACCACTGCAATACACTCGATATTTGGAGCAAAAGTCATTCTAATATTTTGCATTTTAACATTTTATTTGTTTGTTTTGTGTGGTTCCTGTAATTATATTTATCTTATTGTTATTTTTTCCGCTTCTTTTTTATCACTTTATTCTTTTATAACCTGTGTTTAATTAATTCAGCTGTCATCTGTGTGTCGGCGATCTCCTGAGACTGAGATTCATGGGTAGTCACTTGTTGGAACGTACGATTGTAAAATTTGTGTTTAAGTGATTTTGTTCTCATTTACTTATTTTTATATTTTCATTTTTTGTCGCCCTATATATACATATATACCAACACCTTTAAAGCCAGGCAGCTCATCAGGACAACGGTGAAAGCGGATTATTACGACCTATGTTAATTTATCTTTTTAGGCGGCGACCTCTACTGGTCGTAGTAATTATAACGGCAGCAAAGGAGGAAGTCAGGTGAAGTAGAATAAAGAGTGACAAAGTCTGGTCAGTGTGGAAGGTGAAGGTCCGGTATGCCTGGATGTTTGTCATGTTTGTCATGTTTTTCTGAAACAGATGTTTGTCATTTTATGAGTCACTGGCGACCAACCATATTTAGACGTGTAGGTATAAGGATGTGTTGCTGAAGCTCACTACTTAACGTGTTGTGTCTTGTTTAATCTGTAAAAAAGACAGTCGTGACACTAACTTCTGCCGTACACACAGCAGACCATCATGCATCCGCAGTGTCATATAATGTAGAACTGTTTTTTGAGATACAGCTAACACGATAGCTTCTCACAGTTTATACACTCTCGCTCTCCATCACCTCAAACATCAGCACTGTCGAGACATTTCAGAGTTAGTCAATGGCACAAGCTCTTATTATTATTCCCTATACAGAGTGTATCACTCTATATTTCCATATGATACTTTAAACAGCATTGCCAGCAAGATCCTAGAATTATGCTGATATATATCATATTCACACTGTGAATCATAAATTCCTATGCTACATACCAACCGCTGCATCTTTTATTCTCATTTAAAATGAAGACATTCTCGGCTCTTACTGAAGAGTCCATCTATAGGTAATCTCTGCAGAAACAGAACAATAGCCGCTGCCACTCTGCGGAGACGTGAAATTCTATAAATCCATTTAGACCTCGTGAATGCTTTTGACAATGTGTTAGAAATAGAGGCCAAGAGGAGTTTCAGCCCTCACAACCACCGGAGCTATCTCTCACTCCATGTTTTTCAGATTAATTCAAAGCATCCCCACTGCCTGGGAAATGACAACACTGCAGAGACAGCCTGAAGTTACACTTTGATGGACACAGTGGTCTATCTCTGCAGTTGACTTCAGTGGTGAAATTGTGACCCCCTGGTCATTCTGGCGGGGCCTTATCAGCGCCGGCCAAATGCAGGGAGTCTGATGGAAGGACTAAGGAGATGATTTGTGGACAGTCTAGCACACTAATGGTGCTAACGCTGCACGCTTTACACATTGTGGCCGCAGAATATATTGTAGGGAATGGGATGGGGGGGCTTACATCCAATTTGATCAGGCTGAAAGACAAATCCCGCTGAATATTTCCTGCTGCTGCTCACTCACCTGAGATGAAATAAAACATTAGCGCAATGTTTTAGTGTTAGAAAACAGGATTTCAGGGCTACCGCAAAGATAAATGTCAGCTTAAAGTTTATACAGTACAGGGCAACCTTTTAGTCTGTGATCCTACAGAGCCGAGAAAATCCACTGGGTGCAACCTTTCGAAGCAGGGGATCCTCAGCTCTACCTAACTCCTCGAATCAGTGGCAGAAAATCTATATCCTCTTAAAGAGGAGGAGTCACATCAGATAATAGATATATGAAATCCATCTTGTTTCTGAACTCTGTCCTTTGTAGGAAACAGATCAATGGGAAAGCCTCTCCTTGAATTGCCCACAGTGACACACAAATCAGTGGAAGGTTGACTTTTGTAAACTCGCAGACAACATCGGCAGCATCGGTGGAGCTGGGGGAGAGCGAGTTAGCTAAAAATCCATGGGAATGACCTGATGTGGACTTTATGGTGGAGCTCGCTAAAACAAAAAGCCTCAGTGGATACAGTATTTCTTCATAGACAGTGTAGAACCTTTATTTTGACTTTGGCGACTCAAGACACAAGATTCATTTCTGAGAAGCTAGCAGCAATCTAACGTACCGATTTTGGCTGTAGCTTAAATACATACTGACCATGGTGTGTTTCTGTGTGTTTATGACAATTCATATTTCAGAATGTTTCCTCTCACGTTTGTACATTATCCATGAGTTTCCTGGGGAGGTCACTGAGGAAATGATTATAGGTGGCGCTTTCGTGTTCGCAATTATCGTAATAACTGATGCTCCAATGGCTTCAAGGCTTTAGAAGTGTGAACTAAATGGGCTAAGCAATAATAACAGTGTTAGTAGTATTCACTCGATAAAGTCACTAGTCTAGATCTTCATGAATGAATGAATGAAACGCAGTATCAGTCGCTCTCAGAAAGTGGATTAGCATCCTGCTACCATGGAAAACGGTGGTAGAGGAATGACGTCATACCCAAGCTGACCATGTTCAAGTACCAGACAATTTTACTGTATTTTGTGGATAAAAACATGAAGCAACATGTCCACAGATAGAAGTTGGATAGTACTGTGTTTAAGACTGATTTAAGAAGCTGTTGATGAGCGGAGTGGCCATCTTGGATTTTGAGGTTTCACGGTCAGGTTAGCATGCTAACATTTGCCAGAAACACAAAGTATAGCTGGGGCTTATTGGGTGTCATTAGTTTAGCAGGTATTAAGTTGTAAATCAAGTATTGGAGAAATTGAAATTTTGGTCTCATGACCAAAGTAATTTGGATTTATCCTTTGGGAACCATGAATATCTGGAGAGTGGGTTGAAAACAATTCTACACCTCTGTACTTATTACTGTTAATGTCTTATTTCCCTGACAGCAACATAATGGTTTTAAAGCTGTTAAAATCACACAGAAATTCAACACACAATGATTTTAAGTAGACTTCAGTTTCCCATAAACGTTTCATGACAACCTGACATGGCACATGTAAGATCCAGGTGAGTGTTTGTAGATGAGAACACAACAGCACCTCCGTATCCAACATCCGGCATGGACAAGACGAGTTTCGAGGACAGCGACCCTCCCACAGCCTGCTCACCCTGCTGCCTTCTGTAAAGTGATACACAAGTATCTGCTGCTGTTGAGTTTTCTCCCTCAGGCTGCGAGACTCCATTTGAACTCAACAAACACAAATATGGACTCTCTCAACTATTGTACCTCGGCTCTACATGTTGCACCACACATGCTGAACTATCTGGATATTTATTTCCCCTGTTGGCCCTTTGAAATCACGAATAAACACGGAGCCCTGTTATTGTTTTCCGCTCATGTTCGCTCGGTGCAGAGTGCCACAATATTTACATGACACTGTAATAGAACACTATTGCACAATTCAACAACACAGCAGTCGAAGTTTGTTGTTGGTGTAGTCTTGTTTGTATTTACAGAGTGGCTCGCTAGATTCTTTGCTCAAATGCTTTTTGTTTTGAATTTTAAAATTGAATCTTTTATCACCGCGGTGCATTTTTCCGACCTTGATTCTCGTTCGTTTCCTCTCCACAGCTGGGCTACAGCTGCAGTTTCTACTTCACTCTGTAGCGTTCACATGATAATAAAGCCGCCCTTGACCTTGATGTTGAAAACGTTTGGCCTGATAACAAAAATACAGCACAGGAAATACAGCCATGAATCACTTCGTATGGATAAAGCCGTGAACATACATTGCATCTAAGCTGCACATTATCATATACAGTATGTAGTTTTTTAACAAATGACTTACTTATTCAATTAAATGTGTCTCCTTGTGACATAATCTGTAATATTCTAGTCATAACTAGCAGCAGCTGAAAGGCTTCCTGTGTTTATTTTTGACTTGGCTTGCAAATGTAATCAAGTCATGATGATTCAGATGCTCTCCTGATAAAAGCCCTGTACTAAACACACATTTATTGCGAGACGCTGCTCTTTTATCCAATCTATTCTGACTTAAATCTCCCACGAGACCTAAGAAAAAAAAAAAAAGGCCTAAAAATAAAGTATGATAACTCAGGAATACGCTTATATTTCTCAGAGGCTTCGACAAGTCGGTGTACACGTGTCGGTAGTGCGCTTTTATTTTCTGCATGATAAGTGCATGTTTGTCAGTGGAGTCGACAGAGCTTTGCAGACAAGTGCCTGAGCGCCTGGTTGCTCTCTCTTTCGACATGTCAGGTGCCGTGTTTACGCAGCCTGTTGCCCGGCAACCCCTGCCAAACAGACTGGTGGATGAGGGAAGCTGTAAAGCAGCAGAAGTAGATGTTGTCATAAGGATGTCTGCACAAGTGTGTGTGTGTGTGCATGTGTGGGTCTGCAAGCAGGTGCTACTGCTGCCCTCCGTGGGGCTTTACAAGTCGCTGCACCTTTCCCGTTATCAACCTCACGTTGCCTCTAGGAAAAGTTTAATAAGAAGCATAAAGATGTGGTTGTCCTGCATTTGCTCTTGTTTAACACTGCTCAGGTAAAGTATTTTTTTTTGGTCATAAGCAATCAATAGAATCTGGGCTGTGTTTGCTGCCAAAACAAAGTCACATGCTCAGGATTTCAAAACCAAGACACATACAGGTAAAAATAAGTTAGACATGGAGTGTCACGTCTACTTTGATTCCCATTTCTCAGATCCGAAAAGACAGATTCATATTAAAATACAGGAACGTGATTTTGCTGCATCGTGACACGGTGCATTTGAAAAACAGAGCCCATAGCGGCAGCAACGCACACCTTTAGCGGCTAACGTTAGCGCACAGCAGTAAGGAGCAGGCTTAACTCTCGTACTGGGTAACCTTTTCAGACTGAGGTACGTTTGTTTGCGTTTAATGATTGTGGCATTCAATAGAGTTGTTTGTTGATGTATTTATAGGACTAAAAAACAACTGTGGAATGTAGCGAAGTGTATGAATGTGTGTCTGTGAATGGATGAATGTGACAAGTGTCGTGAAGCGCTTTGAGCGACCTGTAGACTGGAAAAGCTCTATAGAAATGCAAGTCTGTTTACAAAAGTCTCATGAGAGAGATATCTGTGAAATGTACGACTGGTGTGTTTGCAAACACGAGCTCATTAGTGTACCGAGAATTGAGTTATAATTCTCCCTGATTTAAAAGACAGCTCTCACATCTTTCATTTTCTAGCCCTATCTTGTTGTTTACCAGGATGTTCTTCTTCCTGTGGCCAAACTCTGTTGCCAGCATCCGACAGCTTTAGAGTTTGATTGCAGAAAATGTTTCAGTGATCTGAAACATCAGAGGGGAAACAGCAGCTTTTAGTGTCAGTTCAAGAGCTTCTTTTCTGCGCTCACCAATTTGCGCCGAGAGATATCCGCTGCAGAGGAGATCGCAGCACACCATATTGCAGCAAAAGCAGCAGGACATGTTGTGTCAATACAGGGGCACGGCTCTCGCTCTGCTATCAGTATTGAACCGTCGACGACTAGTAGTAACTACTGCCGCTAGTTCACAAGTTCAGAGTAAGTAATCAGTAACCGATGGTGGATGTAGACTGGTTGAGAAGACAGACTGCAATAAACTGAACCCTGATGATGTAGACGGTCGCATTTTTTACTTTTGAGCTACTCTGTAGATCTAAACTATCTTAAATCGTGCACGTTGATACCTGTAGAAGTGAATTATCATATGAGGGAATCACTCAGCTAAGCTCCTTTGATGAAAAATAACTGAAGAGATTCAACCTGACCTTAAAAAAACATGTGACATTTCCCAGTTGAGGAGCTGGAACCCATCCTCTACGATAAGGAGAGCATCTTACTTAAATGTCACAGCGCCGGACAGACTAGCTCTGATAGTGTTGAGGGACTGCTTTTTTTTTTTCTTTTTTTTTTTTAATGAGTGCGTATAAAACTGCAATGCAATTTACTGTGGTATCTCATTAAGCCCCTATAATGTCTTGCTAATAATTAAACGCTCACATTTAGCAGAAAATGTTTCGGCGGTGGAGATCACAAGCCTGGGATTCTGACAAACACAGTATGCTTTGACTATAATTGACTTTTCACTCTGCCCTGGAGTTACAGGAGAATAATGGGGCTGGAAATAGCTAGTTAACCTCCTGTCAGGTGATACATAAAACGAAAACAAAAAAGTGTTCACAGCGCTGCAATATAGCTAAACCTTTTTTCCTCTGAGAGGGAACAGAGGGATGTCAAGGTGGGAGTTGTTACACACAAGTGATTTTATTAAGTGGAACACCCACTGTGAGCTCAATCTGTCACGCAGGGATTGTTTGACGCAAATTATACATAATTCCCGGTGCATGACAACACACATACAGTACGGTTAAACAGCGCAGCTCTGTGCCATATAGAAAACAAAGAGCTAGTAACCCATCAATTAAAAGAACATTACTTTGTGAACATTAGTGTTGAGAGCAAGGTGAAACGAGTAATTAATCAATCAGGGAAGGAAAAAAAAACAAAGAGATGTGCTGTGTTTTTACACTACACAGTTATATGCATACATATATTTTTATGGGTTGTGGTGAAAGATTGTATTGCCTAATGATTTATATCATGTTACAATATATAATAATATATATGGTATTTTGTATGTTTGAAAAAGGATGATGATAATATGTTGGTAACTGTAGTGATATACGGGTCATGTGACCGATCAACAGACTGTATACTTGTATAATGTAAATAAAAACAGACTCAGGCAACACTTGTGACCTTAATGAAGGCAAGATGGAAGAAAATGTCTAAGGAATATCGCACAGTGAGAAGAATTGTGCAACAAGTTTTGTTTTTGCCCAGAGTTTTATACTGTATATTATTTAATTGTTATTGATTAATCTATCTGCAGAAGATGTATGATTATTCCTGTAAGAGGTTCATGAAGGAAAAATGCAGAACGTTTTGCTGCTTTTTACGTTATATTTCATTGTTAGTCAGTATGAGCTAAAACGATTGATCAGTTAAAGGAGCACCACACCGATCAGAGTTTTACAGTGTGGGGGAAAAAACAAGCCCTGATGATGTCATCAGGGTCATCAACAAAACAAAGAGACTCTTAACATGTGTGACCACTTTTTGTTTGTTTTCTTACGGAAACACAACATGATTACAAGCGTTCCCCGACCTTAACTACCTGTTTATTACTGAATAACGAAGATCTCCAAAACTTAAACTGACAATAGACATGTTTTTGCTTTACTTATCATTATGTAGTAGATGTTGATTAAACAATGTAATAGCTATGAAATAATGACACCATCAGTGTTTTGATTGGTTCCCCATAAACCTCACTT
The DNA here is from genome assembly GCF_040436345.1 of Pagrus major. Taxonomy (NCBI): domain Eukaryota; kingdom Metazoa; phylum Chordata; class Actinopteri; order Spariformes; family Sparidae; genus Pagrus; species Pagrus major. The sequence goes on along the minus strand of NC_133234.1, from coordinate 17,916,822 downwards.
CCACTATGCTATTTTGCCTGCAGCTGGCAAGTTACTTTTTACTTATTACTCCATTAAAAACTTACGTTACTTGATATCAAAAGTAATTAGTGACGTTACTTGTTATATTGCTATATTACTTTAACATAGGTAACGTCTACACGTCACAGGCATTTTCACTGTTCAGTATCAAATAAATGAAACATTAGCAGCAGCTCTACTGTCATGCTCTTTAAACAAGCATTATCCCAGCTTTCCCGCTCTGCTCTACCCGCCTGTGAAGTATAGTCAGTGCTATATTTGCTGCATGTCAGCGTTGCAGCGATCATGTTATTCCTCTCAGTACATAGTAGCAAAGGAAACATGTTGTCAACCCCCTCGCCTCTCTTTCTCTCTCTGCACTGTCTCCCTCTGTCTCTCCCACTTCTTCATTGCCCATGGCCTGAGGGAACAGTTGGCTTTCTGAATGCTCTTCCCCCTTTGTGAGCACACATTGATTGGCTCTCCGCTCCCCCCAAAAGCAGAGCAGCATGAGGTGCCGGCAGCCAGCTTTCTGCTGGTGCTGCTCAAAAAAAGTCTGAAGGGGGGGAAAAAAATAAAAAAAAGAGGAGTAGGAAAATCATCAGGAGGCTTCACCACAACCTGCCGAGGTATGTCTGTTCTCCCTCTGTCTGCCTCTCCTGCTGTAATGAGAATCAATGGGGTTTATCACATTTCCCTCATGTATTTTTGTCAAGTTGAGTCCAATAGTTGTCTCCTGTGTTTGCAGAGCCCTGTCCTCCTCCTTCCCCTCCTCCTCCTCCTCGTTCTCCTCATTGCCCTGCTGATTCCCTCCATCCTTTGCAATCCTATTTGTTGACCAGACTCCACTGCTCAGTCTGCAGTGCTGTCACTAGGTCACGCACACAATCCCATAACACGACGGACCCCTAATAACCGAGTTGTCTGGGGGAGGATGCACATGAACCTAAAGGGCTGAAAGCACAAAATCTACAGCCATAATTTAACTCACATTTTCACGTTTCAGCGAAAGCAAGTAGAGGCAAAATATGCCAGCACAGCGCTGGAACATCATAGTAAGTAGACCCTCGGGAGTGCACGACTCCAGCACTACCTCTCTCGGTATTTTCGGACACACCGCCGAGCAGCATGAGCTCTCTGTCCGCGACAGAGTAAAGTGTGCACTGTGAACACATTTGGACTGGAAGACAGCCAGTGGTTGGTTGGGTGCGGAGGATGTGGGCTGGTCTCTGGAGCCTGGCGGTTGTTCATTCATGAACCAGGTGGGAACTGTAAATGAAAACACAGACATCTCCCCGCCTGCACTTTCAATGATCACATTGTGCTGCTTTTATGTAAGGAGCAGCAGGACGCGCGGGCTGCGAGTCCAACATCCACGAGGAGTTTTTGTAATCGAGAGGGTTTTGCGTACATGTGGCAGATATAATCTCAACTCAGAAAAAGTGTTGGAGAAGAAATGCAGGAATATTTGTGTGATGAAAACGTGGGTCAAAAAGTTGATCAAACTTGAAGCTAGACATGTTCAGAGCTGTTCCTCGTATAGTCCATTCATCTTTTTGACAGCCATCTGGCCAACAACCTGGGTGAACATACAATGTGGGCTTTTATTGGCTGTTATACCGGGTAAATCCCTCTCATAAAACCCTACAGACAATGCACACTGACAGAAAGGAAGTATCATTTATTCATTGTGATGCTATCGCCCAACACGCTTCAGTCTGGCACCAACCCTGTCAACTCTGAAAACAGTGTGGTTAATGTCGGGCAAAAGCCTCTTGATGACCTTAAATGTTGAGAAATGAAATAGGTCCTGTCTTGTTTTACGGTGTATCTGATATGGCTGTGTTGGTGTTGTTGCTACAATATTATCATTTATGTTGTTTCAGGACCATCATATCAACTTATGACAGAGAAAAGACTAAACCACATCTGGAGCAAGCTGTTGATGGCTCAGGTGTAAGATCAACAATGTTAAACACATGTTTTATAACTTCTCCCACTTGTGTTTATCCAGTCTTTTCCCCTGAGTTGCTAATCTATGACACTACAAAAACATGATTGGTCAGTTTCAATAATAAGACAATAATCTTACCCTATCTTCAACAAGTTCTTTGACTTGCTTAATAGCCACAAATGGATATTATAGGGAAGGCAAACTCAGTTTAGTGTGGACAGTGTAGACCATTTGTGAAGGCTATGGCAGTTTACGAGTGTGCTGTAAAACCAAAACAATGATCTGAAAGACACTAAAACACTCAGTAGAAATGAGGGAAACTGGAGAGTTCAGTGATACATTTCTGTAGGTTCATCAGTGACATCTTTCACATTACACATTTATTTTATTGATGATATAAACGTATATTATTATTATAACTTCGGCTTTAATGCACAATATGTCGTTTCTACTGCCAGTGGTCTCTATCAAAACAAAACAAAAGACATTTACAGCATAACTGGCTGCCTGAAAGAGAGAGTCGGGTGCAGAGCCAGACTTTATGGAGGAATAAACACCTGGAGTCACAAATGTTGATGGATAGGTAATGTTTTGGTTTTATTTGGGTTATGTTAAGTCTCATTCGCCGATTTACTTACTTACTCTATCCCAGAAGTTGAGTAAACTTGTGGATTTCTCAGGGTTTGAGCGTTGTTGGAAACATTTGAGTTAATTAAGTACACAACTCAACAAAATATATAACAAAGCAAAAAGCTTACATATTATATCTTTAAATCAGCTAAAACAATTGAAATACACCTCTAATGTCTACAGGCTAAAGCCTCCTTAAGGGTTAAGGCTTGTTGGAGTCCAGAACCAAAATAAACTTAAGTCAACATGGGAAAAATACAGAAACTCACATTAGAATGGGCTGACAATCAAACCCACTTACGTCTCGCTGTGGTGTGACAGCGCTAACCAGCGGACCAGCATGCCCCTGTCAGTAAAGCATGTTGGGTAAATCTGATGTCACACTGAGTCTGCACTCGAGCCTGCTGATGCTCCACAGCTGAACATCACTTTGCGTATCATTTTCTACAGCACCTCACTAACAGACTATCTTTGACACGGTCTCCTTGACCCAGTAGTGATAAGGAGGAATTCCCATCTATATTTGGATCAGCGTGTCTCTGTCTTGCGCTGGCGTACATCACGTCATCTGGAGAGAGGAAGGTGTGACAACACTGTGATCACAGGTCGCGGAGGTTGGAACATCCCACAGGAAGACGACAGGGAGGATGTCACATCATGGTGGTCAGCTGTTCTACAGAAAAGAGAATAAAGTGGGGTTTTTTCATATTGGGTGAAACATGCATCACATCCTCGCATTTTGATTAAGTGTGGCTATTCCGACCCACAAGAATACCTGTAGTTCTTCCAGCTGAGTGTGACAAGCTTAAGTGGCCCGAGACAAATTGGTGAATGAGAGCTATTTTAAGCCATTTAATCTGCGGCAATTTAGGATTTCCTACCACCGAGAGCACCAAACGGCTGCTTTTACAATCAGCCGTATTGAATGAAATATAGATAGAAACTACTCCAGCTTCTACACCATGCTTTCATTTGTAGAATGTGAATAAAATAAGTAAGTAAATGTAATTTATATAGCACTTTTCATAGATAAAAATCTTAAAGAAGACCTACAATACTTCCTTTTAATCAGTTAGATCTTGAAAGTTAAAAAGCCCAAAGTTCACACTGACGGAAGCTCCTCTCTCCCACAGAAAACACTGCTCCTGAAACGCCTCATTGGTAGCCCCACCTTTAAATCCGTGACTTTGTGACATCACACAACGTTGCCATGTCACACATTTGTATAATATATGCTTGTATTCACCGTAGAAGGAAAGCTACCTGGAAGCTAAAAATGTGGCCAAGTCGAGTGGAGACCCGGTGAGCGTTGCTGGCTCAGGTGTGTGTGAGCTGACCAATCAGAGGAGACTGGGTATTCAGGAGGGGCGGCCTTAAAGAGACAGGAGCTAAAACAGAGCGTCTCAGACAGAGAAGGAGTACGTGGCTGCAGCACTGGACAGTATGAGAAAACTGAAGTGTTTTTTGAGCACTAAAGCATATAGACATATTCTAGCAGGGACCCGAAATAAAATCATGAACCTGAAAATGAGCATAATATGTCTCCTTTAACACTTTGCCGCATACTCAGAAAGGTTTTTGCGTTTAAAAAGAATAACTTTAAAGGTGCACTATGTAGTTTTGGGGAAGAATGGGAAAAAAAATGTCTCAGTGTGTATTACTAATTCATTAATATTGTAAATATTAAATTTCTGAGTTGTGCCCCTTCAAGTATTAGAAGTAATTAGACTATTATAATATTTATAACATATTTTAATGGGGCTGTTCAGTTTTTGATGTAACTAATGCACTTACTCTCATAGACTGTTAAGCAGCTTAAACATATATTTTTTTAAGCTTGTTAGACTGGCTTTAATCAAACCAAATAATTAGCATTTTGACTTTATTTTTTGTCTGTTTGCCAGTTTGTGTTTTGTTTCCTACTTTAAATATAGTAGCAATAAAAATGCATGTCGCTTTGGGATCAAAAGTAAGCGCCTGCATCCTGATCCTGCAAACCACTGCGAATTGCAATTAGCTCAGATTTTCCAATCTCCGTTAGAGGGAAATGTTCACATTAGCCAATTCAGGGATGGCTTACAAGCCTGGAACAGGCTGAAATCAATGCTTCCTGTCACCTTTTAGCAGGACAAATGGCGCCTATTGTTCCAGCCTAACATCCCTCCCCCTAACTTAGACAGCTGGGTAGATACACAGGCCAGAAAGCAGGGGACTCAGTTTGTGTGGTGACTTCTGCTAAAACAGTATTTTGAGAGAGAGAGAGAGAGAGAGAGAGAGAGAGAGAGGGGAAAAAAAAAAACACCACTCTGACTCTAATCACAGCTCCAGTTTGAAGAGTCAATCACAGCTCTGAGGGTGGTGTGTTTCTAACTTTTGACATGGGGGTGCCTCCAAACAGGCCACAGTGGCAGCAGCAGGTCAGTGCGTGTGTGTGTGTGTGTGTGTGTGTGTGTGTGTGTGTGTGTGTGTGGACTGGAGTCTGGATGCTGCTTGGCACAGTCATGGCTCCTTGACGTCAGCGCTCAGCCCAGACTGCTGCTGCTGCTGCTGCTGATGCCGCTGCTGCTCTCAAACATGTCTTTGTTATTCAGAGCTTTCCATCAGAGAGCGGCGACCTGCAAAACACGGAGGAGGAGAGGAGGAGAGGAGGAGGAGGAGGAGCAGGGACCACAGAGTGTATGCGTCAGTCACTGCCGCGTGTTTGTTGTTGCTTATTACACAACTATTGACAATTATTTTTTAGTTTTAAATTAATATATTCAGATATTACATTGATATTGTATAAACATATTGTAATCAATGTTAATTTCAATGGTGTCATTTATTGCTATTATCACTTTAATATGTTATTAATGTCAGTATTTATTGTATTGTTATATATGTTGTTTTGTAGTATTTCTGTTAATTTAACGACACATTTATTGTTATAATTTAATTTTTTTTATCATTTTTACAATATCATTTCACTTTAAAGTATTTTTTTATTCTTTGTTTTTTTAATCTATTATTCTATATATAATTATTATTATTATTATTATTTTCATTTTTGTTGCATTTTTATTTTTAATTTTTTATCTATTACTATTATTATATATTATTATTATTTTACTGCATATCATATTTTAAATTATTTTAAAAAATCGTATTATTTTGATCTATTATCATTATTATTATAATACCATTTTACTGTTTTATTTACATTTTTGTGGCATTTAAAACAAATATTTCCAGTATTTTTTATGTATATTTATATTTTTTTATATTATTTTTCACATTTGAAAAAAAAATTATATTCATATATCTATTATTACTACTCGCCTGCCCACTAGTATTACTATTAAGCTGTACTAAACAACCATTTATCCGTCAGTGTTACGTTATGAGTTGCCATTATGTTAAACAATTCATTTTACATTGCAATAAATTAACGTAATCAGTAAAGAGATAGGAAATACAACACCCAGCATGCCCAGTTTCCATTTTAATATGTGGAACTATTTATCAATAATGCTCCCTTTTAAAAAATCCCCCCAAAAATCAGGACTGCGGGTGCACAGCGCGTTAGAGCCGGGACGGCAGCTCCTCTCGGAGCGTCTCCCTCCAGCTCCAGCAGATCCAGTGGACCAGATGGCTGCTGAGCGACAGTCCTGCTCCGGCTCCAGCTCCTCTCCAGCTCCTCTCCGGCTCCTCTCCGGCTCCTGGCTCCTCTCCGGCCGCTCCCCCTCCTCACGGCGTCTCCGCGTAAAAATCCGCGACACATTTTGTCAGCAGCCACCGAGCATGGGTCCCTTTGGTAATAGAATAGCCAATGTAATTTGACACTTCAACTTACTGCGCTCTCTCCGAGTCTATTCAGTTACTCACCCACTGACGTTGAGCCCATTCTCAGTGGCCGTGAGGGGGGAAGATATTTAAAAACAAGAGCACGAATATTAACCGAGGACTTTCTCCGCGTAATAACCCGGTGAGTAACTGCAAACTTACCAACAAAAACACAAAAAACGCTGCTTTTATTCCCAGTGTGTCGCTGCTGCTGCTGCTGCTGCTGCTGCTGCGATAGAGAAGGGGGGAGGAAAGGTTTTGTTTCCACTTTTGGCTCAGATTGTTTCTCAACAATAGAGTGACCACTTGAACCGGCGCTGAGGAGCACGTCGCTGCCTGTAATAATCCACCGCAGCTTTTTTTTTTTTTTTTTTATTTACTATGTGTGCGCCGTCGGGACTGAACCGGCGGGGCTGAGAGGCAGGTTGTGCATTTCGTTGGTAACAGATGCCGCGTTGATCTCCAAAGCGTCGGGGCTCGGAGGCTACATTGTGGCAGCCTGTGTGCGTTTTTTTTTTTGTTGCTTTGCAGAATGAATCATGCCCGCGCTGTTTTGTGCATGTGTGTGTGTGAGTGTGTGTGTGGAGGATCTCTGCTTTTTCTCTTTTTTTTTTTTTTACCTTTTGGCTTGCGATGTGCACAAAGCACATGGTTTGTCTAATGTGGCTGTAACGGCGCTGCGAGGGGGGATCCGCGCAGAGGCTGCAGCGGGTTCTCCACTCAAATGTCACGTTAAAGGCTCATTTGTGAACTTTGTTAGCAGCAGCACGTGTGCGTGCTGTCTAAATATCAGTGTATTTGTGGTCCAAGCCTGGAGTTATCCAGCTGCTGTGGGTAATTTGTGATTTATAAAAGGGGGTTTAACAAGTTGACTCCCCAAAATTCCTGGTGTCTTGGATGTGGAACCAGTTGGGATTGAATGGGGGGCCCTCCTCCTCCTCTCATATAGAAACTGGGCTCCCACTTGCTGTACATCTGTCCAAGAGGCAGAAAAAAAAAGCATGGCCAAGTGGAAAAAGTAAGCTAGACTCTGCCCCATGATCTGCTTCCTAACCTTTTGTCAGTGAAAGAGAGGGAGAGAGCGTGCCCCTCATTCTGCTTCCATCTGCAGCCGAAAAAAGCCCAGTTTTTGGGAGCACGTGCAGATGTTTCTCGCCTTTTTGTGTGGTGAGACGTGCAGGAGATCTCTTCCTGTTTTTGTTATGTTGTTGTTGCCGAAAAAGTTCACCCCCCCCCCCTTGCGGTCTGCTTGGGGCTGCCGCAGCATCCGAGTCCATCCTGGACCCGGCGAGGAGGGTCGTGTTAAAGGTGCACCGTGTAGATTTGGGAAAGAAGGTTGAAAGATCTTCGCTGACTGTCTTTGTTTTCATGACGCAAACAAACTGACAGGACAGCACAGTTTCATACTGTTTTACTTTGTTTGTATGTGGCGGACCCTGCCACCTTTCTACATTCACACTGTGCTCTGGGGACGTTATTTTCCTCTGAGAGATTCAGCTATGGGAGAAAAGTTTGTGTTATCACCTCGTTATCTTGTAAATAGTAAAATTCTGAGTTTGGATTTCTTCTCCAAAACTACGTAGCGCCCCTTTAATCCTTTGCGGTGATGCAGGTTGCTTTGTTTACATTTCTGTTGAGCTGAAAAAACTCTCAGACGCAGCCTTGATGAGGATGTCATCTTTTTACGCACCTGGTCCTTTGATTGCTTTCCGCTCAAGTCCCTGCATGGGCCACCTTTCAATCTGATTAAACGCTGATTAAGCTCTGCTTGTGCACGACAAAACTTCAAACTTCCAGCCTCGTCAGACGAAGGAGGAGGCTTTCCGTCCCCTCCCCTCCTCTCCACTCCCTCCTTCCCAGTCACCCCACCACTGTGGGGCCCCCAGGTTGGGCTCCTGAATAACCATGGGGCAGACCCCACCAGGCTGACCTTCTTCTATTCAAGTTGAGGATGTTGAAACACCAGCCGTCAAACAAAAGACACATTGAAACAGAGATCTGCAGCCCAGCACGTGTGTCTGGGCGCTGGAGTAGACCATTTATTAACTGAGAAAGCGTCAGCACACAGTGAAAGAGGCAGGATAAGACTGTTAAAGGCTTCTGGCACAGATTAGTGAGCAAAATCTAAAAATAAATGCAAAAAAAAAATGCTTATTTTTAAATCGAATCACAATCTGTTTTTGCCAGCTTGAGGTCTGTGTGTGTGTGTGTGTGTTGTGTGGCTCTGTGGATTGACAATGGCAACACGTTTTTTTCAAGCGCAGGGGTGGTGGGAGTTTTTCGCTCTCGCCTCTCCACCCACCCGAGGAGGTGAGAGGAAAGGCGGAAGCTGGAAATGGCCGTGCCACATGGGAAATAATTCAACTCTCAGATCAGAGAGGACACACAAGAGGCCTCATTACCTCCAGCCGTAGTGCTGCCGGCCAGCCTGCGAGGAGAGTGTGAGAGACTGTGTGCTGCATCTGATGCTCCCCTAAAAAAAACACAACTCGTTTCATACCCAAACCCTCTCCCAGCCCTCTTTCTACCAACAATGTGTGCTTAAGCATCTGGTAAACATGGCTGTTAGACGGTGTATAATGTCATAATGTTATTGATTCGATTTGGGAATTCCACTTGCGGCGAGCTGAAGCACTCTAACAGGGAAAAAAGGCGAGCGGGCGACTGCTCTTCCTCCGCGGTCAGAGCCTGTGGGAGGCTTGTGTAGGTTTCGCTCAAGGTCCCTTTTGTGTTGTCTTTGCTGGAGAGAATAAACTGCTGGGATGAATCACCCTGCATGGCTATTTTCAATGAGTGAGGAGAGCGCCGGGCTGAAAAGTGTGTCACCGGGCAGCCGGAGTAGCTTCATCATGAGGTTTAGTTTTAGTGTCAAACAGCACTTGGTTTTTAATAATCCTGTTATTAGACCACTCGCGAGCAGATAAAACATCATAAAGGATTATTTTGATGCTGCCATATCTGCGGCGGTGAGATTGTTTAGGAGCGGTGGGAAGTAACTTAAGTATGTTTACTCAAGCGCTTTGAGTAGATTTTAACCCGAGCTCCACAACGCTCCAGAGGGAAATACTGTGGCTTTTAACTCTCGCTGCATCTGTTTTACACATACAGTCACGAGCTACTTCCCAGATGAAGTTTTAACATAAAAGAACTGATGATAATTTTGTTGAATAAGTTGCATTGTTTGAGATTAAATCAGTGTTGGCTTATGAAGGAACCACAAACATGCCTCACACTGTGGCTGAAACGAACAGTTAATCGATTAAGAGTATAAAATGTCAAAGAACTGTGAAAAAATAGCTTCTTTTGTCCAATTAACAGTCCAAAACCCAAAAGTAAGCAAGTTGACTCAACGACTTTGAGTAGATTTTAAGCCTAACACGACTGCATATCAAAGAAAGCTAGCTACTATTAGTTTTACAGCTATAGTCACTCGTTACCTTGCAGATGAAAGTAACCCAGTGTTTCTCTCCCCTCTTGGCTCGTGAACGAACCAAAGGATCCCGCACACTGTGGCTGCAACTAACCACTATTTTCGTGCTTAATCGATTAGTAGTCTAAAAAATGTAAAAACACTGAGAAATGCATAAAGTGACATCTTTAAATTGCTTCTTTCCTCACATTTAAGAAGCTGGAACCTGCCTATTGTTGCAGCTCTCCTGCAAAATCAGTGTTCCCAATCTTTTTGGGTTCGTGGAAGAACCAAAAAGTCCCACAAGCTAGTGCTGCAACTAACGATTATCATCATTATCGAATAATATGCAGATTGTTTTCGTGATTAATTGCTTACAAAATGTTCGCAAACTGGGAAAAATGCTCAAAAGCGACGTGTTCAAATCGCTTCTTTCGCCCAAAAACAGTCCAAAAGTGAAAGATTCTTCATAAAAGACAAAGTAAAGCAGCAAATCCTCACATTTAAGAAGCTTGAACCAGCAAATGTTACTACTATTTAGTGTGCAGGTGCCTTTCATTTCGACAGTAGGATATGATATTATACATGATATGAGTTTTTCATTGCCACTATGATACAATACAATACGATATGATACGATACGATACGATACGATACCCTTTATTAGTAGTCAGAAGGCCGATAACAGATATTTGTAAACAGTGTACATCAGTGTAGCATCAATATTTAGAGTAAAAATTGATGTAATGTGACAAGGTACAGTTTACTCAAGTGCAATTTTGAGTAAGTATTTCCATTTTCTGTTACTTTACTGTATATATCCATATGTCCACATTTATTTGATCACTTTAGTTTGTGGTTACTTTGCAGATTCAGATTATTATGTTTTGAGAGGCTGTTACTTGATGCGTGTAACCAATCAGATCCAAAACCCAGAATAAAACGATAAAGTTGTAGACCTTCATCAGGTCAAAGTTGTCCTGGTGATCTTTTTACCCGAAGTTGGTAAAAGTTCACCGAAATCTCTGTTTATAAAGCGGTTACAGCAGATCGACAGTGTGAGGGATTTTTTTTTGGCTCTTTCCATCTGACTTTTAGGAGTTGGAGAACTTCTGTGGTGAGCTTGTGAACCCTTAAAATGATGCAACTTGCAACCAGTTGTCACACAAACACACACAGCAGCATCATCACACTGTGGTTTTGCTAGTTTCTCTGCAGTAGGGGATCTGAATACTTCCCCCATAAGCATTTTCTCTCCATCACACCTCCGTATTCTTCCCACATGTGTTATCCCGCATTCCTCATGTGTGTGTGTCCGCGCCGATTTGCGCGACGCTCCGCCTTCGGTGACACGCTCGCCGCAGCAACACGTGTTGCCGATGCCCACAGAGGGGTTTCATGACGCAGAGGATGGTCAGACTGTACCTGTCAGCCTGACTGTTGACTGTTAATACGAAGCGTCTATTTTCAAAACACGGCTCAGGGAAAGGGAATCCGTGTGTGTGTGTGTTTGCGTTTCGTGCAGAGGGGAGATACAGAGCAGAGCGAGGGATGGGAGAGGTGCTGGGAGTGACGCCAGACCACACATCATTTAATCATGTTAGAGTGTGCAACCACTTTGTGCATATTTTCGGTTGCACTGGTGATAGGAGTTGTTATTGTACAAACTGTACGCACAGAGAGGGCGAGAGGGCGAGAGGGGAGGGAAGACGGGGATGACAGTTTGACGGAGGGAAGAAAAATAGCCCTTATTTGGTGGTTTTGAGATTTGTCAATTTGTAGATTCATTTCAGCTTCGTGACCAGAATATGACAATAAAAGTCGGATTTTTATGACAGCTCGGAAAAATGTGTTTGCGAAACGGGAAGCAACAACATTTGCGAGCACTTAAAAGTTGAGAAGGATGACCATTGTGCATATTAGCATTGGATTTGAACGTGTCCTTTTGGCTTAATCCCACTGTTGACTCGCCTGCTAAGTACTGAGTGTGTTATTTTTGCTCTTTTTAGGGAGCCCCTCTCTGCATAATCTCACTTAATCTAATCTATCCCCCTCTATAATAGACTGGGAATGATGTGACTTTATAGAGAAAGCTTTAGTGTAGATCCATACCAAACAGACTAGTGTGCCGGCTTCTTCCCCAGCCCCTCTGGCAAAGCTCTTGTGAAAATGCAAGTGACCTCTGCGCCCCTTGTTAGTCTGAACAATAGGCCTGCCTCCTCTTACAGCTGCAGCCTTGCTGGAAGGGGAAGTTAGCCGGAACAGAAAAAGCACATCTTGTGATTAATAGTTGTTAATGCTGTATTTTTGGCTTGATCCCACGGCCGCATGGTGCACCAGGAAAATTCCCTCTTTATTTATAATATCAATTATGTGCAGGATTTTCAGGGCCACAGCTAATGATTATTTGCATGATTTGTCCATTTGTCTCCAAAATGCAAGAAAAACAAAGCAAAATATGCTCGTTGCAATTTCCCACATCCCACGCTGACGTCGCTAAATGCCTTTATTTGTCCGACCCACAGTCCAAAACCTAAATATATTCAGTGTACTATCATGCATGACAAAGAAAGGCATGACGTCTACCCATTTCAGACACATGAACCAGCAACTGTTGGTGTATGTGCTTAAAGAAATGACAGATCCAGAAGATCAGACTGACTTTATGCTCTGGTTGCAGTGGTGCGCCTACATAGTTTAGGTGTGCCCGATTGTAAACGGAAATAATGACCTGATAAATGTTTCTCGACAGCACACGCAACAAGAAAATGCGAGAACATCAAATATGTTGCACCGGTGCAACCAAGGATCATTTTTAGTTGCACCTGACAGACTTCTGGGCGCGTGTGTGACCAAACCAGTCACACCCTGCAGCCCTGGAAGATATGGGTGCCCTGAAACAATACGTCGATTATTCAAGAAAACAGAGAATCATTTTTTAGCTTTAGCTGTTCATCTCTGGCTCCAGCTTCTAAATGTTGCTCTTCTTTGTCAGTGGGTTTCTGAACTGTTAATAAATCATTAGTTATGTTGGTGTCAGGTTTCCTCAAGATCTGGACGGTATGGAAGTGAATAATGAAATCAAAATGGAATTAAAATACGTTGCTTACACAAACTACTTACTACTTACTCAAACAAGCGAGCATGATGAGAAAAAAACACCTAAATCCGACCTGCAAGTCTTAACCCACGATGGTTATAATTGGAGCTTTTGAGGCCTCTAGCAGTCGCGGGCTCATGCATGTTGAATGCGACATGCTGTGAAAAACACACGCAGATGATGTCACGGCGTTAAGTGTAAACGAAAGCCTCTGAATCATGAATAACATCCGGCTCCTCCAGAGTCTCATCTTCTATGAATTAAACAAGGTCCGACCTCGGGAACCTTGAAGGGGTTGTCGAGTCTTGCGGGTTGCGGCACACGTGTTTCCCCCCTTAAAATTCCAGCGTAAACTGAGAAACCGGCAGCTGCTCTCAGATATTTGAAAAACGTCTCAAAAAGCTGTAATCTTGCTATCAAAAACAAAATTGGCGCTGGAAAAGACTCCTGAGGGGCTCTGTTAAAGCATCCCAGCGTCTGGTATGAGAGTGTAGGAGAGGGAGAGAGAGAGATCCACACCTCTGATGAGTAATGAAGGTGATTCCGAGCAAGTGGTGGAATTACATTCAACAGAGCCCGCGGGGGTCCATATCTCATTGTTCTCTGACAGGGAAAATTAACTGGGATTTACTAATACACAGGGAACGTCCTTCCCCCCCTCCATCCTCTGTCTCGCTCTCAAAGAAAAGGTCTGAGGGTAATCTCTCCTTCCCCAGCAACACCAGCCGCCACCTCCCCCCCCCCCCCCCCCCCACGCACAAATACCACACGCTTTCAAGTTTGCAATCGAGATGTAAAACACGAGCGGATAAAATCCCCGACATGTTGCGCAGCTTCTCGTCCGTATGGCGACACACAAGAGGCTCCCATTCAAATATTGTTTTGCATTTCACCTGTTTTCCTTTTGCATAGTCGCCGTGACGAAGCTTGAGGTGACCCGAAGCGAAGAGGGCTTTTATCATCCCACAGGCTTCGATCCCGAAGGATGGCGTTTCTTTATTTTTTTCAGGGTTCGTACAAAGTCTTGAAAGTTTGGAAAATGCTTGATTTTGAACACAATCTGGTCTTTCTTTCTTTTTGCGTTGCATTTCCAGCGACAGGGTGTCGTGTTGCCCGCTCCTCATTCACATAAAGTTGAAGTCTAGGCTACTTTATGCAAATCACTGGCCTCAGGCACAACTCGCCGCCTCTGGAAACTCCTGAAAAAAGAAAAAAAAAAACAACCATTGTCAAGTTAAAACAAAGAGTGATTCAGCAACTACATGGCTTACTCTATTTCTCACCTAAAATGTCTTTAGAAAAGTAGGAGACAGTTTCCAAACTGCCATGTTGGCCTGTTCGTCCAATCAGGTGCAGCCCGTGAGCGTTGGCGTGGTTGTCGGAGGGTGTAGCCTGCGCTGATCGAGCTGTCTAAAGGTGGGGAGCATCGTGAGTCCTCTGTGGACACGTGCCATGAAGGAATTTTGTTAATTGTTCACTATTTCATTTATAGTAGCAATCGACAATCTAGATGTGATGATAATGACTACAGAAGTCTGGACATTTTGAGGTTAGGTTTCTTGAAAGTGCTTGAAAAGTGCTTGAATTTGACTCTTGGAGCTGTGCAAACCCTGTCTCTTTTTTTACAGTGCTTAAAAACTGGAGCTGGTATGTTCTTAGTTACGCCTTAATAACAGTTTAACACTCATAAACTCATAAATCTTCTCCGTCAGGACTCGTGCTTGTGAGCTGATCCCATTTGATTGACACGGCAGAGGAAAAACAACCCAACAACTGTCATCAGATTTTCTGTTTCAGCCTCTGAAATGTGACAATTTGCTGCTTTCCTCTGTTTTATATAACTGAACACTGAATGTGTGTTTGGATTCAGGGTTGTTTGTGTACTTGAAGACGTCACATCGGGTTCTGGGCATTAATAATGGGGCATTTTTTTTCACCGACTTTAAAGCCACGAGAAGACTGAAAAACAAAAACAGCTACAAAACACTTTATTTGCAAATAACTAAACGTCAGTATCGCTAAGTGGAAGAAGCTGATTAAGAAAATTGGTTTTCAGGGAGAAAAAGTATCCCTTCATTTGGACCTCACATTCAGTTTTAGTGCTGGTGTGGTCCCCTCGCTGACAAATACAAACATAGGAGTGTAATACAAACTCTCCTCTTCAGAGCAGCAATGATTCATCAAAAAAAATCTGCAGGATACTTTAGTCTGTCGACAGTTTTTTGATTATTTGCTGCCTGTAAAATATCAATAAATAGTGTGAAATTGCCTTCAGAGCCAAAGGCGACGTCTTCAGCCCCAAAGATGTTCAGTTTGAAAGAATAAAAACAGAGAAAAGCTGCAAATCCTGTTGGTCAGAAGTTCAGATTTCTCTCTCACCAGTCGAGCTTTAACAGAAGCGTTGATTTGATCAGATTTCGTCCCTTTTTTTCCTTCCCTGTACAAACAAAACAGTCCGACTGATGATGAAGCGCAGACATCGGTAGCACCACACCCACCAGCCTCGCCTGTGTGTCAGCCTGCGCGCTGCACCCTCGCTCTAACACGGTGTCTGTGTGCGGTCGCTTACCCAGGTGCAAGGCATGCATCACAGACCAGAACCGATACACTAACGTGACAGCTGTTGGCAGTGAGAGAAGACCATGACAGGCGTCTCAGCGCTGGAGAGGGTGGAACACGTTAACCCTTAGCATCCGATTGATGCAGTTTAGGTCAGAAATCGCACACCTCTGTTCTGTGTCTTATTCTTTCCGGTGACGTCAGTGTGTCCTTTGGATAAAGGCCCATAAATCTGTTTAGAAAAATGGCCACGGCTTCAGATTTGTGGTCTTAATTGTTTGTATTCCTTATGTTTTGTAATCAGCTTTGGTTGATGAGGATGGGAGCACTTTAACTTCCATAAATTGAACCTTGAACCTCAGTTTTTGCCTCGTAATCCTCAGGATTAGACGCTTTCCTCAGTGTCAGAGTGATGCAGGTGATTGTTCTCTTCGGTGTAAACAGGAAGTGCTAGTTGCTAAGGCAGGCATGACTTTTCATGGTGCAATTTGCCACAATATAAACAGATACAGGCGCCAAAAAGCCTGCAGCTAACTCGGTATCTCCGTGGCAACACAATACTTCCTGTTTACTTCTCCTAGAGCATGATGGGAACTGTAGTGCCAAGGCAGATACATGAGATATTGAAGTAAGAGAGGAAAATCAATAGGGTTGAGAAAAGCGATTTACACAGAACATCAACATGGTTGTTAGATTCCAGGAACAAGCTGGTCTGTGCATTCATTTACACACATGGGCTGTGTGTTGGCATTACAGCACGACTGATATATCTGATATCGGCGCATGACAGATGTAGTGGTATTGTCGTAGATCTTGTCCGATATGTGCCGATATGAAACTTTTATTTTTTACAGAACATAATGCAGAAAAAGATTCTTGGGATAGTTGTGTTTGAGTGTTTGATAACCACATTTGAGGGATCACTGTATAAATTCTGTGTATATTAGTATATAGTATCGGACAATACATCTGTATCTGAGTTTTTAACTCCCTAATATCGGCATCAGCCCAAAATATCCAGTATCAGTCCAGTCGGCATCTCTTGGACATACAGAGGATTTCAGATTGTGTACAAAGTCATGATATCAGAGTATTAAACTTCTATAGGACACTTGTTTAAAAAAATGACACACGATACCTCTTTCAAGACCACGATAGAAAGAAAAAAACATCCTACGACTCACATTATAGGATAATATTGGTAGAGAAAAAGTCACTGAACATGAAACCACTTATGTTGATCATTTTTAAACAAGTGGTATCCAAAAAGTAACAAAGTACTGACACTTTCTAACATATTGATAATATATTGTTATCGTGATTTGGCACAAGCGTCGTCTTTTCCTGGTTTTAATGGCTGCATTAATGTGAAGTGATTCATTTATAGTATAACCAGACTGTTCTACTTGTTCTAAGACTTGCCTTTACCCAAACTTAATCATTATATCCACATTACTAATGATTATTTATCAAAAATCTCATTGTGTTAATATGTTGTGAGTGTGATTGCGATCCCTACAATATTGTCGCAATATCGATGGTGGTATTTGGTGAAAAATATCATGATATCTCATTTTGTACTCATTTAAAAGTGCGTTTGAGGAGATTTCAGAGTATTGAGATGTTTATCGTGTATCACAATATTGACTCAGATATTTTTTAGCACTACATTTAGCAACACTAGTACAATGTTGTTTTTCATTAAATGTGTCTTAGAACGTGTATTATCCAGTCGACATGTCAAATAAGAGCATTTCTGAGTAGCCACATTTGATATGAACACAATATTTGGCATCTCCAGGGTTCAAGGGGTCAACAACAGGGCTCACCGGGCATAAAAAGTGTGTTTGTGTATCGGCGCAGTATGTAGGTGACCAAAAACATCTCCACGTGTGACGCCGTCCCATCGCCGACTATAAATAGCTCCCCTGTAAACACGTCTGTTTCCTTACATCCCCTCGTCCGGTGGCCGGCGAGCCGTCCAGTCCTCTTCGGGAAACGAACACGAGATTGTTTCACACACTAATAGTAATCACAGATATCATAACAACTACTGCTGCCGATGAATGCTAATTAATTGGGAAGTGTTTTTTCTGGATGTAAACACACAGCGAGACACATATGCAGACACACACTTCACGCTGCTATTTATAGGTGCAGATTGCATAAGCTTTTTTTTTTTTTTTTTGCTAACAACAGGGTGTTCTCACTTTGTCAGTATCAAACAGAGAGAGGCTGTAACTGACCAGATTATTTTTACACACACATACATTGCACCCCTACTCCTTCTTGGCAACCGTCGCGTGGCCCAACGGGTCCCACGGCTTACAAAAATGTTGACGGCGGCCGCTATTTTTGACCATCTGCTCTAAAAGGAGGGCATGTTTGAGTCACAGACGCTGTGGTGTGAGGCTGCGCCCGTGATGTGCCTGGCATGCAGAGAGAGGGAGAAGGAGCGAGGGAGAGGGAGGAGATGGCTCACCCGAGGGCCCAGCATCCTTCGTGTCACCATGGGCATACACAGAGCGCGGCTGGTTTCACTAATGTGTGTTACATTAGCATGAAGGGTGATGGGGAAGGGGGGGATGATGGAGGTGGGGTGTGGAGGGGTCGATCCCTCCACATCTTTTCTTGGACTGAGAACAAGAGAGGAGATATCCTTGTGCTTGACTTCTGGTGTAAACAGTCAGTGAGATGAAATAGTCTGAGGTCAGAAGTGTCTCGACTAAAATGTCTGTGTCTTGTTCAACCTCTCTCTCTCCCTCTCTCGTGTGTGTGTGTGTGTGTGTGTGTGTGTGTGTGTTATTTGTGAGGTAGGAATGTGAAACCTAATCTGGGCTGGCTTGGGGGGGGAGTGGAGGGGGGCACAGTGGGTTCTTTCGGAGAATTCGGCCCCGTCGGACTGTACAAGGGTATTTCTTAAAACGGCGCTTTTCTCTATGAAGTTTGGTCTTTTGTTCGCACGTGAACTGCGTTTCAGGTCTCTGTTGACGTCTGGATGGGCAGAAACTGTGAATTATGGAAACGATGGTGCAGATACTCACATTCACCCACTAATCGGGTCTTATCAGCATGTTTAGCATCATTGGCAAATATGAACTTGGACTGTGTGTTATGACATATTGTATAATTTTTGTCCTTGGTATCGGCCCTGGTACCTGTAACATATATAACAGTAACTAAAAGTATAAAAGGAAGTGAGTAGGTAATATTAAAGAGTCCTTAGAAGTAAAAAATGTTCATAGTATATTCTGTAAATAAGCAACCAGCTCAGCATATACAATCTACTTCCTGTTTACATGCCCGAGTACGTGAATGGCCATGTGATATGCATTTTCAGGTGTGCATCCTTATTATTACCCCTTTACTTCCAATATACACTTACTGGCCATTATATTAGGTACACCTGTACAACACAACAGCTCTGCCATGAATTTTATTCTTAAGAAGTTCAACATTTTTCCGTTTTTCTTGACACTGTCAGTCAGAAAGGTAATAATTATACATTGTTAATTATTATTAGAGGTTGTGCTCCTCTCGTGTATGTAAATGACAAACTATTAGAAACACCTCTCAGTATAATGCAGTCCAGTTCATTACCACTGCAAACTGAACATAATAAACATGTTAATAATTAATACCTCTCTGACAGTGCCAATCAAAACTGAAGATTAGTGTCTGTAAAGGCAGAATTTATTGCAGCGTGTATCTAATGATGTGGCAAATAAGTGTTTTTCTTCATGCATGTGTGCTGATGATCTTCCTATCAAGTCATTTCAGGCTGCACTTAAAGTCTGTTAAGTCTACTTTTCCTCAAATGAGCGAAAAAATCGGCCAGAGCAGTAACTTTATTGCAACTTGTTTCAAATACAAATCAAAAATCACTCTAAAACAGTCGAACTGCTCTTGATTCTAGTGCAGCAACCAGCTTCAATCCTGCTATTGTCAAGAGACAGACGCTCCTGAGGGAAAAGGTGGAAATATTCTGACTTCACTTGCAGATTTGTTCGCTTGTTTTGAAGACTTTTTGGGACAAATTTGACTTGATAACATGATGTTGTTCTGCCAGCTTACTCTTTATTTTTTAACAACAATCAAAAGTAGGGCTGCAGGACTTAAAAAAACACAAATGCTCACATTTAAGAAGTCAGCACCAGCACATTTCTGGCACTTTTTCTTAAAAACGTACTTTAGTTGCAGATTAATCTTGTAATGATTATCGTTTCCGCCCTTTCCAAAAGCATCCATCCTCAAATTCTCTCTCCAATTATTAGCTGCAGCTGTTGAAAACCTCCCCCTCACACACACACACACACACTGACACACTGCTGCTCTGTGGTTTTCGCTTGACCTTGGATGTTTGAGGTCAAATGTCACGTCTCTGTTTTTGGTGCCACAGTTGCCCACGAGGAACACCTTCATTCACCAGCACGGATGAATCCCTGATACCTCGTGGCTTTGTTGTTTGTCATGTTTTTGGCGTCAGCTGATCTCGAGGAGCAAATTGAAAAAGCAAATCACTGGAGGCTGCGCATCCTGCATCCTCTTTGTGTGGCGTCGGCAGACACTTCCTGTGGAGGAGGGAGGTGGAGATGATCGTGTGAGCTGTAATTATATTTATGTTGGGTCCCATTCAATCTGTCACAGTAAATTTTGCCTGACTTGTCATATTGTAAATCATTACAGCGGATTAGATGCTGGTTATGAACTCAAAAGGCCGGGGAAGGAATCCTGTCTCTTTTTTTTTGTCCCTATGATTGCTGTATTTGTTTGTTTTTGACAAGCTAGTTGTGATGATATTAGCCGCGCAGTGTTTCCTGGATGTTCTCAATAAATTTTAATTGGGAGGAGAATGGGTAATGTCACCGCCGTTCGCTTTGAAGAAAACCTCTTTCAGAAGAGTGGGCAGTCTTCCAAGAGTGGAAGAATGCCTCTGAAAAGCCTCCGTGCTTCACAAGCCGTCCTCCACTTTTTGTTTTCTTATTTGTCTGCGATCAAAGAGGAACGATGAGCAGCGATGAAAAGTTTGACTCGACTGTTTCTGGCAAGTGGCTTCTTTCAGACTAGTGCGGGAGAGAGAAAAACTCTTTTTGATTCATCTCAATCAGCTGCTCCATGCTGAGGCAGGATAGACTTCTGGTGGCTGATGAAAGACTGATCGCGTCTGCATGCTTCTCATATTCCTGCTGTCCATACTGAAGATATGGATCGACTGTACACTTGATCGTAGCAGCAGGCACAGTATTATACATAAACATCCAAATTATCAGATTAGTCGCTCATTAATTAAAAATAATGCTAATTATACTTTTATAAAGCAAAAAGAGGTTACAAAGTGCTTTACAAAGACATAATAACAGGAGAAATCACAGGTAAATATTAAACAACAGTACAGTTCATGTCCTACAGTTCAATTCATACTCCTAACAACATATTGCCAGAGTAACTGATAATGACTGTAGTCACTGTTAGCTAGTTAGCTCAGTTAGCTGTGCAGTTAGCGTGAATGACAATTTCCAGATTCTTTTTTTGAGACGTTACGTAGTTGATAACGGCACGATTGACTGAATGCCTGATTTCACCCATTGATCAAAGTTAAGTTTATTGTCAAAAATAAAACCGAGATTTCTACACTGGGATTTGATGCAACAGGACAAAGAACCTGAGTGACACGAGAAGTGTTTGCTGGAGGGGTCTGTACATAATGGATAATGGATTCTGATTTATCTGCGTTTAACTGAAGAAAGTTTGTGAGAGTGCCAGTTTTTTACATCTGCAAGACAGGATGGCATTTTTATCGATTGTGCTGTGTTGTTGGAATCAACTAAGAAATAGATCAGGGAGTCATCTGCATAAAAATGGAAAATAATGTTGTACCTATAAAAGATTTGACCTTGCGATGCAGAAGGACTGAGCCTTGGGTTACTTAATTACTTCCAAATCACTAAAAAGGATTAGTTGAGAATGAATTAACTTTTCTTCCAATACTCTCGCACTACAATCCTTTTGTTTTGTTCTGCTTCATCCACCCCTCATGAATTTTTCGGCAGTTGAATCAACTTACAGCCGTGAGTTGTTGTCACACGTGTTCAGCCACCTTGAGCACAAAGACCGGGCACAGGCCTCACACGTCTGAGCAGTTGCCTCATTTGTCTACAACATGGCTTGTTTGAAGAAGCCCTTAATGTTGCATCCAGTGATTTGTGTGCGAGTCACATCCAACCAAATAAAGCCTCAAAAATTTCCCTAATGTTTACTGGAGCAAAATCACATTTCAGCCTTATTTATGCTACTGTCTCCACCTGAAGACATAATTTCATCCTTAATCTTTCCGAGACGCTTTGAGTTGCTATATATTATAGATTTCAGCTTGCCAGGAGTTCTAAGAGGCAACGTATGAATTATTTGTGTCATTACTTTTGCTGCTGATAGGAAATGTTTTGCATAATAAACAGCCAAGACAACAAGTGAAAAATTAATGAGCAATATATAGTTCATGATGCATGCGGAGTGATGTTTGCTTGATGACTAAAAACAAAAAAAAACCCATGCTATTCTCTTTGCAGTGATTGTCAACCATCAATTTTCATAACGTCATTGTTCTGCTCGTGAGTATTCGTGTTTATTAATCGCCACAGTTTGTATTGTCATGTTAATTTCACTCTATAACAGTCTCACTGCAAGTGAGGATTTTTAAGAACAATGAGGATGAAAGCCAAGAAAGCGAGGCTCATATCGGCAGAGAAGGATATTGGAGAGAAGTAGTCTACACTTTGCTGAACTCCCAACGCGTCTTTTTTTAATATTTAGCTCCTGTCAGTTAAAATCAAAAAGTTTCTCACTTTCTCTAAAGCTCGGAGTGAGAGAGAGAGAGAGAGAGAGAGAGAGTGACTGAGAGAGAGAGGGGGGAAACTGCTTCACGGGTGAAAGCCCTCGCACATGAATATTTAATGGTTGCATTTTAACCAGAGTCATAAAATCCAAGAGGATGTGGCTGAAAAGAGAGCAGTGAGGAGTGTGCAAAGTAGGCTACTTTGTTTCTTTATAGTCTGAGCTGAATGCCTGAAAGTCATGTAGCTCCTTCTCTGGCTGCACAGTGAATCAAATATGTGGATTGTGTCAGGCTAATTTAGAGCCCGGGCCACGTTTAGCGTGGTGTTGCGGCCTGTTTTTGCACGGTAAGCAGCTTGTTCTACAGCGGGATGAAGAAATCCCAGACCTTAGGGGGGGCTAAATTGAAAATGTTTCATTTTGACACTTGCACTCAGGAAAATGGATTTGATCCACTTAATCCATTTGGCCAGTTGACCAGATTCAGGAGCAACATCTATTCCATACGCATCAATTTTAGCTTAATGTAGCTGGAGCCAAAACCCCCCCCCCCCAAAACTGGAGGATATCTGTGGATATTTAATATGCAACCTCTCCTCCTCCTCCTTCGTCTTCTTCTTCTTCTCGTCTTGTCATGCATTTTTAAAATTCTGTTCAGCCCCTCCGCTGAGCCAGACTCGCAGCAGACAGACACTGAGCTGATTGTTAAGTTTGATAAAGCTCTGTATTGGTGCGTGGCGGGCTGTATTTTCCTGTATGTAAGCTTTACTTCACCGGGATGATCATTTGTCATCCAATATTGAATCCAGTTAAATGGACTCATAAATTGCAATCACTTAACTCAGCCCAACTATTACGTTTAATATTGCTTTGTGGAAAAAGGTCAGCCGGCAGTGGATCAGGTTCCAGCAACTCAGATAATTCAGCTGCCTTTTATGAGTCTTTTTAAGCTCCGGAAAAATCAGCAGCCAGGCGAAGTGACTGCATAGTACTTAACAGCAGTGGCAGCACACAGGATACGACGCTGCTCCTGTTTATGTTTTCTATCCTTAGATATCCCTAATGCAGTGTTTAAAGTGTGTGTGGTTGGCAGCTTGCAGATAAACCACAGTGGATGCCCTTAAGGGAAACAAAATAGAAGGCTTTCCCCGCTGAAAGGTCCAAAGTGCAGTTGTCCACTCTGCACGGCAACAATGGAGCGGTTGTGCAAACGGAGCCATCAGCGGCGATGGCAAGCCTGGCAAACCAGCTTATCAGGAGGCAGGGGAGCAGAGGGGAGGGAGGGCAGGGGTAAGAGGAGGTTAGAGTGCGTGTGTGTGTGTGTGTGTGTGTGTGACTTGGTGTGTGGCGTTCAGCGGTACACAACCTCTCAGTTCATTTGGAAGCTGTGTGCTCGCTCAGGCTGCAGAGGCACAGCTGGGTAGTGCTCGACGCCTGGAACCTTTGTGTTCACATGTTGTTACTGACAGCTCAGACTGTGAATGTATAATGGGGTTTATGTGTGTGTGTTTAAGTTTGTGATCATGTATGAGCTGCTGACCGACCCCCATTCAAGGAACAGCGTCTTACACTCGTCTATTAGGAACTAAAGCAAAAAGCTTAAGATCGATATCACGGTAATATCAGGATCATATTTTTCATTAAATTGGATCACAAAATGAGAAGTATTTTAAATCGATAATGAATATGATTGATAGTAACAGCTGTACTGAGGAGTGTCTGGGTCAGAGCCCGGACAGATTTTTTGGGGCTGATGCCGACACCGATATTAGGGAGTAAAACACTCGATGTATTGGCAGATTTACACACATTATCTGCAGTGATCCCTCAAACACTTGAGACAGAGATATGTAGTGGATAAACATTACTAATTTAATAATTAAAAATCACCCCAAGCATCTTTTTCTGCGTTATGTCCTTAAAGAGGCTCTATGTAGTTTTATAGAAGAAATTCAAACTCAGAATTTTTATATTTACAATATTAATAAGGTAGTTATACAAACTCATAAATATTTATTTTTCCCATAACTGAGTAAACAAACTGTTCTCAGAGCAAAAGAAGGTCCCCAGAACACTGTTTGAAGCTAGAAAGGTGGCAGGGTCCGCCACATGTAAACAAAGCTAAACAGTGTGAAATTGTGTTGTCCTTTAAGGTCAGCTTGTTTATTCAGTTTATTCAGTCATGAAAACAAAGAGAGTTTGTTTACTTAGTTTGTTTAAGCGTAAGAAAAACACCCCCAAAACGGCACAGTGCGTCTTTAAAGCCGATATCGACATCATATATGCCGATATCAATATGTCTGTGATCGGGCAGCCCTGAAAAGTTGGCAGCTTGCTCCTTTAACATTCATCAGAACTTGGGTGAATCCACGTCCTTGAGGAAAGAGAGCACGAACTTCTCAAAGCCGCCTGTCTCTGAGCGTTTGACACCTTAAAGAATCTCAGTGGTGTGTTCCTTGAACTCTCGCACCTGTAATAGTACTGAGCAGGTGTTTAATGGCTCTCACAGGAAAGGTCCAGTGGATAAGTACGGCGAGGACTATCACAGTGTCAATATTTACATGACTTTTCTTGTCACTGCGTCACATTTAAATGCGCTCGCTCGTCTCTCACGCTGCAGCGGCTCTGATTTAAAGCAGCGCAGTTTTGTTTGGCGGCAGATATTTTCTCTTTCTCAGAGCCGTTTGAGGTGTTGGAGGAGTGCGTCGTGTGCTCGGCAGAGTTTACTCACTTGCAAGATAGTCTGTAGTGCTTTCACTGCATTTCCTTTGGGACACAACACTTGGGGGAAAAAAAAGAAAGGAAGTCTCAAGGTGCCTGTGTTCGGCTTTAGATGTGACTCTGGGTTGGTAAATATTTAGAGAGCAAACATTTTGATACCAGCAGGGATTATAGTTGAGGGGAAACATGTTTTTCTAAGAATGTAAATGTCAGCATATTGCAAGGCCTCACGCTACATATTTTCATTTTAATGCCAGTCTCCAAAAAAACAGCAGTTTAGCAACTCAAATCCTGCAGAGGAAATCAGATTGTTTTTCCCGAGTCCGGCTTATTTTGATGTCGCTCGCCCACTGAAACTCATTCTCTTTGTTCAAAAACCATCCAATTCATCAGCGGGGATCGCTGCCGCCCACAAACAACCAACATATTTGTTCTGCTGCTTCACCTTGTTGGCTCTGTCGAGGGAAGGTGCCAAAGGTGGATGTTAAACATGTCAAGTGCTATCTGCCTTATTTACTTGGCCGCTGAATATTCATGAGCCTTGATACCGGTGTCAGCCTTCAGCCAGCCGTGCAGAGAACCGGCAGCAGCCTCTACAGTCGTCACACGAGCTCCCTCCGACATCCCAGAGATCCTCGTCCACGTCACACTTACGTTTGTTTTCTAATAAGGTGGTGATTTG
The DNA here is from genome assembly GCF_040436345.1 of Pagrus major. Lineage (NCBI taxonomy): Eukaryota > Metazoa > Chordata > Actinopteri > Spariformes > Sparidae > Pagrus > Pagrus major. The sequence continues at coordinate 17,891,114 of NC_133234.1, read as the reverse complement.
CGCCCGGAGCTGACAATCGCTTCCTGTTCCAATTTGTGCGCGAGGGGGGAGCCGTGCTGCTTCTCGCTCTGAGGCGCTCTGGGACGAGTCGGCGAAGGCACCCTGCGACGAAGAAGGGGGGGGGGGGAGAGCGGGTATAACCCCCTTGTTCTGCAGTCATGCCCATTTACTCCCCCTGACACCTCCGGGGACACGCTCTGACCTCTGCAGGGATCTCGCCTCCCTCTTTACTCTCACTCATGCGTTTCCTCTCTGCTCCGAGGAAACCGCACCAAATTCCTTGTGCATTACAAGAGTTTTTCGGGAGGCCCGGTCGCCGCTCGGCCTCGTCTAGACTGTTGTTTGGCAGCACCGCCGAGCTGCGGTGTGGGGTCAGACTCACTTAGCGTGGCAGCGGAGATTGCAGTGGTTGTCTCATTAAATATATGTTTCCTGTGTTAACATGAGAAGCTCATGCTCTTTGTTGTTCCTTACCTCAGATGAAAGACACCCTCGGCAGGCTGTAGCCTCTCAGAGCTCGACGCTGTCAACATGGTTAATGCTGTAAATTAATAATTTGTAGGGTGTTGCAGTGGGATTTTGGCCGTGGCGGAGGAAGAATTAATTAACTTGAGCAAAAGACAAAACACAAATGTGTGAAAATACAAGGCCAGTAAGTCCTGTAGTCGAGTTTTTACTGAAGCTCAGAGGCAGAAAGTCCATTCACCCACATACTGCACGGAAGTACTGCTTGAGCATATATTATGCTGACAGCAATTGCTTTTACAAATCAAGACATTATACATCTCCCATAGGTGAATGTAAGTCCACTATTCACCCTCTTTTTATCTGCTTTATTCAACACCAACTCCTGATGGAAATATTTGCCTCTGGAGCTGCTCAGTCCTCCACTAGCTTAGTCGCTAACTAGCGCACAGTTGGCACATAAGAAGCTACATTTGCTCGATACTCTTATTTTGTTCATAGGCTTCACGTTTTGTATTAAACCAGAAAACACTGCTATTAGAAATGACAATAAGTTGTTAATAGATGAATTTTGTTCATGTGTATGTCCATTTCAAGGGGAAGTGAAGAGCTAACGTTAGCTAAAAACTGATTGTACCAATTTTGCAATCTAGAAGATACTGGTCCGTCTTATTTTTTTCATAAATCATAAATAAAGCCTTTAGTTACAACTTTAAAAAAAAGAGTTATAAGGTGCGCCTCTTTCCTAGCATTTAAATGTTTATAGGCTAACGTGAGGCTACTCTGTTATCATATGACTAAGTGTAGCTTTGATTTGAGTAAAAAAGTAGCCGACTATTTACTTAGTAGATTAAAAGGATAAAGTAGCAATCATGGAAATACTCGAGTGAAATCCCTGAGATGGGTACGGCACTCGACAAGATGTTCTTTGTTACTTCCCACCACTGGATTTGTGAGAAGAGGAGCAGAGAGAGCCTGAGTGAGAGCTCTAAGTCCTGATACATGAGCGTTTGGCTGCAGCACGAGGAATTTCATCTCCTGTCATCTCCCGCTTGATTAGTATTGATTGGTCGGGCTGAATTGGCCCCTTGAATGGAAGTTGCATCAAATAATCCCTCATTCTTGTTTCCCTGAATCCCATTGTGAGGGGCTGGAGAACGATCGTATCAGCGATGGCAAAGCTGAAACATTTCCTGCGGGGGTCGGGAAAAAGACGTGTTTCATAGCCTCAGTGTTTTACCTCTTAATGAGACTGGGGGAAAGTTGACCTACCGAGTAATTGTGACAAACATAGCCGAGGGGGGAGCTGAGTGTTGCCCTGCCCCCTTTTCACTGTGGTGCTTCAAAAAAAAAAAAAAAGTCACTGCACCTGCGGTTTGTATGGACATGAATCTTTTCCCAGACAAAACGAGGAATTCACTGCAGCTTGGAAGGATCCCCCCGCGGTGCACGGATGACACGGTCTGCTGTGCCGCTGCCGCTGCCGGTTGGCTTTGGATGGGGGCAGCTTGAGTGTAATGATGAAATGGAAAAGTTCCAGCGCAGTGAACACTCGCACGCAGAAGGTAATTGGAGATTTTGCCACCAAAGAACTCTGCACGATATGCTTTCAATTCCACGCCGCAGAGACAGACCACAAAGTTTGATTATGTTTGCTGTTAACTAAACGCCTGCTGTAGTCGAGCGAAATGAGATCCTGTTCAGTCAGGGTGCAAGCTGGGAAGGTGAGAAGGCAGCTGCTTGTGCTGAATGTGTTTCTTTTTTTTTTTTTGTTACACTATAAAAGCAGCATCAACATTATTATTTCAGTCTGATTCAATCTCACGTTTTCACTCTTGAGGTGTTTTCAAAACACAAAGACACGCACAGGAGCCAGCACAAATGGGTTTTGGCATCCTATTCTTAATTTATGAGACCTGAGTGCCGTGTATTAAATGATTGACAGGTTAAGGATTGCTCGGGATCCCCACATTAGTGGAGCGCTGTTGATCGTTTTGTGAGCAGGTGTTCGAGGCTCGTGTTAGACTCGTTTAATTAAGGAAAAGACTTGAGATCGGTGGTTCTTGAGCCACTTCAAGTCTGATTTGACACTGGAGGATCGGAGTGTGTTCAATGGAAAGCAAATGAATGATTGATAAAGAGAAGCAAAGCTGCTTCAAGTCCTGCTCAGAGGACATTAATAATGAAGGACACTTTGAGCGCCTCGGTGGCGTATGGAAGACAAGAGGTTTCATCACCTCCTGGATTTTACACGTCTATTTTCTTTTGTTTCTTATCATTTTGCCGCATTATTTTTACTGTATTTATTTTTTATTTTTGCATTTTTACTTATCTTATTGTGATTTCATTTTAATATTAATGTGATTTTAATGGTGAAATTATCTTTACTTTATGACAGCAGGCGAGCTGCGTCTGGAGGAAGCTTGTCAACAATGTAGCTGATCAAAACAGTGCTAGTGCTAGTTAACAGAAAACACGACCAAATATTGTGGTCTGTCTCTGTGGCGTGGAATTGAAAGCATATCGGCAACGTTCTCTCAGATAGAAAAGAAAAAGAAATTATAAAATGCTTAAATGGGTTGCCAAATATACTTGGGTGGACCGCCAAAGTAAAGTATATATGTGAGAAACACTGATATTGTTGAGATTATCTTTTGTGGCCGTTTGTTGGTTGGTTGGTTGGTTTGTAACCAAGATTACACAAAAACTACTGAACTGCTTTCCACCAAACTTGGATGGAGGACGGGTCTCGCCCCAGAATAGACCCTGTTAACTTTTGGTGTGGATCTGGTTAAAGGGACGGATTTGGGAATTGTTATCCCGTCATTTTCGTAAATGTCTCTGGGAATCATGCGTGGATCTTGATGAAAAAATGATGTCGTATTTAGGTGGCTGGTATGTATGAATGAGTACAATTTGATGTGGATCCAAATACAAATCCAGATCTTGTAGCTTTGAATATGTTTTATTGGATATTAGATGAAGCTTGATTGAATTAAAGGGGACTGTTGGGCCTCGGCGGAGGTATGCGTTCTGCTGAGTGCCATTCTAGTTTGTTAAATCTGACAAACAAATTCTCCATTTGAATCTTTCCCCAGGCTTTTATTCTGGCTATTCGTTGAAAAAAATAAGAAAACACTAGCTGCGTTGTTCATTAGTGCGTTTCCACCAGTGTTGTTATGTGTATTTTCAAAAGACCCAAGAGGAGATGCCAACAATTCAACCAAAATATTGCAAAATGATTATCTCATTATAGTGTCTTCTCGGTGTAATGGTACCCGACTGGAAAATAATCTCAATGCGCCCAAATCCAAATATTTGCATATAAGTAGCGGATGGAAATTCATCCACATTTTGTTTTGCCAATTTTCCGTAAAGTCGGTTTAAAATTTGCACTAGATTTGTTTGACAACTATCGATACCGACCAATTAAGATCCATTCAGCTTGTGTCCTATTATTCAGGAGACTGGCTCGCTTCACTCTGCAAAGGTTGTGTGCTCAAAGTTTGATTGTTCGCTTTCGAGTTATGAGTGCCAGAGGTGCCAAAACACATAAAAGATGTTGAAAGAGGAAAAGGAAGATGAGGAGATGTTTCTTGGCAGTGTTGTTGCTCTGTGAAGCCGCCTCTCCTGTCTGCAGCGTAGATCCTGCTGCTCTGTGAGTGTCTGTCAGGCTCCATGTCATCCTGCCATTGTTCAGGGCAAGAAATCAGCACAGACTGCCATTGTTCTACACACAGATCTGCAGCTACAGGCTGTTCTGCCCAATATCTCCGCACTTTGTCAGGCTTGTAAAATACAGTGTCATCTCTTGGCTGTGATAAGAGGTCACAAAAGGTTCTGCCACTATTTTCTTTGCCGTTTAGAAACATCAACATTGAAGCCTTCAAATTTGCTGTAATCAGTTTCATTTCTTTTGCAAGAAAGTAGCCTGATCTTTGATGGACTGGATGCACAAGCTCTCCCTCCTTTAGACCCCAACCAGCTCTTGACAGCAAAGGAAGACATGCCTCAAAGTGGATCAAAGTAATTCCTCCCTCCCCCTGTCTAAACGCAGCAACATGTTGACATGGTCCCGGTCGCAAGCTCCGTCGTCTGTGGAGGAGGAGAGCGGCCGAGGCTCGTGGGAAAGCATTCTGGCTGAAAGGACGTCCTGACATTTGTTTCCCAAACACTATTTGTCTCGCTTCATGTTAAGGGGCAGCGAGGATCTTGGAGTGTTCAGTGGGTTTTCTGTTGTTGATGCAGTCTGTCCTCTCTTATGCGAGCTTGATTGTATGTGCTTCTTTCATGCGGTTTTACTTTTGTGAGGCACCTAACTTAACACTTTCACTTTGCCGCTGTGGGTCCCATTCAATGGCAGCGCAGCACGGCACCTCGACAGGCTACAGCAAGTAACCTTTAGTTCAGAGGGAGAAATTGTTTTTCTCAGTAAGACACTCGCTCTTGTGCCACATGCACTTCTTGGCCCTGGCAATAATCCCTCTTACACTGCGGTCATGAAGAGCTCTCACATTGAGCAAAATAAATGATTGTGTTTGCATTAAATCCTGCCGAGCTGTGCCCGATGCTACTAACGGCACAAGAAGAGAAATGCAATGTAATACATACTGTTTTTGTTGTTTGGATGTGAACTGGACTCACAGCAGTGGAAAAAATAGTTATTTTTTGCTGTCCAACATTGTGGAAGTGAAAGATGGATAATTTTTTTTTTATAAGGAATGTTATTTAAACAGCTGTTTGAGCACTTGTAAGGCTTAGATGGGCAGGAAAAAAGTTGACTCATCAGTACAAAAGATGAGTAACACGTCAGAAAACATTTGGTCCGAAGACAAAAAGTCAGAGAAAACAACTGTGACTCCCGAGGAACATTTTCCAAGAAAGATCTTATCAGAGTCTTTAAATATCTGTTGTGTGTGTACACTAAAGGCAAAGCCAGAGGAAAAACCCTACAGTGCACTTACCTTTTGTTCAATTTTGGATGAATTCAACAAATGTGGCACAGTGTTTCCAACGGGACAATAAAGTGATGTGAAGATACGATGAGAAAAGATGAGATAAGATAATCCTTTAATGATGCCCTAGAGGGGGGAATTCAGGTGTTACAGCACCACATGGACAGAAATGAGTGCAGCTACATAGAGAAACTTAAAAAGTTCAATATGCGCCTGAACTCGTAGTGCGGTACTGTTTCAAGCAAAGTGACACAGTGGTGTGGTTAGTAATTAATTTGCTACAGCGTTGATTTGTGCATCTAATTGGCTTCAGCAGCGGCTTATGCTCATAGTTGTGTCAATCAACTTGACATGTACAAACATCAACAAATGCATGTCTAATATTCACTCTCCTTTTAGGAGCTCTGTTTTGGTCTCCTCCACCAAAGGGACATATATCTTATCTTGCTCTTTAGCTGCTGATTGCTCCGCTGTGTTCACAAGATGGGCTGGTCGTCTACAGCAGGTTTATCAGAGCTCTTTTCATTGAGTGATAGCTGCGACTGAACCACACACAAGCCTGCAGACGATTAGTTTAAATTGTTGTTGTCCGCTAGCATATACTAAAAAATGGCTTCTAGCACAACACAGAAGTTCAACAGAGCCCCTTCAACCAAAACAATGAGCTGAAAGAAGCTACAACACCAACTTCTCTAAGGATTTGTCACTACTGTCTTTACATTAGTCATACTGTTGTAGTTTTTCCATTGTTAGCATAAACATGTTGATTTGTACAGCTTCAAATTAGCAGTCACAATCCAAAATACAGCTAACATTGAACAGTTATCACATACTGCATGATAGCATGTTGTATATGGTGTAATAGTGTATAATATGTCTGGAATTTGGGTCTTCACATCATCGTATATCAAGATAATCACTAAGGAACAGCTTGAATGTGATCAACATTTGATTGAATTCTTAATTTGTCCTTGATTGATGCTGAGTGCGCAAGAACATATGGCTCTGGTGTCTGTAATGGCCCGCCGGCTTCTGATGTTGTGCTCCAATAAGCCGCCAGACATTTCTCAGCCAGCGTTGCCTTCACTATGACACATGAAGAGACCGCAGATGAGAATCACCTGTCTGCGGTGAGCCCCGGGTAGCAGAGCCCATCTCCTCTCAAGGCGGGTTGTCACCGCGGCTATTAAGACTAATAGCGGCAGCCTGTGATAAGCACAGTTAGCTGAATTCATGACCCGAGCGGCTGGAGCGGCGAGATCATTTCCACTTGTGTGTTTTTCTGCTGATGCGTTTAATTTTTATCCTGTCCGGTGCTGTGACACAAGAGGGAAAGCAGAGAGTGCCAGAAAGAGAGAGGAAAATAGAAAGGGAGTGATGGAGCCTTGGGTGAAGTATTGATTGGTACAATCCAGGGTGAAAGCATTACAACGTACGCTATATTCTCTCATATGATACACAAAGAGCCTCTCTGTAGAGCCGATTGTATAAGACTCACATCCATCAACTGTTTTCTCATTGATAGTTTCCTGTTTCCATTGTCGATGGACTTACTCATGGAAAATTACATAAACGCTTCAAAGTACATTCATGTTTACATCAATTAGAAAAAAGTAAACAGCCGACTGAGTGGTAAAAGGGACCTTCTTAAAGGGTAAGGTCACTCAAATTATAATTACCTCCATGTGGTGTTTCCATGAAGTGCTATGGTTTTATTTTCCTAGGATTCTCGCCATCTAAATACAGTGGAGGTCAATGGGATCAATTTGTGATGCTCAGATGATTGAGACAGCGATGCGTCTTTCAATCAAGCTTGTAAATTATGTAGCTGATCAAAACCAACGTGCAACAACCAGGTGCACTTACAAGTTTGTACAACACGATGGCATAAGTTGGCCTGTACTAAATAGGAGCGGTCGCAACACAATCATTGCGTTTACAAGAGGAATTGAATACGCCACGAGTAAAATATATGTGTGGGAAACACTGGAACTACGTTTTTCTAAGGAAATAGCCCCTATTGGGCCTTTTAAATCAAATATTTCGGGTAGCTGAGCCCAAAGAGCTAAATCGTTTTGTGCATTCCTACTAGCATCTCCAGAAGCATGAAGATTAAGAAGTCCTGATTTTAAAAATGACAAAGTAACAACAACAGGGCTGCAACTTCAGATTATTTTGATGAGTAATTGATAAATAGTTAGAAAAATTGCTTCTTTTCACTTATCCCTTTTTCTGATGGAAAAAGGCTTATCGGGTTATCTGTAATTAGTGTGAACTGTCCCTTTCAAGCAACCTGATTGACCAGATGAGGTGTTTGTAAGGTTTACCTTTCCTCCTCCCTCTCTAACCATTCCTCCCAGTAAAAACCAGCCAGATATTCATCCAGCGTCAGCACCCTTCCTCCCCCTCCCCTCTCTGCCACCACATGGCTGGTATTAGCCGATTTCCCAGAGATCACTGGAGGATGCCGTCGGAGCACTTGTGCTCCTCTTTCTCCCTCACATTCGCTGTGCGCAGAGTGGCCCCGCTTAATGCATTGTAATGGTTGACCATTATTTACGCAGGGGATAAACAAAGAGAAGCGAGGAATTGATGGAGTAATCCACTCTCGCAGTCATTAGGCATTGAGATGGAGGAGCTGGTGGGAGCAGCCTCCTCCTTATGCCTCTCGAGTCGAGCAGCTAATGGAAATGGGACTCATTAAGACACCTTATACTCCGACGCACCCAAGATCATGAGCAATTGCTAATTGATTGTCGTTAGCGCTCTCGCAATGAGACGCTCTGCCTGTTTTCTCATTTGTTATGAACGGCTTTGTTTTCTTCCCCCCGTCTCCTTCACTTCATTATTGATGTTGCTGTTTTTCTTTCTCTTCTCCCTTTTTGCCTCGGGAACTGCTCCGCAACCGAGTCATCTCAACACTGTTTTACCTGGTTAGCTGCAACAATCACAATCGCGAGGGATGTGTAGCATCCGTAGTTTTTTCTGTTTAATTACAAGGTATGAATCTTTGTAAAATCAATAATCCTGGACCCGCTAATGACTGTATGTGCATGAAACACACAGGCCATAAAAGGGCGGATGTGTAAAATGTGCTTCTGCCGGCATGGTCATGGTTCAGTAGCGAGGGAGAGGCAGGTCTCCGTGTGATGCTTTGATTATTGGCTCTGGAAATTCCTTCCTCTTTCCTCTAGAAGCAGCAGATTGTGTTCATCTCAGCCTTTAATCATTTCCCCCCTCCCTATAGTAATGTGCTCTCTTTCCCCTCCCTGGATTCCTCTGTGTATACGTCCGCTCCCCACCTTTCTTCCCTCTCATTGCTTTTTCTTTTTCCTTATTATGAGAAGGAGGAAGGAAAGATAAGGGAGGGAAGAAAATGCAAATATAGGTCCTTTTTTTGTGACAGATCAGGCCTCATTACACCCACCTCTCCTTTGCGGTTGGCTCGGGACGATCTCCCCTCTATTTCTCCTCTCCCTCGCTTGTCTCCATTACATTATGAAGTCTTTCACCTCTAGTAAACCCTCCTCTGCTCCCGGGCTGGTGAAACGGTGAGAACAGCCAGGTGACCAAAGAGGAATCTCTGGCTGCAGGGCATGCGATTTGCTTTGCAGATGAAGCAGGACAGGAGTAGGGGAGGTAGAGGGGCATCATTTTTATGTCCATGGTCAGACGGTGCAGCGTTTCTTTGCTTTAGCGCTCCGCCAGCAGCCTACACCTCTATCTCTATCTTCCTCGTGGGAGTTGCTACCACCTTCTCACTCTGATAGGGAACGACTGGAAACAAAGGAAGAAAAATACAGGCGCCCTCTCGGGCTGCTCTCGCTTTTGAAACAAGATATACTGTAGAGAGAAGAGGAGGAGGAGAAATAATATTGAAGCCATCAATTCATGGAGGACCCACATAAGCATCACCTCACTCCTTTGAAATAAAAAACAGGAAGTCTGGTTTCATACATTAGGCCTTATTTTCACAGTGTTGGCTGTCATTTCTATCTGTGATAACAACGGTTAGCAAAATTACTGTTTTAAATGAATCGGTGAGTCTGTTTCCAGCTGGCTAGCATGTTAGCCATTAGCTCACCAGCTAGCTTACCAAGTCTTTTGCTTAAAAAATGACTGAAACGATCGATCAATTATCAAAATATTTGGAAATAAATGTTCTTTCAGTTGACTGATCAATTAATCAAGTAATTGTTGTAGCTCTCAATGGGGAAACTCGGGGGACTGTTGTCACTGAACCGGCAAGTCGGTTTCTGAGTGGCTAGCACGTTAGCCATTAGCTCACCAACTAGCTTACCATTTCTCTAGCTACGCTTTTACACACAGATGTGCCGCTTAAAAATATAACCCAAACTATCTATTATAAGCATCTATCACAGGTTAAAGAGTGACTTCCTGGTTCAACTTTGACCCTCCATGCTTACCGTAGTTATGTTCTCCCAGCTTTCCAGTGCACTGAGTGATTATTACTGAATTTTTGGATGGTCAGTTTAAGTGATTTAGATATTCTGGTTAAACTGTTGGCTTAATTACAACCTGTCTGATTGTCTGATGGCTCATTTCTTGTCCTGCTGAACCTTGTTGTAGCTCTGTCGCTGCATTAGCGCTGAGTAACCTGACTGTGTTATTATAACTGATAAAAACAATTTCCAAAACGCAATTAAAACCCAAGCTGTAATATACCTTTAATTCATTATCCTAAATTGATAGAGAAGCCTTTTTTTGGGATATCTTCCTTTAATTGTTCCACTTGTTCAGGCAGTTGACAACACAAACAATTGATGCCGGAGGGCAAACACATTGGGAAGTTTTGCACAGCAGGAAGTAAATTACCTGCATTTGCTTGAATAAGAGACATAATTGGTAGTTGCTGTGATGCCGATCCAGTGGCAACCAACATGTATACGACTGCATTGTTCGAGTGGGTGCCTCTGCCCGTGTGTGTGCGCTGTATAGGTTATGTGTTTATGCGAGTGTGAGGCTCCACATAATTACAGCAGCGGTGGTTAACTAGGCGCCAGCATTTGTGTTGATCAGTAGAGAGTGAAGACTCGGGGAGCTAACTGAGCCGGTGTCTCATGCTCTCTAAATGTATCACACCAAAAACCATTATCTCTAAACCTGTAATCATCACTGCAGCGCTCATTCACTGCAGTGATACACTGATGTTTATGGCTTTGCCCCACAACAATAATGAAATCAGTCCATATGGATGACCAACAGCATGTGCTGCACATACAGTATACAGAGGCCTTACTGCTGTAAATTAAAAGATAATAGTTGAAAAACGGTCACCCAATCCCAATACAGCCCTTGCCCCGACCACTTAGCCCTACTCTTCTGTTTTGCACATTCATGCCTGGACTAGTGTGACCCACTATTCTTGGGTGAAGCTTTAGCGCTACATGGCCCTCCAAACTGAAGTTTTCCAGAGGTACACTCCAAAACTGAAGACGTGAACTCTCTGTCTTCTAATGTATTATGGTCCTTTTCTTTTATGGTCACTGCTAGTTAGCCGATGTCTCGATAGAGAACTAGCTAGACCTATTTGTACATAACTCACCTGCATTTCGATGTATTTCAACATTGCATCCCCCAACTTTGGCACGTGGCACCTGAAGTGGCCAGGTGATGAAGCGGTGTTCTTTTTTTACTGAATCTGAATAAACAACAATTTGCTGATTAACAGGTCCAAAGGTTAAGCCCAGGCAAAACTGAACTTAGCATGCTAACAAGCTAGCCTCAGATGATATGCTACCCTGTGTTTGTTTTGACATATGGTCTTATTAACACATAATAATGTTAATAAGCATCTCATAAGGATTTATATGGGCCTTATTACCAATTAACCTTACTTTAATATAAAGTGTAATCAAACTGATCAATAGCTGCAAAACATGTAATTAGAAAGATTGAGGAGTTATTGACCTTTAACCTTAATTCCATTAAAATTACCCAATTAAAGTGTTTTATGACGGTTGCAGAAGTCAGGGTGTCCTCTTAATTAATTTGCCTTTAACGATGTCATTAGTGGATATGTAAACACCCCGGCTGTGAGGCGAGATGACTTCCACCGTGCTTCCACACAATCCTGTTTTTATCTTAAAAAACCTTCGTCTCTGCTGAAAAATCATTATCAGCGACGAGATTGTCATTCCTACATTTGCCGTTCCAGCGTTCCTCCTTTGACTCCGAGTGTCTTTGTCGGGGCGTCTTTTGAAAAGCAGAGATGCGTATCTCGGTTGATCTTGCGTGTCTTGAGCATATCAACAACAGGAAGCAGCCCCTGAAGGAGGCGTCGTGATTTTGTGTGCCAGGGTAGCACTCGGTGGAAGTGGAGCACCGTTGAGCTGCAGAGAAGGAGGTGAACGGGAGGTCAAAATGTTGTAATTAAAGCCATTCCTTTTCACACATATCTGTTTCTGCTTTTTTAAAACTTTGAATTATATCCGTCAAAAGATATGTGGTTAATAAAAAGGGAAATTTTGCAACATTTTCTGAAGGTCATTTGAAGTATCAACCTGCAATTATCAATTTCACTCAACAAACAACACAAAAAACACAAAGTAGCTCTGCATGTTTATGTTGCTGAGCTATTTTATCACCTTAGCTCATTGTTCCCCTTTTTTCACAGAGGCTAAAAAACCTCTTAAAAACCTCTTTAATCCTTTCCCTGTTCCATTGTTTGTTCACATGCTTCAAGTCCATGTGCATTCAAAAACCTACTGTATTTACCAGTTAAAATGCAAATGCGGCCCACTGGGAATAATACCCCCAGAGAGCTGGCCGGGTGGACAGGCAGCCTGTGGCTCTCGAAAGCTTTTCCCACAGCGTCGAGAGCAGAACCAGGTGAAAGTTACTCCCCAGGTGTTCCTCTCCTTTGCCATTGTTCAGGCTTAGCGGGTGGCGTCCAGCTCCCACTGCCCGCCTGACTCACCGGTGGGTTTCATGGCCACTTTGCGCTGAATGACTGTTCTTCATACGGCCTTGTAAAAAAAAAAACCCGATGCTGTCTGGGGAGGAATGAGTCTGTCCAGCTCCGGTGGCTGCAGTGACAGCGGGGATTTTGACTCCATGAGGACCCAATTAAACCTGGGAGGGCCTCTCTGAAGGAATAATAACAATGATAAATGCACCTCTGTGGCCGACTTAAAAGAGCCAGGGCGAACTGTTTTATTGTGCTGGCCTGTCTTGACACAATTTACTCCCAGCTTCTGTTTTTTTTTGCAGTATCAGGAGGTTTAAAGTCTCACCTTGTGGAAGCTATTTTTTGTTTGGGTGTCATCTTTTAAACATTTTGATGACTTGGCTTTATGCAACATCAAACCCTCTCTGCATGTGCTTTGGATTGGCTTGAGATGTGGTGGGCTCCTGCCAAAAGTACAAATAATGCAAGTGTGTTGATCTGTTTATGTGAGAGTTGCATGCACGATTAGAGCAGATGTGTGTGTGTGTGCGTGAGAATATAATGAAGACTGGATTTTTTTGTGTGTGTTGACAATATGTAAGAATTTCAGTTGACAACTTTCAAAAATGGTCAACAAAATGTGAAGAAATAACAGTTTTGATGTTATGATGTCTGTGTGTTGCAGAGATATCTACCGATGTTAGCATGCTAACCAGTTAGCCCGTCCTTGACCCAGAAATCCTTCAAGCATAGTAAACACTAACACTCCTCTGGATTCTGAGCTCTCAGTCCAAATTGCTAGCTACATGGCTAACTGAGCTAACTAGCTAACAGCAGCTGTTAGCAGCGGTGACTCTGGTGATATGCTGCCCCCTATTTGTTTTGGGTATGAATTTGACAGGTGGCAAATTATTACATATGGCATCTTTAAAATCATGTATCAAGAAAAAATGCCAAAATGTTTACAAGTTCCAGCTTCTCACATGTGAAGATGTGCTGCTATTTGTTTTGTTTTTTTGTTATATCTTTATTAAATTATAGTTTCAGATGTTGATCATACAAAACAAAGTATTTCAAGGTGCTTATTCAAGCTCTGGGAACTTGTGAGGAGAATGTTATCCTTAGTTTTGAGGACTTTTTTGATACATATTGAATATAATCTTGAATGCAATCAACACTTCAGACGCCAGTATCAATTTACAGAACATTTTCAAATTTTGCCTTTTTTTCAGATGTTTTTCCAAAACATCTGAAAACAGAGAAATGCTCCTTTTTTTAAAACTCTTTAAATGAGGTTTACCCCGTCTTAGAGAGGATACACAACCACTTGAGACTCAATGTGTATTTTCCTCTGTCAGGTGGTAATTCAGAGAAAACTACTTTAATTAGATAACAGGCCTCTGTATTTCAGATTTGCACTTTGCCAGCAGTTTGTCAATTACTGCTTGTGGTTTCATACTGCCAGTCAGTCTTTGTCTGGGCGCTCAAGCCTCCTCCTCACCGCGCTGCAGAGCCGTGTTATTGTACTTAAACAAATCAATTCTGTTGCAGTTGAGCTTTTTTTCCTCCATCCCCCGTCATTATGAACTGTTTGCAGTGCAGAGCACATTGATTTTTCACAGCCCTGGAAAAGCTGTTGATGAATAGCACAGAGGTATCTGGGGAGAATCTGGCTTTAAAAAGGAGGCACCCAGCTTCAACCCCTCCTCCTCCTCCTCGTCCTCCTCCTCCTCCTCCTCTGCCGACCCATTGAGCCCCCAGCGCTCCTCCACTTTCTCTTTTCAGAGAGCCGCACTTCCAACAGGGGAGAAATGCTGCCTGAAAAATCTTCCAATGATTAAAAAAAAGAGGATTAAAAGAAAAAAGAAGTGCAAGTGCACAGGGGACTGCTTTCTCCCGCTGAATGTGAAAATACACCTTGTGGTTAGACAGTTTTTATATATGGAGCATTAGCCTTGTCCTCTCAACCAAAGCATGAGCACAGGAGAGGCCAGAGGAGGTCTGGTCGGTGGATAAAAATGGCTAGCGTTTGTCACGTGTGTCACTATGCAGACTGACAAAAATGATACTCTCATACGGTCTTCATAGGGATTAAAGAGGGGAGGGGTGGGAAAATGGCATTAGTCACATAGATATACACTCTACATATATATTCACAAAGCTAGAGCAACCACCCTCAAGACCTTTTTGTTACCTCGGCTAAGGAGGTTGTGTTTTTGCCCGTGTCCGTTGTTTTGTTGGTTTGTGAGCAGGATTACACAAAAACAACTGAATGGATTTCCTTGAAACTTGGATGGCGGATGGGTTACGGCCAAGAATAGAGCCCATTAACTTTTGGTGTGGATGCCCAGAATTTCTTCTCACTTTCTTTAACATTGCAGTGGCATTTTTCAACATTTTTGTGGATTGAAATATGATATATTTGGTTGTTTTACAGGAGACTATTAGGCCTTGGCGGACATGTGTGCTCATTCTGAGTGCCATTCTTGTTCTCGGGGGGGAGGTCAAAAGTTTGTTTATACACCTGCTGTGAGCCGTGCTACCTTAAAAGCTGACTGTATTTAACTACCACCTTAACCGAGACCATTCAGGGGTCATGGAATTTTAATTTAGCTGTCACAAAAACCTGAATTATGTCCTTCAACATCTTAATTTGACTTTTTTCTACATATTTAAGGTCTTGTGGGACTACAGAATATAGTTACAACACTTAGAAACTCTCACAACCACTCATTTTGCCATTGAAAATGTAATATTCAAAGGAGTTTTACTGCTGGATGCCAGCCGAGGCATTTGTGATTTATAGAACGATAACTTATGCTAGAAACCAGCCAATGAATATGAAGCAAGTGATTACAGCTACTCACAATGTGCTCTTAATTCATTAAGGAAAATTAACTGTCATGAGACACAACCATTAACCTGTTATCTCTGTTGCATCAGGGTATTTTTACGAAATGGTTAACCAACAACTCGCACCAGCCCTGCCAGCCCAGGCTAAGTGCACAGCTACAGTGAAGGCCCCTCTTTAATAGGCTTATCTGTCAATCTGGAGTGAATTGTGAATGTGCCATGGCAGTGAACTTACTCTTTGTTGGATGTTTATGATAGCATACTGATCATGTGAAGCACTGGGCGCTCTTTGGATTCGTCCTTCGTGTGCAGGAGAGCGTGAAGGAGCTTATCCGTGCAGGGAAGACATGTACCACGTTAAGGAAGGCGCAGGTGGAAGCCACTCAGAGCCCAGAGGGTGTGGGCTGTGTGGAGCGAAATCACTGAGTGCGCTTGATTTTTCAGGCAGAGAGAGAAAATGCAAATGTAATAATTCAGTGTTTGGAGATTGGTCGGTAATGCAGCAGTGATTGATGTTTTTTTTTCTTTCTCTGATTTCCTCTCAGGGGCAGAAGACGCGAGGCGCTGAAGTGTTTCTCCTCCTGGTGTGTGAATGGGTGGGGGGGGTCCTTCGTGGTGAAGAATCAAGGATTGAAGTCAACACAGGTGAGACTTTTTTTTTTTTTCTACTCATACATATGTGGTGGGTCCCACAGAGCCCTGCAGGTGTAAGGGCTTCATTTTGTAAAGCTGTGCGCGCAAATTAGAAGCTCATGCTCTCAAATTATAAACCCGGTGCCGATTGTTGTTGTTGCCTACGGTGGATATTAGTTTTCGTTACAGTTGTGATGCCACGTGAGTATTTAAAAGTGGATTTGCTCTCAGGGGCAGTTCTTCAGGTTCAACTTTGGTTCGTTAACAGGTGACATTGTGCCACTTTTGAGGGAATGAAGCCCGACAATCCAAAATGGAGGAAGCCATCATGAATTATTAGCTTCGCTGCAACATCCACTTTTAATTTAAAGGAGCAATTTGTAAGATATGGACTTAATTTTTTACCAACAGATTGTGAGCACACAACAGTGTAGACATTATGTCATAGGCGTCTATGTACTGTGTTGCAGAGATTTCCAATGGTGTTAGCATGCTAACCAGTTAGCCCTGAGCTGAGGCTGGTTGAGCTGAGCCCCAGCCGAGGTCGCAGCGTGGGCCACTTTGCTCCACGGCTGCCTGAACTGCTTGCTAACTGCAGCTACTCGCTACAGCTAAGTGGTTATGCTGCCCAAATTACACCTTTAACCCTCCGCAAATGAAAAATGGTTTGCAAACAATTATGAGACAGTAGGCAGTGGTTGTGAAAAAGCATATTATTCCATTAGCAGCCAAGCTAATGAGCTTGTTTACTGATAGATAGCATGCTAGCTAGCTCAGAGTGCCTCAGTAACTCTTATTTGATGTACCTAAACACACTGAGGGAGTAAACAGGACAGGAGAAAATAAATAAAAAGAAGCTTGGAGAGCTATTGTGGCTAACTAGCTCTACCGTGTGTAGCTACAGCTTGCTAACATGTTAGCCAGAGCTTGCCAGTTACAGCAGTACAGCAACTAGCCTCGAGAGTAGCTAGTCACGTGAGAAAAGCACAGCTATCAACACTGTTTAACTTAACATTCTTTAAATCGAAGAAGAGTAATTAAATTTGTGCTAAATTGGCATTCAGTTTGCCAAATCAATTTAGTTTTTAATCCCTTAAAAACCCCTTAAACCCCTTAAAATCCCTTGAAAACCCCTTTCCGGGCTCTGTAAGAACCTTTTTTTTTATTTACCTGAGATGTTTGATGCCTTTCTGGAAAAAGAAATGTTTTGACACAACTGGAATGAAACAAAGCTTGTTACTGGAAACGGATACCTGCCTCCCACTGCCACTACAGTGATTTAAAGACTTACGACTCTGTTTGCTCAGACACGCTCCGTCCTCCACGCTGTGCTCGAGTGTCTTTGGTAAACACGCGATGGCAGCAGCTTGTGTGTGGCCAGCGTCGACGCACCTCGCAGGACATGTTGGATTCATTAGGAGCTCCTGTGGTGGGGGGTCTGAGTAACAAAGCGTTGAGATGTTGTTTATGATATTCGCCGTTATCCGAGGTTCATGCGCTGCCTGACGAATGTGTACACACACCGAAGGTCACGATGATCCTCTTTAGCCACCAGTTCGTTCTTATGCAACATCAGCGTACGCTCCATTAAAGGGGAGAATTATGTCGTGGAAAGGGAATGTAATTGGTTTGTCCACTGTATTATACAATACAGCTATGGCTTCATGGATTAGGAATTGGGACATCCAGCACACACACACACACACACACACACACACACACACACACAAACACAGAATAGATAAGAGTGGTTTATCTTGATTAGAGCAGTGTGAATGCTGAGAAATACGGTGCCCTGACAAACATCTGCCCGCCACACAGCCGAGTGGGATAAACCAAAGTGATTATTGTGGAAACGTCAGGCGAGGTAGACAGTGAGAGCAAGTGAAACTAGGAGGGGTTTTGACATGAACGGGGGGCACGACACGAGCGCTTCACAGTCAGCTCTCTCGCTCATGACAGATTTTTTCACTCTTGCTGTCGCTGTGAGGTTGCCTTCGTGGAGGGAAAGTCTCGCTGGGTTTTATGTAAAGAAGAAATGAGAGTGTGATCTGTGAGGTCGCTTTCCAAAATATATTATCCAGCAATAAAAAGTGTATGTAAGAATTAGTAGGTAAAGTAGATTATTAAATTTAAGTTGTGCAAGCTAAAACGTCTCAACTTTAAATTATTAGTCTACTTTACTTGGTAATTTTGATTTACGCTGTTTCCTTTATTTTTTATGAAGTTAAGTCACTTTGTCAGATTTTACAGTTTAAATCAGCAGCTATTTTGATAATTGATTAATTGGTTTGAGTAATTCTTTATGACAGTAAACAGAATATCTTTAGGTTGTGGACAAAACAACGCATTTGAGGACGACATCTTGCACTGTAGAATCTGAAAAAGTGACTCAAGAAAACCAACTTCGAAATCGCAGATTTATCATTTTAAGTAGTAGTACAGTCAGCTCGCTGAAACCAATGAAAGCCTGACGATTTTTGCTCGATAAATCGATCGGTTAACCGACTACTCCTGTGGCTCCCAGTATCAGTCAGTTGATGTCTGAAGGTTGCCAGGTTGAGCCCTAATGAGTAATTGCTTTCCTCTGTGAAACGTGAGGGGGGCAGACATTCTGTTAACCTCGCTAAAAGGGACAAAAAAAGGGGGGGGGAGGAAAAAAAAAAAATCCCCTTCCTGTCAGTGGTCGCTCTTTCTCTCTGTTCTTGTGAGATCTGGAAGTGATAAGTGTGAGGCCTCTGGTAACTGAACAGGAAGGATAGAGGGCCTGGCCTCGGAGCTCAGAGCCCCCTGCCTCCGCTCACACATGTCCACCTCCCCTGCACGGGCAAACAAAGACAGCAGAGCCTGCCACTTAACTCCAAGTTTCAAAAAACATTTAAGCCTATTAGAAGGATTATTATCACTTGTTGGAGTGAACTCTCGCTCTGAAGAGATTTCTGTTGAATATAATAACAGGCAGGCGGTTTGATGAAACAGACCTCGGCCAAATTAATGCTCTGCGGCGGCTTCACGCCCGGGCACAATCGCAACTCCCTTGTTCCACTGACCGGTGTTGAGTCAAGTGGAAGTACTTTATTAAACAAGCACAGGGGCAGAGGAGTGAGAGTTTAACATTCAACACAAACACCCCAGAGGTCTGAATGACAAGCTGTTAAACTGATAACCGTGATGGAGCGGCTGTAGTGTCTATACATAGATGTTTTCCTGAACCCTGAAGCAGGTACTTTAAGGGGAACTCTTGACACTCCGAATGTGTGTGAATAAACTGTTTTGCGAGTCGCCATTCCAACAAAAACTTGTTATGAACCACTTTGGTGAGCTTGTCGTGCCAACAGCACAGGCAGGACAACGTTTGTGAAGTATTTACTGGATGAAAAAACAGAAATTACAGGCAGGCTATCTGTAACTTCAGGGTTACAAACAACAGATTGCACAAAGTTAGTGAAAGATAAAAGCGCCTGGAAAGGAGAAGAGCTTTAATCTTTGTAGTGATAATCTTCTAGGGCAGGACTGCTATGATTCTTTCAAATGTAAAAATGTCATCATGGTTTAAAAAAAGAAAAAAAGTGTTCGCTAAACTGCTATTTAAACCATCTGTCTCTGTCTATTTTGCTATTATAATCACATAAGCCAGAAGTTTTATGTAAACTAGGCGCTTTCTTGAGGATGTTCTCACGTTCGAAGATCGTTTTATGCTCGCTTCGCTGCGTCAAAACGGTCTTGACATGATAAATCTGAATCAGCCCTTATGAGATACTTTACCTGGCATTTCTGGCCCATTGTGTTCCCTGCTGGTTCATTTAATCACTGTAGATAACAGGCCAATCACACATGTCACCTGATACCCTAACCCTACAAAAGTTCTTCTTGCTCGACTCAAAATCTGTTTCCACACAGAGTAATAAAGTAAAGTACAGCCATTTATTAGTAAAAACAGCCACAAGAAACGTTTCAGGATCAGTACGGGTTCTCCAAATATTCCCGCTCCACTTATTACCAGCAGCTGAATGCAACAAGATCGGATTCATTATTATGGAAGTGTCTAAAAACATGCTGGGAAACGCAGGAACCTCACTTAAATGGATAATAACCGCACAAGAAGCTCCAACAAAAGGCACTTTATCACAATAAAAACCCCTTGGAATGAATTGGCCTACTCATATTATCGGTTTCTTAAAGGTCAGGAAGGCGATTCTTGAGAAAGATAGTTGATTGCTGAGTCCCATTCCCAGGTAGGGTTAACCTATCTTTCTCCAGAATATCCTTTCATACCTTTAACACTGAACAATTATCCAAGGATCTTGCCCTTGAAACTTTTCTGTCATGACAGCGATGGTGCAGACGATTGACTCAAGGGTTCACCATTGTCATGTAGCAGATGAGTGGAAAGATGATTGTTCTGTTCACTACCCACTGAATAACTAGGCATGACATGATAGCACCGGTGCCATGTTCTCGCAACGTCTATTATCTAATCTAGCTTCCTCTATGCTTAACTCTCATGTGGAATTTCCATCTGATCCCATCTCTTCACAATACCTTTACTTGTAAAGCAACTTTGGGAGTCTAGTGCATATCTTTTTCAAGGCTCAGACTGTGGCGGAGATGTTCTGGGGATGGTATCCTCCCCATGAAAAAGTGCGAGATAACGTTCCAGGGTGACAGCTGAATTATTAGCCCATTAGTCACCGGAGAGAGAAAGAGGTGGATGAACATGGCATCCGTCAAGAAAGAGCCTCTTTTTTGCAGATAGCCTCCCCTAAATGCCGCCCAGGAATCTTGTAAGTCTCTCCCACTGATGTAGGAGCTGGAGGGCCGGGGTCAGGGAGCAGAGCCGGAGCGATCCCGGTTCTCTGCTGCTGCGGATGACCCGGCCTCCTGTCCCAGGAACAGAGCAGCATAACACAGAGGCAGAACTCAGTGTACTAGACTAAAAATAGACGTGGCGTCAACCCTGCTTTCCCACAGACACATACAAATGTAGACGCACGCGCTCGTGCTCGTACGAGCACCCCACAGCAGTGTGGGCGCACGTATTCAGAGGCGATCGCGACCTCCGGTGATAGTCGGTGACACGCCAGAACATGCTTGATTGACAGGGTGACTGCGGCGGTACAAAGTGCCTGTGTGCTCAGGACAGATGTTCTCCACAGCCTGCTCAGATGGTCCGCGTTGACGTACAGCAGGAGGAAGCCATTAAGCAACACTTGGCTCCGAGATGAACTTCCCCACTGCTCTGTGACCCTGGTGAATCTCAGAGCCTCCTTTACATCTCATGTGTCTTTGTGCAAGCTATCCGCCTGGCAAGAAGACGGCGCAAAGAGAACGAAGAGCACTGAACAAATGGAGTAGCGCTCGCTTCTCCCTTTGATGTGAAATTAAACCTGATATCCCTTTGACATGCCGTCCATGGATAACTTGTCAATTTCCTGCTCGTGATGAATAGCCTGAATAAGCTACGCTTCACAAGCCAACAAATTAATTAATGGCATGCCGTAATATGTTTTAAGAACACTTGGCATTGAGATGCCGTTGGCTCGTGAATGGTCTACCTCGATGCTGCTTCTTGAAATACGACCGCATTAAGGAGCCTTTCTTCTGCCTAATGCAGCCATATTATTGCATCTCTCTTTGTCAGTGAAAGCTGTTACTGTGGTCTCATTAGGTTGGCACATTCCTGTTGTAGAATATAGCCCAACAAGCCTGACTTGACTCCGCACAGCTCCGGCTAAATGTTCTATTTGTAATATGTCTGTTTAAAGCTAATGAAACGATGATAGTGGCAGCGCTGCAGGGCCTTGAATTAGCCCACCAGCTGATCTGCCATTCAAGGGGCCCAGTTTGAAGTATTTACAGCAGGAGGACAAATATAAGCCCAGAACCTAGATGCTGTAGTTGAAGTTCATCAAGTTTATTTGCTTTATGCTTGTTGCTGCTTTATTTGAGGGGGAGATATGTTTTTGTTCTCCACTACATTTTACTACCACTACCATTACTTTTACAACTACTTTCTCCACAGTATTTACTTTATGACAGATTTAAGTACAGCATTTCCAGAACTAATCAACAGTATAAAGTTATAACGTACAAAGAACAATCACTTGATGTTGAGCGTGGCAGTCAGACACAGTTAGCGGTGAACACAGTGGACAACATACCTAAATGACTGAATAGGTCAATTGCTGATGACTCCCAAAATAACATATATCGCAGTTCACTAAAAAATTACCCTTGCAGTGTACCAGAGACAGGTGTACTGGATATTTGATGTACGGATGCAGTTTGGTAAGGTTTAGGAAAACATCATAGTTTGGTTTGAAATAACAAGGTTACTTTTGTAACTTAGGGTTAGAGTTAGGGTTAAGGTTACACACATGATGTTACTTAACTATGTCGGTCAGTTAAAATAACTCACTGTTGACTTGCGCTTTCGCCCTGGGCAAGAACACCGGTCTCCTCGGCGAAAGTCCTGTGCTTGTTTCACCCAACCACCCGTCCCCGACCTCCTCCCTATGCGGACTTGTGGGTCTCTATGCTACTTCCTCATACTTCCTCCTTTGTTGCCATAATCATTTCTACGATCACTAGTGGTCACCACCTAATACGAAACCTAAATTCGAGTCGTAATAAGCTGTCGTCCCTGAGAGGAGTTGGTGGTGACCAAAAACAGAGCAAAAAGAGAGTGAATATTAGACTGTCAAAGATCGAAACCACTGTCATGCCTGTGCATGAGGGGGCGGGAGGCAATTAGGTCAACTTAGCATTCCCAAAATGTCAGACTATTCATCTAAAGTTAGCTACATACGTCAAACATTTACTCATGATTGACCACTTTTACTGATCCACATCTCTTGGATGGAGAATGAAGAAAAGCAGATATTTTAACACATACAGATATACAGCATGTTAAAAACTGTGAAATTAAGAAAGACTTTGTCTGGTTTCTTTCAAAGGCTTTGATATAAAACATGGTGTATATCACCGGTTTATCTCCACAAGCTCTGAAGCTTGATTGAGCGTCATACAATGCCAGTCAGATCTTTTCGAAGGCTCAGGAATTCGTGGCAGACAGGCTGATAGTCATCAATTTCAGACTTGTTTGGTAATTTTTGGGATCAAAGGCGATGATGAGGATGATGATACTGATGCTAATCCCACTGAAGGGGATGATTGAGTCATCAAGGCAAAACAGCTGTCTTATGTGCCGCCTCTAATGGCTGATGATGACGGTAGCAGAGTGTAAGTGAGTGCAATTGACAGCGGAGTTCGAGCTTCCTTGGGGAGGAGGGAGAAAAGGCTGAATCTGAGCAGAGGGAAGCAGGCAGCAGGGTGGCCATGAAACATTCATGCACCTGGGGACTCTTTGCATAAGGAGAGCAAGCTGAGCCAGTAATGAAGTAAAGAGCAGAGGACTTTTAATGGCTCTGTTTGTCCTTTTATGAGATTAGCAGTAGTCTGGCTTCTTATATGAATTGCGTTAAAGTGCATACAGTGATTTAGTGACTTGTCCCCGCACACTGCCTGCTTCGGTACCTTCCAGGAAATATTATTTACATTTGGAATAATCTAATTGTGGTTAGCTACAAGATAATTGGTACCACAGGTGCACGGCTGGTTATAGCTCAAAAAGTGGACAGCAGAAGGTGAGTTATTCCCGGCCCCTCGGCCCCGCCGACGAGATGACAACGGAGCACCAAATGTGGACATCCCCAGTTGTGCCGGTTTAACAGTTGTCCGTCTTAAACTCATCCCGCGAGCTCTCGCAGGGACAGAAAAGGCGAGAGGAGGAGCAGAGGAATGGCAAGATGAAGAGCAGAAGACGGGAGGAGTAATATTTAGACAGCTGCACGTGTAGCGGCGTGTATCGATGTCAGGGGGAGGGGGGTAGAAGTGGAGGGATATTTCGGTGTCCTCAGCGAGGCCTCCTACAAACTGCAGTATTGATGTCACTGCGCCCTCCTGATTGTAAATCACAAGTCGCAGTCGTCTATAGATTTACACACCTGCTCTCTCTCTTCCTATATCATTGCCGTGTAGTGTCTGTCTGACCTGAGTAAACTTGTTCAAACTTGTTTTAAAGATATCTGAGAGCTCGCTGTCGATGTCTCCGTCCGCAGCCCTGACTGGCGAGAAGCGGTACAGTGACGGTGGTTGTGTGAGACAGCTGGTCACATGTCTGCGGTCCTGTGCTAGACTGGCCCTGTGCCTTGAGGTGGTGGATGGCAGCTGACTGCTCTGATTCACTGGGAACTCAACTTGTGCGTTGTGCACCTCACAATGGACTGACTCATGGGGAGTCGACGCCGAGCTTGTTCAGTGTCCATCTCTGCGCCGTTTTACTGGAACTTTCTGTTTGACTCCTTTGTTAACTGTGTGTTTTGATGGAGACAGTGGTCTTTTCTTGTGACTGTGTGTTTTTCTTACATTGTTCCCGGTTTCGTTCCAGCGGGAAAGGGTCAGATCCCCTCCCTCGTCTCCTCGCGCTGCGCTTTCTTGTGACTGATAACTGTCTCGCTGTTGTCTGGGAGGGTATGTGGACTGTCAGTCAGTCTCAGGCAGCTTCTTTTCACCTGACATGAAGGTTTTTCACAGGAAGTGTGAAATGTGCACCCAAATTACACCTCCATCCCACTTCTACCTGTAGGATTTGCTAATAATCCCTTACAGAGCTGCACAATTAATCAAAATATTATGGAAATATGAGCAAGTGCAATATCCAAATCACAGAAGCTGCAATTTTTTGATAAAGGTGAGATTACACAGCATTCAGATGAAGTACTGTAGTGCTGCAGAGAAGTCCTGACCGACAAATCTTGTTTGTGTTAGAAAACTTTAACTTTATTTTGATGAGTTTTTCATATCGCAATCGCAGTATCTGTCAAAATAATCACAACATGATGTTTTTCACCATATTGTGCAGCTCAAATCCCTCACTGGCTTCCCAGCAAACATTCCCAGTTGCATTTAGAGCCATTAAATCCAAATCAGTCCAGTTTGTATAATATATCCAAACATTTTAAAGCTTATCAGATGCCAAAAAGGTGGTGCAGTGTTAATACTATATAGAATGTAATGGTCCTTTAAGGTGAGGGCTGCACAATTAAATGCAATACAGTATATATTTCCAGTTGTGTTTAGAGCGATGAAATTCAAACTAGTCAAAGCTTATCAGATGCCAGAGCAGTGGCACAGTGGTAATATGAAATAGCGATGGTCCTTTAAGGTCGGAAGATTTGTTCATTTACATATTTTAATGTGTGTGTCGGAAAAACAAGTCAGCAATTACTCAAACGACATTGTTTTGTCACATTTTTTCAAACACAACAAAACAAAGGGTAACGAACAAACAAGTCGACACTTACTCAAATCACATTTTATGTCACATTGCTATAAACACATCAAAACAGAGGCAAAAAAGCAATAAGTATACCTATAAATATTCAGTTGTGCCACAGCTAATGGCACGACAGCTCACGGTTAACACACAGTGTTCACATTCTTCAGCTCCTGTCTTCCAGTTTTTCAGGTAGTCAGCAGTCAGAAGTGCAGACGACTATCCCGGCGAGCGATGGAAATGTTTGTCGCTGTAAATAGAGCTCAAAGAAATGCTGACACGTCTCAGCCCCCAACACAGTCTGAGACTCAAATTGAAACGGAGCAACAGAATTAAAATCAGATTGAACGCTGAAAGCTGCTAGGGCCAGAGAAAAATATTTCCTGTGATGGGGTTCAAAAAGTCTGCTGTGTAATGTCTCCTCTTGTCTTGATGATTGCAAATGATCTTGCAATTTCAATTTTTGTAAGAAACACGATAATGATAAATGCTCTCTAGTGGTATATTTTTCTGTGTTTTTCTCTGCTTCCTTTGTGAAGCAGTTCTCCATTTTGTGGTTTTCTCTCCAGCCACATTGTGCACCGCTGCGAAACCAGCCGTCTTTGTGCTCTTCAATAACCCGTTTTGCTTGGCGACAGCACAGCGAACATTAAATCTCTACCTGCGGTCACTCTCGGTCCCCTATCACGTAATAACATGTGCAACATCCGCGCAGCAGCCACTAATTGCTGCTGGATATTAGAGCGAGGTCTCTTAAGACACTGACCTTGCTTTAGCCAATCATAACAGAGCGTGTTACCGGGTTGAGCTCTGATCAGAAGAGGCCCCCGCAGCAGGAACAGGAGGAATTAATTATTCAGACTGGTCGCTCGCACGTTTTGCTGGACACCACATTTAATGACATCTATAATGGCATCTTTGCGAGAGATTAATGGTGATGTGAGACTATCAAAAGCAAGAAAATGCACAAAAGTCCGGTCAGATCGCTCTCTGAGCGCATGGTACAAGCACAAAGGGAGAGATTTCGCTCTGAAAATCTGTCATCTAGGATCTTACTGTACACATCTCGATGCCTTCTGTGCAATCTGGAAAATTCTGCTTCCAACCGACGCGCACGAGAACCTATGGTGATTGCTTAAATATTTATCATACGAGGAAACGAAGAGGTAAGAGATTAGAGCCTTTCCTCACAATATTTATATCTCTGCCACCAATGTTTAGTTTCTACAGCTCGAGGAAAAGGCCGAGTTCTATAATGATCAGTAGTCGGGTTTCCACTGACCTTTTTACAAGACAGGACGGCGCTTCGATGGATTGAGAATGTTTTCGTGTTAGTTAGGGAAAGGGGGCCATTTTTTTTGCCTTGGTGTCCATCGTTAGCCCGATTATCATTTATATATTATATTAGTTATTAGTTTGAGTTATTTATTCAATACTCTTCTTAATGGAGAAAATTAGTTGAAGTTAAAGGCCAAAGAGTTTAAAAAGGGTTGGAAACTTGAGTCTGTATTAATGGTCTGGATGTGTTTATAGTATTACTGAATATGTGACTCAAAATCCAAAACTAGGTTATTTCCCTTTGACTTTTTAGAATAATAATATACGCACTGAATGTAAATAATAATGTACTGATTCATATATAAGAGGTGTCCTAAGAAAGTAGGTTAGTAAAGAAAAACTGTCATCACTGCAGCTCTCGCAGCATCCGTGTGTATCTGCTGTAAATAGTGCTTAGCAACAGCAAGGTTACCGACTGTGGTTGCATCTGCATTATGCTAATGTAATGAGAGCAGGAAGCCATCGGAGGCCTGTTGCACTGGATCGCTACGGGGACACACACAAACGCAAGAGTCATCACGCGAATTAGCAGGATGGCTGATCCGTCGAAAAAAGAGCTAAAAAGTTTTCAAAAAGAGAGAGAAGAAGCAGCCAAAACCGGACCCAGCACTCATCCAGGTCCAGGCAGGTCAGATTCAAATGCTGAGTCCTGCCTTGATATTTCTCTGGTTCTTATCGCGACCTCAGAGCAAACATGCAAACAATCCGGCCTGTGTGTTTCCAGTCACATGGGCCTGAAGTGCTGGAGAGTCAGCGTGTCTGTTCTGGTATTTCCTGAGGCTTCGTAAACATACATACACACTCTCTGTTTTCTCTCTCTGCGCTGTCACACACAGATGGTGGTTATCCTCATTTGTATAGCGAGGCAAGTGCGAATTAAAATGTTCTACTATGAAAAATAAAACAAGATGAAAAGATAATGTGAAATAATAAAACTACTGTTTGTATGTAACTCTTTGTTATTGCCACTGTCACGGAGAGGAATGCTTTCATGATGAAGTTAGGGTTTCATTATAAAAAAAACTGTTCTGTAAAATGTCAGGAGTAAAAAAAGTTTATACGATGAAACGTGTAATGAGCCTTCACGTGAAATTTGCCTTTTCTCGTGTGAAAAGCACAAATTGTGATTGGCTTTTTTGCACATGTGGATTATAACTTGTACATGTGAGAACAAAACACGGCATGAGATCCTGAAGTTTGCTTCTTCACATGTGAACTCAGCAGTTTCAGAGAGGCGCATAGCGATATAAATGTTTTTATTATGTGGACATCATACACACGGTTATATTCTCCACAGTTCAGTTGTTCAGTTGATTTTATGGAAAACATAAGAACCCACAAATAATTCATTCAGATTTGCCTGCATGGTGAGCAGAAATTAAGGGAAAAAAGTGGCATTTGGCGATTATCGCATGTAAAATCAAATTTTAACATGCAAAAATGAATAATGTCACATGTGAACTGGTCAATTTCACACGTGAGTTACATTTATTCGGATGTGATTGGCTTTCTTTCACACGTGGATACAAATTTACACACGTGGAAACAAAATGTAGCACATAAAACATATTCAAATGCGATTAGTTATTTGGAAAAACTGTCACAAAAAATCTTCAGTAGTTTGTTCGAGATTGTCTTTTCCCCCCAAAAAAACAACTGATTGAATACGCTGCTGTTGTAAGAGGAATGACTGTGTGAAAGTTGTTATGCATCCGAACAGAAAAACAGAAGGAAGTGTGACTTTATTTTGCACTTCTCCTTTTTTTTATCTTCTCATCCTCATCGAGAAATATATTTACAATAAATAAACTAAAGGCGGATTAAAGCTCCCAACTGGACACCCAGCAGAGAAAGCCTCGACCGTTGAATGCAGTTTAATCGGCTTCTTATGCATTTAGCTCACTCAAAAGCATATTTTTAGCAATTACAGTACCATCTCTAAAGCCATTAATGGATGTTGTTTGTGTGTGAGTATGATTATTGCGCTGGACTTATCCGGAGGATGGTCGTGCATTAAATCATTATTCGATTTAACCATTTCAAATGTGTGTGTGTGTGTGTGTGTGTGTGTGTGCACCGGTTCATCTAATTGATTTGGAGTGTTAAAGTGCAGGGTTCAATGAATACTCTAATCAAAACCTTGGAGGCCGCTGCTAAATGGTGAAGAATGATCTAATGTGTCTCAAGCTTAAGTCTTTAAGTGGATTCTTCTTTGTGTTTTAGTCTCTGGAGGGAGTTAATATACGAACTGTAAAAGACAAATGTTTGGATCCCAAAGTTGGAATAAAATGAAACAAGCTGAAGCCCTGATTTTGGACCTCCAGATGCGTTTGAGTGCTGTCAGTATCTCTCTCCGCTAATCTCCCCTTTTGCCCATTTAGTTGCCATCTAACACCATTTCATGGTGTCGATACAGAATCTAAAAAATTCAATAGCTGAGCATGTATGCTGGGATTATAATTTGGAGTCTCTGTGGGGGATGTAGGTCAACTGAAAGGCTCTATTTCCTCAAATATTGTAATCCCCATTTGTTCTGCTTTTTCACCAGAAACACAGCTTTGAGGTCTTTGTCAGGCTACAATGCCCCGAGCAGGACAGTGGCTCTTAATGCCGTTGTCTTGTTTCCAGATGATTCCTCGTGTTGCGTGCCCGTTTGCTTATTTTGTCACTTCAAACTGCTTTGCTTTACCATACCTCCCGTCTTTTCACGGCTTCTGTGTCTCTCATTTCTCTTCCTTGAACTTTCACTCCTTGGGTTTGCCGCTCTGCTGCGGTGCGAGAGCCAAAAGAGGTCATGTTTATAGTTGAACTGGGGAACGAGGTCAGCAGGATATACCCATTTAACCTTGCTGGAGACCTGCGCAGCTCAGCGAAAGGAAGTCATTCATTTAGTCTCGAGTGATAAAACGCGGTTGAGCAGTTTACTCTGTCTGCCTTTTCATTGATTAAAAAAAAAACTGATTTCTCCATCACTCTCCCAAACTAATTCGGTGTAATATTGGCCACACAAACTAATTTCGTGCCTGTTTCTCTGTGCTGGAGGAATAGTTTTGTGAAACCATGCATGAACATAAAAAATTGATTTGTTTATATATCATCTCAGTATAATGGGTTTTTGCCCTGATTCAGTGACAAAACCTGATTTACCTTGCAGGAGAAAAGGATTACTCTACTACGCTGTACATATTCTGCTCCTGTGTTGCGTAAAACTGATAACAAGTATGGCACAAGACAAGGCTGTCCATTGTGGAAAGAGGGTTTTTTTTTTTTTTTCCAACAAAAGTCATTATGCTGGATCAATGCTCCCCGGAGAAACGGCAGGCTCAAACGCCACACACGGAGATGGAGGAGTGCGTCAAAATATGTAACAGCCCGAGGCTTCTTTTTTGATGGCTCAGCAGGCCCAGGTACATACCACATACCTGCAATTATGTGGATGTTTTAACCAGCAGGCATAATTCATCTAATGTCTGTCATACCTCTCTGGAAAGTGGCACTAAAAAACATTAAAATGACGTGAAATTACTTGTTCGCCCATTTAAACACATTTTCAGATTTACCTCGAGTAGCCGTGAAGATAATTTTGGTTTTATATGCTCGTGTTTTGGAGATAGCTGCATACAATGGAGGTGAAGGGAACTGAACACTTGTGGTGTTCGTAGCACTGAAAAAAATGAAATTAAAAACATTCAACAGCATGATATCATTCAGGGAGAAATGTCAGGGTCGCTCACAGTGAGGTTTTTGGCAGCAGAAGTTTCCAAGACCTGAGCAAATAAAATAAAACCAAACTGTCTGCGCGGCTATTAAAGCACGAGTTCCCATTTTTTTTTCAACCGAGCTGTGCAGCTCAAGTTGCATTGTGGTGTAGGCACCAGGTTTTGACAAAGAAGAAGAATAATGTGGAAAAACAAAGGACGATATCTCCGGTTCTTCTGCATTAACTCTGATCCTTTTTCATTTCAAAGTGTCCATCCTGAGCCAGACAGTGTTACAGACAGAGTACAAAGCTAAACTGGTGGAGTCTACTTTAAAGTTGAAGGTGCACTATGTAAGAGATAGCCATCAGTCAGAGTCATAATCAAAGTAAATACTGCAGAGCAACCGCTTACTGCTGCTCAGTTAGCCGTGCAGCTAGCGGTCTGGACCGGGAGCTCAGGGACCAGTGTTTATACGAGACGTAGGATTTTTGGCTGGTTAGCATGCTAACTTCAGCAGACATCTCTGCAGCACAATACATAAACTGCAATCAGTTTGTGGAATTTTTTCTGGTGTCTTTCCTTCTTTATGACAATAAACGGAATATCTTTCGGGTTGTGGACAAAGTAAGACATTTTAGGACGTCGGCTTGGGCTTTGGGAAACACTGATTGACATATTTAAAGGCCGAACAAGAAATCGATTACTTGACAGATTAACCGTCAATGAAAATTAGTTGCGGCCCTGCTGTTTAGCACAAAGCCCCTCTTTGCTTTGGTGTCTCTCTGCAACAAAGCAGCAAGGAAACAGCTGTTCGGGGGAATCACAAAGGTTTCAGCTAATTTTTTGTTATGAATTTGCAGGAAAAGAGGTGGATTTTGTCCTCCGTCCACTCTCTCCCACACAGTATCACTTCCAGACAGTATGAACAGGAAAATGAACTAGTAACTCTGTCAATAAACGTATCATCTAGGTAATAAAATTAGGGGGAGCTGACCCTTTAGGATAGGAAATGAATGCGCGTGTACTCTGTGTCGTCCATTCATTAAATCATGTCTGCCGGTCTGTCTTTGTCATCAGCCTGCAGCCTGTCTGGGGCAGCAGTATGTGCATGTATGGATGGCACATTTAGCCTCTCTGTCTCATCTTGAATGTTTATACCTGGGGGTCAAATCACATCTGATTTAAAAAATAAAGTCAGGAGGTTGCATTGTGGGAAGTGAGTATTTCCTGGTTATAGAGCTGGGTGCTCTGAGAAGCCTCTCCATCTGCCTTGCACGAGCGTGTGGTAGTGGATCTGCTCGAGGGGGTTGTAGAGGCAAGTTGGGGGGTGGGGGCGGGGGCAGGAGAGGCGATGGGGGTGGTAGGGGGGTGTTTCTGTAAATAGCCCACCCCGCGTTAAGAACCGGCATGCCAGGGCGGCGCTCTGTGCAGTCCTGACCTCACCAGCCAAGCCGCCGCTCACATTTCTTCACTGTGGAAGGCTGTGGAAGTCACTGTTTCTCCACTTTATCCAGGTCAGATCTGATCTACTCTCACTAGTAAAGCACTGACGCTCGTGACCCCGGTGCCCCCCTCACTGCCAGCCAGTGTCAAAATAACACGAGCAGCTCTGCGACGGGGCCTCCGCTGCTTCAGCCTGCTGTTACGAAACCACGCTGGCCTCATTTGTGTTTCTAAATATCCACACTCGGATACATTTTCAGATCAAAACAAAGCGTCGGCTCGATTTGATTTCCCTATTCCTCCACATTAAGCTGTTAAAAGAGAGTTTGCCTCGCAGCGTATGTGCAGTGTGTATATGTGTGTGCTCGGAAGTAGGTCATTGATTTGGAACTTGGACACTGATTATGTGCTGGCCTAGAAATGGGCTATAATCGGTGTCTCTCATACCAAAACAGCTTTTCATAAGTGGCAGTTATTTCAAGGTCAGGACAACAGTTGCGTCTCATTGCTACACATACATACAGACTTTATTTATCTCGTTCTCAGTCTCAACAGATTGCAGTCTCGAGAATCTGTTCAATCTTGTGAGATTGCTCATTTTAGGATACATTACCACCAGGGAGAGAGAAAAAAAGCCTCTGAATATCGTGTTCATCTCTCTTTATAGGGATGAGTATGTGCCAAATCTGCAGGCATGCCCTGTTCTGTCCTCGATGGGGGTTTGATGTGCTCATTCGGATGCCATTTGAGCCAATAATGTAAATATTCGTGGTCTTTGAACAAGCCAAGACGTGATCTAATCTGTCTCGAGTCTCAGGAAAACTCTCCTGGAACACGTGTTTTTAAAAAGAAGGGTTTTCTTCATGACCGTGTTGGAGTAAATCTTGCGCTCAAAGCTGGGAATTAACTGTCAGCTAGCATCATACCAACTCCCCTTTCTCCGTCTCTCTGTCGCTGTGAGCGAGCGTCTGTATTAACAGTGGATTATTCAGAAACACCCTCAGGATGAGGACTTGATATTGTTTTGTAAATGTAGCCGGATATAGATTCAGTTCTGCTTACAGTGTGAGCTTGAAGAACTAGTTGTTCTCTCTGAATGGTGGTTGTAAGGGGGGGTCAAAAGGCCATGTTTGTGTACTTCCTCTTCTCTTCCTCAGTCTTGGCTAGCGTGGGTCAAGAACAAACAGTGGGAGCGTGCTAGCATGAATGGAGATCTCTTATTTTTAAAGTGGCTGTATTCCCTGGTGCGCTCTTGTGTTGGCTGCAGCGTCTTTTCATAATGACAGCAGGAAAAGAGCTCGAAAATCTGACTTTGCATATCATCTCGGGGGTTTGCATGAGAGCGGCGTCGCAGTTGCCTCCTCCCTTCTCCTGCGCGTCCCACATGGAGGATCCTCCTCAGCGTGCGCCCGTTTAAATGAGCCCTCGCCTATGTTTGCATTTGTTTAGGCAGAGAGGCAGAAACCAACAAGCAGGCACAGACCAAATCCTATCAAAAAATGACATCAGCCGCAACAGCTGCAGGCTGTGGCACTGCGAGGAGAGGAGGGAGAGAGTGAGAGAGAGAGAGAGAGAGAGAGAAAGAGAAAGAGAGAGAGGGAGGAGAACAATTGACCAGAAGCGACACGGGAAAGAGAGGTGACCTGATTGCTCAGCTGGCCAAGAGCACGGGAAGGAAGCAGCAGGAAAGGCTGGTCCCCTCAGTCTGGCCTGGCTCTCTGCTGCTTCTGGTGGGTCCCTCTGTGGCCTTCCTCTCCCCCCCCCCTCCTCTACTCCTTCCCCTCCTCCCGTCCTCCTTCCCGCACTGCTGCCTGTCACGGCTCACTACATCG
Organism: Pagrus major; assembly: GCF_040436345.1. Lineage (NCBI taxonomy): Eukaryota > Metazoa > Chordata > Actinopteri > Spariformes > Sparidae > Pagrus > Pagrus major. The sequence goes on along the minus strand of NC_133234.1, from coordinate 17,857,647 downwards.
GAACAAAATGATCAGCTCTCACCTCCTCATGAACACGGGTCATCATGGTAGCCATGCAAAGGCTGGGCCCTTTGTATTAGATAGGGATCACTGATATCTGGGGAGGAGGAGGAGGAGGAGCCGCCGCAGCCGGCCAGAGAAGTCAACATTGTTTTGGTGTTTTACTGCACATATATGTAAGGGTGTTTAATTTTTATTATTTTATTTATTAGCGATGGCCTGGAGGTTGCCAATTTCCTGGCCCTATTAATTTCATCTTGTCGCACTCGAGGAATTATTGGACTTGCGTGCGCGTGTGTTTGTGATTCCTCTCTCCACAAGGAAGCACGTCAAGTACCTCTTTCACAGTTCCTGTAGCTCATAATGTAATTAATTCTAATCGCAATCATCGTAATAGCTTTTCAGATCAAATACCCAAGAGCGGTCCTAACAAAATAATCCATTCCTCTGAAAAACAAACACCCAAACTCTCTCTCACACACCCTCCCTCCATGTGTTTGGCTTTGGCTTGGAGAGAAGAGCAGTCAGTTGGACGAGGGGCGGGTGGTGGTGGTGGGGGGGAAACATCAGAAAACAGAAGGACCTGCACATTTGCATACCTTTTTAGCATGTGGCTGAGGGAGCCTTTATTAAATTCAACCCCCCTGTGGGGTGGGCCCAACCATTCGAGGAGGGGGGAGGGGCACAAGGGCTGCGAAGGGAGGGGAAAGGAGGGGTGGTCTCATCTTGGAGACAGGAGGCACCATCTGAGCCAGCAGACAAACAATGTTTCCAGACACGAGGACAAGGTGGCAGCAACGGCAAAGTGGTTTTTCAGCAGACCAGTGCTGTCCCTGTCTGGTAATGGAGGACGGGGGGGGGGGGGGCGCTGTAAGGGGCCACGACCGGATACAGCATTAGCCTGAAGAGGAGGGTCTCTGTGGGTGCAGATTAGTGGTGCTGAAATAATTAGCTGATCAATTAGATCAACAGCAGTTCTGATAATCAGTTAATCAAAGTCATGTATGTGGCAAACAATCCAAAATGTAGTTGGTCAGAGCTGCTCACATGTGAGGATTGGCTACTTTTCTAGCTAAGTCTCTGTAAATTGAATATATTTTGGTGTTTGACTGCTTTTTTGGGGCAAAACTTAATATTGAAGACGTTGGATCAGGTTCTGGGAGATTGTTATGGCCATTTTTCACACCTTTGTCACATTTTAGAGAGTAAATAATTGGTGGTGGACCTAAAAATCAGCATGAACAACAAGATGTTACATTGTGGAGGTGTTTATTTTTGTTGGGAAATTGGCTGCATGTATAATTTTTGGGTTTAAAAGGTCACAAAAATCAGGCACCCTACTTTCTGCCTATTGGCAAAGTCTGCCCCTCTTGTTACCTCCCCTGTCAGAAAACACCTATGAGCCAGTGTTTTGATACGAGCACAGATACGCCTTGTGTGTGTGTGTGTGTGTGTGTGTGTGTGTGTGTGTGTGTGTGTGTGTGTGTGTGTGTGTGTGTGTGTGTGTGTGTGTGTGTGTGTGTAATGAATCTGTTGTGAGGTGGGGTACGCCCAACAAGCTGTAAGTATCTGTTCAACAAGCTCAGGCAGCTTGTGGTCGCGCCATATGTGGGAGGAGGCTGAGATGATGAACCAGTGCAGTGAAGTGGGGCTTTTTCCCTCGACCAGAGAGGGATGAGCTGTTAGGACGCTACGCTAGTTAGCTTGTTAGCTCTTGTAATGAGCCATTTTATAAACTACATGATGTCATGTTATCCGTATTTGTCCTCCACCAAGATTATCATGTTCTGGGTTCTCTTGAGAAAAGAAAACTTTTCGATGGACTGCTTTGGATCAAAACTTTAAACATTCATGTATCTTTACTACTTTTTACTGACTTTTTTCAATTCTTCTTTTTTTAGTTTATCATTTTAATATGAGGGTTATGATCTGTGTCATGATCTTGACATATCAAGTGATATGACGTGTTATATGATGTTTTACTGTTGGAAAACTGATTTAATGCTACACGTAGCTTGCTAGCTGAGAGTCTTTTAGCTTGCTAAGATATTCACAGCTAACAGGCCGTGAAATAAACCAGGTTTTTATACTGTTTCTACATAAATCAATGGAAAACTGTGAGCTTAAAGTCAATGTTAACTCCTATTAACTTTTCATAGTAGTTCAGCTGTGAGCTACACTGATCGTCTGATTTTCACGTCTCCTGTTAGCCTAGCTTGTGATCGGTGATTATTTTAGGACTTACTTGTCTAATACACAATTTCTGACAGACTTTGATCAGCAATTTAAGTGACGTTGTTAGAGTCATACTCCAAAAAAAGTTTGAAATTCACAAAAGTCTGAGGGGGCACATGGCCATCAGTGGCAGCAGCACGCACAACACTTGTGCAAACCAAAAAAAAAAAATTGCCCTCGCTCTTTGCTGTTTTTGTAAGCCCCACCTTAGCATTTGGCACACCCAAGGCAAAGGGGGATGGGAGAAAGAGTATGAAGTGAAGAAATATCACAGATGTTAGTCTGCATGAACTCCTTCCCCTTTACAGCCTTCCTGCTCAATCTGGCCTCTTTAGCCTCCGTTTTTTTTTCTTCCCTCACTCTCCCTCCCTCCACAAAAGACAAATGACTTCTTCTAACCTAATTTCAGTTGCAGCATGCAAGGGTCTGCCTCGACGCCTGCCGGTCAATAGAGTTTGAGCAGACACTGTGCAGATTCGAGCCACTCTGGAGCCCAGTTGGCTGTAGATTTCTACCCACAGCATCCTGACTTCTGACTTTGAGTGGATTTTCCGTGGAAAAAATCTGTAAATGCCTTAACTTTTCTCACATCAACTTGTTTCCGTGTCTATGTGTTCATGCGCTTGCTCGTCCATGCATGAGGAAGCTTTTTGCACCACATGCTGCAGGGCCAGTTGTCTGTTTGAAGAGTCCAATGGAAACAGCAGGGTTAGGGTTTCAACCTACGCTACAACTATACTGTGAGTGTGAGTGTGAGTGTGTGTGTGTGTGCGTCTCGTCTGTTGGGGTCACAGTTGTGTGACATGCCAAACCCAGTCCGGTGGTGGTGCTGTCACTCATCCGACTGCACAGTGGGTAAACTCGCGCTGTCGTCCGCGGCGTAATCTTGCTCGTGTTTAATTCGTTTAAAGCGAGGAAAGCCGTCTTAACCTCATCGCAGTTCAGAACAGGACCTGTTGAGATGCTCTGGAGCGATAAAGGGCAGGAAGTGGTGGAGTGTCTTTGATTATTGGCCTTTCTCTATTTCCCCGGGGAAATGTTGCTGCTTCATGCCTGGCAAAATCTTTGCCATGACCAGGAGGGACCTTTGATTAGTTCCTGATGTATGGACGGGAATCAGGTCTCAGGGGTCCACAGCAATTTATCCGGAGGATATTAAATGACCTAATGGCCAGATTATTTGCACAGAACAAACCTGAAGGAATCTGTATGCGTTAGGTAAGGAGTTGAGATGTCTAGCCACTGTTCTGCCTCACTGTTCACTTGAATGAGATGCAATTTTCTGTGCTTTTGAAAGTGTTTTCTGTTCTCAAGCACACATTTCACTGAGCCAGATACTTTCCTTTTTCACAAGGATTTTAATAAAAATGGTCTCCAAGGCTAGCATACAAGCAGAGACAAGCTGGTGCGATTTTGTTGTAGTAAAGAGAAAAAAAAAACTGAGCTGCATTGGCGCTGGCCTCTCTCAGCTCTCTTTCTCTTCCCCCAACAGGAACTGGCTAATTTCCTGAACTTGATATACCATTTGGTCGACACAGAGGGAAACATCTGAGAGAGAGAGGGGGGATCTCAGAAAATTCTCCACTTTAAAACGCTTAATGAGTGTTCAAATCTCTGGGTCAACGCTTTTTAATGTTTTACAGGTGACGCGGGAGTTTTTCTCGCTGACTTTGGAGGAGCCTTAGAAGGAAAAGTGAGCAGTCAGGAAATTAAAGTTTTGCAGGGTAAAGAAGGAGAAACAGCCCTTTTAGATTCCCCTCGTGCTCAGCGGGTCGGCTCATTCACAGATTTCCTCCGTCTGCTTCTCGCGGTTACAGAAGGCGGCGGATCACCTGCGCCGCCCTCCTCGCTGTGTAGCTTTCAATGACCGCTTCAAAGAATCCGATGCTTATCTTGACTCGGTCTCGGTTTATGGAGAGTGTCTGTTTCTCTAGCCTTGGTAGCACTCTGTGTCAAAGGTCACACCCTTAGCTGGAGGTCATCTCTCCGCTTGGTTGATGGTTGGCAATTTGACCCTCTCCCATGGCGGACTTCCCCCTCTCTCTCTCTCTCTCTTGCACTTTCTTTCCCTGATGATCCTACAAAGTGGTTAACACGTGTAGCTTCCTCCATTGATTCAGATGAACCTTTGACCACGGCGATCCCTCCACCAGCCTCAGAGCGCTGCTGGTCCTCCTCGTCCGCGGCCGCTGTTTCTTTAAACAGATCTTTGTGTTGCTTTCAAACAGGGGTGCTGGTGCAATAAAGAAGGAATAATTTCCAGACAAAGCACTTGTCTGCCTCTGCACAGCTCGAGCATTAAACTTGTGCAGAGTATTACTTGAGCCTATTGATCGGAGTCCTCTGCAGCAGAGAGGGCAGTGTGCAAAATCAATGCTTTATTTTCTCCGAGGCTAGCCTTGTTCATGCTTGTTTTTTTGTCCATGAAAATGAGAGGAAAACAAGGGAGAAACCATTTACTTCCACTGTGTTTCATCCTTTGCATTGACTTTAGTGACTCATATCGGCGGATTCAGCCTTGTTCTTTGTCATCTCTCTGGCCCACATATCTTTCTCCACTCCTTATCTCCATCGCGTTTACGAGCATGAATCCACCCCTTTATAGTGGTGTGTGGTGATGTCATGCTCGGTTTTGCAGCGGCTGTGCTCTGAGGTTTTGTTTGTCACTTTGCCATTTTGGTCGACGTACAGTAGTAGTTTGTGTTATCATGTGTGTCAGCTCACGATGATGATGATGAAGATGTTTTTATCAGTGTCTCATCTGCACGAATAGGACCGCCGTTAACAATCAGTATCATTATCGATAAATCTGCAGGACATTTTCTGAGTTAATCAAATTATTTGGTCCATGAAATGAGAGAAGAGTCTTCGTTGTCGTCATTGGATGATGTGTTTTGTCCAACCAACAACCCAAAATACTCACATTGAAGTTGGTTTTGGGTTTTTTTTTTTTGCTTAACAAAAGGCTTAAACAATTAAGGTATTATTAAGGTAGTTGCAGATTAATTTTCTCTGAGTCAACTAACTGACCACGAGTTGACCAACCTAATCGTTGCAGCTTAATATACAAGTAAGTAGAGCTGAAACGAATAATCACATTCGTTGTCAACTTTTAAAGTTGCAAGTGATGTAAACACCAACACTCCCCTGATGCTCCGAGCTCCCAGTCTGGACCACTAGCTGCACAGCTAACCAGGCTAACTAGCTAATGGCAGCTCCAGTCAGCAGTTACTCTGATAAAATGCTGCCACCTTTTTTTTTTTTTTTTTTAGAGTGAATTCGATAGCTGGGCAATTCTTACATATTGCACCTTTTAAATTTGTTGCTAACTATTCTGATAATCGATCAAACATCCAATTACTCCGGTTCCAGCCTCTTAAAGGTAAAGATTTTCTGGTTTCTTGACTCCTCTGTGGCTGAATATTTGAATATCTTTGGGTTTAGACAAAACAAGAGATTTGAGGACATTACCTTGGGCTTTGGGAGACACTGATCGGCATTTTTTCATTGTTTTCTGACATGTTATAGACCAAACAACTAATCGGTTAATCTAGAAAATAATCAACAGATTAATAAGCAATGAAAAACATCCTTAGTTGCAGCACAAGTGTGCCACAAAGTCCAGAGTGCATCACCTATATTTTCAAATGATACGAGTAAAAAAAATAAAGAACACCAGTTCAGAGAACTTCAGCTAATCAGAGTTTCAGACCTTCATGTCTGCAGTAAAAATCCATAAATTACTAATTTAATTGAATTGAAATTATACATCAGCCTCAGACGTCCTCTGGCCTTTCTTTCCAACCTTTTACGCCAGAATATTCCACAATTTTCTCCCTTTCATAAATAATTGACAGTCTTACTTCATCAGTTTGTACAATACAGATGAAAATGGGACTCACAACCCACTTCTTTCAGGTCTATTTTCCTCCTGAATATGTTTGAATCTGCCAACCTCAATAGCTTGAGGAAGAATAGCAGTTTCTTTAAAGCGCAACTAAAGATATTTAGCTTCTGGATATGAAATATGGAAATGTGGATAAAAGCTCTCTTTTAAAACACCACAGTTTATAGCTGTAGACATACTGTACAGCGTATTAACCTCCTCCATTGTGCAGATCTGAGGCTCAGCTTTGGTTGGACGCGAACTCCGAGGGAGGACGGAGAGAGACACAAAACGGGGTCAGCGGACAGGAACATGGCTGGTGACAGGCTGCCTGCATGTGGGGTGGTTTCGCTAACGAGAAGCCATTGTGCCCTCGGTGAAGGTTAACTCTCTGATTCAGGGAGGCAGGAAGTGTTAGCTGCCTCCCCTGCACTTTTCCCATCCGCGGCCTCTGCCAAGCCTCAGCAGAACAATCCAGGCCCTGTGACTAAGAGGGAGGGAGGGGAAAAGAGAGAGGGGGAGGAGGAGGGGAGGGTGTTTTTAAAAAAAAAAGTAGAGAAGTCCAATTCTGCAGGGTAACATCAGGCTCCTACGTTATGCAAGTGTTCCCTTTTTTTGTTTGCCTCACCCGGGGTTTTGATACAGATTGCATGAAGCATGATGGTAATGCAGAACATTCGGTCTGTCCCCTCTTCACCAGAAACAGCCTCCATTTAAGGTAACTCAGACATATTTTCCTCCACAATCGGAGCTGCAAAGTGGCCAGCTGCAGCCAGGTTCCGGCAGGTTTAAGCCCGGCAAACACACACTAACACACACCAGCGAATGAATATTACAAAAAGCACTCAGAGACGGAGAATAGACACCTCAAAATATACACACAGACAAACACACAGAGAAAATAGATATCTCAAAACACACACACACACACACACAAGTCACAACACCTCATACCGAATCAACAATCGCATCTTTGTTAAATTATCCAGGAAATTGTTTGCGGTGCTTTGATAACACAGGTGTTTATATGGTAATACCTTCTGGAGGCTGGATAAGAATGAAACAATAAAGTCATTAGGGTGTTACAAGAAGAAATGAAACCAGGCTCCTGCACACACTGCGACTCATCACACACACACACACACACAGTCTCAACCAGAAGAGGCTGAACTCTTCATACATGAATTCATTAAAAAAAAAAAGCTTTTGTCAGCTGCCTTAATGACCCTTGATGTGTGTGAACCTGTGCCAAGTTGTCCATGGAACGGCGATTTATCTCCACTAGCGTGGTGGTTATGTGGAAGATAAAAGAAAATAGAGTACAATAGAGTATACACAAGATCATTCATAGGAAGGTGGCCTGTTTGTCTCACGTAAGCCATTAAAATAGCTCCTCTTCAGCGCTTTTATCTGAAGTGTCGTGTCAGAGAGTTTACGTAAGTCGTCACTGATACGAGGTGATGCCCCCCTGTGCCGTTTTCTTATTGACATCAGGCTTATTTCCCATCTGTCAACATTTCACATCCACAGTCGTCTGTTGTAATTCTCTCCATCCTCGCAGGCAGCGACCTTTGCCGAGCTCGCTCTGCTCTGAAGCCAGACACACATCTGTAGGCGTTTCTGAGCTCAGTTACACGTTGATGCAAAACGGTCCAACCTGCAGGTCACAGCTCAACCTGCTCTCCGTCTTTGACTCGGAAGATGTGTTTTTTCTGTCTTTCAAAGCGCCATTAATTGATGTTTACACATTAACAATAGAACATTACAACAAGTAATGTGAGAGGGGTCGCTCTTAGTGACAAAGCCACAGAGATCTGTACTCAGCTGTGCAGAGAGTTCAGCTTCTTTCAGCGCTTTGTTTTGGGTATTTGATTGGCAACTCTCATTGCTCTCATTAAACCTTTTCCAGCGCAACCTCTAAAAAAACCCACTCCACGCTACCTAACAAGCACCAAACAGCAGACGGACAATGTAGAACATGCAGGATAAATTAGCCGCTATAGAGCCAGATATTTCCCTGAGGAGGCAGTAGAGACCAAAAAAAGAGCCAAAGACGTGAATATATTGGGCTTACGTTCTTTGGGTCGACAGAAACACGACTTTGAATGTCTGCTTGATGGGTAAATAGGCAAACTGGTTGCTAAGCTGTCAGCTATAGCTACTTTATAAGGTGATAATATGGCGAAGTTGTAGCCAAAAAAGTGATTAATGTAGCTTTGAATCCTCTCTATCCTGTTTTTCAAATAATCACCTTACCAAACCTACAAAGAATTATCAGCAGACAGTTCATTGTCATTATTCTTTCAGCTCTTTGTTTTGGTTTTACGAACCGCGACTTAAGTGTTTTGGTTCTTATCATGCGCACTAAGCTAGCCCGCCCTCCAAAATCTTGACATTGAGTTAATCTGGGGTCAGACTGAACAACATAAATGGTCATCATGAGGTGTCAGGTATGGAAGGCAAGGCAAGGCAAGGCATGCTTGCCCCTAGAAGTCTGGCCTTTGTATGTCATGCAGATTGTGAACGACGGGAAGCTAATATCGGTTTGGCTTCGACATAGTCTGACGCGTCTCTTGGTCAAGTCACAGCCGGTCAAATCTCCTAATCTGGCATAGTGACCATCTGGAAAGACATAAATGTTGTGTGGTCTGATCCCAGCTTACTGTGAAGAGCAATCACCGAATTCAACATTGTAATCATAGCACTGCTCCTCGCTGACGAAAAGTAATCACATTACTGTAGAGTGTTTCTGTCCACTGGTCTGGACGAGTGGACTGAATTCAACAAAGATGCATTTTGTCTGTTTGGTGTGGAGCAGCAAAGGGCGACAGACAGGCAGGGTGTGAACAAAGATGTCTATCCACAAAGGTGCCCTCTCTCATCTGATCCCGACACATCTCTCCTCCAAAGGAAGGGCTGTGCACAGCGTGCAGACGCTGCTAGCCTGCCTCTGTTGGTAAATAATGAATAGGTCACACCTGGTGGTCTCTTACAGGCTCGCTGCAGCCTCCGTCCTTCTCTGGTGGAGGTCTGGGAATAGGTGTGTGTGTCTGCGTGGCGGAGGTCTAACATTAATCAAAATTCTCCTGCAGTCTTCATTTTTGTTGTGTTTTCTTTAACCTTTAGCTACAGTGTCCTCCCGTGTCACAGTCTAAAGTGCTTTAACGGTGTTTGTGCTTTCAGTGTGTGTGCGTAGCAGTGACATTGAGACCCAATAAGAAGCATTTGCCGAGCCTCTGTGTTGGATGCGACCACGTAAAAAGATGCGGTCGGGGACTTGCATCTCCACAGGGAACGGAAATAGAGACTTCAATGTGTCCGACAATCCAGTGTCCATCATCTCGAGAGAGCGTCTTTAATGCCTCGGCAGCACAAACAGCGAAATTCAATATCATTATTTGCGATCACTTCAAAAGATAGAAGGCCCCGCATGGAAGATTTCTCAAATACCCAGTCGAGATGTAAAGCATCATCAGTCATGCCAGCAATCTCCCTCTCTATCAAGAAGGCTTGTCTCATTAAAAATACATGCGCTGTATTGAGCTGAAGTGTACCAATCATACAGGCTTTCCATAAAAACTCCTCGTGCTGCTTTACAATCAGCAGGTAATGAGCGGCTACAGGCTAAAGTGGATTTTCGAACATTTTGCAGCACTCCAGGAAAGGACTCGGGTTGCTGCTAGGAATTATTTTCATTATCGATCGGTCGCTTTGGATTAATCGATTACTGCTTAGTCTATAAAATGTTCATATGTGCCCATCGCAAAGATTTAAGAGCCCAGGGTGACGTCTTTGGATGCTTTCTTTTCAGTTTAGAACGATACAAAACGGAGAAAAGCAGCAAGTCCTCACATTTGAGAAGCTGTTATTGATCATTTTTCTGTCAGTGACTAATTGATTCATTGATTTACATTCAAAACTCCATGCACATTTTGGGCGTTTCTTGCTCCTGTCACATTTTTACTCGCTGTGGACAATATATGAGTCGAGCACCTCTACTGAACCATCAGGGAGAACGAGAAAATGTTTTTTTTGCAGTACAACACAGCTGTGACGCCATAAATCAGTTCAAGGACCGTCAGAAATGTCAAAATCTGACCATAATTTCTGTTTTTAACAGTCTTTGGCAATTTTTTTTAAAGAAAACATGCCTTTCAAACCTGACCTTGGGTTTTGGGGTTCTGAAGATTAATCAGACTATTTTACATAATTATATAATAACAGTACTATCAGGAATATAACATGGATTTTTACCAGAATCTCTATTGCTGTCACTCATGCCACTTACGCCTCTGAAATCCACAAAGCACCTCAGCCTCACCTGTAAACTTGGATTTTTTTTTCAGAAGTAGTTTATTTATTCAAGAAGAAACTCTCCCAGAAGTGGGAGATATGACTGGTTCAGTCCTGCTTATCAGCAGCGCGGGCCGTGTGTGGCAGAGATAGTGCGCGGCGAGTGCGTCACAGAGAGCGTGTGATTGGAGCCGGATTCAGCAGTCAAACACTGTTTTATCTCTTGTATATCAATCACGGTGCACTGTGGCCCCTGTGCACACGAGCACCAGAGCTCACCGCATTGTTTGTTGTAGCAACAAACCTACTCTGAAGTGGTATTGTGGTGCCCTTGTTTTTTTTGGCTTTTTTTTTTTTTTCTATATTTTTTTCATAAAGGTTACTGTTCTGTTGTCAGAGCAGCGGAGAGAACAGAGTCCTCAGACTGTGGAAGCTCAGCAACGGCAAGAATAGAAATCATACGATTTCTATTGACAGCAGCTCCTCCAGTCAATAGTGTTTTCAGGGTTTTGTGTTAACACAGACGCCACGCGAGGCAACGGGATGCACTCCGCTCTGCAAGATAAACTCTTGTCATCAAGGAATTAGGGTAACTATCTGCTTTGTGCGTTCCTTTTCCTCCTCGCGAGCGAAACAACACAGCAAATCAAAAGAATGTTTACTGGGCTGCATACGAGGAGAAGTGGAAGTGGAGAACAACACCGCGTTTCCTGTCTAGTGATTTGTAAAACTCTTGAATTAATTCTGGCCTGGAAAGCTGGCTCTGCTTACCGGGAGTTTTCCCTATAAACAGCGGAAAAGGAGACTCCTGCCCCTCGAGTTCTTTCCATACTTTCCGCTCTGTGTAGGTATGTGTGTTTGCAAACGTTCGCAAACATGCACTTTATTATTTCCTCTGAGGGTTTGACTTGTTGGAGCTTGTTTTCCACCCTCGACGTTAATGAAACGTTAATGAAATGTTTTCTTTTGGTTATTATAACATCTGGGGCTGGTCTGAATACTTTGAAGCTGCTGTCGTTCCCATGGTAATCAACATCCAAACCAGTATCCGCTACAGATGTTAACGGTTAATGATGAATCGATTAATGATTTATCGCCATTAAGAGCTTAACTGATTAAAACTGACAATCAGAGATGGGCACTGTTAACGCTATTATATTAGCAGTATACAGTCCTGCAAGCACAGGGCTGTGACGAGCGTTACCTCGAACCTCCATGCTTGCAACTGTTGAACACTCGCTTGCTCACCACGTTGACTTTTGAAACTTTGCAGGCTGATGCCTCCCCCCCTGTTCTCATGTCTCATTAGACTCATACTTACAATGATAGTATGTAAGTAAATCCAAAGTCCTTTTTGGCACTCGGCAGCCATCTTGGCAGCGCCCTCAGGCAGTTATTTTGGGCTAACAAGACCAAGCCCCTATCAAACTGAAAAGGGAGAGAGGCGTAACTTTTCTCACAATGGTTATCGGGATGTATAAACTGCAGAATCACCAGTGAAATCTGAAAGTTAAGTGACTTTTCCCCAAAATAAGTTTGAGGACGGCAACTTCTTGACGTGACGTCTTCGGCTCAGCCCACCAGAGCACTTTAACAAATGCCAGTTATCGTCTAATGTTGGGATAACCTCGCCTTTTTCAGTAATCCTTAAGCATTAGCGTGATATCCTCCTCTTCCATACATGTTAGAAGTCAGTCTGCAGCCGCACCACATCGGTTAAAACTGTCGTAAATCTCAACTGTGCGCTGGCATCAGTCCAACAACATGAGTGGCTGTTAAGTAAATAATGAGTTTGATGGCTTATGTTACACCCCAGTATCTGTGGGATATTCTCGCTGACGATTCAAATTCCCCCAAAAAGGTATTAGGCACTGTCCTAATAACATTATACTCACATATAATTGCTGAGATCTTGGAAAAATGGCAACACTGCTGCGATTAAGTCCGACTGGCAAATAAAATCAAACCTGAAACTACACTATGTAGGCACTGCACATGTTAGACATTAACTTGGGTAGTATAACAATATTGTTACTAAAAGGATTTTAAAAAGTCGTGATAACAGTCATTTAAAAAGGAGCCATAACAGATAAAACCGCAATGAGTCAAACCAAATTGACAGGCTGTTAGAAGCCGTTAAAGAGCCCACACGTCTACTTTCCATTTGCCTGCCTTCCTTCTGCTTTTTGTTTGGCTTCGTGTGATCAAGATACTAAATTCTTTGCCCGAGGCACTCCTCCATTTTTTGATGCGTCTCCCCACAACACTCAACTCCGCCGAGGCGAGGGGAAGAAAAAACAACTTTTTCCAAGTTTAGTTGTTGAACATAACACTGAGTCTTGAACACTGCTATCGACTCGCGTCCCACCAGACCAATTTAATCTGCGAGTCGGCTCGTACAGTGCATCCAGCAAAAGGAATCATGTTATTAAGCCCCCTTAATGAAACAGTCAGGATGGACTCTCCATATCTTCTCGCACTAAAAAAAGCTCATCTAAATGGAAAACACATTGTCTTCATTATTTGCAAGTGTTGAATGAAGGCAGTTGCCATGGTTACAGCCGTCGGAGGCTGAAGCCTGGTTTGAGGCCAGAGGGGCTACAGGAACAAAGTGGCTCCTAATGGTGAGATTGTACAAATGGCTCTCTGAGAGGGTTATATATCGCTGGCATTTCCATGTTGGCCAACACTGTCGCGGCACCACAAATGATCGGTTTCACATCATATCCTCGTGTCAGCGCTGGCTCGGGTTAATGAAACAAGATAAATCTCACCGAGTTATTTGCTATTCCACGGCACAATCGGCTGTATTTTCTTACGAATACATTTCTAAATGGTTACTCTGTGTTGTTTTCCAATGCATCTGCTTTTAAAGAGCCGTGCGGAAACTTCCAGTGTACACCAATCAAAATGCAGATTGTCTACACAGCATGGTGTCCACCCTGGAGAATTACAGCTGAATACTAAGCAGGAGAAAGCTCTCCGTTTTGACTGCTGCTTATGCTTTTGAGACAGAAAGAGGGAGGCAAAAGGAGAGGGAGAGAAACGGCGGCGCTTAATTCATTTTCCTGTCTGAATGTAGGTTAAATTACCTTTAAATCCCACACAGAACCGCACATTGCAGGTAAATGAGTCACTTGGCAGCTGATAAGCAGCGGCAAAGACACGCTGGGAATCAGGGACAAGGTGCCTTTTCGCGGAGAGAGACACATTACTAATAATAGAGGAAGTGGCCATGTGGGACCCCTCTGCTCTACGATTCATGTCAGATAATAATTGGTTTACCTGATATGACGCGCTGTGTTTGGACGACGATGGGGCAGCGGTAAAACAAATTACCAGGGGCTTGACCTTTGGTAAAGCAGTGCTGACCCCATCCAGGGAGGCTGCCTGACAGGAACACCAACACCTCTCAGTGCCATAATGTTACTGGATGAACCAGGACGCTTATCTCGTATTACATTTAACACTAATTTCTGCATTTAAAAACATTTGTATCAACCCAGCAACCTGCGCATTGTGATTAATTTGGTTATCATACTTTCCATAACAATGGTAGTCTATGAAAAGCAGTGGAAATGATGTGCAAATTGCTCACATGCAGTAGTCTTAATACTGTAGAGACGCTTAACAATGGATAAGGTTGACTAAAAATAGTACAGTCATTTACTGTTTTATCAAATATCATGTTATTTTGGAGATTACTTTAATAACACATCTAGAAAACAGACAAAAAACAGAGATTTTTGCCTGGCAGTCGAAACCCAGGGCATTAAGAGTTAAGAAAAGGCACTTTCTGCTGCTTGTAAAGCTCTTTGTGTGACTGAATGTTAACAATGTGTGAATCAGCATTTTTGTCAGCTCTGTTAGTGGATGAAACAGGATCTGATTTAGACTATTCTATAACAATTAATACTATTTTCTGCATTTAGATACACTTACATCAACCTAGCAAAGTGACACAGTTTGATTAATTTGGTTATCATGCTTTGCATAACAATGGTAGTCTATGAAAAGAGTTTGAAATGATATGCAAATTGCTCTTATGTAGTGGTCTTAATACTTACTGTATTTAGTTTGATTAATAGACACTTAACAATAGATAATGTTGACTAAAACTACTAATGTCATTAACTGCCTTATCTCATATTGGGTTTTTTGGGAGAATATTTTAATAACAAAACTAGATTAATTATTTTTTTCTTAAAAAAAAAAACAGGACAAGAAAAAAAAAAAGATTTTTATTATTAGAAGTATTGTCTGCAGGTCTCTCAGCCTGTGTGCAGCCTGCCAGTCAAAACCCAGGGCTTTAAAGGGTCATGGACATACAGGAACTGATTCTGCATTTAGATATTTTATATCAACGTAGCAAATCCTGCATATTGATTCATTTGGTTATCATGCTTTGCATAACAATGGTAGTGTATGAAAAGATTTCCAAGTGATATGCAAACTGCTCTGATGCAGTAGTCTTAATACTTATTGTGTCTAGTTTGACTAATGACACTTAACGATAGGTAACGTTCACCAGTAATACTGCTGTCTTATCTCATATCAAGCTTTTTGTCAAATATCTTCATAAAACATCTAGATTTAATTGTTATTTCTTTAAAAAAAATGCAAAGAACATTTTTTTTTAGCTCTGAGTAATGTCTTCAGGTCTTCTTCTCAGCCTGTGTGCCTGACAGTCGAAACCCAGGGCGCCTACTGGCTTCTTGTAAAGCTCAAAAATGCTAACAAATGATGAGTGAATCAGCATTTTTGTCAACTCTGACATCTGGATTTTGACATCAGTACACTAGGACCGTGTTGTTTTAGTGAGTAAATCAAACTGTTTAAGTCAAGGGGCATAAACAGGATAGTGAAAATCCTGCCTGTGCTTAAACCCTTCTTGGAGACACTCAAGTTTGAATGGGTGCAGCACTTTTCCGATCGTCAACAGAAATACAAGCAAGTAAATGAGTTTTGCCGTTTGCTGGCGCTTTAAAGCTCCTTTTTTGTGTCCCGCTCGCTTTTGTAAACGCATCAAGGCCCCGAACACCAGCGGCAGCTTGCTGCGTCTTGTTTGTGCAAGGTTTATTTCACCCTCGCAAACAGGTTGTTCACAGGTTTGAAAAGAGCTCTGTTTGTGCTCTAGCTGGCCTTAAAGCCCGTTTCATGTCTTTGTTTATCTGAGAAGGAGTTCTCAACTCTCAAGACTTGTTTGTCCTTCCCTGGGCTCAGAAACTTTGCGGCGGCGGATCGAGAGGGGACTCTTTTCTCTCAGTGTTCGCTATGAAGCATTCATTCATGTGATGAAAGAGATCTTGGGCTTTCGAGGGCCCGGCATGATGTCTACAATATCCATTTTTTTTCTGTAGATCAAGACTAGATATACTTCCTAATTTGAATTTAAATCCCTGGGAATTGTCTGCAGCCTGCGAGGCACGTAGCGCCGCCTCAAACAGCCACCGCTCGATATTATAACACAATTTGTATGTTAAAAAGGTGGCCCCTGTTGTTTGGATGTGTTTCTAAGTGTGAGTGTGTTTGTGTGCATATCGACCAGTGCGGGGATGTGTCGCTGACAGGGCAGCCTCTCTGGCCATTGTGTCGGGGAGGGGAGGCTACTTGCTTTCAATCCATTATTGACTAATCTCATTAGCCGAGGATCCTAACGCTGAATGAGCCACGGAAACTGACTTCTCTCCCTCCCTCTCATCGGGACACACCAATCACGCGCGCGCACACAAACACATTCACATGCAAACGGCCTCACGCGCACGCACATATTGAAGGCGCAGAGTAGAGGGAGCCGCTCGTAATTATAGACAGCACTTTTGAAAGAAGAAGTTTTTTATTGGCCTTGATTAATCATTTTAATTAAGTGACTGCCTATCTGTGCTTTCTACTGGATTAGCTAATTATATGTTCAGCACTTTCTACTTGTGTCCTGACATATGTGCATGAGCGTGTGCCTCCGCCTTTGTCCCACGGCCGCCCTGACGGCCTGTTTGGACTGCAGCTCGTGGATCACGCTCACCTGCGCTTCTCTCAAAACAACCGCTTTGCATATCAGCTCGCTCCTGACAGCGTAATCTTCGCAGTCACGGAAAAGGAGATGCAAAGTGTCAATTTGATTTGCACAGAGGATTAATAATAGTCGGGCCGATCACGCAGCAGCCTCACCATTGTTGTTTTAAGTGTGTTTGTTTGTTACCGGCCCAGGTGACTGACTACAGGGCCGCCGCACACCTCTGCAGTATCACCCAGCGGTGAGAGAGAGAGGAGGAGAGAGAGCAGACCACTGCAGAGAGAGAGATTCATGATCCAGCCAGCCTGTAATTGCTGATGGTTCAGCAGTTTTCGGGGGCTGAAACAGGAGGATACGGAATTTCTCAGCTTTTTCCACCTCTTGCAGCATTCATTTCCTCCTCCTCTCTGATCCGGTGCGTCTCTCGTTCTCCCCCTCTGCCTCTCACACCTTCCCTCTCAGTCTGCCGGTTTGTCTGTTGGTGTGTGTGTGTGTGTGTGTGTGTCTCCCATACACTTCTCGAAATGCTACTGCAGGCAGCATTGTTTATGTTTACCTGTCAAGCTACCCCAACTTCCCTGATGGATGATGTGGAAGCTCTGCTGTTTGCCAGCAGCTAGAGATGGGTTTCAGCTAAATGACACCTACATACAAGATAGGAATATTATACAAGCCATGGATCCACAGGTAGAATAGTCCTCTTTTTAATATTAAGGAGATCTGGAGACTGAATATTAGACTTTAAAATGTATTAAAGGGTAACTCCACCAATTTTACACATTAAAGTGTGTTTACAGGTCTTGGGGAGTACTACTGCACTGGTATAAGGCCTTTTGTGGCTCCAGAGGAAACTGCATTTAATCTAATAAATTGCCTCCAGTGATGTCACTCAGTGGCTAAGTTGCATTGTGGGTAATGTAGGCACCTGGTTTTGAAAAGCAGTCCACTCGTCCAGCACCGCACTCCTATAGCACTGCTGACTCATCATGGATAGTTTCAAAAGCAAATGACCACAATTGATTCAGCAGAACCGGCAGAACTACATTACCCACAATGCAACTTACCCCACTGAGTGACATCACTGGAGGCAATTTATCAGATAAGCTGCAGCTTCCTCTGGAGTCGTAAAAGGATTTTAAAAAAGCTACTCTTTTCACGTGTGCAGTAGCCCTCCCCAAGATCTGTAAATGCACCTCAATGTGTAAAATTGGTGGAGCTACCCTTTAATTGTTCATTCAACATCATTTTTCAAGCAATTTTTCCAGCAAGATGGCTGGTTTTGGCTTCTGAGTCAGAGATTTGCTACTTTTCTCTGATTTATACTGTTTTTTATTGAATATCTTTTGGTCTCTGGTAAAAAATGTGCAAGTTCAAGATGTGTCCTTGGCCGTCTGTCCTGGACGTCTGATGTCTGATATTGAACTTTTTTGGAGACTGAATGAATAATCAGCCAGTAAAAACAAAACAAAGTATGAAAGTGCAGCTCTAATGTGAGCCTAAACCGCCTTATATACTGCTTTACTAATGACACGGCCTAAGAAACCTCTCTATCTTACCATTCATGCAGTGACTTGTCAGTTTGGGTGTTCGAATATGCTTAAAGCACCCTTTGATGACACATAATGGTATAAATAAACAACTCAAATTATAAAGTGTTTGTGGAGGCTATTTTTTTCCCCCTTAGCTCATATGAAAGAGATTATGTGATGTTTGTGAGTATGTGTGTGAAAGGATGAGGCCGTTATCGCTTCGCTTGACAGCATAAGTCGTGAATTGCATAACGCCTCCTCTGTCCTAGCATTCAATATTCATTTGATGCTATTTTTAGCGGGCTGTAAGATTATATAAAATGAGACTTGCTGTTCTACAAACATGTGATCCGCATCACTTGAGACTACATGGATGCTCTCTAGCTCGCCTTTAGTTCTCAACGTGCCGCTCGCAGAGAGCACAGCACACAGGAGGATGGGATGGGTGAAATAATGTACGTTGAGTGAGATAATTCAGGATGCCTCCGCTAAGAGGGGAAGATGTGCACAAAAACAATATTGAATAAGTGTCTTCACTGTTTGATTGAGGACTCTGCTAAGTCTACTCCCCTGGAGAATCTCCTTTTTCTCCCCAGACGCATTCTTCACAGCCACACGTGAAATGAGAGGCTTCCCGATTCATTTACACAAAGGCAATCAAAATGTGGCAGCCCGCAATATCTGGCAAATTAGAGCAGAGTGAGCGGCGTGGTGTGGACCCGATCAGGAGGTCTGTCTGTTGCATGGGATTCATCACATGCCTGTGTGTGTGTCTGTGTGTGTGTTTGCCCCCCCCCCCCCCGCCATGCGTAAGATTTGTGACACAGATTTACGGCAGCCTGCGTCACCTAACCTCTAAATCAACCCCCGTCCCTCCCTAACATACAGACACACTCTGCCTGGTCACGGACGGGGCGTGTAGGACGGTGGTGGTGGTGGTGGGGGCAGTCAAAAAGCCTCCTCTCGGCGGATCAAGCGTCCGCCTGTCTGGTAATGTGTTGTCATTGACCAATTAGGAAATCCAGATCAAACAGGCGCAGGGAATGGCCCCTCGCTGCCCCTCTCCGAGCACTCTGCTCTTTTTAATTGAGCACATTTGTGGAATGAGAGGCTTCTCCCTGGAGGGAGCGATGGCTGCAGATACGAGCAAGCTGTTAACACAGGATCAGTCCGCTCAGCAAGGTTATCAAACAATCTGCTGATATAAAAAAATATATCTTTATGAGTCATGCCAGTTAGAGGATCATAATGGAAGGTCTGCGGGGTGGAGGAGGGGAGTGTTTTTCAGAGGAGGCAGGTCACGAGGGGTTAAGACACAAAAAAATGAGAAAATTAAAGAAAATGGTGGTTAAATAAAGCTGTAAAAAGACTATATAACTGACAATCACGTGATGTTAAATGCTTGTAACATAGTGGAGGTAACGAAGTCAGCCAACTGACTCATTTGCTAACGTTAGCCACCATAAGCTACTCGTCATTCCAGACTAAGTAAGGCTGCAGCAGACTCAAATCCCTTGAATGTATTAGTTTAGGAATAGTGTGTTTTAGCGCTTATGAAACAAACTTATCATTTGCAAGAGGAAGATTATGTTTTTTCCTTTTTTTTAAGTTATATAATCTGGTTTGATTCGGATTTAAGCCTGGAAAGTGCTCCAAAAAGATTCTCTTTGTGCAGGAATATCTTGACTTGGAAAGCTCCAATGATGTAGAATATATAACAAAATACAATTAAAATGTTTAAAATATGAACTGAGATATCAAGGAACAAAAATGCAGTTTGTAAAAAGAGATTAATAAAACAAATGGCATGGAAGGTCAAAGTCCGCACCAACAGAAGCTCCTCTCTCCCACAGAAAACACTGCTCCTAAAACGCCTCATTAGTAACCCCACCTTTAATTCTGTGACTTTGCGACATCACACTACATCACCATGACACGCATTTGCATAATTTATGGCTAGCAGCTCGTTTGGCACGTAAGAACTGATTTAGCACAGCTGCTCTGTTGTTGTTAGCAGTGCTGGCTCAGGCGTGTGTGAGCTGACCAATGAGAGGAGACTGGGTATTCAGGAGGGGGGGGCCTTAAAGAGACAGGAGCTAGAACAGAGCATCTGTAACTGTAACTGTGAGGATTTTCTGCTTTTCTCTGTTTTATATCATTTTTAGCTCAATATCATTGGATTTTGAACGGTGGGTCGGACAAAACAAGCAACTTCAAGACGTCTCCTTTGGCTTTGTCAAGTTTTAAAGGGCATTATTTGACATTAAAAGAGGCATTATAGAGATTAAACAGGCAATCGATAGATCAAAGCGATAATACACAGATGAATAGATAATCACAATGACCACTGGCTGCAGCCGAGACACAGAAACTCTGCCCATGAAATTTTAAAATAGAGATGTTAGTGAGGTCGTAATAGGTGCTGTCAGTTTGATGGTATGTCTTCTCAGGCTTCTTGGGTGAAACAGAGAAAGCTCATGTTGCTGCTGTCCATCAGTGTCGGAGGCAGGTTGAGCTCATGCACTATTTAAAATCTCTCCCACTCACTCTCTCCTCGTCTCTCTCCCCTCCCATTCACTCAAAGTCACAAAAGGCCAAAGGTCACTGGCACAATGGAGACAAGGAGGTTCTCCGCACCGCCCTTGCCCACACCAGTAACCCCATGGAAAACACACACACACACACAGGAAAACACACAACTGCCCTGTAACTCATCACCGCTGGCCGCGCACCTTACACACAAACACGGACGCCCTCGTGTTCTCCTCGCAGCCTTCTTTGAATTCCTTCCCATGTATCTTGCAGCTCGCCTGTCACTCCTCCCCCCAGCGCTATCAGTCTCTCTCTCCCAGACCTCATAATGGCTCCTCCTGGGTAGCGGCTGCGGCTCCCGCTATTTCAAAGTTTTAGCTGGCCGGATTAAGCGTGGTATGTGGAAAATG
Organism: Pagrus major; assembly: GCF_040436345.1. Lineage (NCBI taxonomy): Eukaryota > Metazoa > Chordata > Actinopteri > Spariformes > Sparidae > Pagrus > Pagrus major. The sequence continues at coordinate 17,836,749 of NC_133234.1, read as the reverse complement.
AACAGCCACTCACAGGAGGGACACATGAGCTGAATGCATAATAAACCAGGAGACTGGCAGGAAAAAAAAAAAAAAAGAGAGCAGAGAGAGGAAGGGGTGAGGGTGAGGAGGAGGAGGAGGGGTTGGGAGTCAAACACTCACTCACAAGTTGTCTGAAACATTGTCGGCACCTACACGGCAACAATATCACTCACCCAAATGGAAATAAAATGCCTCTTTGACTTTTCCTCAAAGGCAATTTTTAAGACAAAGTGTTTCAAGGGGTGACGGCTCTCTTTGTGAGATATCGAGTGCGAATTCAGCCCTCGTATCGCAACAGTTAGCGCGGCTTTACGCTCGGCTCGCTGGTTTCATCATCCTCACATGCCTCCTGAAATTCCTGGAGGATTGCGGAGCAGAGAGGGGAGCTCAGCGGCGGGCGGCGAGGCTGATCGAGCACCACAGGCGCACAGAGAGCGAGAGAGAGAGAGAGAGAGAGAGTGGGAGAGCAGCCAGGCTAGCCGGTTAGCCGCTATAGCACCACGCTGCTCTGCATTTGGTGGTGGGGCGACACGCAGTCATGTGGCTCATCTGTGCTGCCTCCAGCGCCCCAGGGGAATTGACCCCCTCCTCCTCCTCCTCCTCCTCCCTCCCCTCCCCTGCTATTAGCGCAAGGGTGGAAGGAAATTAAAAGAGTAGCTGTTTGGAGGAGGCGGCAGAGGGCAAACAGGAGAAGGAGAAAGATGCTCCTCATGTTTGCATGTGGCCATCTCCTCTCCAGGCGAGTTGGAGGGTGGGTGGGGGCTTGGTGGCGAAGAGAGACTGGCCCCCACCTGCCTTTGTCCCTTTTTTTTTGTGTAATCGCAGGCGGCGTAGGCCTCGGAGACTTGGTGAAACGTTACACTTGGTTAGAGAGGAGATATTGCTTAGGCCCCTCTATGATCCCCGGCCCTCTGTTTTCTTCTTCTGCAGTGTTGTAGCAGCAGCAGCAGCGGTGGCGGTGGTGGTGGTGGGGGGGGCGTCAACCGACCCCACCCTCCTGCCCCCCACCACCATGCTCCCTTTGCTTTTCTAATCACGCTGCAGATGTGCCTGATGGCTGAACAATCTCTGTGTACTGAACGTGGGGCTCCCGCAGGAATCCAGGAGGCTTGCTTATGTGAGCTGTCATGAAAAAAAAAAAAAAAAAAAAAGTGAGAGGGCAGGGAGGGAGAGAGGGGAGGGAGGGGAGGGAGAGAGGGAGTGAATGTGGGTCTGCGTGAGAGAGAGAGAGGGAGTGGAGTGAGTTAGAGGAAGAATGGGAGATGGAGAAAGACAGAGGGGAAGAGGGAGAGATCAGTGAACAGCGACCAACACAGCAGGGCTCCTAGAATTGAGTGTGTGTGTATATGTGTGCGACTGTGTGTGTGTGTGCATGTGTGTGTGTGTGAGTGAGTGAGTGGCACAACTGCGAGCCCACCCTCACTCACGGTTGCCGCTGGAGCTGCAGACCAAACCACATTAAATAAAAGAAATCCATTCCCAAGCCTGTTAAGGAGCCATGTGGGGAGGTGTGAGAGAGTGTGTGTGTGACTGTGTGTGTGTGTGTGTGCGCACTCGAGTGGCTGTGTGTCCATATGTGTGTGTAGCAGGGAAATGAGGGGGGGGAGGGAGGGGAGGGGAGGAGGTGATGGAGAAGGGCTGAGGGGAGGGGAGGTAGAGCAGGGAGGTGGGACAGGCAGGAGGCAGCTCATATTATCCTCCGTGCCAGCTCTGGATGGAGCCTGCCGAGGATTATGGCACATTCTGTAAGGCAACAATGGAAGCGGCGCCGATTCGTACACATTTCCATCCGCTCTGCTTTTTCCTCCGACGAACAAACACAGCTTTGTCCTCGCTGCCCGCCTGGCCACTTACCAGGCAGAGAACCAGGCAGACACCTGGAGTCCTAGAGCTGCCCTCTCCAAACTAAACACCCCTCCCTCGGTGCGAGAAAACAGCGTCTCCACAATGTTGAGATAATTAAAGGGGAGCTTTCGCGCCGGCCTCGGCCGACAGTCGGAAGAAAACAAGACATATCTCGGAATCAGAGCTCATTAAAATCATGAGGGTGAAGAGATGCTTCCTCCCCCCCCCTCCTCCCCCTCCTCTTCCTCCTCCCTCATCTTTATCGCCCTTAAGCAAGTGCTGCAAACAGCCGAGCCCTAGTCAATGATGGCGCAGATTAGCCCTTTATTGCCTAATTCACCTACAATAGACGACTCACGGGGACGCCATCACCTTGAGCAGTGAGTCTCAACGTGAGGTGCGAGAGCGACGCTGATTTCTCCACTCAGGCCACCTTTAATAGTGTCAGCAGTACTATGAGCATTCGATTAGCGAGGTGTGTGTGTTTCCCTGTGTGTGTCTGTGTGTGTTGGTTGATGGGGGGTGTTTCACACAGCTCTGCAGAGGTGTAACACCCCGCCTGTAGTGTTGTTGTAAAGCACATTAGGAGTGACTGAGGGTGTTGTTATGGTATCATGATGCCGGTCCAGCACTCAAGGGAAGGTGAGAAGATCCATGTGTGTGAGTGTGTGTGTGGTCGGGATGGTGGCCAGCCCGGCTTGCTGTCTTTCTGCTCCTGCAGTCACCCACAACACTGTGATCATGTACTGTACTTTGGCCGAGTCCCTCTGGGGGCAGGATATGTGCATCTGTGTCTTCCTTAAAGCTTAAGTTAGATTTGTATAATAACCTGGATATCTGTCACTGCGTGAACTGTTGGCTTGTTTACAATCTGCAGTTGTTTTTTATAAAATGTGGGTGAAGCTTTGGGGTCTGAAAAGTGAAGACGATGCAGAAGTGCCTTAATAAAAGAGCAATTTGTAAGATATGCCCAGAATCTTACTTTACAAGGGAGTATGAAGCAACAACAGTGTTGACATTATGATAAAGAAGTCTGTGTATTGTGTTGAGGAGATGTCTTCTGAAGTTAGCATGCTAACCATATAGCCTCTGTCGGTCTTGGAGGCTGTGTTCACTCCCATTAGGCTGCCAGATCTTTCCGAACCGAGGTCACGGTTCAGACAAACTCTCGAGCTGACTGAGCCATGAGCTAATTAGCTAACAGTTGCTAGCTACAGCCAAGAGCAGCAGTTGTCAGTTACTCCGGTCGTATGCTGCTGGATTCTTGAATTCTTGCGTTGGTTGCAAAAATGCAGATTGTATATAAGCTTATGAAAAAATACTACTTATGGTCCCAGTTACAGTCAGATAAACGATAAAGCAGGGTACGCTTTAGGGCGTGGCTACCTCGTGATTGAGAAGTCGCTACCAGTTCTCAGTCAGATCCAATCAGGACATCTTCAGTGTCCAGATATGGTCACTTCTGGCTCCTAAAAAAACAATGGTGACTCAAGCCTTCAAACTGGTAGTGCACAAGCCAGTGGATGACGCCACCGTGTTCCCAGATCTTGGATCGTGATTAGCGCAATGTTATCATGACAAATGACCGAAAGTATGAAAATTAGGTTTTAATAAAGTGGAAATATCCCTGTAGCAGCACCCTGCCCGGCCCCGGAGTAGCCTGACTGCTTTGGTTCACAAGCCATTTATATGAATAAATTAAATCTGTTTACCACTTCCCTGTGCCATGACAGCTCAGCTGAGAGACTGTGTAAAGCGGCGAGGGTTCATGATCCATTTGTTCTGCTGTGATGGTGGGATAAAGCTAATCATTGTCTACTCTTCTCCCCCTCAGACTGTTTTCATCCCGCAGAGCTGAGGCGCGCAACTCGTCTACGTTACATTAACAGGCTAGAAAAGTCTCTTTGAAGATGCAGGGTTGGGTTTTGGGGAGTCTGGAATAATGTTTAGATTCCAAACTGTGCGATTGTGACAGTTCAAAAAGCAATCCCTCTTACTTACCGGGGATAATGTTCTGCTTTAGTGTCTTCATTCAACATTATTTAGCATCACCGTCTTCCCTGTCTCCGCCGTGGCACAGTTTTGTCATCAAATTAAAGCCGCAGCCCTTTTTCAAGATACACTTATGTAACGTGATCACGTAATGAGACAAACATGGACCCTGCCTGACGGGAGACAATCCTTTCCTCTGCGGGGTGCCGCGTGGAAACAAAGCTTTTAAAGTGGTGGTACAGGGGGGAAGAAAAACATTGTTTTTACCCTAGAGGTGGGCTGATAGCACTGTGAAAAGCCCATTTGAAGAGGTAGGCCTCATCTGTCACTGGGCAATGGAGGAGGCAGCCATGCAGAAGCCCCCTGATTATAAAGAGATAATTTCATCCAATCCTCCGGTGGTGCTCCATCACCTTGCCGCCATCCTCCACTGCCTTTCATATTTGTTCCCAGCCTGCATCTCCTCACCCGTTTCGTTTTATTACAGCTCCCACTCAATACATATATTTTGGCTCCCCCTTGAATAGGGAAGGAAAGCGGGTCTCCCTCCTCCCCTCCCACTCTCCATCCCACCCTCCTTCCTGTGTCTTTTGTTGTGCAGGAATCCACAGCTCTCAACTTGTTGTGTAACGCCTGCCGCGCAATTTATTAAATTAAGCTCGAGTAACGCATGTATCTGCACCGGTTTCCCCCCCCTCAGAAGCGTGCGAGCAGGATTTCTGGGGTAACTAGCTGAATCAAGGCAAATAAGTTCACATTAGGTAATGGCGCAGAGAAAATAATAAATGATAACATCTGTGAGATAGAAAAGAGCATGTAAATAGAGGGGGGAGGCTCATAATTGCATCTGTTGTCATATCTCCACAGCATCGCGGGTTTAATCTTTAATTTGGCTCTTGTTAGTCATTAAAGATATAACAAAGGACTAGTGTTTAATTAGAACAAGTGAATAACTGAAAATTAAATTACTCCCCAGCGCTGTCATCTCTTACTTTTTAAAATTATCCCGGGAAGAGTATAAATGTAAATATATAAACACAGGCAGGGAGGTCAGAGGAGCCATTACAGTGTGTGTTTTTAACCGGGTGGTGAAAGGCAGCCCAGCCTCTTTTCTTTTCCCCTCATTTTAACTCACTGTTGGAGGTAAGAGAGATGACATCGAGAGAGAGAAAAGGGAAGGGAAGGGCAGGAGGAGGGAAGGGAGACGGAGAGAGCAGGTCGACTCGCTCATCAATAACCACAAGGTCAGACAGGCAGTGCTGGGCTGAGTGGGCCCTGTTAGGAAGCAGCAGCTGAGGATTTGTAGAGCTTGTAAAGGCTTAAAGCAACACCGCTCCGCCTTCTTTGTGCCACTAGCCAGGCCTTTGAAGGGCCAGGGAGACACCTGCTGGTGGCTGAGGGGCACGATGGTTCCAGGGCCGCCCCTCGATGTGGATCAGCTCAGTGTCAGCTGGCAGAGAGAGGAGACTGAGGGGAGTGTTACAGCAGCAGCAGCAGCAGCAAACACCAGAGGGATGTAAAGGAAGTCAGTGCAGGAACATATATCATCGCTCATGGGGATGTTTTTTCTCTTGCATGATTGCACAGCTTCTATTTTAATGCTTGTAATGATGATGTTGATACATTTTTCAATTATTGATTTGATTTATTTGTATTCATTTTTTAACCCAAAATTATTATTATCATTTTTTTATGCAAGAAAGAATATATTGAATCAGGTTTGTTGTCATAAATGCCTTCAAATAAACCACACGTATATAACAGTTATACCAGTGTCACTCTTGTTGACACATACCTCTGCCTAGGCCCAACAGGCCACTTTAATGCAAGCAAGCCTAATCCAATACCAAATAAAACATTTAAAGCAACAAAATGTGACTTCCTGGAGGAAGATAGTTAAATGTTGAGTGTCACCCCCAGATCTTAAAAAACTGACACTTTTGATTGGCAGAACAGGTTGTTTTTTTTGTTTTTTTTTATCAAGATCCATGTATTATTCCCTAAGAAAGTAAGAATAATGTAAAAATAAATAAATAAATAAAATAAATTTAAAAAGCCTTATGTCACAATGTTAAAGAAAGTGAGAAAAATCACTAGATCCATGCCTTTATCTGGATCCACACCAAAAGTTTATGGGGTCTATTCTAGGTGGAGACCCATCCGCCATTAAAGTTTGGTGGAGATCCATTCAGTAGTTTTTGTGTAATCCTGGTTACAAACCAACTAACTAACAAACAGACACAGGCGAAACTTTATAATCTTGCCTATAATCTTCCAATAAAATGCCAAACATTTGCTGGTTCTTAAATGTGAGGAATGTGTTTAATTTTACATCCAAGATTACTTCTATCTCCTTTTTTTACATTTTATTGACATCTTATAGACGAAATGACCAATCGACCGTGAAAAAACACAGTATGTTCGTCGCAGCCCTAGACACTACGGCGTGGTGACACCTCCCTCGAGCCTCAGAAGGCTCTCTCTCTGTGAGATATCAAAAATGTCAACAAACAAATACTCTCCACCAGCGACGAGTGTCAGAAGAAACTCCCTCCGATGTCTCTTTTTCTTTATGAGCTTTCTAATTTATGGAGAGGAATGCACTAGTGTGCCCTCGTCTCCTCTCAAGTACAGGCATGAGCAGCTCCAATAGGTAGCATAAAAGCTCTTTAGCTGTCTAGTGGAGTAGATTACTGGCCCTACCGTTAAATCCAGCTAGAGACCCCTAAGTGAGCATTATCAGTATGGTGCAGCATGCTGCCTCCTCTCGCTCTCTGTCTCTCTTTTTCCTCACCGGTACTTCGTGCACTGAAATTTCTCACTGTGCGATGGTAATGGAGAAAGATGGCGTTTGAGGGGGGGGGGGGGGGGGGGGGGTCTGAGTGTTTGAGTGAGAGATGATGCACAGCGGGGAGAGATGCCCCTGCAGTAGCAAGAAGGAAAGATTGAGATAGAGGATGAGTGAGGAGGAGGAGGTGGAGGAGGAGGAGGGGACACTTTCCACCACCACCCATACAGTATGTATGTGCTTATTAACTCACATGACGCTGCAGGTCACTCTGAGTTATAGCCGACACCCTCCGAGTGTGATATTTATTTGATGTTGACATTAAATCAGAGCCCCCGCGGGTGAAATTGATAACCTTTAATGCGGCTTGTAATACTTTTTAACTTGTGATAATGTTATGTAGCGTGTCAGATCACAGCCCCATTGTTTGCCTTTCCGTGAAAAATTATTCCTCCAGAAGAGAAAAAAAAAAAAAAAGAGAGAGAGAGAGAGGAAGAGGTTTTCCATAAGCCGCTGTTCCAAAATCAATAGTGCGCTGTAAGGGGTTTTGTTAGTAGGAACTCTTATGTAGCTGGGGAGGAGGAGGGAGAAATGAAATGTAGAGCATGTCTGGGCCCAGGGTACAGATAATTGTTAACCAAAGATTACATAATGGCTAAGTAATGTAAACAGAGAGCCACATGCCAAGTTAATGTTCTCACAGGCCGGGATGGAAGGGCTTCATGCAGTTTTCTGAGATAATACTGACAGACTGGCTGTGTGTGTGTGTGTGTGTGTGTGTGTGTATGTGTGCGTGCGCCTCCACCTCTGTTCATTTTCACCCCGAGGTGCTTTAAACATGGTCAGACATCCTCTCTAAGTCATCCAGTGTGTCCTCTCCGAAGGCGTATGGCAGCGTTAGGGGCAAGCGCCAGGGCTTGTTAAGGGTGTCACAGGAGCTGAGAGGAATGTCATCCTTTGGGCTCTCTGAGGTGCTTGTCACCTGCCAAATCAATATCTTCCCCTGCTCAGCTCACAGCGCCACACACACACACTAAACTGCAATATCCTGGCGGTGATGGGATTGGCAGCTTCCCTGAGAAGAGGCGAGCTTTAACACGTGTGTGTGCGTGTGTGTGTGTGTTTTCTGTTGCAGAGCGCTCCAGTTTAATGGCTGGCAGGTAGAGGCCGAAGAGGGACAATCAACATGAACTCGATTCCGTCGATGGACAGACACATACAGCAGACCAATGATCGTCTGCAGTGTATCAAACAGGTGAGTGCGGCGTCAGCTGTCTGACTTACAAGGACGATTTATATCATTACCTGAAGACTTGACACATGAATCACACGAGGCGAATTTTATGCTGCCTATTACATGTTGTACAGGTGGAGAAGTAGCAATTACATTTACATAAGTGTTGTAGTAGTAAAATCTCGAGGTAAAATTGTACTTTTAAGAGTCACAGCGAGATAAAATTGTTGAAGAATCTTCTGAAAGTAAAGATTTACAAGGTTTTCCTTCACAGTAAAGTAAACCTCTCCATAATTATAGTGCAGTTGTAAGACTCAGCTCCACCTCGAGTGCAATATCAGCTGAACAAACTTATACCTTGATACTTACTGTAATTGCAGACTTTTATTTTTCTTGTAAACTGTGTAAAAACACACTTTCCTACTATATTTCACTCAGCCTATGAGATGTATTGTGATGTAAACATACAATAGATTATGTGCAGCGTAGATACTTTGCATCCAGGGCCTGACGTCGTCATGGAGAAAGCTCAGTGCAGCTGGAGGATGTAGGTTCAAAGCCTACAGCTGGATGCTCGGTGAGACGGTGCTTTTGTCAGTGTAGGTTTCAGATGAGCGGTGACGGCGTAAGTGGCACGATGCTACATTGGATACGTGTTGAGTGGGAGGAGTATACCATGTGAGTGGAGCGTTGGACTTGAGTTTACTGCTTGAACTAGCTTCTGGAGCTATTTTCATTGTAGATTAGTCTGTTGATAATTTTCTCGATTCACAGATTAGCGGTTTGGTTTATAAGATGTCAGAAGACGGTGAAAAATGTCAATCAGTGTTTCCCAAAGCCCAAGATGACGTCCGGACAGATATTTCATTTCCATATCTGCCCACTTGTCGGATTTCTCTGGGAACCCGATTGAAAAACAGTTGGGACGCCGTGTAAAACATTAACACAGACAGAATGCAATGATTTGCAAACCCTTTTTGACCTGAACTCAATTGAATACAGTTTATAAGACAGGATATTTAACGTTCAAACTGATAAACTTTATTGCTTTTTGAACGTGCAAGACACAAAGTGGGAAGAACCGCAGCGTCACAGCCTTTTCAGAAGCAGGTTTTTAGATGTTTGGTTTGTCTGTTGATATAAAAATGTAGGTGACGATAACTCTGGGTGACCTTTTCTGAGTTTGCACACACATGTACGCAGTCTGAGTCTCCCTGTCTGGCCACTGTAAAGTGACTAATCTGTTAGCTCTCGCTATCAGGAGCGTGGTGTGACTCAGGTTACTGACTGGGGTCAAAGAGCGGGGTGTCCCTCCCCCATCATCACCCTTTTCTCTCCCTCCACCTCTGCTGACTCCCGGCGAGTCCTTTTGTTCTCGCCTCGCCACCGTGTGCTGCGGGACGAATCTCTGGCAGAATTAAACAGACATACTTGCGTAACCCCGGGCTACAGGGCTCGCTCCCTTTGATCTCTTTTCTTAACTGACGGCCCGTTTTGTTTTTCCGGCCCCTCTGTGCGCCGAGGTCCACCTCCTGAAAAAGTACATCAGAAGCCCCGGTGGGACAATGAATTGGTGCCGGCGCTTAAACACAAGTGCGGACGTGGCGAATTGTTTTACCCTCGGCAGGGAGTTCCCAGCTATTACTGAGAGAGAGACAAGGTGAGGCAGATAGCAAGACGGGGCGAGTGTTTAGGGAGCAAACAGAGGGAAGCCCCGATGTGTAGAGACAGGCTTTGATGTCTTTAAGTAATAAGGTAGAGAGAGGTAAACACTCTCGGTCTTCAGTCTGGTTACCTTCCTCACAGCGGGAGATCAGATATTCAATATCCACTCCTTCTTTAGCTGTATGGGAGGTGAAATTGGATTCTATTAATGCACTGTGCTGCTAATAGCTCATGAATTATTCTGTAGAGGAAGTTCAGAGATCGGAAAAAAAGGGGGATTTGCATCTGTCTCGCACAAAAGTGTAAACAATTCAGATGTCGCGGGGTTAAATGTATTAACCCCCGCGAGGCAAAAATTTAAACAAACACGTCCCGATGTTAGCGGCCGGGGGAAGCAGCACATGGGTAAACATGCCAATTAAAGAGATCCATGGCATACAAGGAGGCCTCCAGTCCATCTAATAAATGGTTAAGCACCGGGTCATTTCAAACCAACCAGTAAGAGCCAGCACCCTGCTAATAGAGGCAGCTTTGTGCCGCAGACAATCAGGGTTTGGAAGGCCCGCATAATAAATACCATTTATGTCCTGCCAATTAGACTAGCAGTGAGCCCATTCAGCCGGTCGTCTATTCTCCTCCCCGCACACAAAGATGATCATCAGGGGAGATCAGAACAATTAACTCACTATCTTCTCCCCCTGCTCCCCATTGTCCAATATCCAAGCCATTAAAATAATTAAGGAAATATTGTAAACCAATCCAGCTGTTTGCTTTAATTGAAAGTGTGCACATGCTGAAATTTGGCATCTCGGGGAAGGCGACGCGGACGTGGAGCAGGAATATAAATGAAGCCTCCTCCATTGTGTTGTTGTTTTCTGGAAGATGTGACACGTCTGTCTGAATGCTCCCAGCCAGAGCAGCGGACAGGGGAACAAATTGATTTTGTTGCTCAAATGATGAATTACTGCCGAGCGCCATGATAAAGTAGAGGAAATTGGAATCTGTCAGCCCGATTGAATCATGGGTTGAAAGTTGAATCAGAAATCATTACGGTGGTAATTTTTAAATGAGCGTCTTGTTGTGAAATCGCAATAATGTGATTTATAAACAATAACTTACAAATAACCGAACTCCTCGTACGCAGCGGAAACACGGTTATTTTTTCAGCCCACTGCACTAATTTTGATACTTATATGAGATGTTGTTTGCGTTGTTTGACACTTGCGGGGCTGCAACTACTGATTATTTACATGATAAATTGGATAATCAGTGAGTGTAAATGTCAGAAATTGTGAAAAATGCCCAATCCAAATTCCCAGAGTCTGAAGTGACATCTTGATAGTTGCGTCTTTTGCCCAAACCAACAATCCAAAACCCCAAAGACTCTTCAATTACTGTCGTAAATGACGGAGAAAAGCAGCAAATAACTACATTTAAGAAGCTGGAATGAGCAAATGTTTGACGTTTTTGCGCGAAGAATGACTGAAATGATTATTTTGATTGATTTGATTATTAGTTTTCAGTAGACTTATTAATTTATTGGCTAATTGTTGCAGCTCTAGGTAAGACAGGTGGACAGGCAGTGGATCAAACCATTGTGAGGCAAAGAGTGGGGGTTTATTAAGCAAAAAAGCCAAACAAAAGCCTGTAAAATGTGAGGATTTGTTGCATCCTGCTGTCTTACATCATCATCTTTGGTTTTTGACATTGATGTGTGGAAAAGCTAATCAATGCTGTAAGTGTTTGAAGTGTGCAGGTGGTGCAAAACACCTCAAAGGAACTTTTCTGCAACTTTTAAAGAGTGATGCGGCAAAATAAATATGTTCGTTTGTTTAACCTCCAAACAGACGATACATAAAAAGCAGTTATCTGATTTCACCCCAACACAGTTTGTTTTCCTCCCGTATCCTGGAATTGCACCGTTGTGAACACTTTGGGGAAGATGTGCTCGGCGATACTGCGGGTATCTATTTCAGAGGCAGTTGTTTTTTTCTCCTCTCGCTGTGGGGAAGCCAGTTTGCTGTCAGACTCTCCGCTCAGTGATACGTACGGGACTCTGGCAAAAAAAAAAAAAACCCATGAACTCTCCTCTCGCTGCGGGAGCACTTCCTCAGACTGGAAGCGTCAATATTTCGAGATAAGCTGGAAAGCAGCCCCTCACTGTAGCGCTGCTGCTGCACTTGCGTGGCTGTGCAGCTGTTTTTTGTCTGCCACTATGTTCTTCCCAGGGTCAATTGTCTCCGTTAATATGTTCTCGGTGCTCTGGGGCGTCGCTGAATGTGGAGGAACAACAGCAACGAGACCAAAAGCTGTGATTTTTGAAAGGGGAAGGGAGTCTCGCTGCCAGATCGCGTGCGCTGTCACATTGAGTTTAGCTGCAGATGTGCAGATCAAGTCGTTTCCAGACTACAGAGGGGGACTGTATCTGAAGAAAGCCGATCCTCAGGACACCGCCGGTCCTGTCCGTCTTTGTTTCCCCCCGAACTGGGCCGAGCTTTGACTGGAGTGTAAATGTTGGAGGATCACTCTCACCCGGGGGGACGCGGATGAGGAGGGGGGAGTGAGGGGTCTCTTGGCCACTAGTTTAGGTTTGATTGGTGGGTTTTGGCCGGAGAAGGGGGAACATCTGTGGCGTGGCAGTGCCAAGCTCTCCATGTGACAGCCACACTGGTGGGACCAATTGTTCTGAGTGCAAAGAACAGTAATCACTTCAAGCCCAAGTGTTGGTGCTGTGTTTTTTTTTTCCCTCCCCTCTACATATACTCCCCCCTCTTTCCTCCCCCTTGGTGCGCTGATTGCGTGTGTTGTCTAGCTTCCAGACTCATCTAAATTTAGCATCTGTGGATGTGTGTGCTTCTCCAGGAGACTTCATCCACCAGTAAACGCTCAGTAACCCCACCACGTCCCCCGCTCTGTAGTCTCCCCTCGACAAAGATGCCTCGGCCGGAGTCTCGGACAGAACACAAAATAAACAAGTACTGGTTTCATCCGGCCCTTGTCAAACACAGGCTTTGTAAATTGATATGAAAGCTGCCTTATCAAATCCTGACCTCTGCTGCCCCCTAAAGAGCGAACGAGAAAAAGGCACTGCGAGGTGGTGGCTGTACCGCTGTCACTTCCTCTCCTCCCTGACAGTGAAATCAAAGCGCAGAGACGTGTTAAGGAGGCGGCCGTTCGCTTTAAGCCGACGAACCTCTCTGTTTACCTTTGGAGTCCATTTGTCCTGGTTTTAGCGCAAGTACACTGCAAAGCTGCTCGTGTGCATTATCTCTCCAAAGGCAATAGAGTCGAGGTAGTGTGAGTCCACTCTCCTACCAATAAACTGATTCACATCGAAAGCTTTTAGAGAAGAAGTGACCGACGGTGAGTCTGATGTGGCGACCCAGAGAGGTCCATTTTTCAGTTTTCCTTTCGCAACACAGACAACAGGGTTAGCGAGCGGGCCGCTGGCTCCAGTTAGGGAATGAATGCCATAAAGGGGTGCCTGTAGGTCAAGGAGCCCGTTGTCAGATAAAGTCACAGCACAGCTCAGGGCCGGCTGGTGAAATAAGGGCTTCCTCGGCTATTCACGCAGCCATACAGGGAGATTTATTGCACTCAGTGGCGAGGCGCTGCTACAGAAAACACGGGGAGAGTGAAGTGGATGTCTAATGGGGACGTACCCCCTCCAGCCCCCCTGCGCATTAATACTTTAAACCTGCAAAACAAGTCATCTAAAGTGTAATAAGATAGATTTTGTGAAAATGTGGTCGTAAAAAACGCTGTTTTTTCTTTTTAAGCCACTCTGAGTGCTTTTAATTATTCATCGTGTTGTTGGCGTGGCCCTTGTTGTGGTGACAAGTGATTTTCTCTCTCTCCACCCCATTTTCCATCTCTTATCTGGGTTCAGGGAGGCAGCAAACTACCAGAACCACACCCTCAACATCTGTTTCTTTTGGATATTTGTAGATATAGAAGTCAGATACACGTAATTGATTTTTCAAAAAGCAGGCATAAAGTCGTTGAAGGACATCTCACAACTTTAATTACAGCTTTTTGAGTTTTGCTTCGGCTCTAACATATTCCGAATCTTTCTCTTTTTTCCTCCTCCAGCACTTACAAAATCCAGCAAATTTCCAAACAGCAGCAACCGAGTTGCTGGACTGGTGCGGCGACCCACGAGCCTTCCAGCGCCCCTTCGAGCAAAGCCTGATGGGATGCCTAACGGTAAGTCGGCAGTCCTGACCTTCCCTCCGCAGCCTCACACTTCGGAGGTTCAAGGACGATGAAAGGCCCCCGCTAAAACAACTGCTGCATTGGCTCTTTCCACAACTCCCTCAGGGATACGAGGGAACTAATGTTTAGCTGCCTGATCTTCACTGAGGTCACGGGGAAAATAAAAAGCATTTTACCCCCGTAGAAACTGCAGTCACCTCTCAGTGACTTCAGTTACAGTTTGTGCTGCGGCTCATGAAATCGGCACACTGGAACATGAAACGAAGTGCAATAACGTCCTCAAACCACAAAGCAATCAGCGCTTATAGGGAAATACACTTACAATGCTGTTAATAATTCCCATACTTAAATGCCTAGAGGCTTTTGATTAATTGAATAATTAGTATCCCATGACATTTGAAAAATAAAAAGACTTGACTGATCTGAGACATGTACTCCAAACAAAGAGTGATTTTTGGCCTAAATGGCGAAATGCGAATGCGAGTGATTTGCAATGGTGGCCTATTTTGAGTTGACAATATTAGTGTAATTGTCAGAAAAAAAAAGAAGAAACCTCATAATGTGTATCACTTAAACCTCTGTGGCTTAAAGGTGGCTCTGAAAAGTTTGCAGCTTGCTTCTTGGTGGAGGACACCGACGTGGATTCAAATGACGAGCGTCAAGGTGAAAAAAAGCACCAAAATGTCCATATAAACTTCTCAAACCGTTCCTAATTCGATAATTTGCGAGCCAAATATTGATAAATACACTGCTTTTGTTTGTTGCTAGCCATAACTAGCATTAGCATATGTGGCTAGTTAGTTACATGCAACAAAAATAAAAAGCTAACTGTATTAGTGACAAATGGAAGCTGTCCATTTAGCCATCTTTTAGTATATTTTTGGCAAAATAGCATTTGATTCATATTGGTTCTCCAGAGTGGTGTTTAACAACCAAACTATGCCAAAATGTACAATTTACGCAGAATATGTTGCTAGTGCATTTTAGCTAACACTTTTGTGCAGCCGTGTTAGCTTAATTCTGGTCACGAATTGCAAAGCTTAACAGCTAACTGTGCTCGTAGCCATATTTTGCTATCTTTAAAGTGGTGTTTTATTACCAAACTACGCCTGAATTCACAGCTTACACTGCTGCTAGTGTGATTAGCTCTCCACCTTTGTGCAATGTTAGCTTATGTTGGTCATGAATGACAAAGCTAAACAGCTAACTGTGCTAATACTGTTTTGGTATATTTTTGGTCATATTGCATATGCAGAGTTGTGTTTTATCAATTAAACTATGCCTAAATATATAACTTAAACTGCTGCTAGTGCAGTTAGCTGTTGCAACAAAGTTAGCTTATGTAGCTCACAAAGTACTCACAAGTTAAACAGCTACCTGTACTAATGATATAGCCATAATTTGGTTTATGTTTAGCAAAATAGTATTTAACATATCCAGAGTGGTGTGTTATACTCAAACTATGCCTAAATACAAAGCTTACGCTGCTGCTAGTGCTGTTAGCTGTTCACCTTTGTGCAACATTAGCTTATGTTGATGTATTATAAATAACAGTTTGGTTAACATAAATGTTTGGAACATACCAGGCTTATGAAAAGGCAGATTAGTATTTTGAGAAGTTTCTTTTGGACATTGGTGCTTTTTTTTGGTTTTGTTTGTTTGTTTCTGTCGTGGCTCTCGGCCACAATTGGATTCCATTGTAATTGTTTTGAGTCCAAGCTCGCTGACTACAGCTGCCGTCAGCCACAAAAGGGCAAACTACAAACTGTTCAGATGAGCCACTTTTTCAAACCTACAGGGGGTGAGTATTTGGCAGATTTTTTCTCATCGAGTATTTCTTTAAAAATATCTCTTCTGAATCATTCTGTGGAGTTACTGATGGTGGTTTTTTGCTGTCTGTCCTGTGGAAGTTTTAAGCCGAGAGAGAAAGCAGACAGTCAGGTAGAAGAACGGATGGACTGCGTATGTGTCACTCCCCTGTCACCCTTGGGCCATACTGTGCTTTAACATGCACATTTCCTTACTGCCTCCAGCAGCAGATAAGAGATACATATAGCTCCTGTTAGGTGCAATTTGTAACCCCGCAGACAAAGCGTGGCTACAGCGAGCGGAGGAGCCCGAGAGATTTGTACTTGAGCACCACAGTGAAACCATTGTGACACATCCCTCCATTCAAGTGATTGTTTGTGTTACTGCTTTAATGTGCAGCAGCAGGTGCCTTTTCCTCCATTTCGCCAATTCAATTTGTTTCCTGCCGTGAAAATCTCAAGGCTTTTCCTTTTAGCTTATGGGTTGTATAGACCTTAGCGTGAGCCGCGCTGGGAGGGAGCACAGAGAATCTGATGTGATTGTGAAATTACCCGGTCTCAGACTATAATGGCAAACACTTCACCCTGTTGCCTGCATGTTTTTTTGTTTTTTTTTATCTCACTCGCTTCTGCTTCAACATTGGCATTTGGTGATGTCAGACAGGTGGCTACGCTGCAGAAAAACTCTATCTTCTACAAACAGCTAAATATTGCGTCAAGACAAATTTGCTATGGAACCAAACAACAGTCTGACAGTCGGGTAAGCAAAACTGACTTTCTGTACTGAAATTGGACTCAAAATCAGGCAACTACAAAACATATCAAATCTTTAACGTTTAAATATAAGAAAGGGTGCATAAAACAAGGTTATTTATCTTTTAAATCATCTTAATGTTGGAGTTAACACACTTCTGCCAACAACTTAACAACATTGTCATTGCTTCTATCAAGTTGTATTTTTTAGCTAAGCTAAAGCGCCAAAAAACAACTTGGCTAGATAAATGTTAGCATGCTAACAGACGAAACTAAGGTGGACGAACATTATAAACGTTAAACTGGCTAACCATTAACATGGTAGCATTGTCACTGTGAACATTTTAGCATGCTGACATTAGCATTTAGCTAAGTATAGCTTCAAACAGTATTTCAAAAAGCAGCAGTCCAAGAATTGTCAATTGTGTCTGTGTCAGTGATATAACTCCTCAATTAAGCTGTCTTG
Organism: Pagrus major; assembly: GCF_040436345.1. NCBI lineage: Eukaryota > Metazoa > Chordata > Actinopteri > Spariformes > Sparidae > Pagrus > Pagrus major. The sequence continues at coordinate 17,819,962 of NC_133234.1, read as the reverse complement.
ATAAACAAATGGTATCATCTCAATAGCTTTTAACTTGAATCTCTGAAGGTTCATTGTTTATATTAAGTTTTATATTTAAGTTTAGGTGTTTTTTAGCTGTAAGTGCCAAAAAACATCCCGGTTAATGTAACGCTATTAGCCTTCGCTGTACTTTGTTTAGCGCTAGTTAATTAATGTTAGCATGCTGACAGACAAAGCTGTTGATGATGACGATAAAAAATGCACTTGCTAAACATCAGCATGTTAGCATTCTTATTGTGAGCATGTTAGCATGCTGACATTAGCATTTTGCTTACTCACAGAGCTGCTAACAATTACTTTATTTTTGTTCATCAGTTTAAAGGTGTTTAAAAGTGGCTTCATTTCTATGCTAGTTTCAAGGAGTAATTTTCAGCTTACGCTAGAAACTTAAAATAAAAGAGCTAGATGCTAAATGCTAAAAATGCCCTTATGCTACTACCGCTACAACGCTCATAGCCCCATTATTCGCCATAATACTGGGATATAAAACACAGCATTTTGTTTCTGTGTCAAGGGGTGGGTCCAACAAAGTAATTAAACAAACACTGGGTGCCTTGCCTTTATTAAAATGAAATAAACCCAAGCAAATTAACTTTGTTAATCAAGTCACGAGTCACCACTCGCCTCAAGACAGCGATGTGGCAGAGAAGAATGAGCGACTACTGTACGGTAGACAATCCACCACCACAACTCACTGTGTACAATTTCAGTCCTGAAATTAGAAACCACTCGTTGTAACTTCTTACACTGAAATTACCATTTAGCAAAATGCCCCCTCACAAGTTTAGATTCTAATTAGACAGCCTATACTCGTATATCTTCTTCTTAATGGGGGATTCCTATAAATAAAGGTCAGATATACATACTCTGTTTTGGTGTCACGTCAAGACTATACTTACAGGAGATAATGATACGGTGCAGGGAGCAGTGTTCAGCTGTACTACCTCGGGGCTTGTCTTGAGCTTCAGAGTGTGACAGCAGGCTATGAAAACCCAGGCAGGGAGACGAATCTGTCTCTAAGTGAGGCACGTTGGTCCACACACACAGGTCTCAGTATGTCCTAAAGGTCTAAATGTCTTGAGCGGGGTCTCTTTGAGCTGATAATGGCGATGGTAAATCAAAGCAACGTGTGCCACATAAGGGTGATTTACATCGCCTCCCCGTGGCATGTGGATGTTTCTCTTAATGTTTCCTCTCAGTGGGCATCGCCGCACTGGAGGCCACATTTTCTCTGTGTTCCTCATATGGAACTGATGAAGTTGTCGTGGTTTTATCCTTTAAGTTAAACCGAGTCTTTGATGCTGCCAAAACTCGCTCTTATGTAAGAGTCAGAATCTGGGAAAATGTCAAGACAAAATGTAAAGTCCTTTTGATGAGTTTAACTGCCAGGACGGGCCTGTATTCAATGTATTTCTAAATGTTAGCATGCTAACACACACAGGTTCACACATAAATTCATTCTAAAAAATGAGATTTTGAACATTTTCCCTGTTTTCTAACGTCTGCATTCAAATGAATAAACTCCAGCGAAGGTCTGTCACGATGAGGATGTAGATGCAGATAAAAAATGTTCCTTTCTGAGAATAAAATAGCACATATAAAGGATTGTGCAAGCTTGAAGTGGTGCGCGCCCTCTGAGCACTTCCTACTCGTCTCTGCTGTTAAGCCGATAATGAAATTGGCGCTTTTGCGACCTTCTTTCTTTGAGTAAAGATGGTGGAATAAAGATAACAATCGAGTTAATAAAATTTCCAAAAACCTTGTCTGAGAAAACAGAGGGGTTTCTTTTTGTCAGTTTGAAATAAAATGAGCTCTTCAATTATCCACAAATCTATAAAGCACCATTTCCAACTGTAATTTCAGTCTTCAAGAATTCATTCATCGACCCCTTGTCTCTCTTTATAACCAATCCAACCAGACGGTATCAAAATGTTCCCATGCTTTCAGACGTGTGCTTACGTTTTCCAAGAAATACCATCTTTAAAAACCTCAGACCATAATAGAATATAATCTGACGTTGTCCCGACTGTCGTTGTGTTCAGGTGGTCAGCCGCGTAGCAGCACAGCAGGGCTACGACTTGGACCTGGGCTACCGGCTCCTGGCCGTGTGCGCCGCCAACAGGGACAAGTTCACTCCAAAATCAGCAGGTAAGAAAACCAGAGTTTTCTCAACCACCGTCTCAGGCCATCTGGCCATGCTGGCCTGACCGGGCCTCAAAGTTCCTGTCTGCATTCTTGGCAGCATTTCATGATACCCACCCATTGCTTAGTAGACTGTACAAGATCCTGACACTCCAGAAAATACTGTACACCTCACTGTGTTGGTCTTAACTCATGTTATTTATCATTTAAAGTTGATTACTGGATTCTTGCAAAGAGATAAATGAGGATCTTTGATTATTTTCATGGCTCTCTGCATGATGATTTTCTTTCGGTACTGCAAAATACCTTTTTCCTTTTTCAGTCTCACTTGAACATTAAGCATTACCCTCTGATAGCGACATAAACTTTGACTTCCTCATGTTGCATTTCACTTACAAACTTGTTCACAACGGCCCGATTTGGTTTTCTTCTCTGGAGTTTTTTAGACGAAGTGTGCACAGCAGAATACTCCATTTGTCACACGCGACAAAACTACTCTATCAGCGATGATGAGTTCCTGTTTTCATACAGCACAGTCATCTCGCTACAGTGATGGATTATTGGGACGGATGTATACTGCTAAATGTTGTTATCAAAGCTGGCGAAAAAAAGCATGCTGAAGCACGATGGGAATGAAGATGTATAGGCTGTCAGCGGCGCAGAAGAAGATAACAGGAATATTTTGTGCTCCTTTTACAGTTTCTGATTTGTGGTTTCCACCTGTCTTGTGTTACGAGGAAAGCCGGGGGTTGTGCAATCGCTCCTGTGCGCTCAGCCCTCTCTGCTGAGCCGTCTTAAGTCGACGAGGACATTAAAGTCAGAGCCACATATTGTTTGAATTTTCACTTGTGTTTGCCTCCTCTGATTTACGGCGCCCGCGGTTTTATAAGTGGTAATGTGAGGCTTCAAATCATGCAATGTCACTCTTATGTCAGCCGCGGGATGGGGAATCATTCTCCGCCTGCAATTAACTTACACTGCCAAATGTTCTAATTCTACTTAATGCTAAATCAAATCTCAAGCCCTACTTTATGGGCTTAGATAAGATTGCCAATTGATTCTTCGTCTGAATAATTTCCTGCAACAGTAGTCATTTGGAAACCGGCGAGTACTCCAGTCTAGGCAGCATCCCAAAGTGCATTTCATGGACAATTATGTACCTGTATATGCATGAATATTTTCAGAGGAGAGCTCTGTAGAAAGAGGGAGAGTAAATGGAAACCACTGAGGAGGCATTCTCCTGCAAAGCTCCCAGAAGCTCTTTTTAGAGTGGAGGCCCCAGTCGAGGAGGCTGTTAAAGCCCTCTCTGGCAGCCAAGGGAGATGGCTCTTAAACGACACTCCCACGGGGCCCCACGGGCAGTACCCCCGCTCCCCGACATCCAGCAGGGCCGTTGCCCAGTGACGGGGGGGAAGGGGAGTGGGTCACATGATGGGGGCCGGGATGGCGGCGGCGGGTCAGCACATCCAACTCCAGAGACAGAAGAGTCTGTCTGCTTGGAGACTTTTGAAGAAGAGGACATGAGATGAATTTTTACAGCGTCCTGTGCATGATGTTGCTTTAAGGATAATCTGACAGTTTTCCTGGATGTGAACCAAGTTTTTTTTTTTTTAAATACAGACAGTCTGCCATTTGTTGCATAACAAGCTGTTTTTTTTGCTTGAAACACTTCCACCGTATGTTTGTTCCTTATCTCTGCTAAAAGAAGAAAAAAAAAAGTGGCTCGTGTGGCCCAAACCCTGGGAGTTTTTCTTCAAAGAAAAAGTGTCCAGGGAACATCTGAAGCCAAATCTTGCTGCTCAGTCGCATCTTGCATCTTGTAATCTTCTCTGAAAATCTATGCTTTGTGTGTGTGTGTGTGTGTGTGTGTGTGTGTGTGTGTGTGTGTGTGTGTGTGTTGGGCTGGGGGTGGGAGCATGATCTCCGGTGGTTTATGAGCGGGGGCTGTCCGCCGCAGAGGACATCAGGTCAATGGATGAGCGCTAATAAGTAAATCAGATTTAGTGTCCCATTTTAACCAGCCCTTGCTTGTCTTGGCTCTGACATACACGCACGCACGGCGTGGTCGAGATATTACATTTCTGTTATGTCACATAAAGATCGTCTCCTGGAAACATGGGACAGAAAATTGAGGGCGGTAGGAAAATCAGTGTTCACAGTTTACAGCTTAAACAGGTTGATTCATGGTAAATCGCCTCCATCACTTTGGTAATTTCTTTGTGAGAAAAGGACAAAACTCAAAGAACGGCAGCAGCGATATGTATCTTCTCGCCTGAGGAAAAACTTCATTATCGCCTCTTAACATACATTAATATATGAATTTCACGTTTAGATAATAACTGTTATTTCATATTAGATGCCTCTCCAGCAGACACACGGCGGGAGTTAGTGAATTATCTTCAGTAAATGTTCTCAGGGGGGACCGCGTAGTCCTTTTTCTGCAAGCGGCCCACAATGCTCGGGCAGAGCTGGGGCGGGGGAGGGGGCCGCCTGTCTGCTAGTAGTGACCTCTTTGTGAATGAGATTAGCCTGCTCTATTAATCTGTGATTACTCGGACTGTCTTACCGCAGGGCGAAGCCACGCACGTGGAGCCGTGGCGACATCAAAGCGCGGGGAGATCACTCGCTCGGTGTGTATAAACTCATCAGGGCCTCCCCTCTCTCGCTCCGTCTCCATCACAGGGTACATTACAAGCCCTGTTAGGCCTATTTCATGTGCCCCCTCCTGCAGGACCGCAGTGGTTCAGTCTGCTTTTCGAGAGCGTCGACAAAACGCTTAATCACGATTTTTTTTTTTTTTTCCTCCAAGAGGGTCAGAGTGGCGCATTCCCAATCGTTTGCGCCTCACCAAGCTCTTGGAATTCCTCAGCTCGAACGAGTGAAAGGAGGCACCGATTTATAAGAGGGGAGGGGAGAGCAGGGGGAAGTTTTCAACTCCCCAAGCCGTTCATTCTCTCATGTAACAAACGCCTGGTAAACCTGCTTTTCAGCAGATAATTAGTTGGGCTTCAGCTCTCGCTCTGTTGGGCTGGTTTGTCTCTGCACTGGTTTTACAGATAGAGGGCTGTTTTCAGGTTTGGTCAGGAGACACTGTGGGTCGTAGTTAACAAAGTCAGCAAGAAATAACTTTTCAATATCGGTTTAAGCTGTTTTTTAGTTGGTTTGACTGTATGAAAAGTCACACTTGAGTAAAAGTAAAAGATGACATGTTCAAATGTTGAGTTTAAGAGTTTTAGATCTACAATCCAGGTGTAAAAATTAAGCTTCTGTAAAATACTTTCCATATTTTCTTCTAAAAAAGGTATTTGTATCTTGAAGCGCTGACCATACGTCAACTTTTATGGCACCTTCCAGTGAAGTGGTGCTTAAGAGACGGAGGTCAGACGTGTTTGTCACCGAGCTGTGGAAAAGGTCTCTGATTCGGCACACACTACAGAGGTCACATAAACACACACACAGGCCTGTAGGGCTGTAATTTCTCTTCCCAGAGCTCTCCACACCAAAATGTTTCTTTTTTTTCTGTCTCCAACATATAGTTTAGCTGTGGCTTTTCCTAAATAGAGAATAAGAGAGAAGTCTGAAAACATTGTTGGTGGCCGAGACTTTGTTTGATTGATGCCGGCAGTATCTGAGAAATAAACAACCATTAGTTAATCAAGATTCAAATGCAGATTTAAGACTTTATTTGTCTTGTGTAGAAGCTTTATTTCAGATGGTGGAGAGGTAGCCACAGTGTTTAGTGTGAAGAACTGTGTTTTCTAACTTTACTTCTATAGATATTCATGTTGAGTTCATTATAAGTGCTTTATATATAGTTTAATCTACAGTGAAGCATCATATTCTGTAAAATCAAACCATGTGTTTGTAGCATTCCTGTCCTGTGAGAAACCAAGTATCTCTAAAAAGTCAACTCATCGTCGTGTCAGGAAAACAGCTTTGTGATGATGCATTTTCTAAGTAATCTAAGAGGGTTTTTAAATAGTTTATTTAGCTCAAGAAGTCGAATTTTCTCAACCCACAAACGAACACTTGATCCTTCAGTTTATTAGAAACATTCAACCCAAAACATTTAGAGATCTGTGGTTTCACCAGGCTGGAAGGGGGAAGAGGTTTTGCAATATGAAAAGTAACTAAAGCTGTCAGACAAATGTAGTGGAGCGAAATGTACAATATTTGCCTCTGACATGCAGGGGAGTAGAAGTACAAGGTTGCATGTAATGGAAATACTTCAGTAAAGTATAAGTACCTTGAATTTTGTACTTAAGGGCGGCACTTAAGTAAATGTACTTAATTACATTCCACCCCTGCTTATAACTCTGAATTTACTCTTGTAAAGTGAGACATAAGCTGTACATAACATTATAAACAGTGTTGTAGACAGTATCCAAATGTAATACTTGAGTAAAAGTAAAGATATCGTGTTAAAATATTACTTTCATAAAGGTAAAAGTCATCCATACAAACAGTACTTGGGTAAAAGTCTTAAAGTATCTGATATTAAATGTACTTAAGTATCAAAAGTACAAGTAAATGTAAATAATACATATATTTACACAATAATATACATTTAAATACGTTTTAAGTAAGTAACTAAAGTAATCAAACAAATGTAGTGAGTAAAAAGTACAATAATTGCCTTCAAAATAGTGCAGTGGAGGTATAAAGAAGCAGTACAAGTACCTCAAAATGGTACTGAAGTGAAGTATCTGAGTAGATGTACTTAGTTACATTCCATTGGTGATTACAAATATGTTTATTTGTATAGAAAAGTTATTTCATAGACCTCTAAAACTCTGAATGTTTCTTTTAAATGTAAAATAAAACCTGTGCTCACACTGACACGATCACATGCTCATTCTCAGAGCTGCAAGTTACTTTATTCAAACCCAAGATTCTCCACTAGGTTTCATAACACGGACAGATTGTAATAACCTCTGCTTGGCACAAGATGAGAGCGTTTACGAGGTTAAAGCCTTATTATTACTTTCACCTCATGAGCGTCACAGCAGCTATAAATCTCCACTCTGGACAATCTGTGTGTTTTACACTGTATGATGACTGTATGTGAAGTCTCCCAGCCTGCCAATGATTGATGTGTTAACTCGCAGTCCGGGTGCGGGGCTGTAAGTCACCTGCTGTGCACTTAGCTGATAGTAAATACCAGGAGACAGGAAAGACCCGAGATAAGAGCCGTTTCGCTTGTCTGTCCTTCCTCCCCTCCTGTGTCACAGTTATTACCGGGCAGCGGGAGACGATTTGTAGCATCTCCAGCGCGACCGAATCGTATGTTTGGCATATTAATATTAATTTACATCTGAGCTTATGTCTCTAATTAAATGCTGCGGACCGGTTGCACTGTTTTGACACCTGATTTGACTCTGCTGAGTGTTTTTTATTTGACGACAGAGGCTCCAGAGTGCCTCAGGTGGTGCGTCTGCCCACAGTTTACACGTTTGATTCGGGTGTAATTATTTATCTAAAAGCTTTAGTCTGGGCTCGTGTGTGCTGAAAGACAAAATGTGGTCTAATTGGCCCCTCCCTCTCTGATTCCAACCCTCTGCGCATTAGGAAGCCACAATACACCCAGCCTCCTCCTCCTCCTCCACCTCCTCCTCCTCCTCCTGTTCCTCCATGCCCCTTAATTACAATGACTAGTTTGATGGATTAAGTCGACTGTATGCAAAGACAAGTTTGGGGGCTTGAAATCACCGCTTAATGTACCCACCTGAACCGTCTCCATCGTCACTTTTTTCGCCGTCACAAACGTTGCTTTAAAAATGAATTGATTGAGGCTTCTCTCTTTTTCTTTTTTTTTTTTTACTCGTCGCTCTGGACGCGGGCCAAGATACAGGCTGTCTAGCACATTAGGCACCACCCCCCTTTGCAGGTTTGAAATGTGAGCTGCCTGCATTTTTTTTTTTCCTCCTCCTCTCCTCCTCTCCTCTCCTCCCCTCCCCTCCAACCCTCCCCTCCCCTCCCTCTCTCTCTCTCTCTCTCTCTCTCTCTCTCTCACTCTCTCTCTCTCCCTTCTGGCGAAGTGGCTGTGGCTGCTTCTGTGTGATGTGTGTATTGGGAGAGCAAGCAATGGATCACTAGACAGAAAAAGAAGATACATCAATAACTGCTGCATACATCCGAGGTGAGGAGATAAGCATTTGGTTCTCTCTCTCTTGCTCTCTCTCTCTCTCTCCCCCCTCTCTCTGCCTGTCCTCCCCCCCCCTCACTCCCACCTCCCCCCTCCCTCCCTGCCTTTTAACCCTTTGCTGCTGCAGAGAGCCGGCTCCTAATTTCGCTGAATTATTTGTTACCTTTTCTTCTTCTTCTCTGACCACAAAACGTGTGTCCTCCTCTTCCTCCTCGTGGCTGTTAGTGCTGTATGAAGTCTCCCCCCCACCACCACCACCACCCACCACCCCCTACCTCCCAATCCCACCTCCTCCTCCTCCTCCTCCTCCTCCTCCTTCACCTCCCCTCCTCCGTTTTCCCCTCTCATTGTCTCTGGGGTATTTGTTGCTTGAGTGCAAAGAAGCCGGTGGCAAGTACAGCAGGAGCCCATTAGCAATGACTCCATCTGTGATTGGTTTTGCCTGCGAAACGGAGAGAGCAGCCATGAATAATTGATGTGTATTGTGCAGTCAGTCACTGGACACGCAGGGAGAGAGGAGAGCAAAACAGAGAGGAGCTGCTGCCCTGAGACACAGAGTGAGGGAAACGAGGGAGGGAGAAAGGGGGGAGAGAGAGGAAGAATGTTAGAGAGGAGAGAGGGAAGGTGGGAGGGATAGAGAGACACAGAGAAAGAGCTTTAAAATAGCTGCTGGCTTCAGTAGTGCAGAGATTAAGGCTGCCCTGTATCGCCTTTGTTCTGCTGTTGCAGATTTGTGCTCAGAAGTGTTTCTAGACACATGAGTCCCCCTTTTTTTCTGTGCACCGACGAGTGAGAAATAAGCGGGGACGTTGCTGGAGTTAGTCTGGTTGAAACGCGGGTGGCATTTTGGACGTGGAGGGGGGAGGACAGAGCTGTGAGCTGTCAAAAGGAGGAGACAACAGTTAAAGAGGGCTGTGTTTGTAGGGGGTGTATTCAGTGACAAGAGGGGAAGGTGGATGTGCCGCTGCTCAGAGCAACTTCAACGTTATTTTAACCCCGGGGGGAAGCAGATAGCGGGGCTCGTACAAGCTTTGGTGGGTGCAGGCGAGGCGGGCGCCCCGCCACGTCTTAAACTAACGGAATGGGGTTTGACAGTATGACGAGTGCCTCGCAGCGCCCCGCGTGATAGAGTTGCAACAGCTGACTGCTGCATTTGACCCACTTACAGCTCACACAGAAGGGGTCAAAATGGCCTTGATTATCTCTCTGAGTCGCGCTGACCTACTTGAGGCGGCGTTTTCCGTGAGACTCTTGGCAGTTTATCACACCCACTCCCCCTCGGTGCCACAAGCAGCTCGCTGCAGAGACACGCACAGATTCTCCTGCTTTTTATGTAGTTAATTCACTGGTTTCAGATCAGGGATTCAGTGTCTCCCATGGTTCAGTCAGGCCGGGTGGACTGGGTTTTATTAAATTAGAGCAACAGGTATGAAATTTTTAGACTTTCGCCTGCGTTGAGATGCCGATGCACCTGTTTCGTTCGTGTTTAACTTAAAGGAATACTTCGTCAAATATCTATATTCACAGTTTTTAAACACTCGCTGTCGATAGGCTTGAGCGATGGCTCTGAAAGGGCTTGTTCACATCAATAAAATGATCAAATCATCCAAAGAAACTTGTCGAATCAACTCCACCACCATTTTTACTGATAATATCTGCACTTCAAAGCTAAATAAACTACTCTCTTGTCACTCTTTCAGCTCCAAACTCATCAGAAGTATCATATCAAGTTTCTTCACACATTTTGACACCATGTTTTTTTCTTTTCTTTCATCACTCCAAGTCCAAGTTTACAACTTCTCAGAGCCACCTTCCAAGAAATAGACAAGTGATTTTTGGGTGACGTATTCCTTTAATGAATGAGTTTTTGTTGAGAGTGAAAGTCAGCTGGTGTCATTTCTGTCTCTTCTCGACCTCACTTGAGAATTCTGCCATGTTGCTTTCTTCATTGTTCACTTCTCTCTCACCAAAGAGGGGTTTTTGTGAAGCTGTACAGTAAAGTCCCAGTTTGGGCAATTATTCAATGATTTTTTTTTTTTTCCTCCCTAAAATGTGTCTGTGGGACAGCTCCCAACATGCTAAGACAAGAGAGGTTTTGCAACAGGCGGCGTTGGTGAAGAGATGATGTCTAGCTGGCTGTGCAGCGCTCCACACTTCCAACTATTCATTACTGTTGTTTTGTCAGCTTCAATGAATCTCTTGTTCTCTGTGTTGGAGATGTTTTTCTCTTTTCCACCAAGTTGTGAAATTGCAGTGACCTTTTTCTTTTGAAGTTTTCTCTCCGATAAAGTCCCAAATTATAAAAGGAGCAATCGGCACACAGGAGCAGTTGATGTCATTTGTGTATTTGCAGAACGGTTCGCTTCATCTTTTCATAAAGCATTTTAGTAAAAGGCCATGGAGCCATGTGCACTTACAGAGTTTGTTTACACCTCTTGTTATATTGCGATCTTGAAACCCGAAGGAGGATTTTGATCACATTTAAAACTAAATCCTCCAAAGATCTGATGTTAAAATTTGTTTGTAATTACCAAAAGCCTCTGACAGGGACTCAGTTTTTAATTTTAGTCACTGTTAGTGATGCTCATTGTTCAGAGTTCAAGTTTATTGTCCCATACACTTTCAGGGGCTCTGTTGAACTAACTGTTACATAGAGCCCCTTGAAAAAAATACTAAGTTCATACATATGTAATGAAATGCATGTAACTATATATAAATGACAATATATTCAAAAAATAACAATCATAATAATCAAAAATTAGAAATCAGAAAAAAGAAGGGGCACTATGTAGTTTTGGAGAAAAAATTCAAACTCAGATTGTTATTATTTACAATATTAATGAGATAGAAACACAATTTCTCTTCAATAACTAAATAAACAAGCTGTTCTCAGAGGAAAATAAGGTCCCCAGACCTCTGTTTGAAGCTAGAAAGGTGGCAGGGCCCGCCACAAATAAACAAAGTAAAACAGCACGAAGTTGTGTTATCCTTAAAGTTCAGTTTGTTCATTTAGTTTGTTTAGGCATAAAAAATCTCAATGAAGATCTTACGATTTCTTCCCCTAAACTACACAGTGCACCTTTAATGCCAAAACTAGTACAAGGGAGACAAAAGCTCGTAGCATGTCGCCGTCGTTGCCGTCATGAGACCGTCACTGTCAGTGTTGCTGCAGTTTAAGTGTGATCTCACAACTGTGATGTCACAGCTGGAGAAATAGATATAGTATCCTGAATCTAACATGTCCAACTAATTGTCTGAATCAAGTTTGCAAAGGTCAAAGAGGGTATTTCAGTGGAGGTTAGTGTGGAAACACTGACATACATTTGTCCAATCAATTTGTCATAAAAATGGGACAAGGTGTGATGCTATCTTTGAGGATTTTGATAATCAAGAGTTTTTAAATTGCATTGAAATGCCAGGTGTGTCCGTATGTAGCTTCTCCTCCTCACATCCGCCTACTTGTTATTCTCACTGTAAGTCGGAGAACAAACAGCACAAAGCAGACTTCAGCGCGCTCATTCTTTTTTAATCAGTCTCACTCTTGTAACTTTCGTTCTTCTTTCTTTTTTTTTTGCATGCACCACCAGTTTTTTCTCTCTAAACTGTATTAACAACACAGTAATATTTCCATTAGTCACCAGTTTTAGACTGTTTATTGAGGTTTCTTCCAAAACACTAATTAAAATTAATAAAAATAATCATTACTCTTATTTCAGCGTCTTTGTTAAACCGCATTTAATTGACTGAATGTAGGTCAAAGACACACTGCACATGTGAAAACCAAAATGAACGATCATTTTCTGGATTAAAATACCAGATTAAACATAATCAGCATTGGCAGGAGACGCTGAAAGAAAATCCCTGCCATTGAGAAGTTTTTTCATGTAGACATAACTGCTGGCATTCTCACAAGAGTGACGTGATGTGTGTCAGAGAAAAGCTTCCTCAGCTAACGTTAGCCTAATGACAGTAAGTTAACCACTGTGTAAGGTTATTAAAACGTTGAAGATGACACCTCCAGCGCTTGAACTGTCGGTCTGAGACTTTCAATCCGATGTTTTTCCCAGATTGGGACAAGTTAAATGTTAACACGGCGGTGGAAAGTGCTTTAACTTGACCTGCATCTACAGAAGAGAAAGTTCTGCAGAAAGGAAGTGAAGGCCTTTACATGATCTTTTATATGTGTTGCTCGGAAAGTCTGAAAGCAGTGAAAAGATGCCTTTACACATCAGTGAAAGGAGATCTGCATCCTTTACGTGTGAAAACCGGAAAATAAGGCCGAGGCCGTGATGAAGGCTAAATCAGCTTATTGGGCGATGCTAAAGCAGCACATTAAAGAGGCATTAAGTAATCTATGACCTTTATCGACCTTTATAGGTGGACGGCAGAGGTTTAAACAGCATCAATAGGACTTAGTTCCTCAAGCCACAACCCCCCTGAACAGAAACCGTCAGCTGAAACCATCATCTGTCATCGAATTCTGATCGTTCAAGTCACATTTTGAGCGACAGTAATGGAGAAGAGTTGGATTTATCACCACAGAGATCAATAAGTAATAATAATACTACTTTTTAGTCGACGTACAGTGTTGGACCATGTGAGACTGTCTGCAACTGAGTAAGCTAGCACCAGTTGGAAAAACTCAAGCTGTATCGGTATCAGCACATATCCAACTTTATAAGATCGGAGCTGAAAAAAGTCCAAACGTTTTTTAGCATTTGAAGCAGGAATGTCATGATGCGTCAGCCAGAAATGTCGACAATCCTCGAACAGCCTGCGCTGGATATTGTCGTGTTTTTGTGCCATGTTACAGTAAAAGTATAATCTATTTAACTTCATACTTTATACCCATAACTTTGCTTATTTCAAGTGTGATATGTTCAATCATTCTCTCCTCCTCTGAGTAGGTTTTTAGGCAATCTGTGAATTATAATCTCATATATTTCTCAACCATCCAGTCATCTCATAGTGTTTGAATACGGGAGCACCTCATGCTCAAATGTCTGTCATTTGCTGAATTTCTTTAGAAATGTTTGTAAAGTCCAGTAAAATGTAAAAATTTGAACCCTACAGAAACCGACTGCTGCAGGAGGTGTCAGTCTGACTCAGGTACTTGGCTGTGTGTTGAAGTGCTGCACAGGAAACTCATAAACATTGGCTGAATCAAACCCAACCATCCTCATCACATCATGTCCTCACACTGGACATGTGTCGACATGCTGTACATGGAATGACATCAGCTGTGCTTTATGTTTTTTATTTGTTGTTTTTTTTTTTGGTTGGTCATCTAGAAAAGGCTGCTGTTGTGTTGTCTGCTGGAGTTGTACAGTATGAAGCATGTCACACACACTTTGTTTCATCATCTTGCCTGCGTCATAGTTCACACTCATGTTCTCGGCTGTTCATCCGAGCCATTATCAAGTTTATGCTTTGTTCCTCTTGGTGATTTATGTGTTACCCCCGCCTTCTCGAAAAAGCAGGTAGTAAAAGTTTAGAACAAAGCTCAGGTCAGAGTCGGAATAATGTGGTGAAACTTAAATCACTGCTGTGAGGGAAGTGGCACAACACGCATAGATGCGCACTGGAGGTTGTAGACAAAGAGTTCGTACAACATCTTGAAAGTTTGGAAAATGCTTAAAGGAGACATGTTATGCTTATTTTCAGGTTCATTATTTTATTTTGGGTAACTACAAGAATATGTTTATATGCTTTAGTGTTAAAAAAAACACTGTATCCCCCCTCTGTCTGAAACTCTCCTGTCTCTTTAAGGCCCCACCTCCTGAATACCCAGTCTGCTCTGATTGGTCAGCTCGCACACGCCTGACCCAGCACCGCTAACAACAACAGAGCAGTTGTGCTAAATCAATTCCTGCATGCAAAACTAGCCGCTAGGCATAAATTATGCAAGTGTGTGACGTGGTGACGTAGTGCGATGTCACAAAGTCATGGAATTAAAGGCGGGGCTACTGACGAGGTGTTTCAGGAGGAAAAAACTTTTAATAACTATTTTAAAATGATCCCGTCCTCATATTCGTTTGTTGTCTCCTGCCGTTGAAATTAGCGAGAGTTAAATAATCATGATCAAAACATACAATCAAAGTCAATATAAACAGCTTGTAAAGTTAAAAAAGTAATTTGTAGTGTAGTAACAACCTAGATATGATGATAAAAGCTTTAAAACTCTGGAAATATTTGGTCTTGATGAACTTGAAAGTGCTTGAAAAGTGCTTGTATTTCACCCTATGGACAGTCAACATATGTGATATTATGTGTATTTTGATGATTTTTGCATATGGACAAAATACCAGAAACTTATCTGAGACATGTGGATGTGTAAAATAAAATAGAATAAAGGTAATAATAATTTAAAACACCTAAAGTGAGAAATTACTTTAGAAAATGTAATGAATGAGATGGAAAAAAATGCACATTATTTGCAAAATATCTTTTGTTTTAAATACATGAGGTCATACATGCTGTGTCATCAGAATATAAGAATTATCTCAGCTTGTTTGAAGTAGAAATAGTTTGATTGTTTTCCATTTGGCTTGCTAGTTTATCTCGAGGAAGCTTTTTATTCAAACCCTGCTCTGTTGCACATATGGATGACTCTAATGAGCCCAGAGGGGTGCCAGGACCCGACCCCGGCCCCTCCAGTGTCTGCTCCTACTGTACTTCTAAAGGGAGGCTTTGACCCCCAGGCCCACTGTGAAAAGGTCGCAGGTGAATCAGCCACCGGCGTATGGCACCGCGACACTACCGGCCCTGCCCAGCACCCTGAGGTGGGCACTAGTCCGGGCACATCTGCTCCGTGCCTAATTAGTATCATTGCAGACGAGGGCTTAAGGGTGGGCCTTCGTTAATAGCAGCCTGTTGCTCGGGGAAACAGTCTGGCTCCTGTAAGCCGCTTCTTTGCAGGTCTGCTCATCTGATAATCTGGTTGCAGAAGTGCACGGTTATAAAAAACATACCGGGCAGATGGCAGAGTTTTTAGGAACCTCAGTGTGGTGAGGTGAAAGGGTCATCAGTGAGACAATCAGGATTCAGAGAGATGTTTTTTAATGGAACATGTCAAAGTTCTAGCTGCTTATTACAAATCACATTTGCATGATATTTTTGCTGCCCATTGTCAAATGCATGACGCACTGTTTTAGTTTTTTTAAAATGCATATTTCCATTGACTTTCACTCATTTCTATATAGCATAAAATTGAACTCTTGAAACTTGAGTTGAGTATTCAACAGTGAATCATAGAGCTGAAAAGATTAATCGATTAGTTGTCAGCTATTAAATTAATTGTCAGCTATTTTGGCAAAGGATTAATTGATTTGAGAATGTTTTTAAGAGAAAAAGTCAAAATTTTCTGATTCCAGCTTCTAAAATGTGAACATTTTCTCAAAACAAGGTATTTAAAGGCTTCATCTTGGGTTTTTGGGAAACCCTGATCGACTACTTCATAGACCAAACAACTGATCAAAAAAATAGTTGCAGCCCTAGTGAATCATATAAGTAACATAAGCAACACGAAAGTAAAGTAAAAAGTAAAGATTGGACATTAAGTCTGTATTAACTAAGTTAAAGGTGCAATACGTAAGAATTGACCGCTTTGAATTCATACGACCAGTAGGGGCAGCATATCACCAGAGTAACTGTTACCTGCTGCTAACTATTCTTTTTATACATCCATGATCTGTAGCTACTGCTAGCTTGTTAGCTCAGTTAGCCAGGGCAGTGTTGGTGTTTACACCACCAACACAGGAGCCTTGGACCAATGGGAAAGAGAGGTTTTCATGCCCGTGGCTAGCTGGTTAGCATGCTAACTTCTGTAGTTATCTCTTCAACAAAATATGTCTTTGACATAACATCAGCGCTGTTGTTTCTTCACACTTTGTTGATAATTTTAGTACATTTTGTAATGTTTTGACCTATAATTCTTACATATTGCACCTTTAAGAGTTACATGATTAATATGTGGTGATACAGTCCCAACTTTTCAATTCAGGCTCCACCACAACTGCATTTCCACACAAATATAATTGTGCATTTACTGTATACATACTTTTAAAACCAGAACAAGTGTATAGAGTTTTTTTATTCAGTTCAAAAAATTATAAACAGTTACGTAAAAATACATAAAATATCTTAAAGACAATGGCATGGCTTTTCAAAAATGGTTAGCTGTGAACTGAAAACTGGGCTAAAACTGCTTTGGTAGCTTTAAACATTGACTTCAAACACTCTGACATACTGTTGCCAGATAAATTGGGACATAAAGATGTAGGTTTGGAACTAGTTTTGCTCCCAATCAGCTTACTGTGTGGCACGGAGCGAAATACAGTAACAGATTGAATGCTGGTTGTGGGAGATGTTTGGCTTTAATGCACAAGGAATTAATTCACACCAGGGGGTTTAAATGCTATAGATTTCCACCTTCTTGCTGTACACAGACCCTGAATGGCTTGCCCTGTTTTTAATGAAGAGATTTGTTGCGTGTGCCAAGAGAGATTATCTTTTGAAAAACACTGGGCGAAGGTTTGGTGCCTGTATAACCACGACCAAGAACTGACAGCCAGAGTGATGAGATCTGCATAAATCATCTTGGAGGTTGTGGCGTTTATTGTATCGTGTTCCAGTTGGTATTCACTTAGTGCCAAGTGGATTTCTTTAAAGTCTAATCTTTATCTCAAATCTGTGAACACAGATTTTATTTGAGGATAAATGTCTTATCTTTGACATTTTTGGGATTTTTATACAGAATCCTGCATTTTTATATGTATATTGAAAGAAATTTGCATCACAAAGTGGTTGGCTGGATATTTTAATACTGAAGTTATTATGACAGCAGTAGTGGGAAGTTAAGAGGGATAAGGGGCAGCTTTCCGGTGTTAGTAATGCAGCATTTAGTGGTTTTTGATTTCGCAACAAAGCACGCGAGATGTCAAAACAGCAACTCAGAAAACACCAAATCCGCAGCGTTTTCTTCTTTCTCCTTGTGCCGCTTGCCTCCACATGGCCACATATGCTTGTGGCCTCAGTAAAACCTTTTTGGCACAAATCCAAGCGTCCCCCCCCCTCCTATCCTCCTCCTGTTCTCCTCGCCGGATGGACATGGCACGACATTGCGGCCATGTGGCCAGCAGGAGGCTGTATTTAAGCCGGGGCAGCTCTGAAATGGGCCATAAAACCTAGCCAGCAAGTCTGGCTCCCCATGAGGCAACGGGCCTAAGTACTCATTGACAAGACTCCAACATCACTGACTTTCCAGAGAGAGAGGGAGCGCAGGAGGGGAAATAATGCAAGAAGAAAAAAGAAGGAGCAGACAAAGATGAGGTGCAGACAGGAGGCAGTTGTCTGGCCTAGATAGACGGGCTGTTTTATAACTGTTAGCGCTAATGCTTTCAATCCACAACATGTAGCTGCTCCCCCACACTCTTCTTTGTGTGTTTTCTTTTTCAGCTCATTTTCACTTAATGAAACGAAATAGCTGCTTAACTGCATATGTTTAAGGGGGACCTCCAGGGAAATATGTCACATTTTGATGCCACATGGCAGCCATGACATTCACATGTTCCCACTTCACACCATCAGTCCCACTTCATCGGCTCTCCGAAAAACACTCACCCTGAATCATGTCGCCAAATGACTCACCCGACTTTAAAAATCTAAGTGAGTGAGCTAATGAAGTCGGTTTACAGACTTAGTTTTACGACACCCAGTTCTCACTTGCTTCGGCGCTGAAGTGTTTGAAGTGGCCAAAGAGGTGAAATGTGTTTAAAGGTGCACCACGTAGTTATGGGGAAGAAATGTACTCATTTTTTTTTTTTTATGCCTAAACAAACTAAGTAAACAAACTCTCTTTGTTTTCATGACCGAATAAACAAACTGACCTTAAAGGACAACACAGTTTCATATTGTTTTACTTTGTTTATATGTGGCGGACCCTGCCACCTTTCTAGCTTCAAACAGTGTTCTGGGGACCGTATTTTCCTCTGAGAACAACTTGTTTATTCAGTTATGGGGAAAAAAATAGTGTTGTTGCCTCATTAATATTGTAAATATTACAATCCTGCGTTTGAATTTCTTCTCCAAAACGACATAGCGCCCCTTTTAAAGCGGTACACCAGTGAGCTTTGATGTAAGACAAGTTGAAAACTCTGATCTGTCACGGGCTGACAGGTCCGTAAACTGCTCTACCAGCATGATTGACGAGTCGCTCCCGTTTCATTATCAAATAGGCATCAATGAATAATTTGTGGCATCTGTGGAAAGACAAAGAGAGGTTTGATTGCTGCCAGGCGGACATCCGTGGCTCTGTGTCGAGAGGTAGAGCGGGACATGATTTACGATCGAGCGGGACAGTTTGGCATCGCTCGGACTTGACTTTTCCATATATTATGAGGTAAATCCCAGAATTTTTACAGTTCTGGGAAGCCTACATAAGAGAGGAATTCTTTGGCTGAAGCAAAACATGGCTGTTTTGCATGGCCTCTTAGGTGCTTTCAGTAACCAGGGATACTAGAGCTCCCTAAACTCTCTCTTATTTTAATTGACTTTGGCCTGCAGGAGGCTTGTGTCCATTCAAACCTTTCTGGGCAGAGAGAGAGAGCGATGAGGAGGAGGAGGAGGAGGAGGAGGGAGGGAGAGGAGAGGAGAGGAGGAGGAACAGAATGTGAATAGAGCTCCCTCAGAAACTAAAGAGTGCAGCCCACTAGAGCCGCTCTTGTTAGTTTGCTCATGGTCTTTGTTCTCCATTCAGCCCTTCTGGCTAAATGTCTTCAAACAAGCCGTTTGGGGGTTGTGAATCTTTTCCGACAGGTTTATGGCAAAAAATTTGGACTTGATTTTTTTTTACAGTCAGTGTGGGAATAAGTGAGGAAGTGCGGCTGTAGTGATAATGTGAGTGCGATGTGATGACTGGATGGATGTGTGTGTCTGTTACGTTAGTGACCAAGCCATGTGGGGCGATGCCAGGTGGGAGTCCAGGGTTGACAAGGGAGCAGGTGTCTATTAGATACAGAGCAGAGAGGGAAGGAGGGAGGGGAGGGGGGGATTCATAAGAGCTCTTGGCATCTGCCTTACCTGCTGCCTCCCCTACAGTCCTCCTGCCAGTAAATGGAGGGTAAGACGGGGGGGCGAGGAGAAAAGACGAAGAGATGAGGGAAAGGTTTGGGAGCAGGCAGCAAGGGAATGAGTGACCTTTGTGATGGTAGCCGTGTTCTTAGGGTTATCCTCTCCCACGGGTTGTTCGGTCATGGTTGGGTTGCATCTGTTGCACATCTGTAAACAGGGTCAAAAACGTCTTTCTTTTATTGCCTCCCTGATTAAATGGATCATTTCCGTGCTCAAAGCTTTGTAAAATGACGTCTTTCTTGAATTTTTTACTCCGTTCTGAGGGTATCTGCCCTAGAAAATTGACTATTGGTCAGGCTCTAAGCACAAGCAGCCCAAACTGACCTGTAGCTGCCATAGGCCTGATGTGAAGTTACATTTTTGAGGAGGTGCACGTCGCCTGTGGTGTATCTACAGCTTAAATTAAATTATACTTCAAAACTTGGTCAAACTAAAATGGCTTGACACTACTACTACAGGTAAGGGCCCAGTGCACAAGAAGAGAAATGGAAGAAGAAAGGGAAAGCCCCTTGAGCTTGTCCTTGTAGTATCTGCGATTTCACCCCTTAAGTACGGTTTCTCCATATTTTTCCGAAACTCTTCGCCGTATTCTCCATCAGAAGTGTCTATATTAGCAGCAGTAGTGTGAAACGCTGCTTTAACCTTAGTCCTGAGTCTTCCGGTTACCCTTTTTGAATGACGAATACAGACTACCGCCATCTGACGGTAGGGAGAAGTATTTCCTCTCACAATGGCGCAGTACGGTTGAGTCTTTGTGGTGTGTTCAAGTGCAGCTTTTTGGACGAGATACAGGCGAACGCAACAGCCAGCACTGGTTGCCACTTGTTCTTTGATGTCATGTTTGTTGTGCCTGGGCCCTGAGTGAGAAAACATAATCCTTAAAGAGCCTTTTTCTTTTCAGAGAGCAAAACCAGACAGAATCAAGCTATTTAATCAGAGTTTTTGTCTCTCTGCCTCCCGTCTGTATGTACGGTGAAAGGTGGGGGAGCATTATCATTGGAGAGAGCATTGAACAACTGTCAGGGATGCAGTCCACGTCATTTGTCATGCCTCCCTGGGGGCTTTATGACACACAGAGTGAAGCTGGAAGCTGCAGGCCCAGCTACCAAACCACCCATCTAGTCCCAGCAGATGCGTTTAGCGCCCTTCGCCGTGGCTGACCATCAGGCTCCGCAGCTGAGCACCAGAATATCAATACGGCTCAGACTCAGCCGGGCCCCTGGGACTATCTACAAGGCAAACAGGATAGGCTCCTCTCCTCATGGAAGACAGAGACCCATTGCCGCCAGGGAGAGCAATGTAAACAGAGTGAGAAGATGCTCTGTAGCACCAAACGGCAGTTTGATTCACTCCAGAATAGTCGCTGTGATTTTGAACCCTGAGACGGGTTATCTCCAGTTTTGGCTCTTCTCAGGGAGGGAGACAGATGAGTGTATTGAAGGGCCGTCTGTGGGAGGAGAGGAGAAGAAAAACAGTAATCCTTTTGTGTTCATCATCCGCACTGTCCTCAGAGATGCTACAATGAAGGAGGAGGAGGAGGAGGAGGAGGGAGAGACTGTGAAGAGTAACGGGTTGGCTGTTCCTCCTCCTGTCATATGAAACCTGAGGTTTATCCTCTGAGTCAATGACAGAGCACCTCTCCTTTAAACAGGTCGGTGCTCAGCGGAGGTGGTAATTTTGTGCAGTGATAAGCCCTTTATCTAATGGTGGGGTAGAGTAATTCCTCCATAAGTGGCAGAGCTGGTGCTTCCCTCCTTCTCCTCCCTCTCTCAGATATGTATTGTCGTTTTCCTGCTCGCCTCTTGTTGTTTTTGTCCCGCGGCTGTTGATGTGACGCGAGGATACCGTCCCCTCAGCCAGACGGCCTCACGGTGGCACGGTTAGGGGATAAATTGTGGAGACATGTTTATCAACATAGAAGAAGTGCAAGTTACCCCTTGTTGCAGGAGAATAATGGGACCTAATTGAGCTGTAACATGCTGGCTGGTCGCCAGGCCCTTGAATTGAAAACTCACTCCATCAGAAGGGGGTCCGGGGAGAGGGAAGGTGCTGTTGAAACATAGATGTGAAACTCGTAAACCTATTAGCCGCGCTTGGACCTGGTTGTATTTAATTAAAAGTAACCTACAAATCTACCTGCGCGTGTGATGTTTGTAGGGGAAGGAGCACCTGAGAGGCCCTTTCTGTCAACCAAAGCACAGCCGTGGTGAAGTCAGATCAATCCTCCGGAGGAACAGCACAGCCTGTCTCCTGGCACCTGCCTCGCCAAGAACAGGAGGAGGAAGGAGGGGAGGGAGGGAGAGAGAGAGAGAAAAAAGAGAGGGAGCACGAGCGGGTGGGAAGGAGGAAAAACCCAGCTGCCTCTGCGCCCGAGCCCCGTGCTGCTTTTAAAGGAGCGGGAGGGAGGGGAGGAGAGGGAGACTGCTGGCACCATCTGTACATGTCTTTTGTATTCCAGCCCTCATCTTTACACAGAGCGAGGCTGGTGTGCTCAGTGTTCAAATGAAAGGAGAGGAGGTGCCTTTTGGGGTGCGATGCTCTGAGAGGAGAAGGTGTGTGTGTGTGTGTGTGTGTGTGCGTGCGTGCGTGTTTGTGTGTCGACGCTGAGATTCATGTTTTGTCCTCGGCGCACTCAGAGGACATCTCGTGTCCTATTTATTTTACCCCTGTGTGTGTTTGTTAATGTAATCCAGTGTGGTGTCTTCCCCTCTGTTTGCAAGCACTCATGTGTGGTCAAATCTCTGGGTTGCCATGTTTGTGATGGGAGTCAGAAGCTTTTGTTTGTTCCTCCCTCCCATCAGCCCCATTAGCCTGATGTCTCCTCTCCCTCACTGACTCACTGCTGCCTCACCCGCCGCCTGCGAGGACAGCCTGCGCTGTCTGCTGTCATATTGACGTGGCTTTTTGCGCGAACCGCAGCTGAAATCACCGAGCACTCTGTTTCACCCACCCGCCCCTCCCTCGCTCCTCACTCTCAGCCCTAGAAGTGCTGTGAATCATAAGAGGAGGTGGCTGCCCTGCTCTTTGATTGAATCCACATTCCCTTTCTCCTGTGCCGCCGCCGAGAGAGGCTAGGAGGAGGCAGGAGGGAGAGAAAAAGGAAAAGTGAGTCTTTTGTAGTTGGCACAGTACAAAAACATGCACTGCAGATGAAAAGCATATGATTCGATCAAACGCGCTCTGTGGTATCTGCCTAACCAAGCGGTAGGTAGGAAGGTGGAGAGGAGGGGACGGGCTGGAGTCCATCTGCAGGCTCAGAGTGAACCCTAGTGGCCGAGAGCTGCAGTGGCATGCTGGTTTGAAGCTGATCTTTTAGACTGCAGCATTAAGGCACCTCCATTTGTTTCTTTACAGAGGGGATTGCTATAGAGTGCAAAATATTTCTAAAAGATTAAGCCATTTATTTTGTGTTCATCTGCACTGTAAAGCTAATTTGAACGTGGAGATGTTGGAAGATGAGGCAGCAAAGTGAGCTCAGAGGTTTTGGCATCCTGTGATATCTATGTTGATTAAAACCAAGTGCTGGCAAGCTATTAGTAATTTAAGAGCAAACAACCCCAGAATTTGTCAGGTCATTGGAAGATATACAACGGATCATTTAAAACCACCCATCCATGCTTGAATTAATTTAGTTATAACAATCAGATCCTTTTTGAAAAATGTCCTTCTTTTGTTGTACTTTGGCCGTGCCGTGCGCTATTGTTTTCTTCTTATTGTTTGTGCTCCAAACTATGTGATTATGGTCTTGACTCACATAAACAAATGACGTAGGGCTGCCACAATGTCAGATTTTTTCACTTTGCGATTTGGGCAAAATAATTCAAGACAACGATATCATCGCTATATCTCTTCTCTTCTGACATGATTTTGCGCAGCAGTGTTTTACGGCAGGTAGCATCCGATGTTAAGGTGCATTCTCGCCACCTACTACGACAAAGCGGGAACAGAAAGAAATGGAAATGATCTAAGGGGGGCTTGTGTATTTACGTAGTATTATCACATGCGTATAATTACATGATTTCAGTATTTTATTCTTAAATATCACGATTATAGTCAATACTGGTATATCGTGACATTGATAATGCAACATATTGTGGAGGCTTTTGGTGTATTTTTCTAGAAAAGTTTGATTTTCAAGGTAGTAGATAGTATAGTAGACTTTGTCAATTTATTGCAGACAGACATACCTTTACATAGTGGGGACTTAAATAATGATGAAGAGAGTGACCGTGCACACGAGTGTTTCCTACAATCAGGTCTAAAAGACAGCTGTACCGTCACTTTCTCAATTATGTCAAGGTTAAGTCTCTCACTTTATGCATTCTTCTGCCATAGAGATTCTTCATGTCATGTCCAGTAAACAGGAGTGAATTTATTTACAAATCATCGAAAGAAGATGAACACAACTGCTGCTAATGTGTTCGAATAAAGATAACCAGCTCTGTAAACCAAAAAAAAAAACTCTTATTTGTCGAAGGAAAAACTTAAAATGACCAGTTCATCAAAACAAACCAACTAAAAATTCACCAATTCAAAGACTTAAAATCATACTTTTACTTTATAGGTCATTTTCTTTCAGCTTATAGGATATTTCAGTATTTTACGCTAATGCATATTTACGTTGGGCTCCCTGATTTTTCACAGGGTCTCTTGAAGTAAACACTTGATACATGATTTTGTCAGTCAGGTCATTGCTTTTCGATTTTTTGTCTAAATCTGCTCAGAAGCTTCTTTTCTAAGCCGTTATGTCATCAGCCCTCCTCTTCCCACATAATCAGTTTTTGCAGGTTTTTGCAGCGCTTGCACTAGAGGGGCTATTACCTCTGCAGTTATTTCTCACAGGACTCCGACAGCACTGATACACTCCTCTTCCTCTGCTCTCTCTTTCAGCTCTTCTGTCCTCGTGGTGCGAGGAGCTGGGACGCCTCCTCCTCCTCCGTCACCAGAAGAACAGGCAGAACGAGCCGCCAGGAAAAGTGCCCATGCAGCCCCCCATGAGCTCCATGAAGCCCGGCCTCTCGCACGGGTCAGTGTTCACACTGCTGCTGCTTTTTGGCTTGTGTGTGAGGTGTGTTTGTGTGTGTGAACAGACAGACCAGGCCCTCGGGGAAAGCCCTTCCTCTCCACACGAAGCCCGGCGTTCCTTATGGATCAGTGGTCAGACAAACTGCCAGACTAACTGCTTGTAGCGCAGTCAATAGGGACAAACAGTACCGCTCAACCCTGAGTACATGTAGTTAATAATTACAACACTATGTTTGTGCATTTCAACAGGAAGCGCATGCTTTTATTTTATAATCCAACAATAAAACCTTTGTCTTTCCCAATCACTCCACCAATGCAAATAGACTTCCTACAAATGTACTTTTTGTGCATGGCAAATATTTGTCCGGCAACACATGATGTGTTTTTGTTCCTCCCCCTGCAGAGATGGGTCTTTTCCCTATGACTCAGTTCCCTGGCAACAGAACACCAATCAGCCTCCAGGTTCGTTGTCCGTGGTGACTACAGTGTGGGGCGTGACCAACACGTCGCAAAGCCAGGTGAGATCCCATACCTGTCGAACGGAGTCAAAGTGTGTCGGAGTGGACTGCATCTGATGGTTCAACTGACTGAGCTTAATTTGACTCACATCATGAGTGATGATACTGTCTTGGCTCACAGCTTCACTGGTCAGAAATCAGCACTCTTTTTGGAGAGCGAGACGAAACCCATTTGATGCTCCATGTAGTGGCTAAAGCACTCTACCGTAAAATGTCTTTCTCAAAGGGAATCATTTCTAGCCAGCGGGCCTGTGACCATGGTATTTTGGGGAAATAAACAAGGTTAAAGGAAGCAAGCGACCAAAGACACACCAGTGTCCCATGTTGTTGCTAGCTAGCTAATCAATGAATGTTATCTCTGAATTCCATCATAATATTGGTTGAAACCGGTTGGTTCAGGCCTAAGTAAGCACACGTCATATTTTGTTCTACAGGAAGAAAGCATGAAGAAAACATATTTTGTTAAATAGGTGCACAATATTAACAGTAATGTGAACTTAAAGGGTTTAAAAGGCATTATTCGCCTCAGCTTTAATGCTAAAGCGTCTCTGTATGTTTATGTCCAACAGGGGTTGGGAAATCCCATGGCCAACAACAACAATCCTATGAACCCTGGGGGCAACCCTATGGGCTCGGGTATGTCTGGTAACAATCCAGGGATGAACTCTCCTCAGTTCCCCGGTCCTCAGCAGCAGTTCCCCAACAAAGGCAACTCAAACCAGGCCTACATGCAGCAGGGCATGTACGGAAGACCTAACTACCCCGGAGGAGGAGGCTTTGGCGGCAAGTAAGTGGACAGTGGAGACTGATAGTTTAAATCCTCCAGCATGATTGTCTGAGGTCATTTCCTAAATCCTGTTTCTCTTCATCATAGTTACCCTGGAGGGCCTAATGCTGGACCTGGAGGAATGGGCATCCCTCCACACTCCCGTCCTCCTTCAGACTTCACCCAGCCTGCTGCTGCTGCCGCCGCTGCCGCTGTTGCAGCTGCTGCCGCCACGGCGACCGCCACTGCCACGGCGACCGTAGCTGCCCTGCAAGAAACCCAGAACAAGGACATGAACCAATACGGACCGGTACGACAAAACAAAAAACTGATTGCGCTTGTGTGTTAACATCTGTGTTTGTAAAGGAAATGATTGCATTTGTTGCACCCTGACTTTGCCTTTCAATACCAGAAATAGTACTAGAACAGAGAGCTGAGAGAAGTAGATCAAGGATTTTTGGTGAAAAAGACTAAATCAATGCTAAGGGTGAATTAACTAACCAAAGTAGCAATGGGGCCAAAGAACATTTAGCTATAACAAATGCTGACAGGCACGTGTTTTTCACCAGAGGTTAGAACATTTTGTCTTTTATTACTTCAAAGATTTTTGTCTAATGTGATTTTTAAGACTCACTAACAAACTAGCAAAATTTCCCACATTGACAGTCGAGTCAGAGATGGATGATTGAGCTCATTTTGTCTTCCAGATGAGTTCCTCTTTCCAGATGGCACCAAACCAGGCATACAACAGCCAGTTCATGAACCAGCCAGGACCCCGCGGCCCTCCATCCCTCCCTGGAAACATGGGCACAGGCATGAATGCATCCAACATGAGCGGGCCTCCCATGGGAATGAACCAGCCTAGGGGCCAAGGCATGGGACCTTTCACAGCCCATGGCCAGAGGATGCCCCAGCAAGGGTACGCAGGACCCCGGCCTCAGGGCATGGGTATGCAGGGCATCAAAAGACCGTACCCAGGAGAGGTGAGTGGATTGGAATTCAACTCTTTCACCTTAAAGTTTTAGCTTGTGTGCTGTAAGCTGAATATATGTTTTTCATCATTGCATCCACAGCCAAACTATGGTGGGCAGCAGTATGGACCAAACAGCCAGTTCCCTAACCAGCAGGGGCAGTACCCCACACCCAACGCCTCGAGGCCGCTGCCGTCCCCCAACTACCCGGGCCAGAGGATGCCAGGACAGCAGCTGCAGGGCCAATACCCGCCACCCAGTGGTGCCATGGGCCAGTACTACAAGGTGATGATGATTTGATGATTGCAGGGCTTTTTAAAACATGTAGATGATGATAATTTGGAGAGAAAATTAACTCTTAATCTCTTTTATTGAATTACAGCAAGAGCCACCTTTCAATGGCCAAACAAATAACTTCTCTGGGAGTGGATATCAGTACAACCAGGGTACTATGAATGGGGTAAGTCCACATTTTTTATCACGTTATCATAATCTTGGTTTTGCTGTTTATAGCCCTATGAACATTTATTAATCGATTGTCTTCAATGTAGCCGCCCAGACCGGTGGGAAACTACCCTCACTCCCCTGTGCCAGGCAACCCAACCCCTCCAATGACCCCAGGAAGCAACATCCCTCCATACCTGTCGCCAAACCAGGATGTGAAGCCACCCTTCCCTCCTGACATCAAACCAAATATCACCGCTCTCCCTCCCCCTCCAGGTCAGTCAAGGTCCAATGAAAAAATCTGAACAGTAGTTGAAAAGTGAATGATAGTCTGACCAAGGCTCTTCTTCACCGTGCAGCCAACCACAACGAGGAGCTGCGTCTCACGTTTCCAGTGCGGGATGGAGTTGTCCTAGAGCCCTTCAGGCTAGAGCATAACCTGGCTGTCAGCAACCACGTCTTCCACTTACGACCGTCTGTACACCAGACGCTCATGTGGAGGTAAGACATCATGCACAGAATCAACATACAGTATATTGCTAGATTTTCTTCCCAGATATTTTATCCCCTGCTAGCGTCACGATACAGTAGTTTCCTTTTCCCTAGATTTTTACATACAAGAACTTTTCCAAGAACCCAAACACTACTTGTTAATAGAATCAGCATTAGAGCTAGGGATGGCAATTCCTTTTAAATGTTTTTCATGATTATAGCTACAGTAATATGGCCTATTTCTACTGTAAACTGGTCTGAAAAGCAAGAGCAAGGAAGAAAGGAAGGACGGAGGCTTACTGGGAGTGAGAGGTGGTTCCAGTTCTTAAATTTGGTGGAAATACAAATATGAACATGCAAAAATAACCTCTAATTCCTCATTTAGTTCCTTGCTGATGTTGTTTAAGTGGGACTTTGTAAACAAGTTCGCCCTGTGGTTAGCATTGACAGGAACAGCAATGTAAGAAGAATCATCTATGAGAAAAAACAATATGTTGATGACACCAAACTATACATCAGTTGAAAACTCATTTTCAGTTTGAGCCTAAAATGACCTGGATTTCTCTTTTTTTTCAATTGTTCTTCTGTGGTCTCTCTGATCATTTCAACAGAGAAAAATAGCTTCACTCAAGAAATCTGCAGTCCAGAACCAATGTGTATTGTTTAATTCTTCTTAACCTTTGGCAAGAAGATTGAAAAGGCTGCACGGTCATACTGTCTGCAGCTGATATTATTTTACAAAAATCAAAGCTCACTATTATTCCCAGCTAACTTGGAGAAGGTCATCCTTTTAATCATTTCCTCTGATTTATTTCCCTCTCGAGCAAAAGCCGCTTTCACATCCGGAGCTGATCAAGATCATGAAATTAGGAAACATTCTGATGTCAGACCGTGAAATCACATTTTCCATCTGTTTTAAAACTGATTAAAAGGTTGGAAAGGATTCCTTAAGTTTGTCTCTACAGATGTTGGATCATTTTATCAGACAGTTAAAACTTCTTAGACCTATTTTACATCAGAGACAAGACAGGACTTAATGTTTTTTCTTCCCTTGTCTGTGCAGATCGGACCTGGAGCTGCAGTTTAAGTGCTACCACCACGAAGACCGTCAGATGAACACCAACTGGCCGGCGTCGGTCCAAGTCAGCGTAAACGCCACGCCGCTCACCATCGAGCGGGGCGACAATAAGACCTCCCACAAACCCCTGCACTTGAAACATGTATGCCAGCCAGGGAGGAACACGATCCAGATCACAGTCACTGCCTGCTGCTGTGTGAGTACACAAACCATCTGAACTAATAAGAAGAGGTTCACACAAATCCAGACACAGATCAGTAAAAGTCAGACAGGGAAATTGAATGCTAAAACTTGACCTATTAAGTCTTTTTTCCTCAGGACACACATCTTGAAACAGTAAAGAAACTATTAAAGACCAACCTTATGAGGATGTTTGTAACAGTGATGGTGTTTTTTCCTCCTGCAGTCGCACTTGTTTGTGCTGCAGCTGGTCCACAGGCCCTCAGTTCGCTCCGTCCTCCAGGGCTTACTGAAGAAGAGGCTTCTGCCTGCAGAGCACTGCATCACCAAAGGTATAAACAAGAGAACACAGTCACATTTTGCAGCCTGATATCCTGATCATTCTCAGTCCCAGTCCTTGCTTATGCTTACATCTTCTTTGCATTAAAGTTAAGAGGAACTTCAGCAGCGTAGCAGCATCATCGGGCAACGCGACGCTCAACGGAGAGGACGGCGTGGAGCAGACGGGCATTAAGGTTTCCCTCAAATGTCCAATCACCTTCCGGCGAATACAACTTCCAGCAAGAGGCCACGACTGCAAGCATGTTCAGGTCAGCGCTGCAGGGATAAACAAACACACCGAGAGTGGAGAATGCCTTGAGGGAAGAAGAATTTTAAAGTAGTGTACTGGATAAAAAATGTCTTTTTTCTTGTTCTTGCAGTGTTTTGATTTGGAATCATATTTACAACTGAACTGTGAGCGGGGGACATGGCGATGTCCTGTATGCAAGTAAGTTTATCAGGCTGAAATACATAATGGTGTTTACCCTGTACCTTCTCAGCATTATTAACCCCGTCTCACTTCTCTCCGCAGTAAAACAGCGTTGTTAGAGGGACTCGAAGTGGACC
Organism: Pagrus major; assembly: GCF_040436345.1. Lineage (NCBI taxonomy): Eukaryota > Metazoa > Chordata > Actinopteri > Spariformes > Sparidae > Pagrus > Pagrus major. Next base: position 17,790,162 of record NC_133234.1, on the reverse strand, counting down.
AGTACATGTGGGGAATCTTGAACGCTATTCAAAAGTAAGCTGCGACAGGAAACAAACTTTTAATGCGTACGTTTCTCTTCATTTCCTTGTATTTTAACTGTTTGATCTTTATTCCACCAGCTCGGAGTTTGAGGAGGTGACCATCGACCCGACGTGTAGTTGGCGGCCGGTGGCTATTAAATCTGACATTCACATCAAGGAGGATCCAGATGGACCGCTGGCCAAGAGGTTCAAAACGATGAGTCCCAGCCAGATGATCATGCCCAATGTGATGGAAATGATAGCTCAGCTCGGCCCAGGACCCTCGCCGTACCCCTTACTATCTCAGCAAGGGGGCAACAACAGCGAATACGGCAGCCAAGGTAGGACACAAACAGGCGATCACTGTGATGCAATGGCCGTAAGAAATGTATGCATGTGTTGACTGGTTTTTATTTTGTGTGCCAGGCAACAGTTACCAGGGGCACGGGAACTTTGACTTCCCTCACGTCACCCCCGGTGGTACGTCGATGAATGACTTCATGCACGGTCCCCAGCTGTCTCACCCGCCTGACGTGCCCAACAGCCTGATGGCCCAAGACAAGCCTCTCTCCCACAACATGCCTGACTCAGTGAGTTCTCCCACCGTTTAGTTCAACGACGCTTCGATTCAGCCTCTCTTTTTTTGTTCGATTTTGTGTCCTACCTTTATGTTTTCCTGTATCATATTTTTCAGCATATTTGACTTTTTCACATTGTTTTTTTTTTTTTTACGTAAAACCTTTTTTCTTAACTCATTTCTTACTGTCTTTCTAAACATGCTGTGTAAATCAGGTTTGAGTGCTTCAACTTTATTCAGTTGGTGTCATTCAAGGTGATACACTAAGGAAACACACTTTCTACCTTAAAAAGCACCTTAAAAGTGAACTGAACCATGCAGAGCTACCACGGCCCCTTTCTTGAAATATTATTACAACCCTAAAAAATTAGATTTTCTGGGTGTACGGAGGCATCTGATAGCAAATATCTACTTTACTTCCAAGATGAAAGTGTCTGCAGGTCCTTAAAAAGGCTTAAAATGTCTTAAATTCAATATCCAAATATATGTTTGGCCTTAAAAGTCATTAAATAGTCTTAAACTTGAATTTCTGAGGCCTTAATTTGAGAGATCTTAAGGTTTTATCTAATTTAATGTATCCGTCTTTTTAAATACTGAACCTAATGCTGTCTTTTTACCTCATCCTTGCACTTACTAGCAAAATGTAAAGTAGCATTACTCACTCCAATAACCATATTCCTTCATAAAACCTACCTCTGCACTGGACCATGTGTATTTAGTACAAAGCCTACCTTTATACTTTATACCTGCTATGTCATAATTGTAAGAAAAATATCTAGCAGGAGCCAGAAGCAGGTTAGCTTAGCGCAAAGTCTGGGAGCTAGCTGGTGGCTACCAACGCCTCTAAAACAAAGTTAAACAAGCAATTTGAAGATGTTACCAAACTCGTGACTGGACTTTTTCACTATTTTCTGAAAGTGAAATAACTGTCAGCTACAACCTTAGTGTCAACATTTCCCCCGTCCCTCTACAGATACCTCACTCTGCCGGTAACGACCAGTCGCACGGTCCGTTGCAGCAGAGCTTACATCCATCTCCGCACCCTGGGAGCCAATCAGGGCAGCAGCTACACCACAGCGGGCCTCCTCAGCCGTCGCGACAAGCTCCGCCTCCTCAGCAACAGCAGCAGCAGCAGCCAGGCCCCAACAACCATCCCCACGGTGACCTGGCCTTCAACCCCTCGAGCAGTTTGGACAGCCAAGCAGGGTCGGACATGCCCGAGCCATCTTTAGACGTGAGTCCTGACTAGCACCGGAAATATTCAAAGCCAGTCTTAAAGGGATAGTTCTGGTTTTGAGGTTTTTCGCCATAGTCAGTGTCTTACTTTGCCATCAGACAGCCCTTTTTGAGTGGCAATTGGAGCTGTAATATAGCTCTCTCCAAATCAACCAGACAAAAATACAAATTTTACCCTAAAAAATCGCTTTAAATAAAATAATCTGTGTTTTCACTGCCTGACCAGATGTTTTCCTTCTTCCTTGCAGCTTCTTCCAGAGCTGGCTAACCCAGACGAGCTGCTGTCGTACCTGGACCCTCCAGACCTTCCCAGCAATAGCAACGACGACCTTCTATCGCTCTTCGAAAACAACTGAGGCAATTCAGACACACATAAAACTTTTCTGACTGCCTGCAGAGAGCCCGGGGCGGTCGCTCAGTACTTGATAAACGCAAAGATGCACTCCCTTTCTCTTCTTCCTCTTGTACAGTTTTCATTGGCCAGCGCAGATTGACTGAAAGAGGTTCAAAACTCAAAGACACGGCGGGACGCGGGATGCCCTCTCATCCCGCGGCGATACTTTTGAACTGTGCAGCTATACTCAGTTGATTTTTTTAACGCCACACACAGGTGTATGTGTGCACATTAGGAACGTGTTGTAGCATTTTTTATTCATGTTTTGTTTCCTTTTGAGACGTAAAAAAGGAAATCACTGTATAAAAACAGAAAAATAACTGAAAAAAAAGAACCTGCGCTATCTGGCCAGTGTGCATTATGTCCATATTGTTAGTCCAATCTGAGAGGCTTCCTGGTGTCACAGCTCCATTCCCTGACTGGTCTGGTTAGTCGCACTGTTTTTGTCCATCACACATCATTTAAAAGCACAAAGAGATTTTGGCAATGCAAAAAAAACAAAAAACCTTCACAAAAGAAAAAAATTAGATTGGTGTTTGTCTCCTTGACAAAATGTTTTTTAAATGATTTCTTGCTCTTTCTGCCAAACATTTTAAAAGCGATTTTTGGGAATGATTGGCTTCCACTTTTTTCACAATTTGATACGAACATATTTTTGTCAAAAAAGAGATACCCCTGCCTCTCAGTCCTCTGAGGGTTGACAGCTGGAAAAGGAGATTTTGGCCCCACTGAAACAATTTATAGCATACCTGCACTTCTACATTGTATAGTTATCGTCCTCCCGTACAGAGGAGTGATTTTAAAAGGAAAAGAAAGGTACAATATGAGAGATCGAGGGTTCCTGTAACGATCCTGCTGCGTTTTAATGCTTGCTGCTACAACTCCTTCCACGCCGTCTGCTCCACATGAGCGGTCGGCGTCGCTCCTGTCGGCATTTTTGCAATCTCTCTCCCTGTTAAATGATGTGCTGTTTAAGTAGTCTGCAAAAGTGCATGTGTGCCAAGCCCTTGTCTAGTGCTGTTCCAAGTGGTGAAAAAAAAAGTTAGCGTGGTTTTTACTCTCTTTGTTTGTACGTTTTTTTTTTTGTTTTTGATTTCTGTCAGATTTAGAATGATTTATTTAACACTAACATTGAAGGGATAACGCTGATATCTGCGATACATTCACCGTGTATCTGCCGGATAGACTGTATTATGTTTGTTTGTTCTCCTGTTTTTCGTTTGCTGCATAATTAAACTATCCATAAATCTTTTGGGGAAACCGCTCAACATCACCAAAGTTAGAGGGATGAGAATGGAGACGTTTGTGTTTGCTCGGTCCTGCGTAAGACTGCGAGAAGCGCGAGTGCGAGTGTGTGTGTACGACTGCGTGTGTGTGTGTTTCCATTAGTGTGATGGGAGGTAATATTGATTTCAAAGATATAAGGGGGAGGACAAATACAGTTTTATCCATCACTGCTGTTCAAGAAGTGGTTTTTAAAGCAGTATTGGTGCAGACCTTTTTTCGCCACATTTGTTTTCAATTTCACTTTTTGAGAAGAGTGCTGTTCAGTATGCAAATGTATTATTTTTTAAGAAATGCTATTGTACTGTAAATATCATTGTGAATATTTTTGTATCATCTTGATAATGTTTGTCCTTTTGATCATTAGTCGTCCAAGCTAACCACGTATGCCCCCCCCCCAAACTCCCATCTAACCACTGACTCTGTTTGTAACCAGCATACGGCGGGCTGTCAGTCAGCCGGTCCAAATGTCTCATAAGCTATTTCCTGCAGGTCATCGTGCTTTCTAGTCACTTTTTTCCTCCCAGTGCACTCTGTCAGACGGGTGTCCTCCTCTTCCCTGCGTCAGCTCGAGGTGATTGTGTAGCATCATGTCAGTTTTCAGATGTCAAGCTCAGTCTGACGCAATGTTTTTCTTTTCACGCTCCGATGTATTTGTTTGAGAAAATGATCAATGTTGTCTACTCATGAGTTTTATGTTAACATTTCATCAGTGATACTGAATAACGAGTAATGGTTTTTCAAAAAAAGATGCGGTATCAGCTGGCTTTCAGTGTAATTAGTGAGCTATGTGAATATCATAATTGTTGCTAATTGTCAATACACAGTGGTATTTTAAAGATATATCACAACCATATTTTAAAGAAATCCATGATATTGTTTATATTTTTGTTATAGAAAATGTGGCTTTTTTTAAAAGCACGAGACCATATACATTTTTATCCCCTTTTGTTTTTTTGGTAAATTATTTTGTACTGGTTTTTCTTATTAATCTGTAAGGCTAGAAATCCAATTTCTTTCAACTGTAGCATTGTGCTGATTTAATTCGCCGCCCTGGTTTTATGTCAACATTATTTTAAACGTCATTTCTAAGAAATATTGTTTGTTCCAGTTCAGCACACACTGACATGTTGTTTCATATTTCTGTCACAAAGAGACATCAAATCAAATAATCCCTCTTTTAACGATACACTGCCACGTTTTCATTTTTTGAACGTCTGATTCGAAAACTTCTCATCAGTCCCATGGAGGTCGTCGTCATTTCATCTTCTGTTCTCACTTTCAAGTAAGCCAATTTGGTGTATAAGGCAGCACCCCAAATCTGTAGTTGCACAATCACAATAAAGGGCCATTTCTGTGGGGGGAAGTTGTTTAAAAAAACAATAATAAAAAACAAACAAAAAAATAAAACACAGAGAGTAAGGGCACGCTTATCATTCTGGCCTGGAAATGATGTTGAAGGCAAGGCTAGATCAAACGTCCCAAGGATGCCTGTATATATGTAAATGAATATAGAGACATGTGAACAGAAATTTATTCATTTTCCCTGGGAATGTGCATTGTTTCTTCAGAATAATAAAAAGCTTGCAACCCCTCTACTGGAAGTGGCTGAATATGGAAAATGAAACTTGTTAGTTAGTGTCTGTGGGTATCTCTCAGCATTTCGTTCCCCCTGCTGTAAAATACTTTCACCTCTTTTGTTAGGGGAACTGGGACAGCTATGTTTTACATGTAATATTTAGCCTAAGTGTTCTAGTCTGTCACCTGCATACTCTGAGGTGCTAAAGCTAAAAAAAAAAACTAAAAAAAAAGGAAAAAATAAACAAGGTTACAAAGAAAATCGCTCGGAGGGGTGGGAGAAAGGCGGTGGGAGGGACGGGTCCAGAAGATTGTAACCGAATCCATAGTTTGTACAATTTTTTGATATCATGAGCAGTTGGAAAAATGATACAATCTAAGGTGATTCATGCAATGTGGCCATTGTCTCTATTGTGTACATTGTATGTACAATCATTTCATATTCTAAACTGGTCAGAAAATAAAGGAACTAATTGTGATTTTTAGTCTTGCAGAACTGTATGTAGTTAGATGATGTGACAACCTAATATTTATCTAATAAATATGTATTCAGATGATACCTGTATGTTGCTGTGGTCTTGTCTTTTGTGTGCTTGTATCGATTAGGCCTGCTTAACTCTCACAGGCTGTCTGTCCAAGCAGGAAGTGTAAATTATGGGTGCATTTTGATTAATGTAGGTTGAGGTCAGCTTGCCATTGTGTGGTTTCGATATAAGCCGATATTAATTAACACAGCTGAATAAGTGTAGAAATATACGTACACTAGGGCTCAAACATTTTTGAATCACTCATAAATGTGCTCAAGCCAGAATAGAAAGCCCTTGTACTCAACTGAGCAACAGGGCAGAGTCTCTAGTTTCAGAAACAGACATCTCATTTGCCCTAAACTTGTAGTTTGTGACACCAGGATGCTGGCCTTCTAGGCAGAGTAGCAAAGAAAAAGCCATATCTGAGATTGGCTAATAAAAAGAAGAGATTAAGATTGGCAAAAGAATATAGACATTGTTGTCCTGATTGAAGAAGCAATATAACTGGCCTTCCTCATGCTGGTTGTGTATCTGAAGCATTAGCATTTTTGGGTTCGATTATAGTCTCAAAATGGTCAGAAAAAAATTACATACTTCTGAAATTTGTCAGTTTTTTCTTGACCTGAGAAATGAGAGCTATTCCATGAGAGAAATTGTTAAGATACTAAAGATCTTACACGGTGTGAACTACTCAATGCAAACTGTCTCAAACCAGAATAGAAAGAGAAGTGGGAGCAAAACTCCACTCTCAACATCAGCAGTGAAGAGATGACTCCAGGATGCTGGCCTTCTCGGCAGAGTAGCAAAGACAAAAGGCTTATCTGAGACTGGCTAATGAAATGAAAAGATTAAGATTGGCAAAAGAACATAGACATTGGACAGATGAAGACTGGAAAACAGTGCTATGGACAAACAAAGCAAAGTTTGAGGTGTTTGAATCACTCCCCAGTGTTGGCAAAACTGGCTGTTTTGGGCAGTTAACACTGCATGAGTAACGCAAATTTACACAAATGTTACTGCCTGTTTAATATTTTCCTCCTGAAATGCAGTAGACCGGAAATCTTAACTAACATAGCAAGTACAAGTACCTCAAAATTGTACTTGCGTAGAGTGCTTTTACATATAAGCACATATTTACATTAAACAAAACGTTGAGTGTCCTCAGATGATGCCAAAGTCTTTGAAACAAACGACTCCAAGTCATATTTCTGCATGTGTACACATCTTAACTTTTTGTTTACCCATCAAACTAAAGACCCCGTCAGACCTGTTGAGCCACGCCCACCTTCAGTGATGATATCTTCAGTTTATCCAAAGTTCTACAGTATGGAAACACCCTCTCAGTGAAAGTGTGTGTGGATGTGTGTGTTAGTATCAAGACCAGACAACGACAGCTTTCCTCTATTGCAGTCTGGATTCACTCTGATCCTCGGGATCTTCTCCTGCAGTCGGAGATCAGCAGGTGGATCTGACGGTGACTCTGCAAAGTATTTACCTTCACAGAACATGATTCCCCATAATCCAGAGTCTATGTCTTCCCTTCCTCAGGACAGACCTTTCCAACACACCCAGTGACCAGCCTTTACTATTTCTGATCTGGACATCCCAGCTGTGAGTCCCTGAGATAAAGCCCTCAAAGCCTAGGACAGACCAGGGATGATCGTGAAACCTCTCTGGATTATCAGGAAGCTGCTGTTTCTCTCCGTCTCTGAAACTAGTCAGATCTTCAGACAGGATGAGATTTGGAGTGTTTGGATCCACAATCACAGGAGTGCAGGAGACCGTGTCCTTCATCTTGTTCCAGATGCTGAAGGTTAGGTTGCCCAGGTTGCTTGGCCTCGTCTATCAGAGCTCCTGAGGGCAGCTGTGGATCATCCAGCAGGGGCCCCCGCCGGACTCTTACCAAGTTGTGCAGGAATGAGATGTCCTCAGCTCTCAGCTCCTCCTCTGTGGGTCTGACTGTGGCTGAAAGTAGTGGTATTTCACTGCTTCACTACTTCCCTCCTGTACCTGTCCTCCCTCAGCTGAAGTCACAGCTTTGTACTGAAGTAAATCTTTGTCTGCCTGTCTATGTCTGTCTAAGACTGCTATGTATTATAAGAAAATCACCAATGTTATGCCTTGATCTACTTTTATTTATTGTCTTTTTTAATGATAATTTTGTTTCACTTTTCCCCTGTTTTAACAATATTTTATTGTCTCTGTGTTAATGTTTTATGTCTTATTTTATGTGTTAAGAAGTGTCTGTTCACTCTAAAAAAAATTTATACTGTTAAATATTGCCTTACAGTTTGTAAATTTGAATTTTGTAAATAAAAAACATCATGTTCTGTTGCTCTGAATCACGTTTAATCTCGCGAGATTTCAACCGCGGCAGCTCGGTGGGGGAATGTACTTCCGGTTGCGTGAGAACAACTTCCTCGTCTGTCCTATGTATGTAAGCGTGACTTTTCGGTGACTGCTGAGCTGAAGGAGCTGACTGAACCACACCACACTGGAAAATGTTGCTTTTATCGAACCGGATAAAGTTCTGTTCGCTGGCGTTTACCGCCGCTCGCATGTACAGCAGCGGCCCGACGACCGCCAACAAGAACCCGACGGTTTACTTTGACATTGCTGCAGACAACGAGCCTCTCGGCAGGGTAACCTTTGAGGTGAGACTACATAACATGCACATGGCTTCTTATTATTTAAGCTTTTTTAACGCAGTTTGACCTGAATGCATGAGAAAACAACAGCTGCTCTACGCCCAGCTAAAGAAATTCTTCTCACGTCGTTTTAATAAGTGTTCACTCACTGACACCAATGTGTCACAGCTTGTTCACATTTAATTTGACCCTCAGGCATTTTGTTTTTCTTTGGCAGCTCAACGCCGAAGTCGTGCCAAAGACCGCAGGTAACCAGTGTCCAATGTCTCTTATGATTTTATTTCACAATTTTTAGTGAATTTTGTTGATAATCCTTACATTTAGCTTTCTTAAGGGAGGTTTTGAATGCTGGGCTTTCTACATATTAATGAGGTAATGATACAAACTGAGAAATATTTATTTATTCCATAACTGAATGAACAAGCTGTCCTCAGAGGAAATTAAGGTCCCCAGAACACTGTTTGAAGCTAGAAAGGTGGCAGGGTCCGCCACATATAAACAAAATAAAACAGTATGACACTGTGTTGTCCTTTAAAGTTCAATTTGTTTATTCAGTCAGGAAAACAGAGTTTGTTTATTTAGTATGTTTGTTGGGCATTAAAAATCTTATGAGATTTGAGAATCTTAAGAGCTATATTTATCTTCCTCAAAAAGCAAACACAACCAAACCTATACAAGTCAATATTGAAGCTAAAACCTGATTTTAGAAACCTTAAATCCTTAATCTGAGATTAAGTAGCTACTTAATACAGGAGGGCGACATGCAGACGGTCTTCAAGGAGGAGACTCTTCACGGTTTCAGAATTTGTCGACTACCTGATTAGCAGGTTTCCCTGAAAATGTATTCATCTCCAGTTTTATGTTCTCGCGCAGAAAACATTCTTTAATAACACCAAAGAAGGTGGTCACATTTTTCTTGTCCAGAAAGTTTAATTAGTAAGTAGAATTAGTAACTCAGCCCTAAAAATCTACATGAAATATCCATTATCTAGTTATAGATTACTTTGTGTGCCGTGATGTGTTGATGCATAATGTTTCAGGAGAGCACTGATTATCAGAGTGAGAATCTAACAAACGTTTTTTTGTAGAGAACTTCAGAGCGCTGTGCACAGGGGAGCAGGGCTTTGGTTACAAAGGATCGATTTTCCACAGGGTGATCCCTCAATTCATGTGCCAGGTAGGCTTCTCCTTCTTTCTTTTGTGACTCTTTTGTTGTCCACTGTGCAGCTACAGTATATTTCATGGATGTGTGTGTTTTCAGGGTGGAGATTTCACCAACCACAATGGAACTGGAGGGAAGTCTATCTATGGATGGAAGTTTCCTGATGAGAACTTCAAGCTGAAGCACACTGGACCTGGTAACCATCCCATTGTGTTTGTACACTGTAACAGTGCTGTCTCATTAGTTAATGCTCGTTCTCTTTGAGGATTATTTTCACAGAAGTATATTCCAGACAGGGGAAGTCAGCTAATACATTTTCCTTGGATGTCAGAGGAAAACAAGGAACTTCACAGGCAGATCATGACACAGGAGAGTCGCTGACTGGATTCCCCATTTTATCTTACACATTCAGAAAAAAACTTTGTGTCAGTCCAAAACTCAGTCTTTCCTTTGATGCACCAAACAGGACAGGGATGCACGAGTGGGATATACTGAGCAGTGTGCCATCAGGGTGTCTACGATTTTATCTTTATCAGGCCCTAAAAGTGAGAAGACAGTCTTAAATTTGAAAAGTCCACATTTCATACAAACCTTCCACTGAACCTGAAACTTTTTTTTACCTTGTACCTGCGTTTAACCTGTTGGCAAAATGTAAAGCACACTCTAATAACCATATTCCTACATAAAACCTACCTCTGCACAGGACCATGTAAACTACATACCTATATATATTTATGTGCAATGATTGAATAAGAAAAAGATTATTTGTCCAGAGATCAGTCTTAGATTTGGTTAAAAATGATCTCAAAGGTCCTAAAATCCTTAAATTTAAGTGTCGAATACCGGTAGACACCCTGTGACACTACAAGGCACCACAGAGGCAGAAAATCGGGTGTTGTTCAGGCGGTTGTCTCTACAGAAAAGTATTAAAAATGAGGCTGTTTAACATTGTAGGATGAGATAAAATCAAGCAAAGAGCAGCAACAGATAAAATACTTAATTCACTTAAATAATGAGGATCATGTAAAAGTTGTGTTGCTGCTGTGTGTGCCCCAAAAATAAACCTAATACTGTACATTCTGTTCTTTATTGTAACATGGTCTGTCTTACTTATCTTTACCACCAGGTGGCAGCATTCTGCAAACAGTGTTGGTTTGACCCGTTATAAATTAACAGTAAAGTTTCAGATGATGTTTCCCTCCACAGGTGTTTTTTACAACAGTTTTTTTTTCCACTTCTTGTAGTAGTAGAGGTCCAGGCGTTAGAATGATCATTAATCATGTTTTCATTGCTGCGTTGTAGGGATCTTGTCTATGGCCAATGCTGGACCCAACACCAACGGATCCCAGTTCTTCATCTGCACCAGTAAAACAGAATGGTATGTACAGTGAAACACGGCATTGTAAATGGTGGGGATGCTGCTGTGGTCGTTTTATTCCCATTATCTGCCTTTTATAAAATTGTTACTGGGTGGCCTGTTGAGTCATCTGTGCAGAGCTCTCAGTCTGTCAGAGTAAAGAGACATAAACAGACTTATACTGTTTATAAAGTATGAAGGATTAAAATGGAATACTTCAAGGGTTTAATTGTACTCTGTGAATGTAAAAGCATCTGTATATTTGTATTATTACTAATAATGATGAAGTAATAACTTTATTGATTTAGCACTTTCCAAAACAGAATTACAAAGTGTCATAAAAAACATTAAACAGAGCAAAGCAGTGAAATACATAGAGAAAAGTGCCAGTAAAGAAAGTATTACAGGGGCAATTGCAAATATGAACATATAAACAATTCAATTAATCAAACAAGCACACGATAAGTAAGATTAATAAGTATAAACCAAGATAAAATAAAGCCAAAAACATCAGTATCAAGAATTAAAAGCAGCTGATTAGTGTGTTTTGATGAGCGATTTAAAATGGAGCAATGTCTCCGCACTCCTTATCTCCTCTTTTTAAAATGTAGATCCTGAGACGTGTGCGTTTTCTGAGGCCTTTTTTTAAACACAAGTACACAAAACACGCCAAACGAGAACAAGACAAACAACTCTGCCTAAATCCTTTGAGTGTTGTGGTGCTGCTCGGCCCCCGCAAAACACTGAAACATTCAGTAAAATGTTAGTTTTGCAGGAAAAGCGTAACTGTGTAATTTCAGTTGATTATCGGTGCCTATTTGCATCTTTTAATCATAGTGTAGGATGTGCAGCAATTTACCAGAGATACAAAAAGAGGAGTGCTGAGAGTCACCACCGGGATCTTTCCAGCCCATAGTGAAAAAAATGGTAACATTTCCCGTAGCTTCCACCCAGTTTATTAACTTTGGTAATGCCATCCAATCTTAAAACTCTGCTACCTTTGGAAGGCTTTTGTTATCGTAGCCATTTTTTTTAACGTTCAGCAGCGTCCAGTTATTATTGAAATGCTGGGAATAAATTTCTCGCTGGAATGTTTTGACATGACGGCAAAAAGAAGGTGAAGATTTGACCGACAGCCTAAAACAGCAGAACCATTAGAGAAACGGTGGCATCACCCAAAAGCCATGAGTCGAACCCCGCTGGGAACACCTCGGATTGCCCAACGGTCCGGGGGCAGTGATAACAAACCTCTTCTTTCTTCATTTAGGCTGGATGGCAGGCATGTTGTCTTTGGCAGCGTGAAGGAGGGACTGGACGTGGTCAAGAAAGTGGAGTCTTTCGGTTCCCGGTCTGGGCGAACCTCCAAGAAGATCACTATCACAGACTGTGGAGAGCTCGAGTAGACTCCACGTGAGCGGCGGAGACGGTCATAGTCTCATCTTCCTGCTGTAATTTCAATGTGAGAGTCTGAGTGAAAGAAGCTCTCTCCTCAGTCATGGCACAGAGTGCTGCCTCTCTTTACTGACAGTTGATTATCTCAGAGTCACACTCTGTTTTTCCGCTGGTACTTCAAGTCTGGGTTAGTTTTCCTTAGAAGCAACTTATGCACTTAACCTTGTCATAAAATGTGAACTTGTGTAATAGGATAGAAGACAATGGGATGGTCAGTTCTATTGTACGTGAAAGAACTATTAATACAGTAATATACATTGACACTGGTTTGGAGAAGGGGCATGCATTTGCAAAAAAATAAAGTCATTTTTTCTAAATATGTGAGCTTGTTACTGCCGTGTGTTCTTATCCTACATGAACTTCTTCAATGTCAGTATTACAAAAAGCCTTTAAAGGTCTACCGTGTGCCATTTAGACTGATCTACTGGCAGGAACTAAATATCGTATTCATAAACTTATCGTCAGTAGATAAGAACTAAGAACGATGTGTTGTCTTCGGAATGAGTCATTTTTGGGGGCTAACCCAAAAGTTAGCATCGCCTTGCCTCCCTTGATAAAAAGTCCTGGGGATCTTTCAATTGGACTTTGGATTATTGCAGAAAATAAACTGTGGCCAACAGAAAACAAGCAGCGATCGTGAGGAGAAGGATGGTTCAGTTGGTTGCAAACTCCAAACACGTTGCTATGCCACTAGATCGCACACACTGGACCTTTGAAACCAAAATAATTGATTCTTTTTGGCTATGTGGAGGCAGCTCAACCCTCTTAAGCTCTGCTTTTGGTCTCTACCAACTCCTGATGTAAAAACCTGGCTCTTTGGATCTCAGTATCTTGCCCAAGGATACTCTGAAATGTAGCTGGGGAGTCAAACCTGCAACCTTCCAGTTACTTAACAACCCACCTGAGCCACAGCCGCCCTGTTTAATAGAAGCTGGTATTACTCTTGATATATATAATTTTATAGCTGCTTTGAGGTTAAGTTTTGCACCTGTCTGAAATAAAACTGTTTTGTAGTCGAAGGTGTGTTCATTTATTGGAGGTTCAGCAGCTGAGGAGTGAGATCAGTGTTCTTCATGTGCGTCTGTTTTCCTCATCAGCCTTTCAGCTGACTAATGATCTTATTCTGCTTCTGCTGACGTCTTTCTGGGGAAATGTGTTTCTTTTGGCGGTCAGGTCAGATTTTCTTTATCTATCTTGTGTTACAACTCACTGTAGGTTCTGCTGTTGGTGATGTATGAGCGGGTGATGAAGCACAAATCTGTTTTTTGCTTTGCCATGAGTAAAATCTTACCAGATGTTTAAAAAATTATTAAGACGTTCTGTTTAATGTTGCGAGGAGATAAAAAATGTGTAACATCTGGAGCAGTTAATGTTGTAGGGAGGATGTGGGGTTATCAATCGTTAGCTAAGGACTTTTTCCAAATCCAAACCGCCACAAGGATGAATAAAAAAACCACGAATAACAGATCAGTAGAGAAACCAGGAACACGCTGAATAAGATGTTTAAATACATTTTTAATACAAAAACATTTTAAGAGATCAAGGGATCAAACTAAGGCACATTAAATGGCATTTCACACATCTTAAACAGTTAAAAGTCAAAAAGGTATTTCTGTTCCATATTCATTTATCATCACAAGTTCCTTGAAATATAAAAAGCCTCTAAAGCAACATGCACACACAACCTTCAACTCAATCCTTCATGATCTTTGGTACATTAAGATTCCTATTCTTTTTCCTCTCATTAGGGCCTGAGCACCGACCAGTGACGACTGAGGGAATGTTTTTTTACTCAAACAAATTGAATTTTTGAGTTCTTACACAAGCTCGGAAACTCATGAAACTTTGCACGCACTGCTTGTACGTGTTTTATTGTCCTTGGCCATGGACGGAGAAAAATGGCTCACTTGCGCCTTCTAAAGAGCAGCCCCAACAACAAGTTTCACCTAGACCTAGAGGAATTCGGTACGCATGTGTATTGCACCTAGATCAACATGACCTAAACCTGACAGAAAGTTGGAAGATATGTGACTCAAGTCATTTGTCGAGTCGAGTCTTTAATTGGGCCTTAAAAGTCCAAGTCAAGTCACCCCCAAGATATTAAAGCAGTCGATCTTTAGAAAAATGAAAGGCCTTGATACCTGTCTAATAATGACCTGAACGGCGGCGTGGAAAGATTAAACAACAGTCATAGTGCGACCTACTGGCAACAGGAAATGTCAGCCAGTTGACCAGATCTACCTGAAGTTTGGTCTGAATAGTCTCGAGTCATTGATGGTGGTTGCCATGGCCATGCATTATTCGCCATCACACAGGAAGCTGGAAAGGGTTCAATCTACCCTGAATTTCATGTTTGATAATCGTCCTGAACTGAGGACATCTACGTGCCAATTAGGAGTCATAGTCACACAAGTTAGTTTTTGTGTGACAATCATCATTTGAGTTTCATGAAGTTTTCCTGGTGTGGTCTCTGCTTGATATGCAGGACCATAAAGTATAACTTGTCTGTGTTGTGGGGTGCCACAGAGGACACAGAAGCTGACACTGAACTGCCTCGTACAGTATGCACAATATATTAAAAACCAGAGTCGTGTCAACCGGTCGGCGTCCGATGGCCCGTCCAACACTGCTCGCAGCTATAATGTTACATTTGAGACATAATGACCTTTGACCCCTTGAAAGGCACTTGGGTGAGTCTCTATTAGTCATAGGTGCCAAAATATAACTGTGCTGTTTTTTTCAGGAAATAAAAATGTTTCTACCGTATTGCATTGATTTACAGTCGTGTACAACTGGAACGACAAACTACCTAAAATATGTCTTCAGAAATTCAGGCACATATGTAGCATATAAAGAATAAATGTTAGTTGGCCAATATATTCCTTCACAAAGTGTAATAATCAACAAGTAATGGCTTTCATAATATATTCCAAAATTATGTACCCTCTAGTACTGAATATAATGCAGGTAAACATAAACTCTGCATATCTTTCTTAGTAAAGACTTGTTGCATATTTTATACAGAAAACATTTTTATTTAACTTATTTCTGGAATATACAAACGTGTAAATGAGAATCTTCATCTGGAAGCTTCACTGTCTTGAGTAAAGACAGACACAGAACTAAAGTTTCTTAATTCACAGTTGGTAAGACTTCAAAAATAATATTCACATGATAACTGAGTAAGCTACGAGAACCCAGCGAATGTAAAGTACTCCGCTCCACTGAGAGGCACTGTAGAAAAATGAGCCTCTTGTGCTGAGAGTCACAGTGTCAAAGAGAATATAGCGTGAGAATAAACCGTTAGACGCATAACAGCACAATTACGTTTACTATCATGTATTTTTAGTCGTTTGGAACAGTATATAAGGCGAGTGGAGCGCGTTATTGCTCGCGGCGGCAGTAGTAGCCGAGAACTTTGCATTTTTCACACAGGTGCTGTGGATGCTCTTTGCTCTGGTCCGACACGTCTAACCCGTCCGGTTTCTCCAGAGGTCGCTGAAACAAAGAAACAGAGAAACAGATAATTTACTCTTATTGTTCATACAACTGCAAGGTTATGTCGCTGGAAATTCAAAGGATAAATTCACTCAAAAATAAAATTCTGTTATTATCACTCAAATGCTGATGGGAAGTCAGGTAAAGCTTCGTATTCCACAAAACACTTCTGGAGCGTCACAGCAAACAGTGTTGCAGAATTCTCCCAAACAACTGAAGTAGATGGGGAGTTTATAATATAAAAACATGAAATGGCTCCACTTCAGACGGGGTGCATGCTAACGCTTTTAGCTTACTGACTACAGTGAAGGTTTCAGCTTAAAAGGGTGTAGATGACATATTTTTTCAAATTAATTTGGGATCTCTTTTTTTAAGTTTTGAAGCAAGTCCCCATCTATTTCACTTGTTTAGGAATGCCGCAACACCGTTTAACTGTGAAGCTCTAGAAATGTTTTGTGGACTATGAAACTTCACGACTTTCCATCGGCATGAGGCTGAGTAGATGATGACTGCACTTTCCTTTTATGGTGAACTTTTCCTAAGTCCTTTGTTAGTTGACACATAGTGGCACCATGCTTGGACCAAAAAGTAACAACTTGTTCTTTTGGATCATGAATGAACTTGATCACTAAACTTCACTGAAATCAGGTCACATGGTTGTAAGATGTTACTTCCACGTTTTCTCATACCTTCTGTCTATACTATGAATGTGGTGTTACCTGCTTATGAGGGTAAACGTTGATGTGGCACTTGATACATTCTTGCCCCATGTTGGCCCAGGAGTTCCCGCTCATCCACTTCCTCTTGCATTTGGGGCATTTGTATTCACCGAAGCACCTCTTTTTTCCCTGATACGGGGTCAGGCCTTCACCTTTGGGTCGAGCCTGAACAGAAATATAAAGCAGACAGCAACTTTTACATTACTGACCATGTGTGCAACCCACTTTAACGGTGCAATATATAAAAAAAAATTAGTTGGAAATATTAAAAAAATAACTAAAATGATCAACAGACTGTGATGAAATAGCAGCTGCACAGATATCTACTGAAGTTAGCATGCTAACCAGCTAGCCCCAGGCCTGAAAACCTCTTTCTCCCAGTGGTCCAATGATTCGTGCTAGCGGGGGGAAACGTCAACACTCCCCCAGTGCTCAAAGCTCACAGTCCGGACCTCTAACTGTACGGCTAATTGAGCTAACGGCAGCAACTGTTTAGCAGCAATTAGCAGTAACTCTGTGCTGTCCACTATTTGTTTTGAGTATGGATTTGACATGCGGCTAATTCTTGAATATTGCACCTTTAAGCTGACCGTGTATGCTTAAAATAAGACATTTCTACGAGTGTAAACCTCAATTGTGTAAACCTTTTTCCCTCTCACCACCTTCATCTGGAAGAGACTGCCTGACCTATCTGTTTTTTTTAGACTGCAGCCAATTCAAAACTCTGCTTGATTACAACAGGAAGTGATAGCAGCTCTGTTGGTGGCCAAGAGTTTTTCTCAGGAATGACATGATTATTTATGGTGTCTGTCAATAAAAGTTAAGAAGCTCATTTGCTTTGATGCTTGATAAACACTTACAGCCCTGGAAGAGTGAGCTTTACATTTCCAAAGAAGCCTTTCTTATCTTATCTCAACTACGAGTGTAGACGGACGGCGCAGGAATAAAAACACAAAATACTCCTTGTTCTATAGAAGAAAAACAGAAGAGTTGTTTCAAGGGAGTTGGGATATATTGTAATGGTTCAGTATAATTTATTTGTTGGGCTGAAAAGAAGGAGTCTCAGCTTTCCCATTAGAAATGAACTCCCTCCCTCCAGCTGTGTTCCCGTGGGACCATAAAGGAGGCCCTGGCCTGTGAGGGGACCAATGGGAGAGGCCTCCCTGCTATAGGACAAATACCTCAGGCTCTCAGTCATCCCTCCCAGCTGGCCCCGACCCACCAATCAGGACACAAAGATCGTAGCAGGGAGGAAATAAAACCCAGATGAACTCTGCACTTGTATAACATGACAAAATCCAAAACCCATCACGGAGAAATCATCTCGACAAGACTGGTTTAAATTAGAAGCACCTCGGCTGAAAAGTAGGGCAAGTCAAAATTAAGACCGAATCCAGCAGAGGAGTGCACGTCAACTCTTGTTTTGATTCACAGCAGGAACACATGTCAGGTTCATACAGATCATTTTGTTCATTTCCAGGTCTACATCTGTTTCACGAAACACATTTAAGGTTCCACCGGCCGCATCTCTAACTGTTAAGGTCACTGCGAGGCACTCTGAGGCCTGTGTTTGCATCACTCGGCCACCGTGAGGCACTGTGGGAGGTCACTTTTGATCAGGCACCTACAGGGAGAGCAGACAGAGCATCATCTTCCTGAGGGAGGAAACAGCTTTCATTCTGCAGAACAAGCAAAACAAACTCTACCTAAAGTCTGGAGCCCACAGGGCAGCAAAGGCCACGGCGCACTCCGGAGTTTCCACCGGTCCTATCGGAGATGTGACACTGACAACCGACAAATGAAAATCACACTCATGACCCAACAGTGAATGGAAGCTCTGATGGAAAGGAGGAAAGTTTGAGTGAACACAGAAAAACCCACAAAAGCAAACCTCAAGTTTTCCACGTGCATGACACAACTCATTGTCTGTCATGGAGGTGTAACTCGACAGTTAATGTTTAATCTTTTATTAAGAGCAATATTTGGGACGGGTGAACCACAAAACTATGATAAGAGCAACCAAAAGATGCCAATACAATGAGCAATGTTTCACTGTACACATATATAACATTTGCTTGAGGTATTTGGTATATCAGTAACATGATATATCATCATCATACCAAGCGTTAGCTCTTCACTACAGACACAAAAACGTCTTCAAAAACCACACGGGGCAAATTGCACTCTGCGCCTGTGGAGTAACCAAATGTAACTAAAAGGAAAAAGTAGTGCAAAGCCGCAATTATATATATCCAGATCTAAAAACTGCAAAAAAAAACCCCTGACATGTTGTGCCAGACCCCAAACACACAAAGATTTGACGCTACAGGAGCGGCCACTTCAAATTTTATCATTCATTTTAACAGCTGATGTTGATGGAAATGTCAGTAGTTTTGCAAGAATTGTGGTTATAGAGCAAAGTATTCGAGAAATTTGACCTGATTGGGTATTAGTATTCATCCTGAGGGGGAAATGAGTGCCTGTACCAAATTTCATGCCAATCTGTTCAATAGTTGTCAGGGAATTTCACTCTTAACCACAAATATGGAGGAAAAGTTAAAAGGATTCATCGTGTGGGAACCATGAATGTAGGGGAGAAAAATGATGTGCCACTTCCCTCAGTAGTGGTTTAGAAATTTCACAGGATAAATGAAAACTTTAACCTGCTGGTGGTGCTACACATACAGTCAGGGGATCACCAAAGACAGTAGGGTTCATCCCATGGGGACCATGAATGTCCATTCCACTTTTATGTGAGTCCAACCGATAGCTGTTGAGACATTTCATTCTAAAATCACAAATTTGAACCACATGGTAGCGTCGCCATGAGTCTTTAGGATACATCCTCTGGGGACCATGAGCGACATTCCCCTGGCGATACACCAAGGTATGATGTTTTGAAGGCTTTGTCAAAGATTTTCATTTGACTAACATGTTTTGTTTTTTGGCCTCCTTTTCTCCGTCGCACAATAACAAGTTTAACAAACAGCACATTTTCTCTAGACAGATTCTTCACATCAAAGATCTTAGCAGCCTGTAATCACGTGAGAAACAGTTTTGTTTCAAAGTAAAAAGACATCAAATTTATTTCTTATGTGCATTACAACTCATCCCATCTAAAAGCCATAACTGCAGTTGTTTAACTTAAATCAGCACCAGAGAGCGCAGAGCGATGTAAAGCCAGATTTGAAGTCTGCAGCAGATAAGCTTGGCCCAGATCCTTGTAGCCTGGTGAGAGAGGCCCGGGAGGTTGGTTGCCTCCCTCTGCCATCATCTGGAAACCATCAGGATAAACAATGGACTACTCCAAATCCTCACCCCTCCTCCTTCCTTCTCTTTCCCTCATTCACTCTCACCCCCACTTCCATACCCCCATGACACATTCATCCTGGAGTACACAGCAACACCAAGCCCACTGGATACCATGTGGTCAATTACTCCACACTAACAAACCCACAGCGCTCTGGCTCTCTCCCTCGCTGGGTTCAATTTGTATCGGACCCCCACAGCATCGGGGAGAAGCCCAGCTGTTACCAAAGCAAAACAACACATTCGTGTTTGGACTGAACCCCACAGCAAAGACTCCTGTGTCGACAACTTTTCATTATCTTGTGAAATCACTGATCTGCAGGAGGGTTTAAAACAACAAACTCGTGACTTTCCATTTTCCGTTGAGACAAAGTACTAGAACAGCTAGATTTTTCTATGGAAGACAATCATCACTGCATCCAAAGACAGATGAAATGACTGGGTGTTTCCTTGCTTTTTATCTGTTTTATATCTCTGTTAAATAAACATCTTTTGGTTCTGGTGGTGTTGGTTGGACAGAATGAGCTATCTGAAGACGTCACCTTGGACTCAGAAGGTAAAAGTTGAGTGTTCGTTGCAGTCCTATTCCTTTCTTTAAATTTTTGACTTCTGCATATTACTTTTACAAACACACTTGTTGTTGGATTATGATGACAGTTAAGTCACAGTTACTGTATGTGAAGCTGTAATCCTTCTTCACATCTGAAATGCTCAATGGATTAACCTCCAAAATTGAAGGCCAAAGATTGAAGGCCTGTTTTTTCTGATTTTTTAGTCGTACATCACGAGCACACAATGATTTCCTCACACTCACGTACGTTTTACTTCCCAGGACAATCATCCACCAACACACACTCTGCTCCATCCAGAGTGTGACTGAGCTCCGGTTCTGGCTGTGGTCAAACAGCTGTAAACCGGAGTTGTGTTTCACAAAGAGTGAATGACAGGCGCAGATGGGCTGGCACACAAACAAGAAGTGCAGCAGCAGAATATTCCCAACTTCAGCTCAAAACACAGCTGACCTGAGAGTCAATCACAGTTATATTCAGTAGTAGAGCAGCTATAATCAGAGTTGTACTGTGAGAATGAGTCACTGCTGTCAGTGGGGAAAACATAAGAACATACGAGGAAACTGACTTTCCAGAGATTAAAGGAAAGATTGTTTTCAGTTCAGTGTGTTTAATCCCTTTACGCTCCAGTACGTTCCTTAACAACCGTCTTTCATTTGCATATTTAGGACCGGATATGAATGACATGATCACAGTTTGATTGCAGACATCACATGTTCTGCTTGGATGCGCCTCAATGAAGTTGTAGGGGTGAATTTAAGTGTGTCCCTGTCTAATTCCACTCCTCTCTCCTACCTTTCCTCAGTGACATTCCCCCTCCGACTTGTTGCTGAATCTGATACAAAAGCCTTCCTTTTGGTGGTGTTTAAGGTACAAGCTAATTAATTGGTAATTATACAACACAGGGTTGCATAATGAAATGCAACACGAAACACAGAATTAGTATTCATAGTGGTTCAACATCAGCTCTGGAATGCAGATTGCCTACTTTTTCCCCCCATTTTCTGAATTTCACAAGTATAGGCTACATGTACATTATGCCCATACTGTTGCCAACTACCTTCATAACAGCCCTGCTGAACCAAATGTAGGCTCTTTGCCAGCATTAAGAATAAAATAAGAATCCATAAGGTATATAAAGCCTTTTAAAAACTCTGTGAGGGGTCTCTCAATCGACACACATAATGAGTGCGGGATCATGGCACTTGTCGTCTTCACTGTTAAACAACCACCGTTGCTAATAAACGTTTGCTAAGTGGCAATTGAAGTCGTGAGCACTCGCACTTGACAGTCTGTCTCAGTAACGCTGATGAAAGCCCAAGGCTGAACTGGGACTGTTTTTGCTATGCATTATTGAAAACTATTACATACTTATTTGTGAGTGCCGATGACTTCATTTGCAAAATCATACTCTTAAGTCGTTTGAGTTGAGCACATCAGTTCTTTTGTTTGAGAAACTCAGGCAGGAAGGTTTACAAACAAGGAAATGTATTTAAGTTTTATTCACACGTTAAGTCTTTCTTTAACTTCTTTCCTCTGTTCTGCACCAAAAGTTAATGGGGTCTATTCCAGGGCCAAGATACATCCTCCATCCAAGTTTCATGGAAATCTGTTGCGTACTTTTTGTGTAATCCTGCTGACAAACCAACCAACCAACAGAAAAACCCAGATATGGAGAACAAGAATCCATATTTTGCCTCAGCAAATGTATTATTTCGTCATAATTTTGTCATAATTTGAAATTTTACCTCAAAAACCCAAACACTGGTTTGGCGCCCAAAATCCAAAAATGTGTTATAGAACCCAAATATCCCAATCTCACTTCCCTAAAGATAAATCAAATAATAATAATAATGATATAAAAACTGCATTAGGAGACAACACAGTGGATATATACTGTAACTCCTAAACAAGGATAAGTGCTCAGACTCTCAAACTCTAACTGCTGATGAAGATCATGTAATATAACGGAAAGCTCCAGAACAGCTACTTAATCATCCCGGTGAGATTGTTTTGTTTGCTGCTGTTTCCAATTAAGGTTTCAGAATGAACCTTAAGACAAACGTAACAAGATACAAATAACGTATAACTTAAGATGTGTATTTAGAGCCCCAGGACAGGGAAATGTATCATTTCAAGCTCATTTCCCTTTCCTTCCCCTCACATGTCACTGAATCTGGAAAAACTGTAATGTACAATGAGCAAATCCTCCAGCAAAAGTGATCACATCTTTAAAACATGCACCCACACAAAAACTGAGCTCTGCAGCATTCCTGTCCTATATATTCATTAGCTTTGAGCAGCTGAAAGCCATTGTTTATCAGAGCGAGCCTATCTACCCCACATTCCACAGTTTCCTCTATCTTGCTCATCCTCCTCAGCAGATGATCCGGCCAAAAGCAACAGGCAGCGTACTGAGGACAGATAAGACATTTATCAGCAGTGAAAACAAAAGGACCAGACAGTGTTGCTTGAGATTCACCAGTTACATGTTTGGCTATGAACTTATCATTATCAGTATTTGTACCGAAATCATATCAGCAGAAAAAATTGTGAGATGAAACAGTTATTCTGGCAATTGGGTTGTACAAACCTGCAAAAGCAGATTTTTTTGGCCATCTGGGGGCAGCAGAAACAAGTTGTTAACACATAATTGACATATTATCATCTTTGATATACCTGTTAGCAAATACTTTTATTCTTTTTGTTTAATTATTCATCTAAATGCTCCGCTATGTTTCCCAGCTAGTTGCTAACTGTGTCTGTCTGTTGTTTGGTGCCGAGCTGGCAGTGTACAGTGGGTCTTTAGAGCGTTTTCACTAAGAACAGCTACTTTCTGGAGCCAAAAACGACAATATGAGAGTGGTGAGAGTGAACTAAAAACTAGCTCTGTGGAGCTAAGGCGAGCAGCAGATGATGGGGATAATTCTCTGTAGATCCATTACTACACTCGACATTGACCTACTGATGCTATAAAAACATGGAGTGTAACCGCTTTAAAAGAGTAGTTCAACATTTTTGGAATATTTGGCTTCACACTTTGTTTTTAGGATGGCTTAAACAAACAAAATATAGCAAGTTAGCTTAGTAGACGGAGTCACGCTAATGGTTTCCCCCTATTTCCAGTCTGTATACCAACGTAAGCTAACCATCTCTTGTTGCCTCATATAATAGCAGTATCAACCTCCTTAACCTTTGGAAAGAAAGCCCTTTATGTTAAAGGAAGTGTTTGACACTTTGGAAATAAGCTCCTTTAAAGCTGAGTAATTAACATGTTGTAACTCATCAGTTTAATTCGTTCAAAAAAGAAATCTACAATCAAAACAAATCTCCATTTTTAGAGGGGTTATGTGCAACACTATTTCTTGGATAATGTCAAAATAAAGTAACAAAATAGAGCTAGAGGAAATTGAATAATAGGATGAAACACTGATTATCATCTGTTTTCAGTTTATAAAGATCAGAATTTCTTATGTCAGCCCTGCAACTATCAAAAGTTCCTCTGTCCAAAGTTATTATGAAAGCAGACTTTTCCCCCTCCACTCAAACAAGATTAAACTGTAACCGTAAAGACATACACCCACTTCCTGTTTCCAAAAACACATTTCTGGATGCAGACATCTCCGGGAAGCTGCTCGCTGGCCCTTTAAACGAGCGTCCATCGGACAGCCCGCTCCTCTGCACAGACCGAGAGAGACGCCGCTGACTGCAGCCAAGCAGAGCTGAGCGAACAATACAGCCTGACTTCCTGACCTTTGGTTCCACAGCCCCTCTGGAGAAACAATGCCCTCCTTATTTAGCCCAGGCTCTTCCCACCGTACACCCATTTACTGTCAGCACACTGTCACTTGTGTGTTCTCTTTACAGTAACCGCGTTCAGCTACTTAATTGGCAAGGGGTCATTAAAATGTTGTGACCCCAGGTAAAAGGGTGAAGGTTGTTAAACTTGCGACACATTTGGTTAGAAATGGAGAACGGATGATTTTCAGCTGAATTTACTGCAACTCAACATATAGTTAGACATCAAAAGTGTACCAAACGTAAATATTTCAGTTGTCAGGAGCTAAAAATGCCTAAGATTCCAACTAACAAGAACAAAAAGCAGTTTGTTCATTAGTTACAGCTTCAGAAGACCGTCCAGCTCGACTGAAGAGGCCTTTTGTCATGACAACCACTCCATAATCATTGCTCTGGATCGGAAATATTAGCAACACATGATAAAATCTGACATCATCTCTCCGAAGCGGACTGAGCGTGGCAGAGAGCCAGCCGGCAGAAATGCTTTCCAGATTTTGCACATTTTCAGGGGCGTGGCGGCGAAGAGGAATCATAAATATCTCTGAGTAATCCTTTGACATCTTAACCTTCTGGTGAAGAGAGTAACCCAACTCTCCACTCTGCTGTCAACAGGATGTTTATCACAGCGTGGATAGCATATCTAATACCTTTCAGCATTGCTGCAATACAAATACACGGGCTCCACCTTTAACAGGCACTTTTTCAGTATTTTTCATCACCTAAGGCTTCCACAGAGGTACTGTGTGTTTCTTTATCAAAGTAGCAGACTTCTAGAGTTGACATGGGCCCCATTCCACCCGGAGAAAGGCCGTTAAAGGCCCCGCACACCCACTTCCTGTGTGCTTCTTCTCTCATCTTACTGAGCCGTGACATTCTTTGATTCCTGTCCACTGCAGCTCACCAGTACAAACCAGTCAGCTGTGGAAGTCTGCAACAAGCAGACCAAAGAAACTTGCTGCTGCTAACGTGATGTTTTATATTTCTCAATGAAAAAACAACTTATCAGGGGACTAATGTACACTAAAAAAAAAAAAAACGTCAGTGTGTTGTTTTACAAAGCTTCTTTCATAAGTTAAGACAGCGTGGTATACAGTATCTCTGAAACTGACTGACCCACAGTCACATTCACTTTCCGGCCAGGTGTGCGCAGATGTGAAAATGTTAAGAGCTATAAGCTCACTGCAAATGATTTTCTCCACATTCCTCGCATTCCTCCACTGTCTGTGTTCAGTTCTGTGTGCTGCTGAGCTGCACCAATCTCCTGCATGTTGGCACTGATGGAGAGGCGACAAGCTTTCAAAGACGAGTCAAGAGGAGAGAGCGATCAGATGGGGATCAAGTTCTTAGTAACGGATGGGACAGATGTGAGCTGATAGCCAGACTCTTTCTACATTTTTCTACATTTTAGTTACAGGTATGTTTTGGAAAAAATGCGTATTTGCTTGCTTGCAGAGTTAGATGAGATGATTGTTAAGACTCTCAGCCAGGATATGGTTAGCTTAGCTTAGCATACAGACTGGAAACGGTGGAAACAGCTAGCCTGGCTC
Organism: Pagrus major; assembly: GCF_040436345.1. Taxonomy (NCBI): domain Eukaryota; kingdom Metazoa; phylum Chordata; class Actinopteri; order Spariformes; family Sparidae; genus Pagrus; species Pagrus major. Next base: position 17,764,486 of record NC_133234.1, on the reverse strand, counting down.
GTCCAGAGGTAACAAAATATGCCTGCCAACACCTCTAGAGCTCACTAATTAACACTTTATCCACAAGTTTCCAGGGAAGGTCACTAGGGAAATGACTATGGGTGATACTTTTGGTGCTCATAGAGCAAAAACAACAAAGCAACAAAGTATCACAATAACTGACTAGCAGCACTTTCAAGGCTTTAGCAGCGTTAGCTTTGTGGCTAAGTAATCACTCGATAAAGTTGTTAACCTAGATCTTCATGAATGAATGACACACTTGACCAGTCGCTCTATGAATGAAGATAACCATTGAAAACGCTGGTTCCAGTTACGTGACAGGACACGCCAGAAGGTTGTATGCCTTTGAAACATCGACTGTATAAAATATGGCTGGAGCTTCTAGGTCTGAAAAGTAAAAACACCGTTATTCTTTCTAATGGCCAGCAGGGGGCAACGCCACCAGTTCAAAAACAAGTCCAATTGTATGTAAGCTTATGAGAAAATGACCCTCACTTGATTTAGTACCTCATAAACAGTTTACAAATTAGTTTATGGTCACAATCACTAGTTTTAAGTCTCCTTCAATGTTGCGTGATGTTAATTTAGTCAATTATAGTCCCATTTAGAGTAAGAAAGACAATAAAGCAGGGTATGATTTAGGATGTGGCTACCTTGTGATTTAACAGCTAGCTACCACCACTTGTCCTCGGTTTCTCGGTCAGATCCAATCAGGACATCAAGTCCACAAACCAATGGGTGTCATCACAGGGGGTTTAGATTTGCTTTAAAATGAGCAAGGCTAGCTGTTTCCCCCAGTTTCTAGTCTTCATGCTAAGCTACACTAACAGCCGGCTGGCTACAGGAACATATCAAACATATCAGCAGGAATTAAACACACAATAAGAAATGTGGCTATTAACCGATCCGTTGCACCAACAACTACTTACCTTCCTAGAACGATGTTTGACACGCTTCATAATGGTATTTTTTTTACATATGAACTGGAACACTCAGGCACAAATTGACAGCTGGAAAACCGAAAGTATCCAGCCAGTAAGCACCGCCCCCTGCACTCATTTCCAGCATAAACAACCATCCCATCACAGTTCTTTCACTTTACGTGACGCACTAATAATAACAACAACTGAATTAGGTATGACTTGTTTATTCCATTTTTTGGAACACGTAAATAAATAATACTACAAAAATAGTATACCTTTTATCATTTAGACAATATACAGTACAATTAGCATAAACAACTATATACAGGAAGGACATCCAGAGGTTTCTTGACGGATTATAAACACAGGTCAGTGTTGGCCAACAGGTTAGGCTCTTGATGTCGGTGCTGTCTCAATCCTCTACTGTTTTGGCAGTGATTGTCCTGTAGAAAGAATAGCACAGTTACTTATCTGACAGTAAATTCAGCTTTTCAAGGACCTTGAAATTACTTTATTATAACACCACAATTATGGGCAGCTTATGTGATGTGTGGCAAGCGATTATTTATAGGGATTGTCATGTGCATTCTGTGTTTCCCACATTGTACTGTGGTCAGCTGACAGTCAGATCATGAATTGAAATGCAAAGTCTATTTCTTTGAATAAATGTCTTACTATTATGCAATAGTCTCAAGCAGTAGGCTAACATGTGACTGCTAGGACCAGTGCTTGAAGCATTTTCCTGGTGCAGCTAATGAAATGACGCCATTCCTTTTCGTATTGCATCCCTGCTGAGGAGCACATTCATGCACATAAAGCAAACCAACTTGATATGAAAGAAGGATACATGCATATATGAGATGTATCCATCAAAGACACATATTACACGCATAACTGGTCTGATCCATGTTGCTACAAGCATCAAATTACACTCACCTGTCAGAGAGAGACTTTGCAGAAATAGTGGAAACAGCCGGGCATGGTTCTGTTGTGAACTGACGCTTCGAGAGCTGGAAGTTACCGCTGGTGATGAGAAGTGTGGCTGTAGTTTCTCTGCCATTCTTGTCGTAAACAGTTATTTCACACAAGTGAATCCTCTGTTCGCCTCACAAAAGGAAGCAATTACACCTTTACCGGCTCCTTCATATAATTGACCAGTCAAAGTTTACCAGCTATTTTGAACTTCTCCTTTTTGCTACCCTGCTTCTCGGACACATCCTGTCCATCAGTCATTTGATTATTTCCATTATACCTAACAAATGTCAGGCATTTCCCTCTGAACATGATCAATGGGGAACCGCAGCTGTGCATAGAGCAGCGGTAATATTTCTCTTGTGTTTGGAGTAGAGGTCGTGCCTAGTTCCACAGAGAAACCTATCATCTTTCATTAAGGCCCACTCTGAGATCCAATCTGACATCTGCTGCTCATTACCAACCTGTGGTGGTACATCAAACTTAAATATGTGCTGAGGAATCCATTTCACACAGAAAAAAAGGATACAAACATAATATTCTAACTTGGAGTTTATACTTTCATTACCATTACACTGAAAAAAAGGAATAGTCTGCCTTCAACTAGGTGGAAGAGGAGAGTATCAGACAGCACTTCATATGTCATATTGTGCATTTGATAGAAACCTCAAAATGGCCCACACTCTGCACAGCTGTTTCAGTTTAGCCTGCTGTCTGTGTGGATCTGCACCTGACCGACGTGCAGCATCGCCGATTCGTTGGCTCACCTGAGGGCAGTCTTTGATGTAGTGTCCTTTGTTGAAGCAAAGGTGGCACAGGTAGTTGGGTGGCGGCCTTTTGCTGGGTTTGCGTGTCTCGGGGGACAGGGAGAGGTCTGAGAAATGGTCGGCCAGAGAGCTCAGGCCGTCCACGATGTTGTTGAGAGACCCGTAGTGCGAGGAGCTCTTGTAGAAATTGTTGTTTAAGGCCTGTTGGAGAAAAGACAGAGGATGAATCAATGTTTGTTCGATCTGATTGAAAAATTGATTTAAAGATGATTTTGATAATTTGTTTTTAAATTGTCTATGAGTCAAACAGTATAAGGAGTGTGATGCTAGACCATTGGACTGTCAAAACCTGGCTCCTACATTACCCACAATGCAACTTAGCCACTGAGTGACTTCACTGGAGGCAATTTATCAGATTACATGCAGCTTCCTCTGGAGCCACAAAACGCTTTATACTCCTTTTTTCACATATGCAGTAGTCCTCCCCAAGACCTGTAAACACACTTTAATGTGTAAAATGTGTGGTGTTACCCTTTAAACGATCAATTGTTCTGTTTTTCAGCGTGTCATTTCAACTCTACACAAGCGCTTCTCATGTCACAAAAACACAGCAGATTATTGTTGCGACTCGACAATGAAAGAGCATTTCATCCGGCTCGTCAGTCCATCACCCTGATTGATTCTCCTGTTTGTCTCGGCGACAGTAGCCGACATTATTTCATTTCTGCAGATGCGCTTGCCTTTTCATGCATTGATGGTGTGTGGGTCCAATAGTGTCCGTTTCCTCGTCAGAACAAAATGCCTTTGTCATGCATTCTTCTAACTTGTTCTATTGACACGGCACAATCGGCATCATTGTGCCTCTGGAGGAGACGGGTGCTATGGCACCGCAGGGCAAACATGAAGAGGAGCAGCCTGCAGACGCTGGCTGTTTACTCTGAAGGCATCACAGAAAGGATTGTGATCAGATATATGTGTGCATTGCAGTGAGTAGTGTTCTGCAGGAGACATCAAGCTGCTGCATGTCTTTAGCATTTGTAGAGTGACAGTATGTCATTTGAATTGTTTCATTTTTTAAGTTTGAAAGTGCTTTGTTTTAAGTTAGGCAAGGCAAATGGTGCATTTTTAATGCTAATATGTTCACCATTTGTAACTTTTTATGATTTGTGTCAATCTTTCCTACTTTCCCTGAATGTGTCAGTGTTAAATTAAGCAGCTGCACGCTCCTCTGACCAAGCAGAGGCCGGCCAGGGTGAACTCTTAACATTTTGAAAACTTTGTGAGAGCTCTTTCTCAACCTGCAGCTGCACACTGACACCAGAACAGTCTGAACACACTCAGGCACTATACCAGGGTACAAAACACATATTCATGTGCTACCCACTCACCCACTGCAGGCATGCAGGTGAGGTTTACTGTATGGGCAACAAAAATAACCTGGGGTGAAAAATGTGAGTATGGACATTCTTAGGAGAGAGGTTTATGACATGCAGCATGAAAAGAAAAGATGAATCAGTGGATACAAGTTGTAAGAGTTACTACGAGCATGTGTTGTACCTCATTTCTCAGATGGAAGAAGTTGTTGAGATAGTTGGAGCTCAGATCAGCTGCGCTGCGCTTGGAGATGTTCACGTCCTGAGGAGGAGTGTCCGACTCGGTCTTGAACGCATCAAAAGCACCGCTCTGAGTGTCTTGCAGAGACATGTAGACCCAGTTGAGCAGCTGTGCGGGTTGGTACACAGGGGTACGGGTCTCTATCGCAGACATCATGTTGTATTTGGACGACAGACAGACTGCGCCACTTTGGAACAAGCACCGTCAGAACCGCCGGACTTTCTGGGTCACAAAACTCCTTTCAGTCATCCCCCTGCTTCGACTGGATGATCCTCGTGTTCACCTGTGGAGCCCTGGAGGACTCCAGTCACCGGACGACAGTCACGGGGGAAGAGCGCAGTGGAGGCATGAAGCGCAGCAGCCTGAATGGCAGCGGGGAGCTTGGAGCTGCGCTCCGGCCAGGACTCTGCTGCGTCACAGCGAATAGGAGGTCCGAGAGCAGCTCACATCTGTCTGCTTCACTTTGTCATTACGTGTTGAGTTACAGTATATCTGAGAGGGACTATGACTGTACAGCACTATGGAGGACAAAAAAAGTGTATTGCCAAAAACTGAACAATAAAAAAAAAAAGTTTTTAAAGGTGCACTATGTAGTTTTGGGGAAGACATTTCAGCCAGAAGAGAAAGAGCTTCTTTGACTGATTTATTATACCTAAACAAACTAAATAAACAAACTGTCATTGTTTCCATGACTGAACAGACTGAATAAGCAAACTGAGCTTAAAGGACAACACCTTTGTTTATATTTGGCGGACCCTGCCACCCCTATAGCTTCAAACAGTGCTCTGGGGAGCTTATTTTCCTCTGAGAACAGCTTGTTTATTCAGTTATGGAAAAAAATAAATATTTCTGAGGTTGTATCATTAACTCATTAATACTGTAAATATTACAATTCTGAGTTTGAAACTACATAGTGCATCTTTAAGGAAAGCATGTAAGGTTGGTTCTTGTTATCTTTGTTGATAAAGGGGGAAAAAAATGTTTTCCTCATTAGATTTAAGATTCATCACACACAACATAAAATAAAACGACTCATCATGTTTTATTTTTGGAAATCCCACACTTCACGGTGCAAAGTCAGACTGACCATCAAACACCCAGAGGTTACTGAGGCTGTCTTCACTTACAATCAGGGTTTTTTTTAAATCAAGGTAAACATACAGTATTTGACCAGGAGGCCACCGGCCTGCAGTCTGCAATGCACGTCTTGACCACAAGCGCACTGCTGCCATCTAGTGTTTTTTGTTGATACTGAAAGATAATTGTCACATTTCAGGAACAGTTGCATATTAGTACATTTAAAATGAGGAGCATAAATTGTGGCCTGGGGGTTATAGTAAACCCTCATCCTATTTGGATGGACTCTGGCTTACAGTCTGATTACTTTACTATAAAAAAATAAAGGCCCTGCAAACCTTCCATGTACAAAACAAACACTGCGAGGGTTCCCCCTTAAGGGCCCCAATGATAGATAGATAGGACATGTTATAGTGCCCCCTAGAGGGGCCCAATGTGAAAGTAAACATGATCAAGTGCCCTCTGGGGTTCATGATTAGTCTCATGTCAGGGTAAAAGTAAAGACATTTTAGTTTGGTAAAAGTGAAAGTCACCAATAGGAATAATATCTGAGTAAAAGTATTAGAGCATGTGATATTAAATGAACTTAAGTATCCATGTATTTACATGTGTTTATATACTGTATACTATGGGTCAGCCTGGCTGATTACAGGACACAATATTTAGCATTTTTCTGATAATTTGGATCAGTGTTTTTTTTTGTTTTGTTTTAAACCAACTGCAGATAGAATAAATTCATTTGAAAAAGAGCTACTTTGACTCTGATGTAGCATGCACATGCATGGTGTAACATGTTTCTTCTGGACGTGTTCTTGTTGGTGAATTTTCTCTGTTAATGTCAGGGTGAAGATGAAGATGTTTTTATTGAATTTACTGCTGTTGTTAACATCCTCTTTTCATCATAGATTCCTTAATATCCACTGAACTCCTTGGTATATTTTATTAGATTCTTATCTTATTTATTACTCATCTGTTTTAGTGTCTACACGTTACTGTGTTTGAGTATGTGTGCAAGGCAAGCTGTTAATAAAGTTGTCTGAATCTGAATCACTCTGCAAAGTAACTAGTAACTAAAGTTATCAAACAAATGTAGAGGGGTAAAAAGCAATCGATGGGAAGCATAAAGTAGCAGAACATGTAAATACTCATGTAGCTACAGTACAAGTAACTCAAAACTGTAATTGAGTATAGTACTTGAGTACTTAGTTACTCTCCATCACTACATATAAGTTGCATCAGGACTTCCTGCTCACTGGTGCTTTTTTTCTGTTTTTCGGCCCTGGCCCTCAGACAACCTGAGTCCGCCTGTGAGTCGTAGTCGTGTGAAGCAGGAGACATCTTGAGCTCATTTTTGGGAGAAGGAGATGAGATTGAACTTTTGATGGAAAAAACAAAAACAAAACATGAGACACATTGCATTACACAGCAAGGGTGTCTTTAAGAATTTAAAGTTTTCCAAGGGCTTTAAAAAAAATAGTCAAATGATTCATAATCTAATGATTCACTTTTTATTTAGGTGTTCAACACATTTGTGCACTAACATCCACATGCTGTGCCTGCTGTGTCACCATAGAGATAAATCTAATCACTTGTAAATCTAATGACTAACATACAGATAATGTCAGTGGCCCATGTGATGTAAATGACACACCACAGCCCGCTGAGTCAACACCAGCCTCCCTTCATAACACACGAGCAAAGGTTGTGACTGCAGGACGGAAACAATGTTGAGGACCCACCCACCTCCGGGCTGCTAAATCCTCCCCGCTAGTACTCCCCTGCTCGTCTCTTCCTGGATCGGAAACCCGTATCACACAAGTAAGTATGCTAAATCTTTCTGTTTTTGGACTGCGAAATGTTCGTCCTACCTTGCACTGCTTTACATCTGGCATCGAAGTTCAACAAAGTGCTCCGATGGGATCTGCTTTAGCTTTCGTCCCCGCAGGAGGAATGTCATTAGGAAATTAGCCTCGCCCAATTAAACGGACACAGCCGCTGCCGAGCTGTTTAACGGGAACGTTGCTCAACTTTGGTTTTTTTTTTTTAAATCAAAAACTCTTAAAATGGCTTCCTGATACTTTAAACTATACCTGCCTTACGTGTTAAATAGTCTGTGACGGTAGCTTAGGTGTTGTGGATGCTAGCTAAATGCTAATCAGTATGTAAACTTCCTCCGAGAGGATTATGCAACGTTAACGAACCGTTGAGTCGGCTCAAGCTCTCGGACATCAAAGATGAAGATGGGGTGACGTTAAATATTAGCCAGACTTCGTAGCATATGAAGTTTAGAGTCGACATTTTACTGTAGACAGAAAATCTGCCAATGTAAAACCTTATCTTAGCTATCCAGTTGGCGAGTTGATAAAATCGCAGGCCTGTGATGCTTAGTGAAAGTCTGTGTTTTGCTGCTTTCAAGTGCATTATGTAAAAGTAAGCTCCAGGCGTGAATGTGTACACACTCGCGATTTTAACGCGTAAACATGAAGTGTAATATAATATAACAACAACAACAACAGCAGCTGTCTGTTGGTGATTACTGGTTTGCTTATAATTAAGAAGTCTGTGACGTACATTATTAAAATCCTGCCGCGCATTTTAATTGTTCTTATTTAAGATTAAAAAAATATTAACAATCCAAACGCAACGAACAAAACTACGAGATGGCTAAATGTCATTGACCGCTGGGATGATTATGTGTAATAAAGAAGCGGATTTGAACCTTCACCCTCATATTTATTGCATCCGTGGGTTGTAAATCTCTGATGTGATGGAGGGTCTTATATTTTCGATTACACTTGAAAGCCTCATCAGTGCCTACAAGGGTCCAAAGGAGAAGGCTGGAAACTAACAGGGGAGTGTCAACAATCAGACGTCCTTCATGAGGTCACTTCTACACACACTGTGTACATGTGTGTGTATGAAATCAGGATACACTTAAATGTAATATTTAACAAAACTCAGTTGCATCTGAATAATGTTTTTACAGCTGAATTGTCTTTGTATGCCTGTAAATAAGTTGTACATGTAGTCAGAGAGTGATCTATTTGTAACATTCAGGTGGCTTTACACTGTAAGGAAAAACTTACCTTACAGAGCCTGATGGCCTCACTGTGTTGTCCAAAAAAACCTTGATTCCTCACAGTAACTGGTTTCTTGTGTGCATGTAAACAAAGTGAATTTACAGCCTGCCATTACAGCACACAAACCTGCAGCTGTAATTGGTATTTTGCTTCGTTATGGGTCGACACGGTGGCACCTGAACAGTTCCAACAAAAATGACTTTCATGAAACGGGGATTTCATGTGTGACCGAAAAGGCCACCGCTAGTTTTGCATTATTCAGTGTTTGCTCTGGTGGTTTTCGAAGTAAAGGGGAAGGGAAACTTGACACAGTAACACTGTCAAAAACAATGAGCAGTTCTCATCATATGTCATGCATTAAGGATCAAGATGGAAGTCGTGGGTTTCTGTCGTCATAATGGAGATGTGGTCAAACACTGTGGAGTGTGGTCGGCAGAAAAACCCATGTCACGTCCTTGTCTGAAGTTGTAGCTTATTCATTAACTTATAGAAGATGTAAGTGAAGGATAGAGCGTTTTAGGGCGGCACTAAAAGGGTGCAGCCAGGGTGAGGGGTTGGGTATCAGTTTGTGCTATTTTTAGAGCACTGTTTGAAAATTCCATACTAATAAGAGATTAAACCTCCACCCCAATACCTCCTGGGCCATTGAACGTCCTATCACTGGAGCAGAGAGATTTTACACCCTGTTCAGACCTTTCTTTCAACATCCGTCCTGAGCTCTATGTAAAGGTGTGAATGCCCTCAGGATGCATTTGACATTTGATCACTCAGACCACATTCAGAGCTGTTTGCGCTCTCTAACCCACCCAAGGTTAGCAAAACGTGTTTATGAACAAACTGTCTGTTTCAACTGATCCGACCAGAACTAGAAACTGAAATATCCCCAGACTTCCTTAATAAATCGCACATTTTTAAGAGTTGTTGAGTGAGGAGAAACTGAAAAAACTGTTTTGAAACGGCTGTAGCAAATTGTAAATCATTCATTGCCTTCTTGTGAATTCGGCATTAAATGCTCTACATAATGTTGTTGCTGAAATGACACTTTGTGTAAAGTGTCACGTGGAGAAAGTCACCAGACTCCATCTAAAAATCGCTCAATTTTGTGAGTTGTTAATGTAGGAGAAGCTTTATGAAGTTTGTGAAACACTGTCTACAACACTTTCTTAAACATTTAGGCCTTCTTGTTAATTCGGCAAATGTTATACCTGAAGATATTAATTTCTCTGTGTAAAAAACACAGTATCCGTTTATTCCGTTGATGTACGTGTTTATTTGGTCTCTCAAGACACATATTGATACCAATTGATGGATGATTTTAAAAACAATTAAGCTGACATTTCTGGAAAAGGTCCTGCAGGTGAAAAAGAACCATGCTGGCCCTCATACATCACAGTAACCACCTACACCTTCATGTCACCTCCAGGTTCTAAAAAATGAGCTACCCAGGATACCCTCCTCAGTCCGGGGGATACCCACCACAGGCTGGTGGTGGCTACCCTCCAGCGCAAGGCGGCTACCCTCCAGCACAAGGCGGATATCCTCCAGCGCAAGGCGGATATCCTCCAGCGCAAGGCGGCTACCCTCCAGCGCAGGGTGGCTACCCACCAGCAGCAGGCGGCTACCCTCCAGCAGCAGGAGGCTACCCCCCACAGGGAGGCGGATACCCAAACCAGGCCGGTGGTGGTTACCCTCCCGCAGCGGGTGGTTATCCCCCAGCAGCAGGAGGCTTCCCTCCCCAGGCTGGTGGTTACCCTGCCCAAGCTGGAGGCTTCCCTCCTCAAGCAGGAGGATACCAGCAGCCGCAGCCAGGAGCAGGAGGTTATCCCTCCATGCCTCCAGCAGGTGAGTCATGAGGATTTGCATCCAAAAGATATTTATAGTGTTTGTTCTTAAAATGAATTGCGTTTCGAATGTTATGTCAATATTTTCTTTGCAGGCGGTGGAGGCTGGGGTGCAGCACCAAGTGGCTATGGAGCGGTTCGTAAATTCTTTCCTCATTCCTCACCACTGCCACCACTGATAACATATGGACCGACTTAAGCTAAATCTCTTGTTTGCTTAAATCACCTTATCTTCACCAGTCCATCTTGAACCTTATTAGCTCTATATGAAATTTGTCGCCGTGGACTTGGCACTTACAGCTGTCTTCTGTTTGCAGCCAGGAGGAGCTCAGCAGGGATACCCAGGGGGTCCTGCACCGGGCCAGCCCATGCCAAGTTACCCAGGAGCCCCCGCGAACCCACAAATGCCTGCATATGGAAGTGGAGCTCCGTCCAACCCTCAGGCACCTGCCATTCATGTAAGATGCATTTGTCTTCATCCTATGACATACCACCACAAACACCTTTATAACTGCTGTATTTCATCTTCTGATGTTTTTATTTCTTATGTTTTTTATTTCATAGAAAGGGTACCGGGGTTCTTTGAAAGACTTTCCAGGGGCTGATCCACTGAGGGATGTCGAAGTGCTTCGGAAAGCTATGAAGGGTTTTGGTCAGTATCTGGTTTTTATATGAAAATGCCAAACTTGATGAGCAATGTATTCGCACATTCCCCCTTTTTTTCAACAACTTTCCCAACTTTTCAACAGGCACTGACGAGAACGCCATTATTGAACTTCTGGGAAGTCGTACCAACAAGCAGAGGGTTCCAATGGTTGCAGCCTATAAAACTACTTATGGGAAGGTACATTTTCTAATATTTTGTTACAAATATTTTCCAGTTGGATGTCATTTGTTGCTTCTCAGTGGCTATGTTTACATGCACAAAATATCCCAGTTTTTGCCTTTATTTAGAAAAAAAGAATATATACCTACTAAGGTGTTTACATGCCCAATGACTAGAAACATACTACTAAAATTACATCAGCTATGCATATTCATGCCCTAACATGTCGTTTATCACAACAGCCGGAGAGGCTTATTTTGTCCGTGGGAATATAGCCTCCCTCTTTCATTCCTACAGCCTTCTGAGCAGAAATGTGGGCTTCTCTTTCCGGCATGCATCTCTACCCCAGCCTTGCAAGCTGTTAGCTAGTTATTTTGTCTAAAACGCATCTGTGACAACTGACAGAGCTGACAGTAAACAGGCAAGAGGCTGTGAGCCACAAACTACGGTATAAACCCCAGTTGAGATGCATAATACATTTGCGTTGTATACATGTCCAAAGAATGCGCCTAAAACCTGAAAAAGTATCAACTTATCCCACATGTCTTGATTGGAAACTGCTACAGGCCTAATTCTGAATAAGAGTGGAAAACAAGTGTGCATGTAATCATAGTCACTGACTCCATATGGTACCTATATTTAGGCCGACTTTGCTCTCATGGGTTTTGTTTGTCTTTGTTTTGTTTTTTCTGTTTTTGTCCCTTCAGGATTTACTCCGTGATCTGAAGTCTGAGCTCACTGGAAACTTTGAGAAGCTGGTTCTTGCCATGATGATGACCCCTGCACAGTTTGACGCAGCCGAACTCAGAGAAGCTATAAAGGTTGGAAGCTCGAGTTGTTGTCTCAGCAGATCCTTCAATTTTGGTCTCCTAGTCCAAACCACATTGTGTGACTCATCATGTAGTTGGAAAATAAGAACAAAAATAATCCTCTAAGTGCAAGTGAAGGCTAGACGAGTTGAGACTAGAGTCATGGCTGATGACCAATGAACGTTCTCCACTTTTACTTTATGAAGCAGGTGTGTCTTTAAATGTTGCACTAAGGCTTTTCTATGCTTCTTTTTTTTTCCTCAGGGTGCAGGAACTGATGAAGCCTGTCTGATTGAGATTCTGTCGTCCCGCTCCAATGCAGACATTCATGAAATCACCAGAATCTACAAAGCTGGTGAGTTCTGAGCACGACGTTGTCTACATTTTTGTAAAAAGGATGAAGCCATGTTATTGTCTGTTTTCCAACATTACATTTGTTTTATAGAAACGGCAACAAAACAATCGCTGAAATTGTGTTGAGCTAACCCTATATTTTAAATAAATAATCATTTTTAACTTCATAAACACCTTTAGAGCTGGATTACTTTCTGTACTATTAAAACATTGATTGACAAAAAGAAGTTAAAATAGAAATTTTAGTATCATAGACAGGATTCATAAAGTTTGTAAAAAATAAAGGCTTATCGTAGGAATACGCTTTAATTTTGAATATAATCCTTGAAAAACGCTTGATTTTCAATATAATCTGGTGTTTTATCTCCACAGTCAATCATGCAACACAAAAATCTTTTAATATTTGAAATGAACCATCCCATCTTAAATGATTAAATCAAAACGTACAATCACAGTTAATATAAACAACTGGTAAAATAAACCAAGTGACGATATGAATTGATATATATGGGTATAAAGGAATTCTGTAAACTTTATTTTTCACTATTGCAATTCTACTGTCTTACAAAACTTTACGAATCCTGATAGACAGACAGCCCACCCCACATGTGATGATCATTATTCAAAATCCAAAATAGTCTTGTGTTTGTTGTTAGAAGGTTAGTTTTTGATGAAAGGTAGTGTGACTACCCTGTGTTTGAACTTTGATGATGGATTATGAAAAAGTGGTGACATAGCAAGATGCAAATGTTATGCAAATGAATATATTTACCTAAAAAGCAACGCCCTCCCTTCTTTCCAGAGTACGGGAAGAGCCTGGAGGACGCCATCAGCAGCGACACCTCCGGTCACTTCCGCAGACTCCTGGTCTCTCTCTGCCAGGTAACTGCTGCGTATTTTACACTGATTCATAATGAGCTCTCTGTAAACATACTGAAATCCGTCATGTGAACTTGACGTGTTGACTCTGTCAGTGTAGTCTGCCCACATAATGTATGATTAATGAGCATGTGTCTTAATCTATCCAGGGAAATCGTGACGAACGCGAGACTGTTGACATCGCCATGGCCAAACAGGACGCTCAGGTTTGAAATTGCTTATTTGTTGTAACACTGATAAACGAGCATGGATGTGCTCCATTTTGAATTAACGTGTTTCTGTGTGTCCGACAGAAACTGTATGCTGCTGGGGAAAATAAAGTTGGAACTGATGAGTCTCAGTTTAATGCCATCCTGTGTGCTCGCAGCAAGCCTCACCTCCGTGCAGGTGTGTAAAATCAACACTGTTGAACTTCCACAAGAATATCTCCATCTCTTGAAGTTCAACATAATACTTCTGCCTCTGCTTTCCCTGTGTCGTAACTGCACATGTTGACCCTTTTTTCACCTAGGATTTCAAATATTATGGTTTTCTCACCTGTGTTTCTTTTCTTTATCAGTCTTCCAGGAGTACCAGCAGATGTGTGGGCGAGAGATTGAAAAGAGTATCTGCAGGGAAATGTCTGGAAACTTGGAGTCTGGCATGGTGGCTGTGGGTACGTTCCTTTGGTCTTTTTTTTTTTTTTTTTTCCAAACCTAGCTTTCCAAAAAAACATGCTGAACTTTGAAGTTTATGTTGAAGTCATGCGGCAGACGTTTGTTTCGAAAGGGTTTCCTGGAAGGAAAATGTCCTGCAGATGCAAACATGCTGTTGTTTGACCTAAATACCTTTTTAATACCTGATTATTGATCAAAAGCAAATGATGGATTGATAGACTGATTTTACTGTTTATTAATGTTGTTGTTGTTGTTGTTTTCTTTTTAACTTATGTTAAGTGTCTTTGAGTACCATGAAAGGTATATATAGTAAATAAAATGTATTATTCTTCTTATTAAGACTTAAAGGAAAAGTTCACCCAAAAATGAAAATTCAGTCATTATCTACTCACCCCCATGCTGATGGAAAGTTGGGTGAAGTTTCGTAGTTGAGTATCTAAAGTGGCCCGTACGTGCAAGAACCAATTAGACCAATGAAAGGAAGCCAGTTTGGAATATCTTAGAATAAATGTTGGGTTTCATCCATATATGTGCTCTCTTGAAATGCAGTGAAGATCAGATGAAAAAGTGTAGTTGGTGTTGTACAAAAAAGTTTTTCACAAATTAAAAATGGCAGAAACAAAAGAACAATGACACAACAAAAACTTCTGACACAACAAAACCTTTTTTTTTATTATTCGACTGCCTTATATTTGAATGAAAGTAAGCGTCAGCCTCAAGAAAGCCTCATTCAAGACTAATCTGGTCACATCTTCTCCTTTTTCCCAGTGAAATGCATCAAGGACACCCCTGTCTACTTCGCAGAAAGGCTCCACAAGGCCATGCAGGTACGCCTGTTCTTTATCATCACATTTTCTTCTTAAGGTTTCCTGCACTGACAGAGAAGAAGATTTCACTGTCGCAGTCACTGAAGTGTCACATTGTGTTGTGTTGACAGGGAGCAGGCACCAAGGACACAACCCTGATCCGTGTCATGGTGTCCCGCTCTGAGGTCGACATGCTGGACGTCAGACAGGCGTATACGAGGACTTACGGAAAGTCACTGTACACTGCCATCTCAGTAAGTCCCACAAAACACTTTTTTTTTGTTTTTCCTTTTATAGATGATACATTTGAACTATATATTGATTATTTTGTTGTTGTTTTTTTAGGGTGATACCTCCGGGGATTACAAGAAGCTGCTATTGAAGCTGTGTGGTGGTAGCGACTAAATGGAAAGGAAGGCAACACTTCATGAGGACACAATGCATGTCCACACTGAAACAATGTTATAGGACCTTATATCACCCCTGATGCATGTAGTTAAAGTTAGTTTTCCTATAACATTAATCAATAATTATTACTTTTGTATTTTTGACATGGTTTGTTTTGCTACTGTATTGTAGTAGATGATTGCCAAATAGTAAATATATATTAATATGAATATTTTTTAAAGGAGCAGTGGATAGCTTTGCCATTTGTGGGTAGAAGGTGGAGTCTTAAGCAAATAGTGGGTGCCTAAAATTTCACACTTATTATAATTAAGAAAATTGTTAAATTATATATACAAAAAAACTATAGTAACTACAGTAGAAAAGTATGTCCAACAAACTGGTGAACTTCAAATCTGCTTCAGATTGTATTGATGATTACAGAAACTGTATTTGGAGGAAAGAAAAATGCAGAACAAGAACGTGTATCTCATTTATCTCATGTATAAAGGACATGTACGAGGAAGCATTATGCAATAAGGGTGTCATGATTTTATTTCAAAATCGATCAACTAGAGCATTCGATTTCAACTATCGAAATCAAAAGCAAGATCAGCGATTCTCTTAGTATATTAGGTGTGTGTCTGAAGAAGAACACACGCGTTGCAAAAAGCAAGGTGAAGAAACTCAGGCTGTTGCTATAAAGTTTCTTCCCTTCTGCCATCTTAAAACTCTTCTTCTTGTTTTTTTGGGATTAACAGTTTGTTCCCAATTGACTTTAGACTACGCTCCAGAAAAAAATGGCGGTTATTTCTTCACAAAACAAGACTCGATAGTCCAACAATGGCGTAGCCGTCGGTGCTGGAAAAAACATTTAAAACTGAAACGAATCCTGACACCCTTATTTAACACAACACTTTAAACATACCTTATTAACTGTGTTACTGACATAAATTGTACCTCGCTGCCAATCATTTCAACTAGGGATGCACGGTATGGATTTTTTTCCAGCCGATACCTTTTTATGGCCGATACCGATAAGATAACAGAGAGCTTCACATTTTTGTTCCTAATCTGTAGTTTATGCACACCTGAGGGTAAGAAAAGCTAACATGTATTAAGCCAAGAGGGATGATTTAATATTTCAGAGCTCTAATAAGTTTTGTTGTTAAACCTGGAATACGTAGTTTTAGACTGCAATCACTTTGTCTCCTCCGAAAGTGTAAAAAGAACGTCCACACCACAGCATGCAGCAGTTTGATGTCATGAGAGCGACAACAGCATGCTGCGCTCGTTCTTCTTCTGTGTTTAAATGCGAATGCCACCACCTATTGCATTGGAGTGTGTAGATGCTGTACTTGTCAGTGAAAGCGATTTGGCTCTATTCCCAATAATGTATCGGCTCAAACAGTATATATCGTGCATCCCTAATTTCAACTGTGTAAGTAAATATATACAAAGTTGCGTGAGACTATTGTGCAAGTGTTAGCAAATGAAGTGTAACTGAGTCTCATGCAGAATACATATGAACATTTAATGCTCGTGTAACTCACAGTTAAATTCCAGGTAATTTTTGAATGTAAGAAATGAAGCTAAGCGAAAGGCGTCTCCTCTAAACTAACCGGAGTTTAACTCCAGCTTGCAAGTCTATGCAATTTAGCTGTTCACTTTATATCCACTTTAAAAGACTCTTCTTCATCTTCTTTCATCTTGAAATGTTTCAAGTTGTTCAACATTTATAGACAGTGTTGCCTTTTTGCTGAAAGCCAAAGCCTAAAGACAGAAAATATGTGCCTTTTTGTCGGGGCTGCTGTGTAAACTGTTTGAAACTAGTGGCTCTTTCACTGTGCTTTATCTTGCAAACAATCATTATCACATCCGTATGGCTGCAGAAATGTAATTCTCAATAATTCTGTTTACAGTTTGTCCAGTGATCTATTCTGGTGTGTGTGTTTCGCTGCCAGTAGAGGGCTCTTTGTGCACATGAAGTGTCATATCTCATGTCTGTGTGATTGTTTTGCCTGCTGACTTAGAGTTCTGCTTTGATCTGAATATCCGTTGCACTAACTCTACTTTGCAATCATCCTTGTAACAGGATAATGGCTGAAATTCAATGGATGCATTTTTAGTATTCCAACATTGTGCCATTTGATAGTTCCAGTCTTCTGAGACTTACAAACAGCCACTTCTCATTTCAATAAAAATGAAAAAAAACATTTAGGCATATCCGGATTGTCTTTGTTAAATGGGATCATGTGTTTTGCATGAAACATGGACTGTGGTTTTTCTGCACTGAGCCGGAACACAATGAGCAATTTGCATTTCAAAGCCAGTCTCATTCTCAGCACCTTGGTCTGGATTACGACGAGTGAGTCAACCATCCTCAGAGTGTCACGAGCTGCACGTTCTGTTAAAAGGTGCGAGTAATGTGGCTTATGTAAGCGATGTCTCTTTGCAGTTGCGTTGCACTCAAGTGATATGGCGCAGAGAGCTTTTCTCAGGGCTATAAATAGTGTCCATATTGGAGACACGGATGTCCTAAAATCTTCTTTATGTTGTGCTCACTGGCCTCAAAAGTGCAGCCTCAGAGGGGCTGTGACGGGGAGACAAATGACTCCACCGAGCCTCACTTCGTCTACACCTTTCTCACATCACAGTCCACACAAACACTCTCAAAACGAAAAGCTCCCACAAGCAAGACTGAGGACAAAAAAGGATGAATATTTGATGTTTGTATTTGTGGTTTTTCCTCTCTCGAGCTGAGACTGCTTTCCTTGATACCTGCTGAAATATATAGGCCAAATCAGTGGGGGGTTCTCCCATTTGGCTTTTATATTTAAAGACAAAACAGAGCACTTCCCTGATCCGGATTTCTAGAGAAAGTGCTTTAATTATTAACAAGTGGACGTGAAAGCAGGATGCTGCGCCCTGTCTGGGAACCATGTAGAGGGATGCACAGTCTTAATGGAGATGTCAGCACATGTGCGTATATGGGAGTCGTGTGAATCAATAGTATCTGTCTGCGTCATCAGTACGAGGGAGATGGGAGCTGTGAAGGTCAGCCTTTGATTGTACTCCCTGGAGCTTTCTCTTCCTCTCTTAAACGACAATCTAAAGGGTTTTGATTTGAATTTTGAGTGGTTTGTTGCAAGAAAATGTGACTCGAGTGTGAAATGGCCACCATGGCTGCCACGTGGTAATTTTTGCAATGGCTCCATATCTTAAAATGTGCAGGACTGCAAACTGTACAACTGCACCAAGTTTCATGCTTCTATGAAAAACTGAAAGATTTTTTCACATATCACCTGCACTACAGTGGCTAAATTGCATTGTGGGTAATGTAGGCACCATGTTTTGAAAAGCAGTCCTCTGGTCTAACATTGCAATACTATAACACTCATTATGTTTTTGACAGTTTAAAAACAAATTATCAAAGCGATACAGCAGAACCAGAGACATCGCCTTTTTTTATTCTACACTTGGTGCCTACATTACCCACAATGCAACTTAGCCGCTGAGTGACATCACTGGAGGCAATTTAGTAGATTAAATGAAGCTTCCTCTGGAGCCACAAAAGACTCTATACTCCTTTTTTCATATATGCAGGCGTACTCCCCAAGACCTATAAACACACTTTAATATGCAAAATTAGTGGAGTTACCCTTTAAAAGTGGTTATAACAGAGAATTAAATCCAATAATCACAAAAAGAAATGCCATCTTTCACCTGTTACTTTTGTTTTCTATGGTATTTCTGAAGAAAACTGCGAACACAGACTAAAAATGAAGAGATACCTAAATGAAGCACCAACACTACGTCTCATTAAAGGTTTGGCTCACAGACAGATTAAACATAATCTCCTGAAAAATCAAATTCTGCGAATCTATTGAGATTAGTCCACATTTTCACCTTAATTGACACCCCCCCTGTCTCAGACCTCTAATGTTAATAATCTTACAGACAATCAGTAAAAGTAAGTTTTGACCAAATTGTTGATTTGCAGTGGATTTTCTCCAGCCGTCCAATGAGGAGTGTGCGGTTAAGTGACATTTGGTTGCCAGGGACGTAATCCCGCTTTAAACTTCATGAGTGCATATAAGCAAATTACAAACCCGAGGATTAGATGAACAACACATAATGAGATGTAGCAGCAGATATCACTATCCGGCCTGCAGAGCTGCAGCCTGCACGGCTTGAGGATCACCGACTGATATTTGACAAAATAAGAGAATAATACCCGTCCAACCTGTTCCCTTTTGTTTGTGTATGCAGCCTGCGTACCTCCAGCCGAAGAGGCTTTGAAGAAGAGCAGCAAAAGAAGACAACATATCGGTCTGTGAAAGGCTTCAGCTTACTGTTTTCACTTCAAAACAACAGCAAGAGTTTGGTGTGAGAGCCTCCAGTGTGATGGTTTTAGGAATTTACATAATTCCCAAACATTCCAAGTAGTGTTCTTGTTTGGCGCCAAATGGATTTTCACTGCAGGAAAAATAAATTAGTTGAGTTGTTACATAACCACCTACATTGTTAAAGCTGTGCTGAACTTAAGTGGGTGAAATGTATAGGCACACAGTGTACAGTATTAAGCTTTAAAGCCAGGCCCTGTGTGCACTAGCTGCCTCCAAATGAGAGTCACAATCCTCATAAAGGCAATACACAGAAGCCCCTTAATAATACAGAGTACTGTCAAGCAATTAGAATAAATGATCCCAAAGCAGATTTTCAGCATCTCCACAGTTCAGCTGTCTGCACAGAGGCTACAGATAAGCACGTAGATAATCCTGCATATATTTTCATTGTCTGCATTTAGATCATTTGTTTCTTAAGGATATCGGTCTTATATGTTGCTGCCTCCTTTGAGATCCGGTGGATTATGTGGAGCAGAAGAAAGCTCACAGAGCGGGGCAGATGTGTCAGGGGACAATCCAGACGAGGAACACGCAACTATATGATTTAGAGGTATACGGTCGGCTCTGAAAAGAGGTAAAATAATGAAATACAAGCTATTGGATTCCACTTCTAATAAAATAACACCCTATCAGAGGTGCATAATGTATATCGATAACTGGACGTGCTGAACAGATAAGGCTTTGGGAGGCAGAGCCCAAATCAATAAATGCATGATTCCTGATGATGTAATATTTACACAACTGCCTACCTATAAAGATGGTTTGCTCCATTGTTCACCAACTGAAAGAAAACACTGTATTTCTGTGTAGTACGTGTATATTTACCCTGATACCATGTGGCGTCAACATGCAATATTATGATAATGAGTTTAACTGTAAGATATAAGAGATAAAGGAGATTAAAAATACAATACAAATATACAATACAAATACAAATCCATTTATGTGACATTTTATCAATTCCAATTTTTATTCCCTGGCAGCAAAAATAAGGTTCACAGAATTAGACTATAAAATTCAAAGAAATAAAATTCAACTGCTAACTAAAGTATGGAAACTCTTAATTATTAGAAATATATCATTTAACCTTTACTTTGAAAGCTTTTATTTTGGAATTTAGTCACCATTTCCTGAGGGGTGGTGGTGTGTTTGGGGGGCCTCAGTTCATCAGTATTTTGATGTCCCACTTCTGAATACAGTACTCAAGTACTGTACTTAAGTACAAGTGCAAAAACAATGCAAAACTGTTGTGCAACACTGACTGAAGACCAAAAATAACATCCTAGAGGAATATTGGCTAAACAATAGTGGAATAAGTACATAATTTAAGTAAAAGTAGCAATAGCACAGTGTAAAAATACTCCCTTACATTTAAAAGTCTTGCATTCAAAATGTAACTGAAATAAGAAGTATCAAACTACATTTAAAAGTACAAGTGAAAGTACTCATTATGCAGCCTGCCCCATTTCAGAGCGTAGAGTGACCTCTAGTAATAATACATCATAGTTACATTACATCATAAAATGACTAATTTTCCAGTCTGAAATGTAGTGAAGAAGAAGTATAAACTACCATAATATAGAAGTACTCAGGTATGTACGTCAATATTGTACTTCAGTCGAAATACTTACTTAAATACTGCTCACGGTGGCCATTTTACTGCATAATCAATACTTTTAACCCAACTTTGATATTTCAGGTACCAGACAATTTGTCATAATACTTTTTTGTGACATTACAACGTCCTCAAAGTATACTCGTTAACTGTAATATGTTGTAATATTTTCTTAATGCGACTTTAAGTAAAAGTAGCAAAAGCACGGTGTAATAGTACTCATACCACTAAGCAAAGTAACTTATCAGATAAAAGTAATGGAGTAGAAATTACAATGTTCCAGTCTGAAATGTAGTGGAGTAGAAGTATAAAGTAGCATAATATGGAAATACTCAAGTATGTATGCCAATATTGTACTTCAATCAAATACTTGAATAAATGTACTTAGTTACTTTGCACAGTGGCCATTTTACTGCATAACATAATACTTTTGATATTTTAGGTACCACACAGTGTGTACTAATACTTTTTTTGTGACACTGTAACATCCTAAAAGTACATTGTTACCTGTAATATATTGTAATAGTGTCTTGATGGGACTTTACAGTGTGGAGGAGCCAGGTGCGTCCACAGCCGAAGCCCCGCCCACCTTTACCTTAAATGTCCATTGCACGGAAATATGATTGGCACAGAGCTACAGCTGCTCTGAACGGTGAGCCATGGCGGAGTTAGTCGTCTGACAGAGAGGAGGGAGCTCGTCAAGAGTTTCTTTTTTGTTTTTTTTACACTTCGCAAACATGTCGAAACAACTTGTTTTGAGGACGTTAGCGTCTCCGTGGCGTCAACACAGCGGAGCTTAAAGAGGCACACACGTCTTTTTTCTCTCTCTCTCTCTCGGTCGGGGAGGACGAAGCCGCGGTTGGGAAAATGTGTTGTCATCTTCGCGCAGTCAACAGCCTTGGGCAACAAATATGGCTACTTCTTGTGTATCCTTCAGTTCGGGTTGAAAACCGTCCCGACCGGGCCGAGCAGGGTAGTCTCGAGGAGTCGCTACCGCAGTAAAGTAGAAGTCGACCCGGACAGAAAGATTAAGAAAAAAGCTGGAGGGTTTTTTTTTGTGTGTGTGTGAGTGTGTGTCCCCGTTTAACCGCCGCCGACGAGATGGAGCCCAAACATAAAGAGTTGTTGGAGAAATGTTACCAGAACTTGGTGGAGTCGATAACAGATGCGGACCGAGTGGTGGATGTGTTGGCTCACTGCGGGACCCTCAGCCAGTCTGAACGCTACGAGCTGGGACACAACTGCTCCTCCAACTCGGAAAAAGTGGACCTGCTCCTGAAGATACTCACAAGTAAGGACAGAGACCATTTCGCGGAGTTTTGCTCGGCTCTGGAGAAGACGCACCCTCACCTGCACTCGGTGCTGCTGAATGGTATCGGACCAGTGGATCACAACACGACTGGTGAGAAGCCTGATAATTAACTATAACTATAAGTAAGCTGCAGAGTACTTGTGCATAAGAGTTAGATCAGTATGTGTAGGTCCATAAGTGATGTATCTTTTTAGAGGACTGTTTTTTTGGTTCTGATCCAGCCCGTCTTCGATCCTGATGTAACATTAGAGGTATTGACCATATGACAACTTTGATGAAGGGCATGCCTTTTCCTTTGGGCAACAATAAAGAGGGGGAGAGAGGCTGTACAATCATGTGACCTGATGCTTATTTACACTCACACTACTGTGCTTGTTTCCTTTGCCATGTCACTAAAAGCACAGGCTGCCAGCCCCTGTGTGAAAGCATTTAATGGACCTAAAAAAGACTCACAAACAATCAATGTAGTGGCAGCAGGGGGGCTGCCTGTGCGTGAATCAATAACCCACACTGTCAAAGTCAAATGAATGAGTGGAGGAATTAAATGGGTGTTAATGCACACAGTAGCTGAAAGATGTGTCTTGGTACAAAAACAGCTCCCCAACTAATAATTGTTTTCACTATCAATGAGTCTGTAAATGACTTGATTTATTGTGTTGAGTCACTGTTTGTGTTACGAAGAGGCCTTCACAAATCACATAGAGACCGAAGTGCTTTCTGGCCGGGCAGTTTATCAATATTTTATTGTTATCGTGATTTGAGCCGAGATATGGTCTTAAAATTTGGGATATCATTCTCTAGTGATGTTGCATAAGTGTTGTTTTAGTCATAATACCCACATTATCGATGATACTGGAATTTCTAACCTCGATACAATACCTTGAAAGACATCGTTATTCGATACCGCTAGGAATAACCGACACAACATTGAGGGCATAAAATTATAAGATGAATACAACAAGGCTTGTGTACTGTGAGTTAAGCACAAGCTAAGTTAATTTACTTCTGAGGATGATATTTCCTTGTTTTTGACAATAAAAGTGTTTCAATAGTGAAAAATTAACCACTTTCAGCCCAGAGTGACCTTTTCAAATTGCTTCTTTTGTCCGATCAACAGCTCAAAACCAAATGATGCTCAGTTTACCGTCAAATCAGGCAGACAAATGCAGCAAATGCACACAAGTGAGAAGCTGGATGCAGGAGTTAACTTCTTTGACAGGTCGAATGTCTTGTTTTGTCCGAACAGCAAACCAAAAAACAGTTCACAACAAAACAGAGAAAGGCATCACATCCTCACATGTGAGTTTTTCTAGTAAAATAGATTCAGAATAACGTTTTTCATGATTAAAAATTTAAGGAAATGTACACAGAGGTCAACAGGTGCATTAAATTCTTATACTACTGTATATGTTCTGTAGAGTTTACAGTATTTTGTTTCAAGTGGTTAAGTATAAATAAAAAAGCTTTATTACACACTGACATTAGATTTAATGTGCTAACATGCCACAAATTTCACCGTCATGCTTTATTATTTCGCCAATAGCAGTGAGTTTGTTTCTTCACTAAAAACAAACATGTTATAGATGATGCAGTGCTAAGATGGCACATTAATCAGCCTCCCGTTTACATCTCATAGGATGTATTTCCTCTGCAGTTCATTCAGTGTGATGTGAGTTCATCTGTCCTGTTTTTCTCCCAAAAATACACCATCTATTCCTCGAAATGTGTTTTTCTCCCTCACAGCTAAGTCCTAAAGACTGTTTTTATGATGCTAATAAATGTGTCATCAAATTCAGCGTAAGCCAAACCGGTGATGATTTATGTCCCCAAATTTGTCACTTTAAGCACTAAATCCTTCATTCATATGTAGCGTATGTATATTCAGCAGCAGCAGCAGCAGCAGCCAGCATTGGCACACGGTCCTTGCTCAGCACCTCTGCTGCACCTTTGCATTTCAAAAGCGACATTTGCATCGCCGGTTACTTTGTTCGCTCTCAGCTATCGTGTCATACTCAGTGAGCTGAATGGTGAGGTGTTAATTATGCATTTATTCTGCCCTCATTATTTATAAAGAGAACTGAAGCTACAGAGTGAGTCTGTTTTTCTAAGCTTTTTCATTTTTGCGCCACATTTCCCAAATCGTGCACCGTGTCTAAAAAGTGAGCACTGATAGGCTTCCTGCCTGCTGGAGAGGATTGTACACGAGCGTGTTCTGGGCTGGTCGGGTGTAGTCTGCAGCAGCTCCCTGTTGGTAGTCACACAGGACGCAAATGGGCTGAGCTGCTTTTTTGCTACTGGGCGGACAGGTTCCTCCACTGCGAAGCCACAAGAAGGGCCTTTCCCCAGCAAAACAGAAGCCTGTTACAGCGCTTGGTTTTGTAAGATATGCAGCAGCCTGATGGAGCTACTCCCCAGTCACCCAGAGTCCCAGAGGTTTGAGAGCTGGATCATGTTTGAAATCAAAACAAGGTTAACGAGTGAGAGCTTCGTTAGTTAACCCCAGCTGGCTAGTCAACAAACAGAGATGCTAAAAGTAGCTGATGGAAATGATCACTGAGCTGCAAGCATTTCACTGTGATGTGAATATGATGCATGCCTATACAGTACATATCCCAGAAGGCTTGTTTGTTTTTTATGTTTTTTATATGACCATAGCTTCAAGGCTTGACAGTAAACGCCTTTTTGTTTACAGAGTGTACTTACCTTTTCTGGCAGAACAATAACATGACGCCAGCAAATCAAAAGGGTGTGTATTGTTGCTGACGTGCTCACTTGGCTGTGTAGATGCAAATTAATACTGGATGATAGGTAGCAGGATATGTTTTCTTTATAGTTTCCTCCCGTCTTGATCTTCTCCCTATTAACGAGCAAAGAAGTATGCACCCTTTTTTTTGGCAGTGGATCTTAGCTTTTACCACAGATGCTAGTTAGCATTTTACTCCAGAATCAAAACAAACTTGTAGCTGTTTGATTCCCACGATTGAGTCTCATCAGTCTTATGTTGCGGTGGCTTTCAAAGGGTATTTTTTCCATACAATAAAAACAAGAGTCTGCAGCAACGCTAGCGACTCTGTGAGGCTGTAGAAATCAGAGCTGTTTGATAAACCAAAGTTATGGACACATATTCTGACCTGATGGACCTGAGGATCACCAAAGTTCACAAAGATAATTAAAGGGGCTCTGTTGAAGTTCTGTGTTGTGTTGGAAGCTGGCCCTTTGTTTATGCGAGCAGACTAATGTCACATCCTTTGGCCTGTTGTGGCAAATCTGAGTCCTTAAACAAATCGTCTACTGGCTTGTATAGGCAACCGAGAAAATAGTTAATAATGCATGTCAGTTTCTTCCAGTTTATACGTAAAGCCCCTTTAATGTCTGCACCAAATTGCATGGAAATTTTTGTTGAGACATTTCGCTCTGAATCACAAATGTCAACCTGCTGGAGGCGCTGGTTTAATTCTCTGGACACCAGGAATGTCAAATTTCATGGCAGTCCATTAGAGGTCGACCAATTTATTGGTCTGGCCGATTAATCAGCACGGATACGACGTTTTCATCAGCTGAACTTTGCTCCAATAGTGGCCGAGTAGTGGTCCACCAGCCATGTGGGGACATACATCACCAATTTTTACATTATATTTTGATATTTATTACTTTGACTTAGATGATCAATTCAACAGTTAAATGATTTTCACACATCAAAGTCTATTTACAGGTCCTGTGTATGTGAAAAGATATCTGTGGCTCTAGAGGGATCTACCTGATAAATCGCCATTAAATGCTGACTTTTTGAATGCTTACTTGCTCAGCTACAGCAGGAAAAGCACAGGTGGTAGTAATAAGTTTAATGATGGCTGTAAATTGAGCATGCTGGCCAATTGTCTCCCGTCTCATTGGGACCCTTGAATGGAAAGTAATTCTATTAATAGCACCTGTGCTTTTCCTGCTGTGACAAGTCAAATTAGGTTGACACAACTTTACAAATTGAACACTCTATGCTTGTTTATCTCTTCTTGAATGTGCAGAAAACGTCTGACTTCAGCTTTAAACAGTGATGAATTCACAGATATCTGTTGATTTTATTTTGCCCTCTGAATGTTTCGTTTTATGACTTCCACAGTATCCTTATCAACAGACACTTCCTGGACCTGCTGGATTAATGAATAAGAAAATATGACCTTGTTATGGACACGTACCGCATAAGAAATATTTCAGCTTTGACATCTAAACTTGTAGAACCGTCAGATCTGAGGAAGAACTCAAGCCCATTTTAGAAAAGATATCAACCCAAATAAGATACTTGAGCGGTGAGGGTCTGACCCGCAGCGAGGTCCAGGTCACTTGACTTCCACGGAGCAGAAAAGTGAGCAAGCTATGACACAGTGAACCTTGCCCATTGAGACACTCTCTGCTCAAACAGAGTCATGGGAAACTTAAGCTAGAGCGAGAACAAAGAGAGCTTGATCCATGGGATGCCACGGTTCCTGAGGCACATCAGTCTTTTTTTTTTCTCTTTCAGCTCTTTGCTGGGAAAAAGAGGGGTGAGCCATGTTAGCTGGGCTGCTTCCAGTCTTAATCAAACTCATAGTCTCCTTTAGCTAGTGGGAACCGAGCCAGCCAGGGATTGATTTAGAGTACTGAGACGTGGGTAAACAGAATCGTTTGTCATGCTCCCGCTCCGAGTCGAGCTGCTAGACTTTACATCAGGGGTGGAAGTTGCTGATTTAACCGAACTAAAAAGCTGCTCATCCCACGGCCAAGTTGTATCTCAGTAAATGTGCACTGCTGGCTGTTTGATCTCAAAGACTTGTGTAGTCTGTTTAACATTTTAAGCCCCATTAAAAATTCCTTTTTATTTCTGACAGTGTTAAAGGAGGAAATGTGTGGAGGTGCTCTGATTCATATTCAATAGAAAAAGTAATTTTTATGGATTGATTTGAATTAAATGAATCAAACCATGTGTATGTTTAGAAAACTAGAGGCCAGTCGACTGAAGATGCAATAGTTAATTTATTAATCGATTAGTTGACAACTATTAAATTAATCTAACCATTTTGATTATCGATCAGTTTGAGTAATTTTTCAAAGGAAAACAAAACGTCAGAATTCTCTGATTTCAGCTTCTTAAATGTGAATATTTTACATTTTCTTTACTCCTCTGTGACAGTAAACTGAATACCTTTGGGTTGTGGATGAAACAGGACATTCAGGGATGTCATCTTGGGCTTTGGAAAACTCTGACCGACATTTTTCAACATTTTCTGACATTTTATAGACAAAAAACGAATGGATTAATCGGGAATATTATCAACATTGACAAAGAAAATAATCGACTAGTTTCAGTCCTAGTTGATACTGGATATTTGAGGCAGATATTGATATTTGAGGCTAAATCAGAAGATCTTAACACTAAACACAAACATGGCAAACATTCGATATGCATCCTTTTATTTATTTTTATTCTTTTTGTGTGTGTTTGTTTAAGAGTTGTGGCCATCATATGTCCTGACAGTTGAAGAATAAGCCTCTCCAGAGAACAAACCATGTAATGGTGACTCTGAGTTAGAGCTGTAACAGTAAATGGATCAGTAAACTAATCCATCCTTAGAAAATTAAACAACTATTTTGTTTTGATAAGTCATAAAATACTAAACTCTGGCTGGTTCCAGCTCTTCCATGGTTTTGGGTTTGCTTTTCTTGGTCCGACAAAACAAAGTTTAGAGTTTAGGTACTTATGATTGGCATTTTTCACTCTTCCACTCATCATGTAAAAAGATAATGAAAATAATTGTTAGTTTAAGTGACATCATCATAACTGCAAGAAGCTAACATTTGTTTACTAACACAATTTGCGAATTACTAACTTTTCTCGAGAACATGCACAACCGCTCAAAAGTTTGGGGTCATCAGATGGGTTGCCAAATGAGTAGACTTTCATCCACTGCACGAAGGTCTGCACAGTTACAGCCCTGCAGACCTTCGGCATTCGAGCTGTCAATTAGTTGAGGTAATCTTGCGAAAACAATAACATTTCTAAGTGACTCGAAACTTTTGAGCGGTAGTGTTTGCCATCAGATTAATATAAAAGATGCTGTATTTTATAAAATTTTGGCTTTTACTTATTAATCTAAAAATAATCAATAGATCCACCAAAGATGGAAAAACAATTGTTCCTTCGGATTCTTTTCAAGAAGGACTTTGATGTTTCTTTTCCAAGTAAGACAATCTTCTCCATAGTACTTACAGTGTTGTTCTGAGGCTTCCTTTCTATACAGTTAATTTTGAATCACTGTAGGCTATAAAAGAAGGGGCTTTCACAGGGGGGGAACTGTGTGATGTTGTCAGAGGAGATAAAAGGAGAAGCTCTGGGGCTGCAGCCTCTTTGGGGCCCTGGCTAGTCAGTATTCAAGCTCCCTGCCCAACTGATAATTAGCCACACTCTGCTGTCAGCCCACAGGCCCGTCATCCCAACTTGGGGAAAGTCCCACCTTATTATGCCTCCGGCTGGCCTTTTTTTCCAGTAAAGGCCCCTGAATGTAACCTAAGCCACAGAGCCTTGATGTGCCATACAATACAGCAGATAATCATCTTACTATAATGCAGACATGCTCGAGTACACTCACAGCTGACTTTAATGTTTTGTTCGTCTCGCAGGGTCCACTTACAGCATCTTGTCCACCATGCCATCGGATTCGGAAAGCAGCAGCTCTCTCAGCAGCTTAGGTGAGTGTGGCGCTCACGGTGGCGTTCAGGTGTCGGCTGTAGAAATGTCTAAAAAAAGAACATTATCTTCTTTGGAAACAAACAACAAGTGCGTGCAAAGGAACGAACCTCAGAACAGATTCTGCTGATAGTTTTTGTCAAATAATAGTCAGACGTTGGTCGCCTGTTTACACTCTGAGCACATGCAAGTGATTACACAGATGTGAGAAGGATTTAGTAACACACACACACAGCGACCTGTTTCATTTAGTCATTCTCTGAGGGAAACAGAGCTCTAATCTCAGTCAGTAGGGCGATTCCTGTCATAAGCACTGCGGTTAATGAGTACAACAATGAGGTAGATAAATAATGAAGTAGAATATTAAACTGATTTTTGGCGGCATGAATGTGAACAATGATCTCAAAGGTGTTTTCTTGTTGCGTTCTGTAAATGAATGTGTAAATGTTTGGTCCAGTAGCTGCAACAAAGAGCTCTTGCCTATGATTAGTTAATATTTAGACCAGGTAAGTTCAGACTCTTGAGCCTTTTGAGTACACTAGTCTTGTGTCTGCGGCTTCATTTTGATTTTCTAGTTTCGTTTCATTGACTATAGTTTAGTGAAAGCACATTTCAGTTGTATTCTATTAGCTTACTTGAGCGTTTTCAATAAATCAGTGGGGCTGCACAAATTTCCCCCCATCCTCTGAGCTCTGTGAACAGCCCATGCCACCAGTGACATGCTGACTCACACAGGTACGCCCGGTCAAGCCTCCTCCCCACCGCCTGCCCACATGGACAGTCACCAGGTGAACGAGAAGATGGAGACGGTCCTGTTCCAGCTCAGGCATGTAACGCGTGAGAGGGACGAACTACGCAAACGTCTGGCCCTCTCCTCACCTGGAACCACCTTCGATGAGTGCAGGTACTGTTCTGATCTCGCGCACCTGAGTGCATGTTTTCCTAAAGCAAACATTGACAGAAAGGGGGCAGTGATCCCGTGTATACCTGCCCTCTGCGGATAAAGACATGTTGCCTTGTTCATCTTTTAAAAGCAACAAAAAACAAGCGAGCTGAGGTAGTATGTGACGCAAAATCGTCTTAAAATATGCCCAACTCTGTAAAACAAGGGGTAAGCATACAATTTTAATGATGCCTCTCTTCCCCGGTGTTCCCGTAAGCACAAAGTTTGTATGATGTTTAACACGCTCTTGCTTCTCTCATCCTCCCATGTGGCGTCTCAAAACTCAATTTTGTCTTCCCCTCTCTGTGAAATAGACCAAACTCAAAAGCAGGTCATGACTATGAGCGTCTGAAGCTTCAGTGCATGAAGGCGATGGCAGACCTGCAATCCCTACAGAACCAGCACAGCACCACCCTGAAGAGGTGCGAGGAGGCTGTGAAGAAAGCAGACTTCTACCAGTGAGTGGAAAAGCCTACTACAGGGCCTTTTGTAAATTTTTTAACAGCCGGCGCATTTGTGCTGTATGCATTTGCCCTCCGCCTGCAGGGTTTTAGCTCGTATTCAGTTCCTTCCTCTGACATATTCGCAGCAGATTGCATAGAACAGATTTTATTTTTGTGGGAGTAATAGGGATGAGGCCTTTATACCAGCCGGAAAGCTGATGAGTTAAGCCTCGAAAAAATCCTCACATCCCTTCATCAATTTAATTTCATCTTTCTTAATAAAAAGATGTTTTTTTTATTGTCTTCTAGGCAGCATAAATCCAGAGTCATCTTTTCAGAGCAAAGGTTGAGAGCGGGGACTGAATTACTTCCCTATAAATAATGCCCTTGAAGAGTTCATGCCAAAGTGTGGCTCTGTAATCATCATCATCATCATCATCTGAACGCTGTCTGCATGGCACGGCATCTGTGCCATGAGGATAATGCTATGAACAGAGCATTTGTTGCCCCGTGAAATAAGCTGTGCCGAGGCGACGCGGAGCAGGAGGCCGGCACATTTGTGTGATTCAGTGATGCCATACTGTCTCCAAAGTGTAGGGGGACCGACATCTGGCCCCAACGCAAACAGACAGATGAAGGATTATTGCCATGTTTAAGCCTCTCCTTCTGAACTCTGTTTGCACATCAGAGAGAGTCTTTATTTATTACCGTCCTGTCTGCCTCTGCACTTAAATATTCACACTCAACACCATCCCTCTGTGAATCAGAAATCACATTGTGCTAAGATCAATAAGTCACTTAACACGTAAGCTAGCATTAGCACTCGGTAATCATGGAGGATTTTATTGATCCCCATTGTAATTCATGTCGGGGCTGTTTCAAGTTGAGCAGTATTACATAAGTGGTATTTTTAACTGTTAATATTGGCATAAAACTAATAAGCATTTAGAAAAAATAGTTTTAAAGTACTAATTATTTTATTCTGCATATCAGGGTGCATGAGACGGTACCTTTTAGAGAGCGATCTATGGTTGTAGCCTGTGTTTCTTTTTTTATTTATTTAGTTTTATTGAAGGTAAAGAAAATTAGAAAATTAGTTTACAAGTTTGACTTGTTGGCTCGAAAATCCTGCTTATCAATTTGTAGAAAATTATGGAGTGCTATTTCTGAGTAGTGCTGAAATGATTAGTTGTTGAGAGGAAATTACAGTAATCAACAGCAATTTTCCTAATCAGTTAATCATTTAAGTAGCTTAACAAGCAAAATGCCAAATATTCTTTGTTTCCAGCTTCTCCAATGTGAGGATTTGCTGCTTTTAATGCGTTTTTATCACTGTGAATTAGAGATGGGAACCACAGAGTAACTACCGATACAATACTAGAGGGGTCAACAGCGATACAGATTATGACTGATAATCAAATACTGGAATATTTACATATACAGGAAAAATAAAGTCAAGAATAACCAGTGATTGAATGTAACCAACTACAATTTACTCAAGTACTGTGCTTATGTACAATTTTGAGGTACTTTGCTTCAGTATTTCCATTTTCTGCTACTTTGTACTTTTATTTATTTGATAACTTTAGCTACCCAGTTACTTTGCAAATTCAGATTATTCAGTTCTGATTGGCTATTACTTGTTACATCAGATAATGTTGTGGACACTGTGGCTGCTAACACACTAAAAACACAGATACCGATAATTGGAAAAATGCTGAATATCGGCCCGATAATGAGCCAGACAGATAATCAGTCTACTTCATGTCATGCCATGCCCAGTGATAGTCACGTTACAGTGATTCTGCAATACTTTTCTTACAGTTTTAGACAATCATCTATGATACATTGCAATGTCTCTTTAACTGAAGAAGAAAAAACAAACCGCATAACAGACACACATGCAGACTGCAACTTGTCCATATCCATGTGTGCCATCATTCAGAATCAGAATAAGAAATACTCTTACATTACATTACATTACAGTTGCTTTTTCTAGAATATAAATATCAAACTATAGATAGAAAAAAGAGACAAGAGTAATTTCGAATAAGAAAAAAAAAGTACTAGAATATAAAATAACAACTTTGTATATATAAATATACATATAGAAAAAGAAATACTACTAGAACTAGAGATGTAAAGATATGTGCCTTGTACTATACTATAACTACATAACTACTCAGGTGGAGTTCAGATGTTCAAAGGAAGAATATAATTATGTATGTATCGATAGTTGGCGCCAGTGTCTTGATAACTTATTGCAAGAAGAAGCTATAAGATATATTGCTGCTTGCTAAACTGAATATCTTTCAGAAACCTGAAGACATCACCTTGGTTTTTGGCTTTTTTGTAGAGTAAACAGTGCATCTCAAACATCATCTTATATGCTAAATAGTCATTAGTTCAGCATTTGTTGGTCTGTGACTCACGAGGCATAGTCATACTTTTCCTTGGCTAAAAACTGCAGTAATGCTGATTTTAAACCTGACTGGCAACGCCCACGGTCTGATGGTACTTGCTGTGGTATCTCCTCAGTACGCTGCACAGCCGTATGGCGAGCGAGCACGCCCAGCTGAAAGACGAGCTGGAGGCGGTGAGACAGGACAACATCCAGCTGGTCAGGGAGCACAACCACGTAAAGCAGGCCTGCGAGGAGCTGAGGAGGCTGCACGAAGACGACCAGAGAGAGGTGGCCGACATGAGGATGCTGCACCAGCAGGTACCTGTGGAACTGGAGATCTCACCTACATTCATGCTTATACAGCCACATACAGGTGCACACTGTCTGTGTATACACACGTTTGAGTTCAATCCTTTGGATCTTGACACAAATCAATGTAATTTTTCTCTTGGTGACCATTACGTCCTAGACATCAGTCAGAGAAATGCGGTCAGACAAGCTCGTCTTCATCGATCAAAACAATCTTTCAAATGAAACAAATGACTTGAACCTGGGTCTTTCACTGCATCTCTGTCCGACATGCAGTCAGAAGGTCAGATCATTAAATGTTTGCAATAGCTTACATCACTGTGGGGAATGTCTGAAATGACTCTTTGATAGGAAGGATGCGTGCCTCATTGTCCACTGAGCTCATGTCATCATTAGGTAAACTGATGTTCAGCGTCAGTCAAATTAGGAATCAAATTAGCTCAGTGATGTCAGTCCAGAGTCGACCTTTATTGTGTAGTTG
This sequence comes from Pagrus major, assembly GCF_040436345.1. Lineage (NCBI taxonomy): Eukaryota > Metazoa > Chordata > Actinopteri > Spariformes > Sparidae > Pagrus > Pagrus major. The sequence continues at coordinate 17,730,864 of NC_133234.1, read as the reverse complement.
GTAGATGACAGTGACAGGCACGTTCTTGTACTTTCTCTTATGTGAAATGTGTCCTGGTTTGTCCTTCAGCTAGTCTGTCTAATTTATTATTTATGATATAGTAATTTACAAGAAAAAGAAAAAATGTTTCTGCGAGGAAACATGTGCTGAGGGTGTAAGTATGATACCATGTAGACTGACAAGCATCTCATTCGCTGGAAAGTTTTGGTGACTCTCTTAGATGCTCTGACATCAGCACTTTATAGACCTGTGGGAGAAAGTCATAACTATGTTATTGTGGTTACTGACCACAAGTCATGCTGTAGTTTATGGGTGTGTTTTTCACATGAAAAAGTAGGTGTGCGCAGCATAGTCAATATTCTAGACCGCAGTTCATTATAATGTCATAGATAATGAGCGATGGATAGAAACAAGACAAGAACAAGGTGTGTTGAAGTGTAATATTACAGGTGGATAGATGTGTTGTCAATATGTTAGTATCTTTTATTTTGTGGACCTGTCTCTTGGATTATTTTTGTTTTATTTTTTTACTTTTTCACCTTAATCAGTATAGAGATAGACAGGGAAAACATTGGGAGAGTTACGGGGTTATGGCACACATCGATGAGTAGATGTCATATATGTATAAATTCTTAAACCAAACTTCACACCACAAATTTACTACACTGAAGTCTGGTTGGAAGATGGATTTTTAACTGCTCTCGGGGCGGTTGTTTGGCCCACAGTTCGTTTGATAGCTTTCACAACAGATTAAACAGACCGAACCAAACAGGCGAATGCACAAGATCTTGTTTGAAGTGCTCCAAACAATTTTGGTGTGAAAGCACTGTTTGTTTGTTTGTTTGTTTGTATTTGCTAACGTTATGCAACTCAACAAGGAAGCTTTTGTCTTATTTTTTTAAGTATTTTAATCCACTGTGCCATTAAACATAGTTGCAGGGAGTCTAACTTTTCTGAAAACAAACAACACATTGTTTGTTATTGAAATTGTAACCCTCTATTTCATTGAGTAACCTGAATGATGTCATTTCCAGGTGATGAGAGAGGGCTCATCTGACGTCCTCAACAAGCTGTATGACACAGCTGTGGACAAGTTAGAGGCCATGAAGGGCGACTACGAGGCTCTGAGGAAGCGCTACAACGAGAAGACGGCGGGCCACAACGCAGACCTGAGTCGTCTAGACCAGGCAGAGGAGGAGAACCACCGGCTGCAGAAACAGCTGGACATGCTGCTGAAGCAGAGAGATGCTGCCATCCACTATCAGCAGCAGTACTCCTCGTCTATAAGAAGGTGAAGCCGGAAAATAACACGGATACACAAATCCATCTGCACACACAGACTCGGCAGCTGTAAAAAGTCTAATGATTAACAGCAGTCGCTGCAAACTTTGCTTCAAACTCTGTACTTGAGTTTAATGCCAAGGTCACAGTGCTTAAAACATTCCTAATCCACGGCAGATGAGGCTTTGCAGACGGGCAAATGCTTTCCTAATTTAACTTTTCTTTTATGATGCGGAGATTGCAAGCCTGATCCCTTGCTGTTTTTGCGTGTCTGTGTTTTTATTATATATTAATCTACTACGGGTGACAATTCATAAAGAGCAATAAAAACACAATACATATTGTACAGGTTTGACAACACGCAGCAAGAACTGTCAAAGGCCGCTGCCCAGAACAAGGAGCTGCAGCGTGAGATGGATCGGCTGCAATCAGAGACGACCCGGCTCAAAACCCAGCAGCTCAAGGCGATGAAAGACAGCGAGAAGTACAAGGAGGAGCGGGACTCGGTGATCAACGAGTATCGCTTGATCATGAGCGAGCGGGACCAGGTGATCAAGGAGGTGGACCGGCTTCAGACCGGGCTGGAGTTGGCAGAGGCCAAGCTGAAGAACACTTCATCAGAGAGGCGGGTGGCCAATGAGGAGCTGGAGGCTCTCCGACAGGTGAAAATATAATTAGGTTAAAAGTGGCTCTCTGTAAGAATTTGTTGAGCGGATTGTAACATGACGAGAAAAAATGAGACCTTCCATGTCTCTCTTGGTTGAAAGAAGCATGTGGATGATTTGTTTAAGTTGTTTATTGCTGCTGCACTGTGAATTTCTTTGTGAAGGGCTTGGGTCGGATTTTCCGCAACAGTCCAAGTGATGTTACTTTATGCACGTTCTCGAGTGCCTCATCTCAGTGCCTCTCTCCACTCCGCTAACAGAGAACAACAGTAGCTAATGTAGTTTATGTTAGCGGACTCTATTTCTAAACTAATGCCTAACACAGAGGTTCCACAGAGCCCCTTTAAGGGCTGGAAGAACTGTCTAGTCATATCTGTAAAACACGTACATCTCAAGATCATGGTTGTCGACAATAATATAAGTTGAACTGCAACAAATAGTCGATTAATTGATAAGTTGATGAAAGAAAATAAATGCCAACTATCTCAACAATCAATTAAGCGTTTCAATCATTTTTTGAGACGAAAGTCAAAAATTTTGCTGGTTCCAACTTCTGAAATGTGATGATTTGCTGCTTTTCATCATTATTTATAATCGTAAATGAAGGAATTTGGGGTTTTGGACTGTTGGTTGGACAAAAGAGGCAATTTCAAGTCGTCAATTTGGGCTCTGGGAAATAGTATTTTTGACTAATCCATTAATTGTGAAAATAATCATTGAAGTAAATAAAGTTGCAGCCCCCTTCTTTTGATTAAGAATGACATAAATCGACAGCTTACTTACTTACTTAAAAACTTTAGTCCTCAGTTACTCACCTAATAAAAAAATTATGTTAATTACACATTTTATTTTATGAGATAAGACAAGATTTTATTGATATCCAAGCAGTGTCACAGCTGTAAAAGAAATAGGCCAAATAAATTAGTATAGATTAGTAAAATAAAACCATGCATCAAGATTCTCATCAAAATGAAAGATAAGCCATATTTTCTACCAGATAAAAAGATAAAAGCCAGAAAGTCATTAGTATCTACTCACTCTTGATCTCTATCATCCTTGTGACTTGTTTTCGTGTCATATGAAGGAACTTTCCTCAGCTCTGGTGGACAGGGATCGGGCCATCTGCGAGAAGAACGAGCTGCTGGAGAAATACTGCCACGAGGTGAAGGACAAGGCCGAGGCCCAGAAGGAGCTGAGCCAGGCTTGCAAGGACATCGAGATGGTGCGCGAAGAGAGGGACGTGGCCCGCAAGGAGAGGACGGAGGCCATCATCCAGAGGGACCAGCTGCTGCGAGAGTATTACCAGGCCAGACAGGTAGCCAGACAGACGGGAGATTTATCATTACAAGTGGAGGGATTGATTTATTCCTCTGACAATAATCCCTTCATCCCATCTCATATAGGGAGTAGTAAATGTTTTTTTTCTAGCAGCTGGCGGGTTCCCACACATTGATTTTATTTTTGTTTCTAGAGAAACGTGCATATCGTCTGTCACACAGCATTTTAGTGTGATTGTCAGATTGATTGCAGAGAAAGTGCTGAGATTCCTGCTTTAGGAAATGACCAGCAATTACAGAGAAAAGGCTCCCTGACTTTGAAGAAAACTGCACCGCCTCAGAAATGGATAATTAAACAAGATCACAGTAAAGTCTAATGGAATTAATTTAGCTGTGGACTTAATTAATGCTCTCACTATACTTGGCAGTGCAGTTATTTAGAGCCAGGGAGGCGGAGAGAGCATGTGCTGCAGATCCACCAGAGACGTACACTTATTATACTATATCTGACCCACTTCAAAGCACTCTACCTAATCCAATCTATGCCTGCTACGCTTCCAACTACCTTGACAAGACGGCATGGTGGAAGCTTTTTAGTTTGCAGTAATTTATTTGAGATGTTTATGGTGAAACATGATGAAAAATTTCACCTTGAAGTCAGTTAAGTTGAAGGTTTTCTTCTTCTTCTTCTGACAAGTTGCAGTTTCTCTAAACTCACCATGTAAAATGATTTTCATTTAGCCTTCAGACCGTATTAAAAATGTGGATTCATTGGTGGGGGTATGTTGCTTCAAACGATCCTTGAAGTCCAGTTTAAGCAATACATCAATGCGTTTGAAGCCGTAACACACGCCAAAACACTGCACAGCGGCTGATGATACCATAAGACAAGATTTTTACTCCCTTTACGAAGTTACCGTGAACAACAAACGCAAGGTCAGAAGAAGAATTACAACCTTCATCTCATAAATTCATCCACCAAACACAGCCTCAAGGGTCTCATAAATATTTGGTGCAGGGTAAAAAATATGAAGTCTAACAAACTGTCAAATGATCAAATAGTCCTTTTTTAAAATGCCTCTACCATACTATCAAGCACAATATTAGATTAAAAGCACCTTGCTGCTCACCTCCTTTGTACCGTCCTTCATCACCTTGCATTTCCCTTCACCCCCCCCAGAAACAAGACTCCGCCACTCTGGACATGGAGCGAGCCAACAAGGAGATCGATATGCTGAGGAAGCAGTACGAGGCCATCTCTCAGGAGCTGAAGGAGGCCCTGCAGGAGGCCGAGGTGGCCAAATGTCGACGCGACTGGGCCTTTCAGGAGAGGGACAAGATAGTGGCAGAGAGGGAGAGCATACGGTAAGGAAATGTTACATTCACCTTGCATGTTTTTGCAGAACGAGAAGAAAATAGATTTGTTTACATTTTGTTGTGTGCATCTGTCAGCACGCTGTGTGACAACCTGAGGCGAGAGAGGGACAGAGCTGTGAGTGATCTGGCAGATGCTCTGAGGAATCTGGATGACACGAGGAAACAAAAGAACGACGCTGCACGGGAACTCAAAGAGCTAAAGTGAGTCATTCCTTCATAAAACTTTGCAGGCTGATTCCATCTTCTGCACTATTTTTAGCCCTAAAACTAAAGTTTCTACTTGTGTCAGAGTTGTTGTTTTGGGGGATCCAGAAAGACTTTGTACCAGGTCTTTTGTGCCACCCAGTGGAGGAAATATGTCATTGACTGGGCAACGTTCAGATCACTTCTAAAGGTGAAGAGCTACATGTTTTATGTTTCCTGCAGAGAAAAGATGGAGGACCAGTTAGAAAAGGAAGCAAGGTTTCGTCAGCTAATGGCTCACAGTTCACACGACTCAGCCATCGACACTGACTCAATGGAGTGGGAGACGGAGGTTGTTGAATTTGAGAAGCACAGAGTAAGAACCACTACCAAGCTTGTTATTCTCTTAAATGTATATTCAGTCATTTACTCTTCGTTCTATCAAATTTACAAAATTTAACAATGTTTTGTCTTATTCAGGATATGGATTTGAAAGCGCTGGGGTTTGATATCGCTGAAGGGGTAAATGATCCTTATTTACCAGGAGATTGTGGCATATTTGTCAGTAAAGTGGATAAAGGAAGTATTGCTGAGGGAAGATTAAGGTAAGAGTATCATTACACTAGTTTTTAGTAGTGCTAGGTATGATTTGAATGATACTTGACACGTTTGAACCCTTTTCTAACAGAATATGCAACACAAAAATGCAGTGTATTTAAAAAATGGTGTGTTTGACTAAGATATTGTCTAAAGCTAGAAACGTTTCCTGATTTAGATCAAGAAATAGGGAATCAAAAAAGGAAACTCAGACCAAGAAACTTCCCAATACTTTCCAATATAAACTCTTAAGTCATTCAGTCCTACATTTTTATTGTGTCCCCATTTCCTTTTGGAGATATTGATTTACTGAGCCACCACGTCACTCTGTTCTTCTCTGTGCAGGGTGAACGATTGGTTGTTGAAGATTAATGACGTGGACCTGGCCAATAAGGACAGGAAGCAGGTGATCAAAGCAGTGCTGAGCGGTGAGGGAGTGATCAATATGGTGGTGCGCAGAAGGAAGTCACTCGGAGGGCGAATCATCACTCCGCTCCAGATAAACCTGTCTGGACACAAAGGTCGGCCTCAAGCTCCAATTAAGAAATAAACTTTTGACGTTGCAGTACATCAAATACAGTAGTTATTAATACATGTGTTTATGATTTCTGGTTCCTCTCAGACAGTGGTATAGGACTGGAAAGTGGAGTGTTTGTTGCAACTTTGGCTCCAGGCAGTCCAGCTGCCAGAGACTGCGCTCTTACTGTTGGGGACAGACTGTTAGCTGTGAGTATGCTGCCCAAAATGTTTTAAAGATGATGCACATTTAATGCCTAGAGACAGCTGACGTTGGCCTCTAGTGCCCTCTGCTGTACACTGTTGTGTTTAATCGAGGAACACACTGGCGATCTCAAATATTTACCATATAGTAAGACTTTAAAGTGCACACTATGTTCTCATTTTGTGTATTTATCGTTTTCTAAGATCAGGTTTTTGTTAATGAATGCCAATCAAACTGTAACACTGAATAGTTTCTGCTTGTGCCAAATTAAGGCAAGTTAAATGTTTCCTCTCCTCCATCTATATATCTATATGCCTGCTTGAATTTGTTCTGACCTTGTGTTTTGGTCCACTACAGATCAATGGGATTGCACTCGATAACAAGTCGCTCTCTGAATGCGAGTCTCTGCTGAGGAGCTGCCACGATTCTCTCAGCATCTCCCTCATGAAGGTGAAGTCCTCAGACCTACAACACCCCACAAAAAAAACCACCACTTTTCTAGTCTCAACCAAAAAATGCCCTTTACAACTACATTTAGAAGATTGTGTGATGCATTCAAAATCAGTAAGACTTTTAAACCAGTTGTCAAGCATTGTTTTACTACTACTACTAGTAGATAGTAGATACTTTATTGTCATTGCATATTAAAAATACAACAACACTTTAAGCATCAGTCCATAAAATGGCAGCATCACATTATTTATGTAATAAATAGTCCCTGAAACTATTGGAGTGCTAAAACATTAAAGGTATTGCACAATAGACTGATATTGCACTGGGGTCAGGTAGTTGTTATGGTGGGGTTGGGTGAGTGGGAGTGTCATAGGTTCAGAAGTTTGAATACAGCTCCGGGGAAAAAGCTGTTTCTCAACCTGTTAACCCCTGTGCGGATGTTTCTGAGCGTGCCTGAGGGGAGGGTAGTAGTAATATTTCTCTCAGGACTAAAAAAATAAATCTATAACAGAAGAGTAACAGTACTTTTTTTACATGGACATCATTTCTCCCTCATCGGATATTTTATCTCTTTTGGAGCGTGTTTGATCAGCTCGCTCCTGAAGGTGGATATCCATCCAAGTTCTCAAGAGTTTGTATTAAAAACAGACTCTCTGCAGTAGACCGGCTCACCTTAGAAGCTGCCATCTTGGATAAGTATCAAGATGGTAGGCATGTACGGAAAGAACACAGACATGGGACGATTTTTATTTTGATTGGTTTATGAAAAGGTGCAAACTGCCACTGGAATATTGGGCTCCATGTAAATGCAACTGGTGATTTGAAAGCAAATGTGTCTCTCCACACTGGTATATAGAAGTAGTCTTACTACTGAATCTGCAACAATGCTGTGACAACCTTCTTTGGGAAAGCGTTACTTCTACTTTACTCAACTTACACAACAATCCAACCTCTAGAAGCAACTACAAGTGATGTTTAAAGACGAAAGGTACATTTTTGTGCCCAAAAGTCTCAGGAGAACTTTTATGTGAGGAGTATGTTTTATCTTTTTGAAGTTCAGATATCTCATGAATTCCTCCAGCTGCAAATCACTGAGGTCTTTATTTGCAAAGAGGATCTCTGTATGCTATGAATAAATATAATAAAATAAGTAATTATTTATTCACCTCCCTTCCTCGACAGTTCCTCCCACAGAGCTGTTCTGGCCAGAGTTTATTCGACGGTTTGAGAGACTCAGAAAAGTTCCCTCGGCTTCAGTCCTGTGACATCCACACCAGGAACTGCAGGAACTCCAAGCACAACTGCCCCAAACACAACTGCTCCACACAGACGGACACTTGCAGCTGTGACAGAGGGGACGAAGCGTGTAAGGATACAGGCGACTCTCTGGACAGCAGTGGCAGCAGTGCTCACCACAAGCCTTTCTCCAACAGCTCCCTACACTCCCGCTCCCTTTCCTCCTCACACAGTCCTTCAGAGCCCCACCCAGACTTCACCTACAGGAGGCATGAACTCCACCACCGCCCCTTCACCTTTACCCCGGTGCCCTCCGACTGCAGCTCGCCTCAGTCTGCCGTAGACCAAGTGCAGAGCTCGCCAGCGAAGCCCAGTGGCGGAACATGGCCTAAAGTCATAGCTGTAGCTTCTATTTCCGAGTTTGCCCAGCTCTCCATCTACAAAAAAGTCAAACAGAGGAAGTCCATCTTTGATGTGAGCGCTTTCAGGAGGCCCGAGGTGCCCCCGAAACTGGACTACATGTCTCTTTCTCAGATGCCGAAACATTCGCCGCAGAGCTCCATGTCAGAATCGGCTCAGACCCCTCCCACCCCGCCAACCAGGAGCGACTCCTTCAGGTTCAAACACCGCCAGCAGAACAGCTCCGCATCAGACTCAACCATCACCACCGGCACTCCCCCAGCCTCCCCAGCCCAAGCCACAATCCCAAAGGACGAAGGGGAAGCAGGGAACCAGCTTTATTACACTGATGCTTCTCCAGGTGAAACCAAAAGTAGCTCCAAGAATCCTGCTGAGGACCAGGGGAGTCGACGCCGGGCAGAGGAGCGGGGAAAGAGGAGGTATCGGCCAAAATCTGCACCAGCACTGCGGCGAAATGTGACTCCGTTACACATCCCTGTTCCCATGCAGGTAACTGAGATACTGTTCTTATTTAATGCGCTATTCTTCATAAGTGTGAGTTTGTGAGTGATAGCAACTGTTTGATTGCTTCTTGCAGGTACAGAGTTTTTCTAATGACGAGCACTCCCCAGAGCCGATGGACATGTTACGCTTCTCTCCTATGAGAAGCAATCGGTACAGCATGTCCTTTGCACCCCCTAGTTACGGCAGCATCGCAGCACGTAAGTCATCTGAACAACTTCGCCTGTGTGGTTGTGCTTTTACATCCAGGAATGATCTGATGATTTCTGGGTCAACATCATCTGAACGCAATGTAGAAAAACAAGAAGACACCGAGGCATCCAGGTTGAAAAACAAAAGGCGAGCTTTAATAAAAAAACTAAACAAAAGGCAGAAAATAAAACTCTTGTAACAAACAGGAATCCATCAGTGCAAATAAAACTAAACAACCCAGGGAGACATGCGGAACACGGGCAGCAAGACGAATCAACAAAGAGTGAGGGAAAACACTGACTTTACACAGGGATAGATTAACTAACAAAATGCAAATGTCAACAAAAAAAAGGTTGGGGAAAAAGACTAAGGCAGGAAGTGGAAAGGATGGAAAGCATGGAAAATATGACACATGAGGGGAGAATCTACAAAATAAAACAGGAAATTACTGAACTAAAAAACCTGCGACCACTGCAGACCACTGATTTGTCAATTGTAACGACCAGAGTCACCATTGTCGTCTCTGTGCTCCGACGTAGCATTTATTAAACTGCTGTTTATTTCAGCAGTGTTTTCTGTTACCTCCTGCAGCCTTTTTCTTCAGTGAAGCTTGTTTCCTTCTTGTAATAAACAACCACACGTGTGTGCTGTGCGGGAGTGTGTGGTCAAGCAAGAAGGAGGCGAATGTGAGAGAAGCAGAGGGAAAGAGGTTAGGAGTTTGAATATGTTGTCAGTCTGGCAGTAATGTACAGCACAGGTCACAGTGTGTCAATGAATAAATGCAGCAGCTACTCAAGAGTCAAGAAAAGTCTCCCCTGTTGTTTTCCAACTGCTGGAAAAGTGAAAGGAATAAGCCCTGGTAATAACTGCCTACCCGAAGAGCACTGTAGGCAGTGGAAACTCAAAACAGATGTAGGGTATAGGTACGTTAATTAAGAGTACTATGCCTAAAGTACTTTGTTGAAACATGGCTTTAAGGTATGGTCACATTACAGAAGCTACAGTTAGTTGAGTAGTCTTATTACATGATGTTGAAACATGCCTGAATAATAACTTTCATGGCATCTGGATATCACAAATGAAACAGGAAATGCACACTTGATTTGTTGTTGGTAGACTGAGCGAATATTCATACCGTGTCTGTGTGAGTCTGATATGATCTCTGATCTCGTTCCTCCAGACCCAGCACAGCGAGGTCTGGCCCCGTGTCCTGCTGTGACGGCTGTGATGAGGAACCCGGTGTACACCGCCTGGAGCCATGAGATCCAGAGCAACAACTGTCCTCCAGCTCCCAGCTCAGGCGTCCACCCACATTCACACACAAGGTGTTAACATCTGCCAGCGTATTCATTATGTAGACTCTGTTTTTATTTCGATTTTGACATGTCATAAAAGGAGAAGCACAGGTGTTACTAACAATATTAATGATGGTTTGCTCATTATGGTCTGATTAATATCACTGTTATCTTTATATCTTTGATTTGTGGACTGTTGGTTGGACAAAACAGGAAATTTTGAGGACACCACCTCGGGCTCTGGGAACATGTGATGAAGATTTTTTAACGATTTGTTTGGACATTTTATAGTTTTAACAATAAATCTTTTGATGATTTGATACTGAAAGTAGTCATTAGTTGCAGCCTTAGTATTATTCTTCCTGTTCAACATTGATTAAATAAACCCTGTGATGGCACATTTATGATACAAAGCAACAGTGTTTACTCTGCCCCAGATCTCACGAACAGATGGCTTGTAGCAAATTATATCTTGCTCTGGGTTGAATAATTGACCGCCGGGGGACTTACTAAGGCCCTTTTTTCCTCCACTTTTAGCCCCCAGCATCAAGGTCGCCTCAGCCTGGACCTCAGCCACAAGCACACTGGAGACTCGACGGAGACGAGCTGCAGCCAACCACCACACAGCACCAACTCCCTGCCCTCCAGCGCCAGACTGGGTATGTATGGAGTCCTAGTTTTAAACAAATCATAACTTGTAAATGGTCTGATGTGAATTCTCATTTCAAGTCTTCCAAGTTACAAAAAGGGTTGTTTTTTTTTGCACCACATCTCTGCTTGAGGCTAGCAGCTCAAGGTTTCATAGCTCACCTGAATCTCCCACTTACCTGTGAATGCTTGAGCTGCATTGTGGGTAATGTAGGCACCATGTTTTGGGAAGAAAGAAGAATACCCGAAAAATGAAAATGAAAATGAAATTTTGATAATTTTAGCTGTTCATAGTGATTACAGGAGTGCAAGATCAGATGGAACTACACAACACATCAAGCATTGGTGAAGCAGTAGCATTATTACTTTATCACACAGCAAAGGCCGCACATTTAATGAATATTTAGACAGTCATCTAGCAAGTAAATTGACCAGGATATGCTGCACACTCTGTTTGAATCAGCTCAGGAGATGACAGTGATTGATCGGCCACATCATACATTATTATTGTAGCAATTCATCGGAGCAGCCTATTGCAAAATCAGGAACAACAGCTCACCAACTTCATTAAGCTATATCCTGGGGAAAACACTGTATCTGCATGATTTTACCCTTTAATAAACTCTGTTTGTGGTCCTTAGGTTCCTCCACCTTACAGTTTAGAGCAGAGCGCATTAAGATCCCTCCAGCTCGTTATCCCCGCTCCACTGGATCTGACAGAGGTACTGTTACATTTTACAGCTACATTGTCTGATAACAAGTGTTGCAGCAGTAAGCAGCAAGCCTGAGTTTTTTACCTTTTCTCTCCAGGCTCCCTCTCACATTCAGAGTGCAGCAGCCCGACGCCTCCAATGTCCCCCGTCAACCTGGAGACATCATCTTTCACCAGCAGCCAATCGCAGAGCTCCATTTCCACCCAGCCCAGGATATCAGTCAGCCCCGCTCCAGTTGGTGACAGGCGGAAGGATGGGTAGGCCAGCCCGTTGTCCGGGTCGTTACGCTGCCATCATTCAGCAGAACATGACGTGTTTTCCACCATTTGTCTGTACTTCTGTCTCCTTCATTGTGATTAAGTGCTTGTAAAGCAGTAAACAAAGCTGTGAGCCTCCATCTTACATATCATTAGAACGGCGAGTCTCCATCTATCATTTTGTTCCCATCTCTCTGTTCATTATAACCTGAAATCTTCACTCTCTTTCTTCCCTCTCTCCGTCTCCTCCTCAGATTTGTCTCTTATTTCACTCCCTCTGTCAGACTTCCACTGGCAGTTAAACCAAAGTTCCTCTCTTTAAGAAGCTTGAGGTTTGTCCCATGCTGCTTGGAGCACATACAGTATCTGCAAGACTGTTAGAGCACAGATCTCAAGACCTCCTGTGTGCACACTGCAGATATGAATGCTGTCATCATCTCTACTTGACTTTTTATTTAGTGAGAATGCTGTGAAGTTTTGGTTGACTGCATGACTATGAGGTGGCTTCTGAAATGCACTTGGCACGTCCCACGCAGCTCCCATATCCTATTGTTGAAACTTTTTTAACGGAGATGTGAAGTAGGCTCCACATGCAAATGTGTTAGGAGAGCAAATTGCTGTGGCATTTTCTTTAAAGGTGCCCTATGTAGCTTTTGAGTAACTTCGTGATGGGCAGTATGCCCTTATTGACCTCACCGAACCCAAAATCAAATCCATAAACTAAGCTAATTAAATAACTGGACTTAGTGGTGAATTATAAACACCTCATCTTGAACACAGCATACCCTCCACATGCAAGTAGCTTCTAATGAGTGTTGAGTGTTCACAAATCGTTTTTATCATTAGAGCCTACACCAAGCATGATTGGCTGGAAAGAGGTATTAGACGTGAGACGTAGGATCCAGATTGTTTTGCTATCCGCATTATGTCAGGAAATTAGTTGAAATGAGAACGTAGACTAAAACCAACTACTAATATATGTGTGACAAAATTGTCAAATAATCATACACTATGGCAATTTTGGTCATACATTTTTCAGAGGGCTATTCATCCATTATCAAGTAAGATTTCTAAACAAGTTCAAAAGCAATAAGGAAAAACACTGCAATGGGAATCAATCAAACAGAGTTTTGTGGATCGTTGACGTCAGTCCTGAATTATGAAACCGTCCCAACTCTTTAGACTGAAAACTTGCGATGCATCTTTGCTTTAAAGAAATCACGAAGCAAGTCACAGCACAGAGAGCTACATTACATTTTAGGCAAAAGTTTTTTATTGCATGTTGCATCCTCTTCATGGTTTCCCACAAATGGCAGAACATTTCAAAATGTTCATCTTTTTCTCCCTTCAGGCCGTACTTGGAGGAGCCACGCAACGTGACTGTGCAGAAAGGAGCAGAACCACTGGGGATCTCCATTGTGAGCGGAGAGAATGGGGGAGTATTTGTGTCAAAAGTGACAGCAGGCAGCATCGCAAACCAAGCCCGTTTAGAGTACGGGGACCAACTCCTCGAGGTACAGCAGCCACCATAGTTCAGCTAAAGATCTCTGCGTGGTTCACGGTTTCTCTCTGTAACTAACGACTAACTGCTGTTTACAGTTTAATGGAATCAACCTTCGCAATGCCAACGAGCAGCAGGCGCGGCTGGTGATCGGGCAGCAGTGTGACACGGTCACCATTTTGGCTCAGTATAATCCTCACATGTTTCAGCTGGGCAACCACTCTCGTTCAGGGTAAGAAGGAGAGGAGTAAAGAGCCAGAACAATGCCTCAACAATAACTTTAATGGATTGGTCTCATGAATGTTCAGTCATCTAATGAAAGTGTTATCTACTCACATATCAGTTACATAACCAACTCATTTTGTAGAGTAAATATTCAAAACACCACAATTTCCTTAATATACGCCACAACTTTTATATCCTTATTTTAAGCACGGTTTGTTTTAAAATTGACATTATTTCTTAAACTTGATGAAGAGTTTTCATTTTTAGTAATTTAGCAAAGAGTTAAAAAGACTTTGACTTCTTTCCTGTCATCCTTAGTTCTCGCATGGAGTCCATCAGCAACCAGCCGACGCCCCACGACAGCGGAGCCACGACCCCGGACAATCACTCCACTGTGGATACGCTGAGCGAGCAGGACGAGGGCACCATGACGCCGCCGTCTAAACAGACGACTCCTGCCACCAGCCCTCAGAACTCCTTCAGGTAGGACTGCAACATCACTGATACTGCTGTTTGTATGTTGTGTTGTTTTGTTTCACCTTTTTCCTTTTTTACTGTTGGATGTCTTCAGATAGGTGATCATTTTGTATCATTACAGCTGACAAACAAGCAGGGTTTGTACGGGTGCTGAAAATCTATGAAAACCCTTGAATTTTAATGTGTTTTCTAGGTTAGAAAATCGCTTTTCTTTCATAATAAATTGTTTAATATTGGCTCAGCAATGATATTTAGGAAGCCAAGTCTGCTTAGAGAGCGGTGACACATTTTGAAACATTTTTATGAAAAACCTTTTATTTGTCACCCTTCTGTAGAATGCTAGCACAAATAATACTTTTTGTTTTGTTTGCAGCACAAGTTAAAAAGTGACTGTGTGTTTTTTCCTCAGGCTTCCTGGTTCAAGCATGCGGCGGGCTGCAGAGCTTCGGCTGGTGAGGCTGAAGAGGATCCAGGGGGAGCTGGGTGTTCAGATCTGCGGAGGAAACCTTTACGGCATCTTTGTGGAGAGTCTGGATGACGACAGTCCTGCTAGGAGTCCTGATGGCCTGCTGCCTGGAGACTTGATACTGGAGGTACCTGCAGTGTTTAACAATCATTTTAATTAACTATGGATGTCACACGCACAATAAAAAGACTTACTAGAGCCAATGTTGGAACAATGACCTCTGCAGGCCTTTTGTATGTCTGTGCTCCACCCAGTCGATCACTTCATCTTCCTAAATTACACTAGTGACAAAAGATAAGTCATCATAATTTGATGAGACTGAAGGAAATCTTTCTACTGTCAAATATTCAAGAACTGCTCAATTTTTGCAGATTTGGTTGCATATAGACGGATAAAATACAACTTAAGTTAAAGCAGTTTGTTTGTGCATTGTTTGGTTTGCTTTTACTGGAAATGATGAGTCATTCTGTGTTGGCAGCTGAGCTCTGCGTCCTTTTATCAGCTGAGTAATTGATGTTCTCAAACAGTACAATGGCATCAGCATGAAGAACAAAACAAAAGAAGAGGCTTACCTGGAAATGTTGAAACCAGCTGAAACAATCACATTCAAAGTCCAGAACTGCGTGGAAGACCTCTCTGCGATCAAAGAGTCCTGTGGAGATGGATTTTACATAAGGTACCTCAAGTATTCATCAAGCAATCCAATTCAGCGTCAGTTGTTTGATAGCACATATATTAATGCAAATCAATTCATAACTTCCCTTTGTAACAATATCTTTGTGTGAAGTTTAGAGGCCTAACAAAAACAGGCATCAAGGTATTCATACCACCTTTTTGATTTAGTGTTTTTGGTCGAGACTGAATCTATGAAAGAGTCAAATCTTAAACACAGAATCTCTTGCAGTCTATTTAATCTTCTGTCGAGGTGTCTCGCAGTCTGTTATGTCCTTGTTGAAGGGTCAGAGCACTGCATCCATCATAACGGCTTCATTGTTCATCTCTTGTCAGAGCACTTTATGAGAGGGTGGCAGAAGTGGAGCAGGAACTGAGCTTTAACAAAGATGACATCCTGTATGTTGAAGACACACTACCAAATGGCAATTTCGGCTACTGGATGGCCTGGCAACTCGACGAGAACGCACAGAAGCTTGGAAAAGGGCAGATTCCAAGTAAATACATGTAAGTTCAGGAGAGGTCATCTAGTCCTTTGTAGTTATCTTAAGTGCAGATGTTGAAGAACATGAGTGTGTTTACACTTTATGTGAATGTGCTGTCGTGTCTCCATAAGGATGGACCAGGAGTTCTACAGGAGACACGGCATGGCCGACATGAAAGACGATAATGGCACCAACAAGACTCTGTCTGCTGCTGCGCGCCGATCCTTCTTCCGCCGGAGGCTGAAGCACAAACGCAGCGGGTCCAAAGACGGGAAGGACCTGATGGCTCTGGACGCCATAAGCACAGATTCTTTACCCATCACAGAGGGTGAGGAATCATCTACAGAGGCAGTTATAACAAGTAATGGTGGTGGATTCTAGATTTCCACCCTTAGTGCCTGGAAATACCCTAACCCTAACCCTTTTCTAGGAACTGAGAGGTTCCTTCTGCCCGGTGTTGTCTGCATTCCCCCCGTGGTCCAGTATAGATTAAGCAAATGAGTCCACTGATGATGAAAAAGTGACGTCTGTTTACACCCCAGCAGATTTTGGATAAAATAAAATCCAGCAAATACTCGACCAGTCACAAAATGTTCAGCGCTGCAAGCCCCACCCCCAAAGTTCCTGTTCAAACAAGGTGGTAAAAAACATCCCCAGAACTTGATTTAGTTCATCTTCAATTTAGAGCATCTGTTCCTTCAGCTTGAAAGGAAGAAAGAAAAAGGAAGAACTGAAAATTCAATAAGAAAGAAGTCTAGAACAGGTTGAGTTCATTCTCTAAAACTTAACAAGATTAATTTTAATCCACAGCAGTGAGATGTATCTAACGTGAAATCTAAAAACTTCAGTATGCAAAGTAACAGGTGGTTGTCACTATAGTGGAGAAAAATACAAATAACTGTCCCTGGAGTAAGGGAGTACCAGTTCTTAAAAGCAACAAAAGGAAACTTCTTTGGGAAAGATAGTTGATTGTTGAGTCTTATGCTTAAGTACGTGACTTCATTAAATATATATTTTTAGCACAGTACATTAGCATCTGCATGTTTCAGTAATCAGGCTCCTGTCGTGACCAGATTGAAATATCTCTCTGAGGAATGTAAATGTACCATATAATGACATAACCTCAAATGAGTGGTGTTCACATCTGTCAGGCAGCTCTCCCAGGTATAAAAGTGTGGCCACAAAGCAGGCTGGTGCTATAATAAGCATGCTGGCTCGCCAGAAACCTTTTGCTGTGATGCATAAATTCATAACTGTGGTTATTACAGAGCAGCTGTGTCTTTATGCAGTGTTCTGAGTTTCTGTATCTCCTCCTCAGACGGAGTGAGCCTGATGTACCAGCGGGTTCAGAGGGTGGAGTGCTCGTCCCCCAGACCGGTGCTGATCTTGGGTCCATTAGTGGAGGCCTGTAAGGACATGTTGGTGAAGGAGACTCCTGCTGAATTCTGTCGCTGTCTGCCTGGTGAGCTCGTACACACAGAGCGTGTCTGTTATTAGTTTATTTATTCATGAAGGACTTGTTTGTATCATTGGTGACATGCTGTAGAGTGTCATTAAGAGCTTCGCAGGAAGATTAAAGATTAGAGTATGACATTCATGTTTAAATTAGAGGGAAATAAATCAGTGTGAATTTTTAAATTACAGAGATCATGAAGGCTTCTCAGCAGGCGATAGAGCGAGGAGTAAAGGATTGTGTCTTCATCGACTACAAGCGGAGGAGCGGCCATTTTGATGTGACAACTGTTGCGTCGATAAAAGAGATCACAGAGAAGGTAACTTCATCTCACTGAGGACGAGAAGATCGATAGCATTTGGAAATAATATAATCAGATATGGCTGAACTGGCAGCTAGGTCTGAGTTCAATGAATCCAAAATGCAGCTTAATGTTAGATGATACTTGTGAGAAACATATTTATCATTTAGCAATATTTTCTGCGACATTCTGCTTTGAATCATCCCCCATTTCTCATGCAGTCTTTTGCTGTCATTTTCTCTCATAGGACTGTCACTGTTTACTTGACATTGCTCCTCACGCCATCGAACGTCTTCACAGCGTTCACATCTACCCAATCGTCATATTCATTCGCTACAAAAATGCCAAGCAGATAAAGTGAGTAATCCCATGCCTGTATTTTTTCTTTTTCTTTTTTTAAGATGTTTGTTTCAGATTTTTTTTGTCTCTTGCCTGAAAACATGTCAAGTGTATATCATGCGCTCTTTGTGTTGTGGTGGCAGTGCTGTTTACCGAACTTCACTCCAGGTTCAGAGCCTTCACTGACACATTTTGATTCTGGAGGCTTTTTATGAGAATATCATGTTTGGAAAAATGTGATTTTTACAGAAGCTTGGCATAAATACAAAGTATTATTTCCAACAATCATCAACATACACAGTAGTTTCTGTAGCATCGACGTTTTTAGGTTGTTAATATCGTTGTCGTTGTTGAATTTGTTTGTTCACAATAATATTATAATATCGCAATATCTACAAAAATCTGAAAAAAAACAATGCAAGCGATCAAATTACCCTCAAGCTACAACTGTAGGGAGGCAGAGAGTGTCTGTCAACAGGACTCCTGACTGGTCGTTGTGCTGAAAACCGGACGATTCCAGTCCCTGGCCGGTCGATCGGTGCTTCTATAATTGTAAACAACGTAACTGAACTGTTTTCAGTACATCTTTACATCTTTACAAGAGCACAGATTTACGAAACAACCTTCCTCGACATGAAAAAGATTCTTGTCTTTGAAAAGTAGCTGCTTCAAAAGCCTTTTTAACTCGCTATGCAGCTAATTTTGTCAGTACTTGCATAGCCATACAAACCGATGGCAGGGATTTCAAAAGCCAGATACCAGGTACAGGCCGATACCAATATTAGAAGATGGATGGTAGGATGACTCAGCTACATATTTCTCTAAAAAAACAAAAGCTCACGTCTGTGTTGATGCCAGTTCTCCTTCCTGGAAATATAATTTTTTCTCATAATTTTCTCTCTCAGGAAATTGACATCTGCAGAAGTCTTGCTGCTTTCATAATCGTATTCATCCTGCAGACACAACAAAAACTAATTGACCAACCTGATTTGATCCCAGTGTCATTAGTTCAGAAACCACATCCTGCTCTCTCCCACCACCTGCCGGGTTTTTGATAGGATGATTGTGATATTTCAAAGATCCCTCCGCTTTTTCATTTCTAATCGCTTGGGAAGATTAAATCTGCTGAAACCCTCAGCATGGTACACACACACATAAAGACACGCTCAGGTCTGGCAGAAACAGGCTTTCTCTGCCACACACGTACACACACACCCACGCCCACAAATCTATGAAGTGGTGCAGCAGGCAAACATGGTGGAGATTGATTCCTGCTAAGCCTCCGCTGTCATCAGCTGAGTGCCAGCTGTCCAGGGAGAGCTCGCGGGGGCCTGTGGCTCCGCTTCGTGGTGTGGGTGGCTAAAACATTCACTGACCCCACCCGCCGCAGCCGCCTCGTACACACAAAAACACACACCTCCCACTGCCTGCACCGACTGACAGAGGCCCGAGCTTTTTTCTTTGGTTCTTTTATCCTCTGGGAGGCATCAGCAGACCAATATGTTGACTGCATGCTGAGTGCCAGGGAGAGATGGGAGCGTGATTCTAGGTTAGGTCAGAGGCTCCCAGTGGATGAAGACTGAGGACCGACTAGTCACATGACTCTTTCTTAAGACTGTGTGCAGATACGGAGTGAAGCAGTGGGCTGGAAGGGTTCGCAGTAGATGGATCTCATAAAACCTCTTTGTGTGTCTAGTTGACGTAATGCAGGTTTGATGATAGAAACTAGAGATTTTGCTGTATCACATATATTAAAATTTCCCTTTTAAATGCAGAACATCTGTTGGCAACGCTGCATCTTTTTGAGTTGGATTTAGAGGATTTTAGATTAAGTTCAAGTGTTTATTTGACTGGATTATCCAAAACCAGACATTCCCATCTGGTTATTCTCAAGAGAATTTCCAGAAAATTTACTTTTTATTAACATGCTTAAAATCATGATGTTTTTTGGGAGCGACCAATGAACAGCCTGGCCCGTTATCAGATCCAATATTTCCAATATCCAATGTTATTTCCATTTATTGTAATTGTAATAAGGATGTCCAATCACAAACAGGCCAATAAAAAACCCTGACATACGGACCAAAGACGTAAAACTAGAGAGAACAGCTTCAAAACAATACAACCACTGAGAAATCATAACTGTTTTAATGATGTGTGGACAGACATTCGATGTAATCTCAAAATCTGATCTGAAGATCTCTGAAATGATTCGCTGTCTTTGACAAACTGTGATGTCGCACGATGTTTTGACTCGGCGTGTGTGAAGTGAGATTCTCAATGCTGCTGCTGCTGCTGTGTCCTCAGAGAGCAGAAGGATCCTCTGTACCTGCGGGATAAACTCTCACAGAAACATTCCAAGGAGCAGTTCGAGGCGGCGCAGAAAATAGAGCAGGACTACAGCCGCTTCTTCACAGGTTGGTGGAAATGACTTGTTTTTTTGTGATGTACTGAAGATAGCACGGATACAAAAATCACACTAACGATTATGGTTATTTTAAGACATCAGGGCTCTGTTAATGTACTGAATGTGTTATTGCAGGGCTGAACATTTAAAGGGTCATTTCACCTAAATAACAAAAAAACATACTTCCTACTTAAAGTTGGTTTAATCTGCTGAATTTTTAATATCAGCTTCCTCTACCTCAATGCAATGGAGGCTTTTAGTGAACAAAGTATTGAATGAATCACATTTCAGAAAATAAAGCAGCAGAGCTCCACTTATTCAGATTAATCCAGGGACGTCACTGTGGACTGTCCTCAGTGAAGTCGGTTGATAATTCTACTGTAAGTAAATGTGAGGATCAAACAAAAGAGATATTGTATGATTTTTGGTTTATCGTGGTCACTTAAATAATGTAATTTTAAGAATACTTTCACCATAAATAAACAAGGATGACAAATATCTCCACTGTGTTGGGCTGGCGGCAGAGATCTCAAAGCAAAAAAACTAATACAAGCTAAACGATCAGTGGTATTTGGGTGAACTGGACCTTTAAGGCAGAATATGTTGCATATCAAGGGACCCCTCTGCCAAAAAGTAAAACGATAACACAAATAAAGTTAGAGACTCATCTAGACTACCCAGTTACAAGAAGTATGGGTAACAAGTGTAATATGTAGATATGGTCTAGTTTATCCAATGTGAGTCTGGAGGTCGTCTGAGGTTTCTGGAGCACAATATCTTGAGTTAAAGTTTTGGTATCTGGAGCAGCAGCCAGTCCGAGACACCCAACTGTCAGGCTGATTAATGACTCTATAAAAGGAGGCGATTTATGTGGAAGGGCTTTTGGAAATGAACACATACCGCCACTGATCCCTTCTAACAGGGAGAGGTGGCCGGCCAAGTTCTGCACACGAGCCCCGACGATAAGAACTGTAATTATCAGCAGTCATCAATCTGAGTGTCTGGTGGCAGACATCATGAATGGATTTACAGTCTATTTGTCCATTAGTGTATTTATAGCTCTGAAATATCAAGATGATCGACAGAAAGCAGAATGAAGATGTTGCTGTGTCTTCTGGGAACTTGTGCAGATGTATCTACTACTACTTTTCTGATAATAGATAAATTGTAAGCCACTGTTTCAAGCAAAACACCAAATATATTTCCTACAAACCTGAATCGGAGCAGGATGCTTCGTTTCTTCTCTCATGTGTTAGAGGCATTAAATTTATAATTTGTGAACTGTGTTGTAGTAATAATGACAATAACTAACAATCAACAATGACAACAATAACAACATCGACAATAACAACAACTACAGCAATAACAATAACAACATCGACAATAACAATAACAACAACTTCAACAATAACGACAACCATAACAACAGCAATAACAACAATAGCAACAAAAACATCAACAATGACAACAACAATATCTTTATTTATGTTGCCTATATTTGCAAAAAACAAAGTTTATGAGTTTGAACAGTAAATATCTAATACATTTGTTGTTCAACACCAGGGTTGCATCGCGCAACCGAGTAAAGGTGTAGCAAATGTTTAGGGAGCTACTGGTCGCTGCATCTCCCATGCACCACTGTCGCCATGGCAACATTTATAGCTCTACACAGCGTCCCAACTTTTTTTGTAATCTGGGTCATAGATGTATTTTTTCAGTCATTTCCTACTTTTCTTTGTCTCGTGCAGTAGTGAAGTCAGTATATTTGGTTTCGGACCGTTGGTCGGATAGACGAGCCGTGTCTTAATGTTACGTTGTTACGATGTTACTTGATAATTAATTAAAGAGGAACTCCAGTAATTTTACACATCAAAGTTTGTTGAGTAAAGAAATGCACATGTGAGAAAAGAGATTCAAAGCCTTTTGTGGCTCCAGAGGGAGCTGTGAGAATTATGAGAAAATGCCTCATCACTTGTGTCAAGTGACATCACTTGCATTATGGGTAATGGAGGCACCATAAAAAAAGATTATGTCTGGTTCGTTTTGATCCTTTTTCAATCATCCATCTTGTGTGTGATACATTTATCTTTATAATGTTTTTCACAATTAAAAAAGACGATCATGAAAATAATCTGCGATTTGCAGCTCTAGATATTCAATATTTATGTCAGATCTGGCTGCAACATGAACGCTCCTCGTGTAAATATTCCTCCCACACCCTCACTGTGTTGCAGGCGTCGTCCAGGCCGGCAGCGTCTCCTACATTTGCACTCAGATCATGACCATCGTGGAGCAGGAGCAGAATAAAGTACTGTGGATTCCAGATGGAGCACCATAGAAACATCACCTCTCAGCACACGTCAAGAAGATATTTTTTTTATTATTATGGGACACAGAGAATCGGTACATCTAACAAGACATCATGGTTAACTCCACTGCTTCCTCACAAATAGCAATATCAGCACTGATGATGATCATGTAATATTCCCACTGCAATAGTGATGTACTGTACTACAGATAGATTTGTTTACACTAGTATTTAATACTTGAATGTTTTATTTTCCCTCATTATCTAGTAGCACTCCTTTAATCCCACTCTGTCCAACCAACATGTCGGACCACATCGATGCAAGCTGAAGACTTTATTCTTGAAGTGAAGATAGAGTGGACCACCGTGTTCCCTTCTCTATATTTATACTTATTTTCCTGCCATTTAATTTATCTAATCAAATCAAAGATGTTGGTTATGAACCTTTTGTTATACAAATGTAGTTGTCTAGTTAATAGGAAGGATGATATTTTCCAATTAATGTTCTTATTTATAGAGGAGCGATCGGGGCAAATTTGCTTCCTACCTTCACGCTATGTTGCAGTCTTCTGTTCATTTTTTTTTTTTTTTTTGCTGTTGACATCATTTCACTGCTCGAAAATAATTTGTGCCAAGCTGAAAATATTTGATAATCACTATTCATTCTTTACGGAAGCCCCAAGATACAAATGAGAAATTCAAATTCATTTTCTAAGTCCAATCTAATTTCTTTTCTCTCCTGATATTATGACCAAAAAAAAAAAACAAGTTTAAAACAATTTTTAAGTTCATTAATTTTTTTTTAAAAAATGTACGTAACAGGAAAAAAAAAAGTTTTTGTCCAGATGATATTTTAAGTTCCTTCTTCTTCTTCTTCTTCTTTTTAAAATCTGTTAAACGGTGAAAAAAAATGTTTTTCCAGGATAATATTTTGTTTTTTAAACAAAAAAAAGGTTTTGCAAGGTGAAAACTATATTTTTTGCCAGTATATTTTTCTAAGTAACTTTCTTTTCATATGTGAAGTGACATTTTTTTTTCACTGTAATTTTTTTATTTGGAAATTAATTTTAAATTTTAAAAAACTTCCTGACAAAGCATTTTTTGTTTGTTTTTTTTGAAGTCGTAAACACAGGAGAGAAAACAGTTTAGATCTGTCTGTGGACCATCAGAAGTGTCTTTCTCCCTGGCCTCTCTGGGCTTCCGTACTTCATGGATTTATTAACACTACATCTTCCATTACGAATCATCAGCAGGTGTTTGTTTCAGCACAGTTTGTCCCAGTTTGTGTGTTCTACTGGTTTTGCCAATACTTGTTTGTCTCTGTTAAGACTTTAAGAAGGGATATGTCATTTCTGATTCTGTCAACTTAACACTTTCTCACACACACACACACACACACACACACACACACACACACACACACACACACACACACACACACACTTCTTGGATTTTCAGTAGATCACGTTGTCAACATTTCACACTCAAGTCGGATGAAACACTTTAGGTGAGGTTTTCTCCTAATGAAGGTTAATATTTCTATAAAATATTAAAAACAGATTCTGTTACTTGAGTGAAGGTTGTCTGTGTTTTCCATTGAAATATTGATTGACTCGTGATTGTTTGATAGAAAGTTGGGCCTCAAGGATCAATGCACTTTTCCTCCACCAGGGGGCGGAGTAACCAGCCACTGAAGGTGGGAAAAGATGTTTCATACGTTTTCATAGCTGCATATTCTAGAAAAGAAACTTCTAGTTATCGTCTCGCTGACAACTTTCCAGTAAATATATAATATCAGATAGTTTATACTCCAACCAGATGAACGGCTATAATGTTGTGAGAGCTAAAATATGTTGGAGATGTCGCTGCTGTTGAGTATTAAGTTCATATTTTAAGAGGATTTGGGTTTATAAACCCTGAATACACACAGAGACGTTATGAAAACGTTAATTTTCTGTTATAATCTCCAAAAATAGATGTCTACATGTGTTTGTTTTAACCCAGCTGCCTTAATATATATCCCATAAATTAGAATAAATATAAAACCCCAAAGTATAACCTGCAATAAAACACAATATGAGGAGAAAACAGTCTGAAGTTGGATTCTCTTGGATGTTACTTGTTATAATATAAAACATGTCTCTACAGAAGCGATAGTTTCGAAGTAAGACGTCTGTAACCACAAAGTTAGAGTCATCAAAAATTGATGAGGCGCTCACTATAAATAACCAGACATCCAGATAAGCATCGACGTCTGCCATCGATGGCTCCTCCCCCGCTACCTGTAAATCTGCGGTGCCATCTCCCGACAAACGGATGTGACAGGCGGCCGCCGGAGCCCGGGGAGCGACAGCAACTAAACCCTCTCTTCTTTTAAACAAACCGACACATTTTCTGTTTCCAAACGACGTCTCCTCGAAGGATATCGATAAACTGCGAGCTTTCTTTCTTTCTTTCTTTTTTTTGTATTCGTTACGCGGGGAGCGCATTCAACAGTGCGCGCTGCGGAGCCGCTGAGAGCTGCGCTGCTTGCTCAACAAGGTGGAGCAGTGAGTGAATCCATCGACTGGCGAGGACCACAGGCTCCTTCAGTGAGTCCAAATTAACACTTGTGTTGCTTTAACCAGCGGGACTGTCGGGAAATTGTGAGTTTTTTTTAGGAGAAAATGATTTTTACGCACGAATCAAAGGATGACGCGCAAATCCAGCCATGAACGCGCATCGAGAGGCGCACGACTGATATGATCTCCTGATTTCAAAGGAACTTTTTTTATATATATATAATTGTGCGCGTGTCTCGCTGCTCAACTCAACTTTTACACCGCTCGGAGAAGCCAGATGAGAAGGCAGAGAGGAGCGGGAGGTGGTTGACTTAACATGGCTGAGCCGCTGGGGCGTCAGGGGGCGCTGGCTGGAGCTCCCCAAAGCGCCTGAACCTCCCCGGTCGAGTTTTGATTGTTGTGGGCGGAGGCTGGCAAGTGACCAGAAAGCGATAATGTCGAAAAACAGGGATAAATTCAACCCGGACCCGTCCATCCACATATCCAAGATGAACGTGATCATCCCGTTCTCGCCAGATGTGCCCTGTGACAGCAACGGCCAGCGGATGTGGTGGGCTTTCCTCGCCTCATCCATGGTCACTTTCTTTGGGGGTCTCTTCATAATCCTCCTGTGGAGAACTCTCAAATACCTGTGGACTGTGTGCTGCCACTGTAACGCCAAAAAGAAGGTGAGTCCGCTCATCTCACAGACCACCACACCTCAATGAGATGTCTTATTCATCACAGGAGGGGAGGAGGAGGAGGAGGGAGGGGGGTTATATTACAGCCAAACAGTGCGTGACAACAATGTGTCCAGTTTGATTTATGAAATGGGCTCCTAATTAAATCTGTGTGAGGGGCCCCCATCAACAGAGAGCAGCACCGTGAATAATTCACTCTGCTGTTGGCTTCATGTCTGGTACAGCCACAGAGATGCCATTAGACTGAAGCAGCTTCACTCTGACCGGATGATGGGCAGGTGTTTAACTTGGAAGTGCAGCCGACACCTGTTGGTGGACCATTAGGGCTGAATTGAAAGTGATCCAACATACAAGCAGGTTAAAGTGTTTTTTTTCCCCCCGCCTACTTCATGTTCACTGTCTTTTGGTTGGATTGAAATAAATGTACACAAGCAGGATTTTATTAGGTTTTTGTCTTCGTCCTACTCCATCTTTTCTACTTCTTAAAGGGGCAGTGTGTAGTTTTACAGAAGAAATCCTCACTCAGAATTTTAAGATTTACAATATTAACGAGGTAATAACACAAACTTTTTTCCCCATAACTGAATAAACAAGCTGTTCTCAGAGGATAATAAGGTCCCCAGAACACTGAACATGAAATTGTGTTGTCCTTTAAGCTTAGTTTGTTCATTCAGCTATGAAAATGAAGAGAGTTTTATGATTTAGTTTGTTTAGGCATAAAAAAAAAAAAAAGTGTCAATTTCTTCCCCAAAACTACGCAGTGCCCCTTTAAGAAATCCTCTTTAAAACAACTTTTCAGACTTAGACGTGTTATGGTGTTAACTACGGAGTGGAAAAACAAAACTCCACCAGAAAAGGTGTGTAGTCACGTCGATAAGTGTCCAATCTGAATATCTGAAACAGATTCGATTCACATTTTCTGAAGTATCGATACGCATCGATACACACAGGTCTGATCTCCAGAGAAAAGTCAAGTGTTTCTAAAAACTCCTGATATTAAATCTTCACTACAGTCATTCTGCTGTTCTCGGCTACCAGCCAAGAACAGAGAAGCTGTCCCTCACTGTCATGTTACAGCCTTCATATCAAACATTTAATGCTCTTAATATGATTGTTTCCCTGTGGTATTGAAAATGGTTTCCGTTATCAATATTGTATCAAAGTCAGAAATTGCAGTATCCAGATTTCTGCCTCCAGACGACAATAGAGTGAGAAAAAATCTTTTTTTCTGCGAACTTGTCTTTCTAGAAAGAAAATCCAGGTTTTATTGGATAATCGACGGACTTCCCTGTGAATATTTAGCTGAAACTTCTTTCTCTGGAAGAATTAGTCCCGGTGATGTAGGTCTACAGCTAACAACGTTATGATCTTTTGATTATTTTCTTGATTTATCGGTTAGTTGGTTGTAGAGCCCGACAGGTACCCAATTTTTTGGGCAGATGGCGATACCAACATTAGGAAGAGGAAATTCCGATAGCCATATTTATTATATATATAGTTTTTGTACACCTTCTTTTACAGTTATGGTTACAGACTGTATTTTGAGGGTAATTTATTTGATAAATTACGAGACAAAACACTCAAAGTTAAAGACAAATTTGATTGCAGGCATTTTACTTTCAAATTTTGGGGGATATCGCCATAATATTGTTATCGTAGGGCTGGGCGATAAACGATCTCGATCATTTTCATGATAACATTTTCCACGATAACGATGATGAATTTATGACATTTATTTTCGATAGTTATTTTTTGAGTCCGTTTTCCTAGAAAACACAACAGCCAATCGCACAGCAGAGAAACAAATGCATGTGGTTGATACATGTTTCCGGCCCCTCCCACTCACAACAACTCAGAATGAAGGTGACCACCTGTTAGTGTTGGGGTTGCAGGTTTTTGGGCTTACTGTTACCTATGCAAACAAAAATAAATGTATATATATATATATACTGTTATCAAGTGGCCTCTCTCTTACACAGTATGGTAGGTTAGGTCACCTGTTGGGCTTTATTTTATTTATTTAAGGAGCCAAGTCACTTTTTTTGGGCTTGTTTCCATAGAGCTGGTTGCTTGTTTTCTCTCGCGAGATCTCGCAACACTGACTGAGCGGTCCGGCTAGCGAAACCGAGTGCGAGGAATCTGACAAAGACGAAGAAATTGTACCGAAGAAAGGTCATACCACTTCGGTTATTTGGAAATAGTTCAGCTACCTGAAGTCTGACAAAGGACAGACCACCATTAGGTGCAAAATGTGTCGGTTTGTTTTGTTTTCTGTCCTAAAGTAAAATATTTTTAAAACTGTCAATTCAACATTATTATTGTTAAATATACTGTATGTCGTGATAATTATCGACATCGATCAATATAAAAAAACATATCGTGATAACAGTTTTGGCCATATCGCCCAGCCCTACGTTATCGTGTCTGCAACTATTGACTATTATCACTGTCGATCAATCTGTCTGTTTTTGATTAGTTTGATCTTTTAAAATGTCAGAAAATGGTGAAAAATGTTGATTGGTGTTTTTCCAAAAGCCCGAGACGACGTCCTTAAATGTCTTGTTTCGTCCGCAACCGAAACATGTTCAGTTTACTGTCACAGAGGAGGAAAGAAACCAGAAGATATTCACATTTAAGAAGCTGGAATCAGAATTTTGAGAAGAATTCGGAATTATCGATTATCTAAAGAGCCGGCGGTTAATTTAATAGCTGACAACTAGTCGATTAGTCGCCGCAGCTCTACAGTGATGATGTGCTGAGGATTCATCAGAGTAATTTCTGGAAAGTGAGGCTGCTTTTGAATCTTTTAAATATATTTTTGAATGCTGTCACCCTCACAAACATTTGCAACTTAAATGAACCCACAGTTCAGACTTTAAGACACAGGAAGAAGCAGAAATGATCAGAAACTTTCGGCTTTTCAAAGGTTAGAGAAGTGGGATTCTTGCTTTTCAGCCCAGTGTTACATGTGCAACTTTTTCCTCGTTCGGTCCCCGCTGATGTATGTTCCCGTCAACACGGTCCGAGGTCGTCATTATTTGCGGCTTGAAGCCCTCCGCTGAACCGTGCAGCGCCGTCCGTTTGACACGTTTCCAAAAGTCAGGAATAGTTTTGGCCGTCCAGGACAAACAGTCAGCTGCTGCCACATGGATGTCCAACAGACATTCTCTTCCCGGTGGTGTGTATCTGCAGTGCCTGTGTGGAGGTTAACACTCATGCCACGGTGTAATCCCCAGAAATCATTTTCATAACAGTAAAGGCAGACTGCCACTAGATTTTCTGCCTCGCAATTGTTACGACACCATCTGCCCCCGAGGCCGACGCAGGCAGTCCTGCTGAGGGAAACAAAAAAATCCAGCTCTGTTCAACTGCGTCTTATAAGTTGGTATCCTTCCTCACGCGCTAAAGGACAAAGATGGAGTCGCTGATAGAGGTGCCAGAGATGGAGCAGTTTATCTCTGGACTTAATGTACGTGCATTCATCTCTCAGGCAGGCAGGAGGGATGGCAAAGGCTGCATGCAGGATGGGGTCGACCTTAAGGGAGATCGTATCGTTTCAGTGCTTTGGTTGAAGCCAGTGGCGGATTCAGGGTGTTTGAGGGGCCGGGGCGAAATAAATAATAAGGGCACCGGCTGTATGAGGTGGGGCACCAGCGTGCAGAAAGTTGTGATAAATTTATAGTGAAGAGAGGGTGCTTCGTCACGTTTTCTCCGCTGTAAGGGCGCGCTTTTGTAAATGGCACTCACGATGGGAGGACGAGGAGCTGTGGCAGACCCACAGTCAGGACGTTCATTGAAGGAATGTGTTTGTCCGCGTACTGAAAGAAGCTCCTGTCAACCCCATATTTTTAGCGACTCTGACTTTCCTTCTGGCCGTTAATGAGGTTGAAATCTTGGTTTTGAATGAAATCTTTGTCCAGCTGTTGGTCCCTAAATAATGGCTTTGACGCCAGTTTTAGTAGTGGCCAAATCTTGTGATTACATTGTCACGTAGGGGGTACTTTTTTCCCGTTTTCTCCTCTGGAAAGACACCCAAGAGGGCACTTTATCATGTTTTATCTACGATAGGGGCACCAGGGTGGGCAGTTGCCCCGTGCAACCCGCTTGAGTCTACCAGTGGTTGAAATTGCAAGCAATTAGGGCTGCAACTACTGATTCTCTCATTAGCAATTCATAAAAATACAAAAAAATACAGATAACTGTCCTCAGATCTCAACAATGAAATCATATAGCTATTTTTTTGACAGCTATTGCAATCGTGACATGATTCATGATTAGTTGGAATGATCTTGTGACATTTGTTGGGGTCTGTACCGAGCAAAAAGGTTTTCTTACATGTGGAGAAGCAGCACAGTGCTTCATTATAATCCTGTATTGCCACACATTTTACCTTTTTATCAGACAATCGCAGCTTCCTGCGATTTGTGTATTATATTTTGATTAACAGTGCAGCCCTAGTAAAAAGGATACAGAGAGAAGCAGAAACCAGCAAATGTTTGTAATAATTCTGCTCAATAAATCACTGAAGCTGAAACATCCTTCAGCTTGCATCCTAGTTTTATTTATAGATGTTCAGGAATGCGACAGAAATACATCTGTGAAAATAAGCTCAGGATGAGGTTGTTCCTCGGTCCAACGCTGTTCATGTGCGAATGCAAGGGCGCAGTCGGATTTGTGTGTTTCTCTCCACGTTTTTTTTTTTGCCAAGTGAAGCCGCTTCAGCTCCACCAACCTGTTGTGCTACTCTGTGGGAGTCAGCCACAGACGGGTCATCCTTTCACTTTCAATCTCCCCCTCGCTGCCTTTTGCTCTCCTGGCGTTTCATTTCGTAACTCCTGCCCCGTCTTCTTCTCACCCTTCTCTATCTCGTCCAAGAATCCACCTTCCTCCAAAGTGTCAGAAATGCAGTGTCAGGCGCATACGCTATGTGCCATATGAATCAGTGTTTTTGTTGCTAAGCAACTAGCAAGCAAAAAGGGATTTCATTATAAGAGTAAATCTCTTTCGGTTATGCAGTTGTCTCGGCCGTGAGATGTGGCAGGTTGTGTTGGAGGAACACCTCCCCACCCCCTCCCCGTCTGTGCATGTCATTAGCAGCCCAAACATGGAGCTTTCAGTGCATTGTTCATAGATGGGAGTTGATAATCCGTTTCCTCCCCTTCTGATTTTCAGCTTGTTTTTCCCGTCCGCGGGGCGTTCGCTGCCCCGTTCTCCTCTGTTCTGACAGCTCACTGACACTGAGCCTCCATCTCCGCGGCTCTGCCTTCCCAGTAGTCTGATGGTAATCGATGGAAGTCGTCGTTTGTGGGGTTTTTGATGAATGACGGCTATTATCTGTCTGGGAGGAAGAGAGACACGGTGTTCATTGTAAATGGCAGTGCACTCACGATGGGAGGATGACGAGCTGTGGCAGATTATCAGTCATTTCCCAGCCCCACAGCCAGGACGTTCATCGAAGGAATGTGTTTGTCTGTGTTACACTACACATCCAACAGTGGACTTCATGCTCAACAGCAGATGTGACACTGGTCAATGTGTTGTGTATTGAAAGCAGCCACTCTGACATTTCCTCTGACATTCTGGTTCTGAATGAAACATTTGTAAATCTCTAAATAATAAATTCTGAAGACTTCCGTGACTCAATGACTATCATGAAGGGGCCATCAGCAGGTCAACATTTCAATCTGTTCAAAGTTAAAAATCGATAAAGAGGTCAAAAGCACTATGTGCGCCGCCATACTGCTGTGATGTCTTCTGGGCGAACTCAGGCTACGCGGATCTTGCCTGAGTTTCCGACTCGGATGGCCGTTACGTTGCACTTTTCCATGTCGGAGGTTGTTTTTTTCCGAGTTCCGAGTGCGACACAGCATTTTTGTTAAGTGATAATTAGCAAATGGTAGCATGCTAGCAGACATTGGATGCACAATGTTTCTTTTTTACTTTACAAACTGCAGATGCTACCTTACAAAGTATGTACTGTTCGTGCACTATGCATACTATTGGGACATAATACTCCCCCTTGCTCGTACATCCATCACAGTCCTTAGCACGAAATCTTTAACTGCAATAGAAAACTTTTGTGCTTTAATTTATCATGTCGAATGGATGTAGAAAAAATGACACCATCTGCGTATTCATTGGGTCCCTATAAACCTCGCTTTCTCTCTGCTATTAGCTCTGGATTTTTCCTAAAAAGTGAAGGTCTAATTAAAGCACAGAGGAAGCGCGTCTGCCATCGCGCAACCAAAACAGGATGAGGCATTGTTTGATGGTGGAACAACTGGAATAACTGTGGAAACTCTACACTGCAAAATAAAAAGAAACGAGGTGACAGAAACCGAGGTGAAACAGGAGTGAACTGACGGGCATTCACTCAATGGAGAGCGCTGGTGTTGTGTCAAAGTCTGTTCCCCTGTTGATATGTGTCGCCCAGATCAGTAGGTAACAAAACTTGCCTAGTTATTCGTACAACTGGGTGTTTTACTCTGTTTTGTCATAGCACAGAGAAAAGGATTTCTTCTCATTAGGGTTTTTTTTTTTTTTTATTGGACAGTAGCAAGGCAGGTAGCGGTTAGCCATGCTGCTAATGTTGTCTTTGCGAGAGCGGCGCCATGAGTAATATGACAGAAAAACGCTTGGAGGGGGGAAGGTTGTAAAGTTGTCTGTTTCTGTTTTAAGTAAAAACAAAAAGTAGGCGATATGCAAGCCTGAACTGTCATTTGTCTGTGCTTGCTAGCTAGAAAAGCATGCTAACCCCTACGGCAAAATGTCGGACATCTTGGTATTTTGGCACGCTGCATCGGACATACTATGTAGCGGGATATACTAAATCTCTTTCTGGCATACTAAATATTATGGTAGTACGAACCACAGAATAAGATGTTGGACATTGTAAACGTTAGCATGTCGATGTTAGCATTAAGCTCACAGCACTGCGGTGCCTACTGTAAGCAGAGAGAGCTATTTCTTTTGAATTCATTTAATATTTTCTCTTATTTGTATTCATTATTCATGTTTATACACACGTTATATTGTTGTTTTTTTGCGCTTGTGTTTGGTTGCACAATCTCTATGTGAGATCTAAAAAGGCA
The DNA here is from genome assembly GCF_040436345.1 of Pagrus major. NCBI lineage: Eukaryota > Metazoa > Chordata > Actinopteri > Spariformes > Sparidae > Pagrus > Pagrus major. Next base: position 17,698,082 of record NC_133234.1, on the reverse strand, counting down.
GCTCAGTCAAAGCGTCACGTGCGTCTCCTTCTGGCAGTGACTCAGTGTCCTCAGATGTGTCAGGTGCAGGGATCGGGTGGGTGGAGGGGGGTGAGGTTGGGGGTGAGGCGGGGTGACTGGAGGATTCAGATGGAGAATCACTCTCATGGTGCTTTTAAGTGCCGTCTGAAATTTTGTAATTATGAGACGAGTGCTCGTGATCGAACAGCGGTAATTACGAGTCAGAAAGTTGGAATAGCTGAGTGGCACTTTGCTGTTGTCTCCTCTCGTCGCTGCGTACAGATACACACACACACACACACACACACACACACACACACACACACACACACACACACACACACAATGCCAACAAGTCAAGCAGAGTGAATATTAATGCTGCACATCAACTACACCAGCTACCATCAATTATTTTCACAATTTCTAAACACATACACGAGCTGGTTTAGTTTTATTTCAGCAGTAGCCAGTGCTTGAACACATCACACCCAGTATGAACTTAGAAGAAGCACTTGAAGGCAACATCATTTATTCAACATCTCGACCCTCAGTCCTTTTTTACAAAGATCTCTGCAAGTCAACTCGTCAGTCCTCTTTGTAAAGAACTCACATATATTCCCTGTAAATGTCCTTTTTAATTAGCTGTGTAATTAGTCAGGCAAGTATTAGCTACTCACATTGCATAATAAAAGCAGCATGCTGCAGCTTGGCCGTCAAGGCACCATCTGTGATCCAACAGGTCTCAGATTAACACAAATGTTAAACATCTCGACTGTGCCAGAGCCTGCTGCTTTTAGTCAGTCGGAGACAAAAGATTCACAGGATGATCATCCACTTTTATAGAAAATGTGGATATAATGTTACTATTATGCCATTTTTTTTTTTATTTAAAATGTTAAATTCAAGAGAAGAGACAATAAAAGAGACACTGATTCTGATAATCAGAAAAAAAATTTAATTAAAAGGTACAATATGCAGAATGTTGAATTCACACCCAAATCAAATAGGAGGCAGCATATCACTAGAGTAACTATCTGCGGCTAACTGTAGCCACTGTCAGCTGGTTAGCTCAGTTAGCCGTGAAGCTAGCCGTCTGGACTGGGAGCTTGGAGCACCAGCGTTGATGTTCACGCTGCTAGCACAGGAGCTTTGGACCGGGATGGGCCGGGGCTAGCTAGTTAGCATGCTAAACAGGCTTTTAAACACAATACATAGAAGTCAAAATGTCAAAACTTTCTTTGCATTCTATTGATAATTTCATGATATTTCATTTTACTGAAAATTACTGTGTTTAACAAAACATGTCTGTTTTTTTATATATATTAGCGCCCCCTGCTGCCAGAATATCATCTTTTAACAGCGTGTGCAGATGCTTCGTAACCATTTCCACTGATTTTACCCAACTGTATATCACTTTATCACTGTTGAACAAACTTTTCAGTTATTTCAAATAGTTTGTGTTCATGTTCATCAACAGGTGAGTCATTCATTAACAACAACAACACGCACTACTCATGTCCAACTTTAGCCTCTGATTCCACACAACCTTCATATCCTCATGTCCGAGCTGAATTTAGCTTGCAGACTGGAGCCGTAGTTCCTCTGCTCTTTGATGTTTAATATTAACCAAATGATTGCGTTAATTCATTTAGTGAGTCATCGACTGGAAGGACATCACGAGGCCATATGTGATACAGATACAGTCTTTCTTCACACAGCTGAGGGAGCCATAGATCAGCTGTGTGACGCGGATATTTCAGGAAGTTTTTTTCATCCTCCCGAAAATGTCTTGATGTATTATTCATTTGATTTGTATTAATATATCTTTAAATAATTCATTGACTTTTGCAGGAATTGTGTCACGGGCCACATGTTCTATTCTGGTTTAATGTACTCGCCCTGTGAGAAATGATCACGGAGGATCCTGAGAATAGGCTAACGGAGTTGATCAATGACCTCTGGTGTCAGGAGGAGTTAGGCGACATAGTGAAACCTAAATTTGGAGGCTCGGACTATTGATCAAAGTGACGGCGAGGAGATGTGCTGCCTGAGTGGGCGTAATGACTGCATGTACTCTCCTGCGATTAAAAAAGTGTCCCGTCTATTTTAATTACATTAGAATAAAGTCTAGTGAAAGACTCTTTAACCCTGCTGATGTGTCGATAACTGAATCTACAGCTCTTACAAAACATAAATGTGATTAATAACAAAATAGGAAGAAATGAGACATTTAAATGTCAAACATGCAGCTCTCCGTCTTCACATCGATGCGATCTTCCTTCATGTGCCCTTCAGATGGACTCACCCGGCTGACCCGTTTTAAAAAAAATAATTGGACAGAAGCACGTCATGAATCGCTAATTATTAATCTTTGAACTCTGCCTTTACTGCCATTAAAAATATTATGGCCGATGTGTTTTCTGCCCACACTTTGAGATGTGGTCATTAAAGTGCAGGGGGATGGCAGCGTGGTGCCAATTAAGCCTACTTACCGGCTATCGCTTCCCTCAACTCGGCCTGAGTCTCTTCATTCATCAGAAGCAGGCAAGTGCCGCGTCAGATAAACACATCAGGTCGAGTGTTTCATAAAGTTGAGGCCGAAAACACTTCGTATGAATCACTGCATTATTTCATTAAGTGCTTTGGGAGCAATGTGCTTGCGTTGTTTAAAAAGTTTCTGTCCTCAGACGTTCATCAGGCGAAGTTAACATAGACAAACAGCTCTATACAAACTAACAGCCAATCGGAGAACACCAGGAACACGTTCCTGTATGCAGACAAATTAAAATCAAAGATCAAGATTTTTAATTAAAACTCATAGAAATCAGTCCCATATGACACAAACTGACAAAAGATACTAAAGACAATCTAAACATGAAAAAAAATCCTAATGATCACAGTAATTCAAAATCATTGATATTAAAGGTGCAATATGTAAGATTTTTACTTATCAACAGGTGAAGGAATAACAGTTTCGACGTCTCTGTATAACGTAGCAGAGACATCAGCCAATAGGACCGCTAGCTGCACAGCTAACTGAGCTAACTTGTGAACGGCAGCTAGAGTAAGCAGCAGTTAGCAGTTACTCTGATGATATGCTGCCCCTTATTTGTCTGGAGTATGATTTTCACAGGAGGCCAATTCTTACATATTGCACCTTTAACAACAACAACAACAACAACACAAAAATTTCCACAAACCACAGACATGTTGCAAACTTTGTTTCTTGTGGTTCAGTTTATCTCGTGACAACGCTGTGCTAACGGTCTAGTTAGGTTTCGGCACTAAAACCACTTGGTTAGCGCTGAGAGAAGATCATGTTTCGGCTCAAAATACCTGTTTTGGTCGCCACAAACGTGGATACCTGGATATTGTCCTGAGGTCTCCTTAGATATATCCAATCGTTTCGCACTTACAAATCTTGAAACACAGTCTTGAACAGTGGTCACTGGCTTGGCCTTCTTCTAACCTGTATGCCCCTGATTTATGATGCAGGCTTCTCAGGTATCTCAGACATCAGCGCTCCTCTCCAGAATCGTAGCATTTCAATCCTAAAACTTAGATCTTACGTTATAAAGGCACGTTGTACTCTCCATGACCAGTAAACTGAATGTCCCCTGAATAAAGGTGGTGTCACTTTTTTTTGTAGTGGCCTTCAAGAGGTCATAATGCCTCAACCAAATCTCTGATTGGATGGTTGAGCTTCTTCTTGGCTGTCAGTGAAACTCGAGGCCTACACCTTTGTACTCCTTGACAGTGTAAGACCCCTTCAAAAAGGCTCCAGAGAGCATTTTCTTCTCCCTTTTAGCCTCAAACCCGCCGTCTGATCCACTCATCCTGATCTCTCTAAGGGGATTCAAAAGTGAGATTTAGCTTAAAATCCCTCAGGGGCTCTGTTTCAAGATTTTTTTTTTTGTTTCAAATTAAATGATGCAACTTCTCAGAGTTTTTTTTTTTTCCGCTGTGAAATAGTGAAAAGTTTATCCGTTTTATTGCAGCGACACACGCCCCAATCCGCCCATATTAAAACCACACTGAGCACAGATAATTACTGGAAGCGGCGGATACCTGTTGCCTCTCGTTTCTTAATAGCCGTTCCAGTGAGTTTTCCGTTCCTGTATCTCGTTGGCTGCATTAGCCACTAAGTGAACTGGACATGTTATTATACTGTGTTATCAGGTTAGTGCTGCAGGGCTCTGGGCAGGCTGTGGGGAGAGTAACATGGCCTGCTGGTGATCTGCTCGTATCTGATTAATGGCTCTGAGCATGATTGAATTTCTTGGTGCAGTGTGGTGGAAATGTTTGGCGTGTGGGTGGGTGCCATTATGGAGTAGCATGCTTTGTGAGCTGTTTACATGCACTCATAGTTTGCAATTTTTATGTTTGATGCTTTCGCTCGTTACTGCTAACATTTTTGCAGGAGTCTCCCTATTTTTAACCTTTTCTCCCGCTGTGTTCCCAATTGGTAATTTCTCTCGTTAATCTCCTGATTTTATGGTACCTGGCAACCCAACCCAGAGGCAAAGGTGAAGCCAGTCACTTTAATTCGCTCAAGCCCTCTGCTCCGATAAGTTTGCAGCTGGAAATGGATGAAACGGATCCGGAGAAGAAGAAATAAGCTTCCAAATTTCTCTCTACTTTAGTGCGAGACCTGCCTCCTCATTGACATTCGTCTCATTGGCTCGTCCTCTTGCCTCCACTCTGCACACTGTAGTCGCTTTATCCTTCCTCTTGCTCTTCTTGAAAGTGTACCTGGCAACGATGACTCCTCAACACACACATACAGACTCTCAAAATGTGTTTTTTTGTGATGTTTGCACTGTTTTTTCTGCCTTTTTTCATAAAAAAAAAAAAAGTATTTTACTGTGAGCTATGAGTTTAAGACTAATGAAAACTAATTTCACTTTCACATCCTTGAATTTATTGTATTTATCTGTAGTGTAGGGTTACATGGGGCACCGGTATTTAGAGTAGGCCATTTGCCGCAGAACACTTCCCGAAAAATATATAGTTTAACTTAAAATCTCAGTGGTTTCCTGAACTAGCTGGCCATTGTTATTTTAACAAAGATTACTCAAACTACATTTCTTAGGGATTATGTTCAGAGGCGGATTAATACACATTTGGTGGATCGTTGTTGCCTGGTGTGTGTGTGGGACTGACTCATCGTGACGAGGCAACATGTCACAGTGAGGCTCATCCGCGTGTATTTGGACAACAATGAAGCTCCTCAGAGGAATAAGTCACACCGAGCTTTTAGCGACTTGCTCGAATTTAGTGTTGGTTTTGGTAAAAACAGCATCAGCGTGGTTCGACTGACTAATTCTCTAACGGCGCATACGGGAGCCTCGCTGTTCCTCTGATGACATGCTACCTTCATTACGATGAACATGGGGCTCTGTGGTTTATTTTAAGTTGATCCCGTATGCACCGCCCTGCTGCCATGAATACTCACGTACGTACCGGAAAATAGTCCTCCACAAATACACCATTTACTCCGGATTGTGTAACATCTGCTAAAAACTGCAACGCCCAGCTGTGCCCAGATATTTCCAGTCTTACTTTTTAAATTAAGTAAACACTTTGCAATCCTTCTTCCTAAACCAGGCTGCTGGCAAACAGATGCCCTTGTTGTCTCATTACATCTGTGCTCCCCTTTGCTGTATGTTGAAGACCGCACTCGTTTCAGCGGTGCTGCACCCCCCTCCAGCTTTAGAAAGATTGATGATGGAGTGGAAGCACAACACATGTTGCATGGTCGCATGCCGGGAGTTCTTTGAAGCTGACGACCCGATCGCAGAGACACACAATAGCCCATTCTGCATATGGAGAATGTGGCGTGTTGACATCTTGGACACCAGGACAAAAAAGACTCCCCCGGTAGTGCAGATATTAATGCAAAAACCTTAAGTTATAGCTTTGGACTACTCCCTCTAACTATGTAGTCTGAATCAACTAATCCAGGAGGAAAAAAAAAGGCCTCAGAGAGACTGATGTGTGACACCGCGAAGGTAGATGAGGAGCAGGACGTCACGGGGGTAAAAGAGTCCGAGTCGTGTTAGCCTCGAGGCTTGTTGGGTGTTTCATCAGGGAGCACAGCTAACCTCTGCATCCTGTCTCGATTTCCTGCTCTGTGAATCATGCCAGTCCCTGCAGACAGACAAACAGACAGACAGACAGACAGACGGACGGACAGACAGAGGGAAAGACAGGCGGAGAGACAGGCAGGCAGGCAGGCAGCCCACTCAGTGGAGCAGAAACACCAGGAGCTCAGTGGCTGCCATGGATACACTCCTGGAGTCTCTGCGCTGCTCTCACTCTGTATGTTTACTGTATGCATGTGAGCATGCATGTGCGTGGGTTTATTGTAGAGTCCTCGGAGCCTGGTCACTATAAAATAAAGATGCATTTATGTTTTTGAAGTGGTGATTTTTGGTGGGGGTTTTTTTTGCATAACGTATTTGGCACTAAATTACAAAGTTAATCACCTAAAGCTGATCCGAGGAAGACTTTTGATAACAGTGAATGAAATTCATAATGTAACGATCCCGCGACGGATTATCGCCCGACTCTGCTCTTCACATTAGCGTTCGGAAGAGTTTTGGCATCTTTCAGCTCGTTGTTTTAGCTTCAGTCTCTCTGGAATTTGACAGAAACTAAATATTCCTGACAAATCGAATATAATTAATTTAGTAATAATTAAGCTCACAGCTTTACTGTTTTGGTTTTTCTTTCACTAACCGATAAAACCCAGTACCTTCCCTCCCAGTGGCAAAGAACAGATAGTTAGCAAAGTTAGCTGCTAGCCCGGTGAGCATAGTGGAGTATATAGCAGCTTAAGTGCCTGCGTTTTTTCTCAAGAGTCGTTCTGAGACCTAAGTAGAACTGTAAAGAGAGTGAATACTGGACCTACATCTGTAGACGGGCCAGGAACACGGCTACAAATAAATGCTAACGCCGCTTGTCGTTTGCTAGCACGCAAGCCCAAAGGTACTGTGCTTGCAGCTTGTTGTTTTTAGCTTCAGCCAACCTACTTGCATCGCTAGCGATGTTTTATTGAATTCGGCAGTGACACTAACAACTCAAATTGCATGATTGTAACTCTTGATATAATACAACACTATATATGATATAATACATACCACAATATGGTAACGAAAAAACAAACATATTACTATTAATTTGATGATTACAGTACGATTCATGGTTAATGGGAATGATCATTTTTGCATCACAATTTTCATTTTCACAAAAAAAAACTATGAAAATTATGATGATGTGACATTTGTGCCAAGCAGACATCTGAATATTTGGATGACCGGGCGTCTCTGCAGCACTACGGTACTTCATTGTAACTCTAGCTGTATTTCAGTACACTGCAAATACTGTAGTGTGCTGTGTAGTAAAGTGTTACCAATCATTTAGTGTTAAGCACCTGATTTCTCACGCTTGCCTGCTTTATTTCAGGAGGTCCACCGGATCACCACAGGCGATGGCATCATCAAGCGCACCGACAAGGACGACCCGGCGGCCAGCGAGGTGGGCTGGATGACCTCGGTCAAAGACTGGGCCGGAGTCATGATATCCGCTCAGACGCTGACAGGAAGAGTCCTGGTGAGTACATACTCAGTCTTCATCCTTCATTTAATCTGTGATTGACATCTCCGGCTACATCAGCCTACACGTAGCATGCTGCAGCTCAGAACATCAGTGAGATGAGGCGTGACAGCCGATCATGATCACTCCCAAACTTCCTCTTGACAGCTAGGCACGAGGGTTGAACCCCCCTCGTTGTAGATTTGTCTGTGAGGGGGGGACTCGTGAGAAATATTCGGCATTATAGGACAGGCCAGAAACCTGTCGAGTCACATATTGTGCACGCTCGAATGCTCCTTGAATTTATCTTGCATAAACATGCCGTTTTGAAGCGCATATCTTGGTAGCTTATCTCTCAGACATGGAGGGCGAATACATCAAAACAAGAGGAGAGATTTAACAAGTGTATTAAGGTCAAACACCCCGTAATGCCCTCAGACAGCAGAGAGAAACAGATCCAGAGGGAAGGAGGGAGGGAAGGAGGGAGGGGAGGGACATTTACAGTTTACCAATTGTATCTGGTCAGCTGGAGAACACATGCCTCATCGACCGCATGTTATCTCCATTTAAATGAAGGGTGAGCAACCCGTGTCACCCGGCGTGTGTGAGGGCGACTCGTCAAGGGCAGTTTTGGTTGTGATGGAGATTCTAATAGGCTTTTTTTTTTTTTGTATTTTGTGAGAGTGCTCGATGATTTGGCCATAAGTGCTTGGCAATAACAGAAGCAGTAAGGAGTGAGGAGTGATGAAATGAAATGGCATGAGTGGGAGCTCCATGCCAAGGCTTGCCGCAGTGCTCGGGGCTGATCCCGCTTTCACCCACCCCTCTAAATGTGGTGCAGCATCTCCAGTTGGCTCGGTGAATGTGTGTGTGTGGAGGTTGTTAATCATGGACGCAGCCACACTCGAGTGTTATAGTTTGATGGGGGATATTAATGAACCACTTTTTTTTTGGGAGGGGGGGCTGCTGACCACGGTGGAAGGATAAGAAGCGTTTATTGTCAAATCTTGAAATGTCCTACTTTTGGTGGATGTTTGCCATTTCAAACCCAGCGAAGTGAAACATTTGTCGTTGTTTTGAGATGATGCACATGGCCGTAAGCTTCTGCACGGAGGTGATTAATACCAGGAACGGAATAAAAAAACCCTTTTTTTTAATCTCAATTTGGGCTAAAAGCAGCACAGCTTCTTCACCTTCCTCCCAAATGTCATGCGAAGCTCTGATGACTCAGACTGAACTCAGGTTGTCCCCACGGCATCTTCTGACAGTCCGTCCTGAGCCCGGACGCGAGCGACGGTTCATGGCGACGCCGACATATTGCCAACAGAAGCGCGTCATCCGCTCGACCGCCGTCCTCCGTTTCCTTGTTGTGAACCACCAACGCTCCCTTCAACTTGTGTGTGTGCGGCTCGAGTGCCCCGTCTCAATGATGACTTGACACACAACTGTTTAGCGAGCGCTCGTCTGTAACCATGGCAACTGCAGCTTACCTAAACACGGCAGATGTGTGTTTTGTATGTCAGGCAGTTTAGGGGAGGGGGCACGTTAAAGCCTATTTCCAGGCCATCTGAGAGGAGTGAGAGCATGGGACGGCTTAAATGAGAGGCAGAGCGTGTGTGTGTGTGTGTGTGTGTGTGTGTGTGTGTGTGTGTGTGTGTTTATCTTATGCATCATTCTGTGTGTGTGTTTGTTGAGTAGGGGTGAGCTGCTATTCCCACATCTTCACCCACGTTGTTGTTTTCTTTCAAAATCCAGTTCTTGCGAGTCGCCTATTTGCACTTGAAATATTCAGAAGCAGCTTTTTACTCCAGGATATTAATCTTTACCTGTTTAATGCACGCAGCGTTCATTAATAAAGGCCGGCAGAGAGCCAATCGATTGTGGTTTTTTTTACTTCCTCACACCCAGCGAGGAGAAAAAATTTCCATGATGCACTCGGTGCATGGGAATCTAAGTAAAATGTGCATCCTCTAATGAATTTCACCAATTAAACTTGCTTAAATAAATGAGCTGGAGATGCGGATGAAGTCGATGAGAGAATAAATCTGAGCCCTTGAAGACATCTGAGAAATGGATTATGCAAAAAAAAAAAGGAAGCTGAGCTGCGGGAGGCCTGCGCAGTATTTTGTAATTTTGATTCAGGTCTGTGGATCAGTCAAAAAAACACTGGTTGATGTCTCGACAGACTAAATTAATTAGAGAATAATGAAGGAAAGTTGGGTGAAGTTTTGTAGTCGCGAGGGAATTGTTTTAAAACATAAAAAAAAAACCATGAGGAAAAAAACATTCCCGGCAGAGTGAGCTAATAGAACTGCTAGCTGCATGGCTAACTGAGCTACCTAGCCAACAGAAGCTACAATTAGCAGCAGTTAAAAGTTACCCTGGCAACAAGTAAAGCTATCTGTCAGGAAATCACAAGTTATGTTGTCCATAAAATATTATACAGCGTCACCAAAATGTGTTTTCGTCTGATAAACAGTAGATTCATCAAATCTGCGCTTCATTTTGCTATTTTCCAAGCGACTGTAGGGGTATTCTGTAGTAAAATAGTTGCGTAATGTTGCTTTAAATATCTTTTTTTCAGCTTACAATAGTAGTTACAAAGTGTGTTACAGAAGGGAGAAAACAAAAAGAGGGAATAAATGAGACAAACAAGCAAACAAACAAATGTAAAAAAAAACACAAAATTACAAACTACAACAGTTTTCTTCTTCATTGTCTTTTGAATGCTTCTGTTCAGTTCGCTCTGTAAACACAAGGTACATGTGTCAAAGGTTAAGGAGCCGGTTAATGTTTAAACTGTCTGATCTGACCTCCGCATGAAGCTTCTTCGCTTTAAACCACATAAAATTCACTTCTCTCACTTCTTTATAATCTGGCATTCAAACTGAAATTGCAGCATGACACGTTTCACCCATTCGCGACATGTAACGCTGCGATGCTCGCTGCACACGAGCTGTTTACCTCTGACTGTGGATGTTGAGTGATGAGCAGGTGCAGGCTGCCCTGTGGAAGACCCGCAGGCCCTATGCTCGTTTTGCCCGGCTGGCCTCGCGTCTCAGCAGATTGTAAAAGATCAAACCTTGCCTTCAGGGCTATTTGATTAGCAGGGAGGACACTTCCTGATGACCTTTCAGTCTGTAAAGGTTTATCTGCTGGAGATCAGTACACCACTCCTCACGATGCACTCAGATACAACTCTAAAAGGTGTGTTTACTCGCTAATTTTCAGATGAGCAGCGTGCTGCATGTTAGGACATGGTTTCCCCCAGATTGGGGACACGGAAGGATCCCATCTGTCAGTTTATGCATTATTGCAATCCCCCCTCCCCCTCCGATCACACAGGACCACCCTCCCTGTTCAACAAAAATGTCATCACGCCACTGTTTGCTTGCGTCAAAACAAACAAAACTCGCTTTGGGGGCTGAACAGGTGGCTGCAGCTTGTACCTGTGCCAAGAAACCCAGCGGGTCTCCATTAATGTCATGCATCTATTTCCCGTTCAGTCGAGCTTCCCTCGAGAATGTAATCATCAAGAAATCGAAAGATGGGGAGAGCGTGATGGAGCGAGTGTGAAGTTGGTGCATTCTGGGGGACAATGTGATTCCTCTTAAATGATGGGACCCTGCTGAGTGACATTTAGCCCACGTGCGCTCGGTTCTACAGGTCCACAGGAGGGACCGGGATGTCGCAAAGCTATTATTCTGGCCAGAGAAAGGTTTTCTATTAATGGAAGCACAGAGCTGCCCTCTGGCACTCTTCCCTTTGCTGTGTTTGCCCTCTAACCCCAATCGCAGTCACAGGTCGAACAGGGTCGGTGATGTTGAAGTCAGACTGATGAATCGTCTCAGATTGTTCAGCACTGCTGGTCGACTCTAGGCTGTTTTTATTACTTGTATTAACTGGGCACGCTATGCACCATTATTGTCAGGATAACTTAGCTACTTAGAAATGCATGTTCAGGGACTGTTTTTAAGAAAATCATGGATTTTCTTTTCTTTGCTGTGGTTTTCTTTCTTTTTCCATTGTGGATTTATATGTTTTTGAGGCAACAGTTTGGATGCCTGGAAAATGAGGTCCAAATGAACACACCTGCAGTTACAGCATATCGCCATAGGTGCCGCCAAAGAGAACGACACAGAGATGTTAGAGATTGTTACTTTAAATGTGATTTCCGCTCAGCAGATTCACTGTGTTTATCCTCGATGCACATCAGAGACACTGCTAAAAATCTGAAGAAGGGGTGCAGTATTTGTCGTGAAACGCGCCGATCTGTTGTCAGAAGATAATCTGTGTCTGAAACTGCAGCATCCAACATTTTTTGTAACTTTCTGAAACACGCAACCAACTTTATGCTTTAGTGATTGGGTAGATGTGCGGAAGGGAGGAGGTAGGCAGAGTTTGGGCCTCTCTCTCAATGACTCCTTTCCCTTTCTGTGAGAAGAACTGAGTGCAACACCTTGAATGATTCCCATTTGTGTGATTCATTCAGACTCTATGACCACATGAGGTGGTGAACACGAGTTCTTGGAGAAGGACCAGGGATGCAGCAGGATACAAGTTAACAGTGTCGACTCACTTCTAGCTCAGCACCACCAGCTGTCAAACAAAAAGTGTTGCAGATGCAGGGTCGCCTTGGATTACCGGGGGTCAACATGTGTAGGGAAGTCCTCTCGGATGACAGGGTGAGGGAGTCATCTTCTGTCTTGCCCGCTGTGGTCTAGATCTGATGTCGCCCGAGTGCAGCCTCAGGGGGGAGATGGAAAGGAGCTCTGAACGAAATTAAAGGTGGGCCAGAAGGGCATTTTCATCACGCGGACAAACTCACCTCCGCCTCCTCTGAGAGGCTCGGTGAGCATTTGTGGCGCTACATGGAAAAGCTTTTTGTCTGATGAGAGTGAAAAAAGGGAAACGGTAAACACTTCTGCGGGGGACTCGGTCTCTTCCCTCAAATGCGACCGCAGCAGCAGAAATGTCCATTCGGAAGTGATGGAAACATTATTCTTTACGTGACTGAGAATTCAGCTTAGCGCCGCTTTATTATCTCACATTTTCCACACTGTGCAGCTCAGCATGAAAGGGCTCAAAGTGGATTCAGCGTATGTGCCCTTTTCTTGACATTCCCAGTTGACTCTTGGCTCCAGATTAGACGTCAGTGTTGTTAAATGTAACGGATATTCTAACAACACGCCCGTGGCCTTGTGGCAGAGACGGGAGGCTGTTTGCCACCTGTGGACTCTGGTGCCAAGGGGATCGTGTGTGACTTTCACCGTGCCCAGTGCAACAGAGTGAACAACGACGGGAACGTCACTCGGCTCTCTGCCTGCCTCTAAGTCTGCCGCTATTTTCGGGTGACAGCAGCTGCCAGGCCTGTTTTGTCAGGGCCTTCCAGAAGGAAACAATGCCATGTGAGACTGAAGCTATTTGTTGCGCATGTTGTTCACGAAAGTCGTCATCAAGTAACTTCTGTCTTTAGAGGAGTCTTAAAACTTTCTTTTCTGAAAAGTGGAGTGAGAACTTCTTTCAGACAGAATTCAGGTTGTTTCCTCTTGAAATTTGGGGCTTTATCGTAAAATAAGAAAGAGTAAGGCAGGTAATTTACAGAATTACATAAAAATGCAATTTCGATCTGAATTGCCTAAAACAATTCAAGTGTGCTATCAGAAAATTGATCTCTGGGGACTTAATCGCGCACAAATTGACTCGATAAAATGAGATTTTGTGCAATTATTTAACGGTTTTATTAATGATCACAGTCACATTGTGCACCTATTTAACAATAATGACAAAAAATCTATTTCCTTGTGTCTTTAAATAAAGAGTATTTCACCGATTACTGTACAAAAACCGGATTGTGTAACTTTATTCACTGATCTGGGTGAAACTGGAGCAGGACCCCAGGATGCAGAGAGCTAGGCCTGGAAAGAAAACCACCTTGGTAGCGGTCAGTCTTGGATGCTGCGTTAGGTCCCACTCGTGATTGGCCACCCGTTATCGGCCATGTTTCACTGGAGCTCCCCTAGATCTGAGACAGAGTCGGCTACTTCGACATGTAGCCGCAAGTCTCTCCCTACGTGAACGTTTTTACAGGAAACACGTAAATATGTGGAAGCAAATATCACTCGGCTTTGTGTTTCAGCTCGACTTTAAACCGGTGAATAAGAAAAAATACGTACCAAACAACAATCAAGTCTAAACATTTCTTGGCTTTATGGCTCTGAAGATGTTGGTCTGTCGCTCGGTATAATCCTGCCCCTGCTCAGGATGAATCCGTATAACTCCCCTCAACTTTTCATCTTCACAATCATCGGATAAAAATGCTTAATTTTTCAAAACCTTGAGCAATAAACCAGCAAAACCAGTGACATTTATGCCAATTAGCAACTGACACCGAACAATGTGCAAAAGTGTGTACCTGCTGAACCTCGGCATTTAGCTCCGTCATTATGATCATGTTAGCTCGCAGACATTAGCATTTAGCTCAAAGTGCAGCCTCATAAAGCAGCTAGCGCGGCCGGCTGTCGACTCTTACTCACTTAGACAGAGCCTGGTGCATAATAAGCAGCTCATTTGCATTTTCTTCCCATTTTTCTCTCCACTTTTTTATGAGCCGAATCATTTTTCTGAGCTGTAAATGCCAAGAGGAGCTTGTTTAGTGTGAACCGTCGTGGTCAGTGTTTTCACGCAGCAGGAAACTGTTGCCATCTGCTCTTTAAAAAAAAAAAAAATCCAAAAAAATCTTTGTATTGTTTTGTTTGAAACCGATAAAAAACAAAAGAGCCTTATAGACAGTATGCATACGATATCTTAGCCAGATTCATACAGCTTGCAGGACGAGGCTGTCAGGAGTCTGTCTCGCTTTTTAATTCATTCTGGCCCTCGGTGCAGCGCTCAGACAAATCTGAGTGTGGCTTTGACACATTTATTTGAGGTTGTCTTGACCTGTGGCCATCTGTGCCTGCGCAGTCTACCGATCTGATCCTTGACTCTAACTCTCGGCGCTCTGAGGCCAAACTCTCGCCGCAATCACATCATTAGTTTTGTACACCGGCAAGTATCAGGTGTGATAATTACCATCCCCCCTGGGTGCAGGCTTTTCTAAATTCTGGGCTTCTTTATTCAGCAGCCGCATTTTCAGCAGTATCTCATTTGACACAAACAATCAGCGGAGCGTAATTAGTTTTGTGGAGTGACATCATGTGGAGAAGAGGGTTTGCGATAACATTCTTCCCCCGTATGTCCCCTAAAATCCAATTCACGAGCGGTGTTATGATAAGAAATCCCGAGCCGTCACGAATTCGGCTCTCCAGATTTCATTAACAATCATTAGCTACACAATGACCCGGCAGCCGCTGCTGTGATAGAGCTCACGTATTCTTCAAAACTCATCACATTCTTCCCTTTTTCCACTCACAGGGAAAGGCAGGTGGACATTAAAGGAGGTGTAAATGTAAAAAATGACTCTCGCAGCTGGCACTTTACATCAAACAGGCTTTTCCTTTTTGGCAAGTTCAGTTCAATTAATTAGCACGGCCACTTAGAGAAAATGAATATTTGGAGGTTAATAGATGTTGTTGCAAACTGGTCACACAACAGGTGATAACTTTGAAAGGTTCGCTTTGGGTTCAGCTCTCGTTCTGTGCGAGCAAATTGCGTGCGATTGCAGAAAATGAACCCAATCTTAACTTCCCTCCATTTAAGATGTTCCCGCTGCCGAGTTCACACTTCAAAATGCATGCGGCTGCTGCAGTTACAGTATGTCCAGCTCGGCGGATAGAACACGATTTACATTTTAACACATGATAGGAATTTCCATCTCCACTGTTAAGAGCTCCTCAGCGAGAACCCCTCCTCTCTGGGGAGCTGCCAGAGAGGTGAGTCATCGCTTGTACGACAGACATCAGAGATATTTTTTTAGACAGCATTTGTTTAATTTTGATCCGGGTCGTCAGCTTCTTTCTCTTGTTTGAAGCGAGTGAGTTTCAACCTCATATTTCAACTGAGACAGACAAGGGAGAGGCAGGCGGGAGGAGACACATCCATCCCCTCCCATGCTAAGCTCTTTACGCCTCACTGTGAGAGTGGTTGGGCTGCTTCCAAGATGGCTTAAATCATGGCTTAGCCACTGTGGGATTTGGGGTTCGACGCTGCATGTTTTGATTGTGGGCATTTTGAATAGCTGAATAATGGCGCAAACAGTTGTCGAATAAGTTTAAGTCTCTTATTCATAACAGAGCAGAACATGCTGTTTTGGCCTAATGAGAGTATTTCTGGATCCTTTCACAAGTAACAGATAAAAAATAAAAAAAAGGAAGCGAAGAGAAATCCCAAATAGACTTTCCGAAAAGGCTCGACCCAAAATGTACAGCGTTGTTTTCACTGCTCGGAGAGGACGCTGTGGAGGATGATCGCTCACTATACACTGTGACTGGTGTCAAACAAACAGAGGGTCGGGTTTCAGGCCGCGGGTAGTTACAGTGCAACCTATACAACGTGAAACACAAACTGAGCACTTGTGTGTAGCTGCCAAGGGTTAAAGATAGGATCCAGTGTCCAAGTGCTTTAACTTCCATTATTTATTAAATATCTGTGCAATATGGCTAATGGTTGTAAGCCAAATATCGAGCTTCTGTCCTACAGCTCCAAGCCACTCGTGAAAATGTCAATTTAAACCTAAATGTGGGGGGATGCAAATGTTTACATGCTTCAGTATTCGAAAAACACATTATTTATTTCACATACTGTCTATTGCTGCAGCACCTCTATTCACCCTTCGTCTTAATACTCTGTTTTAGCTCCTGTCTCTTTAAGATCCCCCTTCCAACAAGTACTGTCTGCTCTGATTGGTCAGCTCTCACAGGCCTGAGCAGGCACCGCCCACTGTGATTCATCATCAGCTCTGTCCATTTATTTGCAACCGCCGTTGTGCTCTCTCCCACAGAAAACTCTGCTCCTCAAACGCCTCGTCAGTAGTTCCGCCTTAAATTCCGTGACTTGATGACGTCACACTACGTCACCATGTCACACAACTGCATAATTAACACCTAGAGGCTAGTTTGGCACGTAAGAATTGATTTAACACAGCTGCTCTGTTGTTGTTAGCGGTGTTCGCTCAGGCGTGTGCGAGCTGACCAATCAGAGGAGACTGGGTATTAAGGAGGAGGGATCTTAAAGAGACAGGAGCTAAAACAGAGTGTTTCAGACAGAGGGGGAATACAGGGCTGCAGCACTGAACAGCATGAGTCACAATTTAAAGTCCATGTGCTGGGAGTTAGTGGCTTCGTTACCGACCTTTTTATGCCCTTTTATGCTGCTGTGTTAGATATCTTGTCAGCAGGAGGGGGAAGAAATGTTTTAGCAGGAGAGTCACCTCAGACTCCAAACATACTTGGTGAATATGTCCAAATTTGTACAATTATGGGCTCTGTGTCATGGATTTTTCATCAAAACAGTAAAAGGTTGCTCACCGCTAATTTTCAGTGTTGTATAAACAGTTTAAAGGCGATCTGAGTGTCTCGCTGTAATCCATTTATCTCCCCGTCAAACCTACAACACTCAGAAATCTGTGACTCACTGCTTTCATGGCCTCACTCCACTTTTCTACCTTTCCCCCACTGCCGTTGTCATGTGCATGGAAATTTCTAGAAAACACGTATTTTATCAGCACCGCATGAATGTTCTCCGCTCATTACACCTGGCTGATGAGCACAGCCTTGTATTTGAACCGACTCCTCAGTCTGTCTTTTTCTTCCCACAAGTTCAAAATGGGGTTTTCATCATGTTTTTCGTGCCCAATAGAAACCTGCAGGAGCCTGTTCCTCCACGCTGAGCGTTCTGAAGTTCACTGAGCAGCACAGATTAGAGCTCGGCGTGCTGACGGTGGGTTACAGAGTGAATCAGGAAGTGTGAGTGGCTGTAGAGACCCTGCAGGCTCGTCCCCAGGCAAGCCTCAACTCTCAGGAGTATACTGCTGGTTGCCGACAACAACAACAGCCATTTTACTTTGCAGAAGGGAGGGATGATTGCCGATGCACCTTTGATTATATGTTCCTTCCTTTCTCACCATTGCAGTCATGTTGGACACGTCAGATTCAGAGAAGGTTTTATTAATATTAAGTCATGAATCAATGTGCATCAAGTGGCTGTGTACTTTAATTTAGACAGCAGCTGCTGGGGAAAGTTCACCGGTTATTTTTGACCCGCTGTTTTCAACACCACAGTGCTTGCTATAACATGTTAATAAAGTCTTTAATAGAAAAGTAATGCACACCAAGAGCTGGCCCGAGGCGCTGATCACTGGACGGAGACTTCAAATTATAAAAAAGTGTCACACTCTCTGGCTCTATATGCATTTCAAAAGAAAGATTAAAAGATTAAAGGGGCTATATGTAAGATTTCTAGTTGAAAACATTCAAAAATTATCAACAGAATGTGAATAAATAGCAGTTTTTGGCATAATGTCTATGAGATATCTACTAAGTTAGCATGTTAACCAGCCAGTCATGGCCCATCCTGGCTCCTGTGCTAGAGGTATGAACACCAACACTCCCCTGGTCCTCTCACTGCACAGCTAACTAGCTAAGGGCAGCTACAGTTAGCAGCAGTTAGCAGTTACTCTGGTGATATGCTGGCCCCTATTTGTTTTTACTATGGATTTGACAGGTGGCCAATTCTTACATATTGCACCTTTAAAAAGAAACATTAACATGAACACGTAAGTGTTGCACATCCACATCCTTACATCCTTTATGTTGTTAAGGGCTCAGACTGACGTCATATATCTATGTGTTAGGAGAGGTAAACACAAAGGAAAGCAGCACAGATGTTGTGTATACCCCAGACATTTTCATTTTCCATACTGGCTTCGTCCCTCGTGTGCAGCGCTGGTCCCTCCTGCCGACGTCAGCGAAGGCGTCTGTTGACTTTCCTGTTCATCGGTCCCTCTGAAGCCGAACGCGGATACTTTTCAGCAGCTTCAGGCAGCCTCTGTGGCTCCGAGCAGGAATGAAAACTTCTAATGAGCTACCAGGAACTTTCCTCCAGTGCCTCCCGTAATTACCACAAACAATGTTCAAAGTGTGCACGGGGTCGCGTGTTGTTTGTATCAGCTGTGCAAGTCAGGAGGATGTATAATAAGTTAGGGGACATTAAAATCAAACTTTGTTCCAGTAAAGTTGCATAATTGTCCGTGTGCTCCATGAATTATCCGACAAATCCTGCGTGAGGGGAAAAAGTGACAGGTGCATGGAGGTTAGTTATGGTAGTGTGATCACTGATTTGGCCCGCTTATCAAAAGGGGAACACAGTTCATGCAGGCAAAATAATTTGATTGCGTCTGGTTTTTGAAGTACTTTTTTTCCTGTTTTCTAAGAGCACACGACACAATTTTTTATCTACAACCTTTTATATAAAGCAACCAGACATCTCCTTTCTATGAGCTACCTGTACTGGTGTCTGATTGCTGTAATTTGTATCAACATTTGCGCTCCTTGGACTAAAAAATGAACACATGGACGTGATGTACATTTTATCTAATTCAGTGTGACGCATACTTTTTGAGGATATTAGTATCTCTGAAATCCATCATCAATAAATCTTTAGAAATCTGCTTAGAAATCATTAAACAAAACGCTCTTTTTAACTCCAGAACTTGCCTTGAAATTGTCACATTTTTAGGTTTCTTCAGTACCAAAGTAATCCAGGGACAGCTGTCGGTACACCCATTAGCACATTGCAAACAGGAATTACAAAAGGTTAATTCGGCATACTTATCATGGTGCTAATGTGCAAAAATGTAAATGAGGAAACAGAAAAACAGAGCTCAAGTTGTAGCTCGCAACTAACTCACATACGGTGCTCAGTGGCAACATTATACTGGACTTCCTATTTATCAGTTGTTTCCGGACATCCACAAAGGACATGTGTACAGAGATTTGTATCATGTCTCAGTCATGAAGCCTTTTATTTGGATATAATGGCTTAGAGAGATGACAGGAAATGATGGAAAGAGATAGAGGGGATGACATGCAGCAAATGGTCACATGCTAGAATCGAACCCAGATTGCTGTTGAGGACTGAACGTCAGGAGGCAGTTACCACCTCTTTAAGCCATGAAGCCGGTGTTTTCCTTACCATAGTCAAGTAGTCTGGTGTGTTTTGGTCCTCCCAATACGGTCGGTAAACCAGAGCTCATAAAGGTAGTTGTTTTTTATAGCCGTAAAGTCCTATGACCATTAGTATGATACAAGGCTGCGTGAATAATGTAGCCTGAATCTGTTTTATTATACTGGTGCCCTACTGCCAAACAGCCCTTTATATACAATGACAAAGACAAAGGGGAGTCATACATATCTAGGGTGCAAGATGAGCCATCATTTGTACTGTAATCTGATATGTTTCTGTCGTTTCGAATCGGTTTTCCCACTTTAACCTTTTGGATTCAGTGTGATTTATTCTGTCGATCCATAAATAAATCAAATCATATGATAGTTTTGGTATGGGTGTATGTCAGGGGTTTTTATAAGTAAAGGTCTCTTAAATGTCAGACATTAATTTCCAGTTCTCGTTAACAGTGGCAGAAAGAAAAACTCGTGTGAAAGAAAGCAGTGTCTACTGAACAAGCTATACGCTGTGTACACATTCATTTTCGCTGCTGCCGCTGCCTCGACTGTGTTAAATTGCTTGTAAACTCTGCTGTCGGAGCCGAATGCATCCAGACTTGGAGATGATGATGTTATTACCGAATAGCAGGTCTATCCCTTCGGAGCTGCCGTGATAGCTGGTAGTGATTCCTAATGATGTGGAAGCAGCTGCATGCGGCTCCACTGGAGGCCTGCAAGACAAAGGAATAATCTGCTTTTATTGACAAGATGAGAGAGAGAAATCCCTTAAACCCACCGGTTTTACTCTGGAGTGTGAATGTCTCAGGCGCAGAAGTAAAGCCACTGATGCTCAGGATTGCTGCACAATGTACTCATCCTGGGGAATATTCTGAATGAGGCAGTACACGCCTGAATGTTACATTCAATATGACTGTCAGGGTTTCCAAGGATTCCCAGTGAATCATGTTTAAGTTGTGTAATTACTCTTCCATTCACACACTTTTCAAGGATATGTTCATCATGAATACACATCCATACGTGTGCTTAGATAACCTATAAGAAATGCTGCAGAACTTGCCTTAAAATGATCACGTTTTTAGGTTTTTCTTCAAAATCAAAGTAATCCAGTGATAGTTGTCAGCACATTCACGGGTACGTTGCAATCAAGAGCTGCTAACAGCTAATTCAGCGTACTTTTAATGGTAAAATTTCCCAAAATGTAAATAAATATAGGCAAAATAATTCAACAGACTCAAGATGCAGCCCACAGGTAACTAACTGACTCTAAGGCAGCATTGTACTTCCTTTTTACTAAAGATAAAGACCAATAATTATGCAAACTGAAGTTTAAAAATTTATGACAGAAGTGACAAGACTGATCAATTTCAACTTTTGTTCTTCATGTTTAATATTTACTCAAGCTTGTGATGTCTGATGGGGGCCCACAGTCAG
The DNA here is from genome assembly GCF_040436345.1 of Pagrus major. NCBI lineage: Eukaryota > Metazoa > Chordata > Actinopteri > Spariformes > Sparidae > Pagrus > Pagrus major. Next base: position 17,676,933 of record NC_133234.1, on the reverse strand, counting down.
AGCCACCAGTTTGTGCTGTGTTTTGGCGTCTGATGAACCTTTAGAGATTTATTATACCGTGAGGGAGGATTTTATAACTCTATATATAAACTTTTGTTTTTCCTCACAACAGTTGCCAGGTAAACGGCGGACAAACAGTTTTCAAAGTACAAAGTTTAGCTGCCAGCATTATCGGGATTATCTTGGGAAATTTATCAGAATGTGTCATGTTCGTTGATTTAACAAGCTCACTCTGAACTTTGATATAGTACGTGGCTCTTTACACCTTGATAGTTGGTGTTGAGATCCACCAATAAACACAGAGAAGAAGAAGAATCAGAAGAAACAGCAGAAGAAGAATAAAAAGCAGTCCGTTGTGCTCTAACATCAACATTTGTAGACCCACACGGTGAGGACTAGAGTCAAACATGATGTTGCACGTGTGGACGTCTTATTGCAAATCTTATTAGAGCTATCAAATATTAAATCATCCATCTTTGCTTCGCAGATTTTAGCCTTTCTGACCCTCAGCTGTGCATAAAATACAGGCTTAAACATGTGATTATGTGTATTTGATTGGCCAACACAGTTAAATGATGCTCCTTCCTCTCTCTCTTGTTATTTCTTTTCACTTTCTTCTTTGTTTAAAGTCTGTTTTGTTTCACCTCAGACTACTGTACACTCTGCATCACTGATGGGTGAGTACAGAGATGAAACAGACCCTGGAGTACACTTCATTGCACATTACTGAGGCAAAGTGCAAAGAGGATTTTAAGGGGGTGTTAAGTTACTGTTTAAATGATGTTAGACCAGTTGGGCTTGATACACGGGAGAATCATCCGCCGGGGTTTGTGGTTTCTTTGTGGTTTGTTTACTGGAAAGAAGGCCGACCTACAGTAAAATCTCCAGAGTGTTTTTTTTATTTTTATTATTTTCTTTTCCGTGGAGGCATATGGTTTTAGTATTCATTATATTCTTTGATTTGTGTTGTTTGAACACTATGAAATGGAAATTGGAACAATGGTGCTGAAATGGTGCTAAAACCAAAAGTTAAGAAAATAAAACACATTTTTTAGACTCTATGCCAGGCCTGGAGCTTTTATCTGCTCTCTATCGTCTTTTCACAGTAATTACCGAAAAACCCTACAGTCCATCGTGGTCTTTCAGTCTACTATCAGTCTAATGTCCTTCATAAACCCGTCCAGAGGCTGAAGGAATAACTCTGGCAGGGTCACCGATCCCGCAGCTTGCAGACTGACTCTTTGAACCCGTCCGACTCCGTGTCCTTCAGCCTCGCTTCGGTCATGAATCACCAGGTTGGCATAAAAACAGCACAGGCATGATCAGAATGACACATGATGAGCTAATTTCTTACCACACACGCGTCTGGGGATTGTATAATATTTATCATCCTTCTGCTGCTGTCGTCAGCGGCTGCAGCCCATTATGCAATCTTATTGTTATCTCGTCTGAAGATGAGTAATGTTACTCGTTCTGCCAATCTGAGATGTAGGTTTCCCTGTATGCATTCATACATCTCAATGCAGTGCTGTGAATGAAGCTTCCCACTCTGATGAATCGAACGAAGACGGCCCACTCAGGCCTCATTTTCACTTCGGTCTATTAGCATTGATCAAAGTTGCATGTCCGGAAAAATGTATAATACTCTCACAAAGCAACTTTTCTATTTGCACTTTTAACTGCGATGCTTTCCCTTCGTGTCTGACCCCGAACACTCTGAGAAGGTGTCTTGGCATCGCTAGGGAACACATCACAGTTGTCAAGTACTGTGCTGTGTTACCGATCAAGACATAAACATCAGCAGCAGCGACAGTTAGACGATCAAAGCCACAGTTGTCACAGGCAAATCTAAAGTCAGATTTAAAGATTTTTCCACTTGAATGTTCACTTAATATCACCTTAAACAGTTGTTGAGGCTGGGGACAAACCTGAGATCTATGAAAACTGTACAAAGCAAAAAAAAAGATTGTTTCCGCCACAGATGCTTTATTTTTTGACTGTCAGGAAGGAGCGCAAGCAATACAACCGAGCAAATACACAGGACAACACATTAAACGACTGGTCAGTGACTACTGAAGTCAAAAAAACAAACATGGACGGCCACTGGCTGCTTGTATTGTTTTCTACGCTGAAAAGGCCCTAAAAAGGAAGGGAAAAGATGAAATTCTGGATGGAGAGGCGTGGGAAATATAGCCCAAAGAGGTGAATGAGGTTGTTTATCTGCTGGTATGTCTTCCTCAGGCAAGTGGTGTCATCAGTCACAAATATCAGACATGTTTAGAAAATCTTTATGAGTGTGACTGGTGGCGACTGGACTTTAGATTTTAAGTGGACATTAGATAAATTGTTTACCTTGAGATTAGTACATGAAGCGTGTTGTTTTTGTTTATGTCACGGTTATAAAAAAAAAAGATGAGCCATGTGTTTTGGTGATTTTTGTGCATAATATGATGACAGTGAATATGCACAAAGAAATGAACTCCTGCGCAGTCAATGGTTGACTACTGATGCCATTTCTCAAAATGTTCTGGTTTGACTGTGAGTGTCTGTTTCAGTTTCCTGCCTCTGACCTTGTCAAACACCTGAGTCACACAGGTCAAAGTGATTTGGACCGTTTAATCATAGTTTCTTGCGCGGGCGGTAGGAGTGCTTCTACACTTGCAGGGGAGGTTATATTAAGATCATGCTTGAGGAGTGTGCCATGCTTCAGGAGCACCGTCCAGTACCACATTAGTATGCGTGTTGTGTTTTTGCCTGTTACCACGAGCACGGGGCACATGCAGACGCAGCCAGTGGATCGAGGCCTGAGCTGTAGAGGGACGCAGCTGTCTGTTAAAGGCCCAATCTGTCATTTTTTATACACAATATAGTTTACATGTAGAGTATAATTGAACAATTTGAATTATTGATGAGAAATAAACATTTTGGATTTTTTAAGCAGACTGTAATTGAATATTTTAGGCCTGTTTAGATGCTGTGTTTACAAATAGCATTGATATTGATGGAAATGCTTTATATTAAAGAGGTCATGTTATGCTTTTTGGGTTTTTGCCGTTTGCTTTATTGTGTTATGTAGCATTTTTGTGCATGAAAAAGCCCAAAGTCCACGCCAAAGGGAGTTACTCTCTCCCACAGAAAACTCTGCTCCTGCACTGCCTGAAACACCTGGTTTGGAGTCGAGCCTTTACTTCCGTAACTTACGTGCGTCACTATGTAACAGGCGTTATATAAATATATATATTATGAAATATATACACTCCAGTCAGTCAGCAGACATATAGTTGCTACTGCTGTAGTGGCGTTATTTTAGATCACACTACCTTGCTCGGCATGACCCGCCCTACTCGGCCTCTGATTGGCTACATCCTGCCCGTTAAGTAATGCGCATGTGCAACTCTCACCAAAGATTGAACAGAGGCGAGATGTCTCACTCTGTAGCCAAAACAGAGCGTTCAAGACACAGTGTGAAAAGGGATGCTGCAGCAATGCACCATATGAGAAAAATAATGTGTTCTTTGAAAATAAAGTATGTAAACTTATTCTACTAGGACCCCCAAATAAAAGTATGAACCTGGAAATTAGCATAATATGACCTCTTTAAGGTCTGTATGTAATAAAGACCTTATAAGATGCTTATTAACATTATTACGGGCTAATAAGACTATAGGGCCAATAGTTAACTGCCAGTAAATGCATATGCAATGCAAGTATGTATTAATCTGAGCCACACTTCTATACTTCCAGGCTTTAAGATTTAAGTTTTGACTACTTAGAGGTGCAACACCGCAAGACATGTTAGCAAACTGTTGCTTATTTAGCACCAAATGCTTCAACATTAGCATTAATTCGGAGCCCAGATCTGTTTTACAGGCCTACTCCATTATTGGTAGCTCTTGTTTGGGTCTCTACCAAGAGTTCACATCATACAAAGTACTTGATTATAAAAATAAAAGTGCAGCTTTCAGGTTGAGCTGCCGTCGTCCAAAATAGCCACAAGGTTGATACACAAAAGGGCCATTAAATAATTGTTCACCCTAGTCGGCAAAGAGTAATTCTGATGGACAATCACATACTGAAATCTAGCATTATAATCAGGATTATTGGTTTAGCCATAATTGTGTAGCCCTGCTCTATTTTGGGCCTCACAAGTGCTCTGTGTGTACTCTGAAAGCCCTTCAAATAGTCAGCGGAGGACGTCAAAGTAAGAAAAGGTCACGATGAGGTCAACGGTCATCATCCATCACGGTGCTTTAGCAACCAATATTCCCAAGCTGTCAAGACGAAAACAATAGCAGCAACAGCTTGAGACTGTAGAGCTGAAGTTGCATCACATGCCACACATGTCCTGCCTCATATCCTGCGGAGGAGTTTGACAGTAATGACACCGTAAACGTCTCAAATGTTAATTCAGTGTCAGTGTTTGTCAGGGCTGCAGTCGATCAGGTTTGTGGCTGTTGTTGTAAACATGCTGATAAGCTGTTATCACCTCGGGGCGAAGGATAAACTGTGGAGGAGCACTGTAAAAGTCTAGTTAGTGAGAACAGTATGATGACCAAGGAGTCTCACGATTCACGGCCTATTGCACATTTACAGCTGCTGGAACGACACAAACAACAAAATAAACTATGTGTAATTAAATCATTTTGTAGTGAAGATAACGACTGTGATGATTTGTATCTTTGCAAGGTGGTTAACAGCCAGTCAAATAAAATAATATAGAGAATTACTCCTGTGATTTATACATTTTACAAGGCTGTATTGTCAGGTTTTCTTTCTTTCTCAAACATTTGCAGCATGACCTGAACAAATCGATATTCATGCCAGAGAAAATTTCTCTATTGATTAAAACTGAAACTCTGCCACTCATCTTTAAAAAAAAAAACACTTGCAGCTCAGAGATAGAAATCTAAAGACGGAAAATAGATGTCCAATTGTGTTGCCATTAATATCACAGCATGTAATTGTACCATTCAGCTTACTGATGGCACCATGTTTTTTTTTCCTCCTCTATTGTGCAGTTCTGTATTTGTTGCCATTGTGTCCAAGGTGCCTTATTAGTGGCACTTGAGAGCAGACAGATGGGCCGGGAGGAGTTCACCGGGATTGTCCTGAGGTCATTTTGTCTTGGAAAGCAGCGCCGCGTTCTTGGGGTTAGTCACCCATGAGGGACTTACGCTCCCTATGAACAGTTAAATGGGAGAGCTGCGTGAACTCGAGCTAACACCGAGGGAAATGGAGCTTTGACTTAAACGAAACAAAAACGGTCAGGTGACCGCACACACAAATCTCTGGCATCCCACCAATGACAGCTCTGATCCTACAGTGACCGCAGGCTTTAAGGGAATACGGAACAAACTGACCTCTGCTTCTTCTGAATCCTGTTTTTAGATGCTGTAGCAGCTCAGAATAACACAACCTCCCACTGCAGATATTTGTTAAACATGTTTCTACCTTACCTGAATCTCAATGAGCCCTCGTCATATGATTTCTTATAACTGGACCGCTGCTGTACTGTTATATTAACTTAAAGCTCTCAACACACGAATGACACTGTTTACTGCATTGTCTTCCCGGGTTACATTGAGACAATTATTTTTTGCACAACAAGATTTCTGAAATTGCAAGTTTAAATATGCAAATGTGGCATTTTGCAATTTAAAAATGCACTAGTTTGCATACACCTCCATAACAGGAATCAGAACAATGGTTTAAAATTCTTGTTTCATTTTATTAATATATTAAAATCATAAGTTTGGATATATCTTTTAAATAAAAATAAATGTATTGCCATGTTTTTAGGAATAGAAGATATAATATAAATAAATGACATATGAACAAACCCCCTCTGTAAAAACCTTCTGATTATTTATAGGTATAAAAATGGAAATTTTGGTGTATGTAAATACTACTTAAGTGAAGCATATCTCTAGAGTAACCGCTAACTGCTGCTAACTGTAGCTATCGTTAGCAGCGAAGCTAGCAGTCCGGACTGGGAGCTCGGAGCACCGGGGAGGTGTTGGACCAGGCCCAGTCCAGGGCTAGCTGGTTAGCATGCTAACTTCAGTAGATATCTCTGCAACACAGTGCAAATTCTCTTTCTTCACAGTCTGTTGATAATTTTAGTACATTTTTAAAAATGTTTTCTTTTTAAATTCTAACATATTGCACCTTTAATATCAAATGAATCAGTGACAAAAAAAAAAATAAGGCAATCACATTAGATATTCACTAATTTGCGTCAATGTCAGAAACATAAATGTGAACTAAAATAAATACCTGATGTGTATTTTGGACATTTTCTTTCACTAGTCTGATAGATGGCATGTTATGAAAGCAAAATAGTGCGTGAGAAAGTGTGAGTGTTTCCCTTTCAACGATCAATAATACAAGCTGACAGCATCTTTAGTACGACACTGGAGTGCTAAAAGCATCCTTTTGTTTTCACTCACTTTTGAAAATATGTCATTTGCCTCCATGTCTGTCTCTTTTCCGTGCGACTACAAAAGAAGAAATTATCATTTAAATGTGAAATATCAGTGAGGTGACATCACCTCTCTGGCTTTGAGCTCACTCCTCACAGTAAATGTGATTTTTATGCCCAAGTGAAGTTCCCATTGCTTTGGCAGGTTATTCACACTGGTTGATGGTGAGTCACACTCCAGGAAGAGTGGAGGAGCATGAGTGGGTTTTTTGATGTTTGGAGGTTGACTTCTGAATGCTTAAGATGTGCTGGTGCTCCCTGCAGGGCTGTAATATACCGAACATCATTGACAGGATCATTGGTGATAACATAATCTGTTGTGTGAAGGTGGACCTGGAGAATACACTAATTGTTCTTTTCTTTTTGAATGTATATGAACATATAATAATGCATCAGGATGTTTTTTTTTATAAGAAATCTGTTTTATCTAACTCTTTTCGTCACCTTACAGCTGGAAACATGCTTTTGTGTCTGTCTAAAGATAGAAACTCTGCCTCATTTCCCCAGTTTTGTGACGATGTGTTACAGATTAGTTGCTTGGACTTGACCACTGTAAGACATAACTTACCCGCAACCCTTTCAATAAATAAAGTCAATTTTATTTGTGTTTTTAAGAAAGCCTTCACCATCTGTGCTGCATGTAATCAGTCCCAATTTATGCAGCAATTAAAACAGAATCCGAAGAGCGACAGACGGCCTTTGCATAACGTTGAAAACGCTAACAGTTTTGAAAGGAACATTTTTTAACGCTTTGTCATTCAACTCGTTTGCTTATAAAGGTTTGTCTTGAATGACTTGAGACTTGATGTGAGACTCTTGAGACCTCACTTAAATGAAATAAAATGATAGATGCCTTGAGACTTGACAAGGACATATTTCAAGTGACTTGAGACTTTAAATAAATGGTGACTAAACTCGAGACTTGCTTTGATAGACTCTGGACTTGAGTCTGACTTGTTTCAAATAACTTGAAACTTTACTTGGACTAAATGGTACAGAATGATTTGTGACTTGAGACTTAAAGTACTCTGACAGACTTGAGAATTGACTCTGACTTGTTTTAAATAACCTGACTTTTCTTGGATTTGCCTCAATTGACATGGGATTTGAGTTGACACTTGTTTTATATAACTTGAGACTTTGCTTGAGACGTACTTTTTTAAATGAGACTTTGCTTGGATTTTCTTGAATTACTTTGATCTGAATTGGCATTTGTTTCAAATGACTTGCGACTTGACCTGAGACTTGGTCTGACTGACTTGGTCCTTGACTCAGACTTGTTTCGAATGTATAAAGAACTCAACATTTGTTTCCAATAACTTCAGAATTTACTTGGACTGGTCTCAGATGACTTGAGCCTTGACTTGGTCTTTTCTCAAATGACTTTGGGACTCGATTGGCACTTATTTCAAATAACCTGAAACTGGAGTCTGATTTGATTCAAATAACTTGGGTGGTTATGGTTTCAAAGACTTGGCCTGAAATTGTCTCAAATGACTTGAGACTTGACCTCGAAAACAATTTGTGTCTTGACTTGAGACTTACTCTCAAAAAGTTAATCCCTGACTCAGACTTCTGTCAAATAACTTGAAATTTAATTTGACACGTCTTCAATGACTTGAGACTTAAATTGGACTTGTTTCAAGTAATCTGAAAATGAACTGTGACTTGCAGATTCAGGACTTTTTTTTGTTTTTGTTTCTTCGCCATATCATAGAATTGATTTCCTTCCTGGCAGTGAATGCATCTTGTTCGCTTTGAAAGAACATATTTGTCATTTTCTTTCACTGCAGCGTCATTTCCCTCTCATCCTGTAATTGGCTGTGGCATTAAGTGGAATAAATATAAATCAGACTGTCTTGGCTGCTCTCTTGGTCGTCACGCGGTGGTCGGCCCTCCCTGTGAGTCCAACCTCACTTTGCCCCCTTGTGGGTGGAGCCATCTGCCAGCCAACGCCTGAAGAAGGCTGAAAATACAGATGTGATGCATCATTATTCGATGACTGAGATAAATGATGAATGCTGGCACCGTCTGCTGTCAACTCATTGACAAACACAGTCAAGGCTGCTCCCTCTTTGTTGCAGCCTGTGTTTTATTTACTGCCATCGCTGAGTCTTCCTCTGCCGGCGGCATTAGCATTTCTAGGGTTGCACCAACATTGTTTCCAGTTTCTAAACTGGGACGGTCAGAGGCATAAAGAGATTTCCTGGCTCTCAAAGAAGAAGGGGTCGATTAAAAATGCATGCGGGTGCTTTTTGTCATTAGGGAGCCATCAGTGGTTGCAGGTTGACAATACAATTTCACATCATGGAAATGAATTAGGCTGAGCTCATTCATTATGGATGCTCATTGGCTTCTTGTTCAGGACGGCCATTGTGTCATTTAAATAGATGAAAGCCAGGTAGGGTTGAGATAACCTGGTAGTGTATTTCAGGATGTAAAACATTTGTTCAGTTTGTCTTTCAGTCTGTTTCTCCGGGTCGAGCCCTCGTCTACGTAAGCTCTGGCTTTTAAAAGGGGAAATTGGGACGCTCATTTTGCAGCAGTATTAAAGAGCTTCTTTGCGTTTTGTCTTTTAAATGTCGACTCACGATACTGTACAATGAGCTTTATTTTTAGGGAATTACAAATCTAGGTCTCCTCAAAACAAAATGGCAGAAAGCGTGTTTGCAAAATGAGAAACATATAAACTCATCAACTGTGTTGTGGTTGAGTTTTTGTTATAGCCTCTGTAAGAAGCACGAACTCAAAAGCACAATTATGCCTAAAATGTTGACTTTAAATACAAATAAGTTTTATAGTGTTATTACATACGTTCAGTGTAAAGTGTCCCATTTAATGCAATGTTTTTTCTATCATGTTGAGTCAATACATTAAATAACCTGATTTAATTGAATTAATTATGCTATGTTTTCACCGATGTCAGTTTGTTTGTTAGTTGGTTGGTTTGTAACCAGCATGACACAAAAACTACTGAACGGATTTCCACGAAACTTAAATGGAGGATGGGTCTCAGCCCAGAATAGACCCCTTTAACTTTTGGTGCAGATCTGGATAAAGATCCAGGAATTTCTTCTGCGAGGAAAGGCATTTTTGTTGATTTCTCAGTGAATAATTCATGGGTATTGATGGAAAAATTCCAATCAATTTAATACATTTAAGTGTGCTTACAGGTCTCACGGAGTACAATTACTTATGTAGCCTTTTGAGGCACCAGAGCAAGCTTCAGGTAATCTGATAGATTGCCTCCAAGCTGCATTTTGGGTAATGTAGGCAACAGGTTTCGAAAAGGAAGAAGAATGAATTAAATAAAAAAGGTGTCGTCTCTTGTTTTGATGTATTGATCTTGATCATTTGTTTTGAAACTGTTCATAGTGAGTCCCTGCTTTTCAAATCTTACATTACCCACAATGCAGGTTATAGGAGGCAATTTATCAAATTACATGCAGCTACAAAAAGTTTTATACTACTTTTTTCACATATGTAGTTGTACTCCCCAAGACCTGTAAAAACACTTTAATGTGTAAAATTGGTGGAGTTACCCTTTAAATATGTTTTGGGTGCTACTGGATGAGGCTTGATTGAATTAAAGGGGACTGTTTGGCAATTATTGCATTTTAAATTGGTTATTCTCTGTCCTGTAATAAATCAAACATCTAGTTAGGTTATTTATACTTGTATGTGACTCATTTAACTTATGTAACAGAGCTAGACAGATATTTTACATGCAATTAAAATACTTAAAGTCACTGTTTTAAGCCTGATTTTTGAGTTAGGTAACAGAGATTTTATCCTCTGCCCTCCATTTCTGAAAGTCTTCCACTTTCTCCTCTGGTTAGACAAACACAACGTGACAGCAGTCACTTCTGAATGTTACTGTGTGATTCTCAGTGACAGCGGCGGTGGGTCGGGTGAGAACACAGGGTTTTTTTCCCTACAGGTAACACTGATCGAAATGACAGTGGCCACCCGTCGACCTCTGAATATCTCGATCTGTGCTGTGTTTATTTCCCATTTTAATTTGTATTTACAGTTAAGCCTGATTTCCCGTGGTATTCCCGACAGTTATTAAGTTTCACCTAAGCTCTGTCAGTGTCAGAGCTGTCACCTGACAGCTTTTGCTTTGTTCGCTAACACCCCTGGATCTCATGTTTATCACCCTGCAACCTGCCTCCCCGTCTGCTCTGAACGACTATCTTCCTACTGCAGGCTTTGGTTTATACAGCAGGGTCTCCCCCTGCGGAAAGTCAGAGTGACATAAAAACGCAGGGCCCTGTTTTTTTTTAAAAAAAAGTATAATTATCTCGTTGCTCCGCTGTGACGGCCGAAGCTTCAGGGCTCTGCTGCTGCATCCTTCCTTGTTTTCCTTCGTCTGTGAAAGCTGAAGCCACGTTCTGTCACCTCGCCCACTCTTCCGCTGCCAATTTACATGATGAGCCGAGCTCTGGCGTATTTATTTACACTGTCATATGTACAGTAACTGATGAGTGTGTGTGTGTGTGTGTGTGTGTGTGACACACTGCTGTTTCAAACTGTGACTCTTTCTTTCTGCTTTATATAACACAATTATAACAGGCTTCACGAGATGTATCAAGGTCGATCAGTGCTCGTTGATAGGCACGAAACATTTGTCACACACCTTGAAACACAGTTCTCTCATTCACTGCACGCCAGTGTTCGAGGTAGCTTTTGTTTCTGAGGAAATATGTTGTAGGATTATCTTCACGATTGAATAATGGGGTGATTATTTTGTCAATTAACCGATCGATCGTTAAGTCTATAAAATGTCGAGGATGAGAGAAAGCTGATGTCTTAAAATGACTTGTTTTGTTCAACCAACAGTCCAAAACTCAAAGATATTCAATTAAATAATGATAATAAATCACATGGAAGGAGCTGGAAGCTTCTGGAAGTTTTTTGCTTGAAAAAATACAGATTACCTGATCATTTTCTGTCGACACATTTTACTGAATTCTTTCATTTGTTAATATTCATTCTTAATTCATTTGTTCTTCTGCTTTTATGTCTTGTAAAGCACTTTGTATCTTAGTTTTCAGTCCCTCCAGGAAGTTGCAATATTGCAGCTGTGAATTCTGCAACAACCTTGAATTATTTTTTTCCAATCACAGTCATTTTTTCTGCAAATTCGCCCCAATCATCATAATGATGTGGTGTTTGGCTAAAACAGCAAGGTCATGCAGTATTTAAAGGGATTTGGAAATTACAACATCACACATTGCAAAAAAAAAAAAAAGACAATTTTTGCTATTTGTTCTTGTTTATTGTGTTCTTGTTAAATATTAGAATAAATTAGCACTTCCAGTCAAATTTGTCAGACGCATGAAGCTGGTGTCATTTCCTATAAAAGAGAAACATCCATAGATTAAACGTCTACCGTCGGGTGCTAAACTGTTTTATAAAGTATACTGCGAATGATGTGTCAGTATCATAATGTGCAACTTAAGTAAAATGTTCCTTTTTTCTTTTTTCTTCCAGGTGGTGCTCGTATTTGCTCTCAGCATCGGAGCCCTTGTTATATACTTCATAGACTCCTCTGAGTAAGTATTTCTGTGTCAGATCATCGCACGTTCACTTCTGATGCTGCCCTGAGACTTTGGGATACTTTTGAAGCTGCTTTTATAATTCATGAGCGTTCATTTGACCATATGATCAGATGTGGCTCTGTAAATGTTAACACTGCTCAAGCCTTGTAGCCACTGAACCGACAGGAACAGGTCTGAAAATGGACGAATGAAACTGAAATTGCTTTTAATGAGCAATACACCAGGTCAAACACTGAAGCAGCATTTGCCTCATATAATATATTGTATCCAGATACATTTAATGTTGCATACACATTAAATAAAATGTCCTAATATGCCTTCATACCACATATTGAAAATGCGGACTATGGCATATCGTCACTCTTTGTAAATGAGTGTAGACGGTGGACTGTGGTGTCCAGATACAACACTAGGTGATAGTTTGACTTTTATATTTAAAGCTGCACTATGTAAGAATTTTAGCTGAACAATTCTGGTCCTGGTCCAAAGCTCCTGTGCTAGCAGCGTAAGCACCAACACTTCCCCGGTTCTCAAAGCGGCCAGTCTGGTTCGCTAGCTGTACGGCTAAGTTAGCTAACTGGCGAGCAGCAGGAGCATGAACAGGTGGTCAAATCTTACATTTTGACGTTGTGTTTGTGAAATGTGCTTTGTGTCCTGGGCGATACTAACTCAGTATTTGTGGTATTGTAAAATACAATGTCCGTGTCCAATGTACATCATGTGTTTATCTCGCTACTGTATATCAGAATATGACTTCATGACATTAATATACCTGAACTCGGTATTTTAACTAGAAAAATCATATAATATCCATATAGATATCAATTGTTTATTATGTTACTATAAGTTTATTGCATTAAGCTGTTGTTACTGTGTTTCTTCTTGAATCTGTTGGATGAAAAGGGGTGCATATTTACACATTTTAGTGACAAACCAAGACATCGAGAAGTGGCCTTGCGTTTGATTTGAGGTGAATGCTCCGTGTATTCCCTGAGTCTGCTAGCTCAAAGCTAACCACTGGCGGAAATGCCCTCTAGGTCGCCTTCTGGTGCCCTTTCTGAACTTAGCAGTCACGCTGTATGTATTATGGTCTTATTGCGGCCACATCCTGTCGGTAAAATGATGCTTCAGTTATACAGATTATGGGAATATTGTATATATTTCAGACATGTATGATTTAGATTAGCCTAAGAGACCTCGACCATTATCCGTTTCCTATACTCTCATAAATCCTCATACGGTCCATATATTGTCATACTAGCTTTAATAACATTGAGTGCTTTGTGCTGCGTATACAGTATTTGAGAACACTGCTTGTATTTCATCCAATCCCCTTCAAGGTAAACTGCTCTGAGCTTACTGGCGATCTCTGCTGACAAACAGCCAGTGCTCACGGATGAAATTTGCTTAATCTCTGTAATGAAAAGGATCAGACCCTCGAACAGGCAGGAAAGACCAAAGTTCCTGCTCCAAACAATCCCCATCGCTCATCAACCTCGAGGAAGCGGAAGACCCTTTTAGCTCTGCTCGCGACAGTGTACTGTTACTGCAGCCTGGTGGTGTTTGTACAGGACGTGCCATTAAGAAGCAGAGCAAAATACAGCAGGGTAAAAGCTTTTATCGAGCGCACAGGGGACTCTCCGCCGGGAGTAACGTTAAGGCAGAGAGGAGAAAATGGGCCGTAAACTCACGTAATCTGGCTCATGCTCCTGAAGCTTTGTATTCAGGTTATTTGTAATTTCATAAGACCGCATACAGCTGTGGGCTTGGCTTGCTCTCCGATGTGGTTTTCAAGCATGATCTCATTTCATTAACTGGACAAGCTCAGGTAGAGTTACATCCTCACCGATGCCATCTGTGGCCCCCAGAACGTGCTTGTATACCTTTCCGCCTGATGAAGGACGACCTACGACCTCTGTCTTTAACCTTTTCGCGCATTGTTAAGTGAACAACGAGAACGATGCTGCAGCACCTGTTCGATGACTTATATTCATATTCATCCCACTCTTTGTCCTAGTTTTTTATTCAGTCTTGTCCAGGTCTTTCTATTATTCACACAGTATTTTTCACTACCTGTCAACCCAACAAGCCCAGTACTTAAAGCCAAAGAGCAGCCAGTTAGCTGCTCTCTTGCGTGCCTCTAAGTGGCAGCGGACTGTAATAGATACAGCCCTTCCTGTAATTAGTCCTGCGAGGCCGGTGAGGCTGTTATATGACGGACAGGCCGACCTGGCTGGAAGCGACACCGAGAGAGACGACAACACTGAAGACCCACTTAAATTTGTACAGAAGAGCTGGAGCTATGAGCTGCGAGTTAGGTTACAAAGAGAGTTTCTCTTCATTAAGCTGAAGTCTTATCTCAGTTTGCACCCTAAGTGTCCATGTGGTCTTTCCTTAATTATGATGAACGTTGAAAGTGCCACGCAGTTCATTGGTTCATTAACGTAAAGGTAAAGTTATCTCTTAAACTGTACATGTGACACATGACAGACAGAGCAAGTTTCTTATTCAACTGTGATATAGCGCGTTTTAACACATCTTGTTCAAAATTAATTAATGACTTAATTTAAACCTGCATACACTGATTTTTTTGGCCAGTTGGGAGCAATGAAGAAAACTGTAAACACAAAGATAACATGCTAGCAAACACTTTAGCATTCATTCGAGGTCATGTTTTTACCCACTGCGAGTCCATTAGTAGGCTAACTCACGTTTAGCTCTGTTGGGCTGCATCAGATCTAAAGCTAATACTTTTAGCTTAATTTAAACCTGCTTTAGCTATTTTTTTTGGCCAGTTCAGACCATCGTAGTGAGCTGTAAACACATACCTGTTATGGCTAACATGCTAGCAAACAGTTCAACATCAATTTGGAGTTGTGTTTCTGTCCACTGTAAGTCCATTAGTAACTTGAAGTTTAGCTCTGTGTAAGGCTAAAACAAAGCTAAAGCTAAAGGTTTGAGCCTTAGCTCCACCGCCTCCTGAGAAAAACAGCTCTCTTTTAGCTGCTTAATGTAAGTAACTGACCTTTTAGTTCGGTTGTCGCCTTAGCTCTGTTTTAGGCTGCAACGGAGCTAAAGGTAAAACTTTTAGCTTTAGCTCCACTAACTCCTGTGAACAATATCTGTCTTTTAGCTTTTAAATGTTGATAACTCACATGTTAGCTTTGTTTTAGGCTGCAGCAGAGCTAAAGCTAAAACTTTTAGCTTTAGTCTCACTAACTCCTGAGAAAAATATTTCTCTTTTAGCCGCTAAATGTTAGCAACTCACCTTTTAGCTCTGATGTAGCTTTAGCCCTGTTTTAGGCTACAACAGAGCTCAAACTTAAACTTTTCGCGTTAGTTTCACTAACTACTGAGAGCAATATCTGTCTTTTAGCTTCTAAATGTTGAGAACTCACCTGTTAGCTTAGCTTTAGGCTACAACAGAGCTTAAGCTAAAAGTTTTAACTTTAGCTATCCTGTTAGCTCTGTTCTAAAGCCTAGCTTTAACTCTGTTTTAGGCTTAAACAAAACTAAGCTAAAACTTTAAGCTTTATCTCCATTGTCTCCTGAGAAAAACATAACTTTCTTCCCTCGCTAGCTACTATGTGAGTCTGCAAATTGTTGGTGGACATTTAGCTTCATAAGATGCCCGTTGCACTCGGAAACAGTTTGAAAAGAGTTTGCAGGCTATAAACCAAAGAAATGAGCTGAAAGAGGCCAGAGAGTTCTGTAGAACTTCTAATTTGGGTGCTGATTATTTCTGGGTTTTGTCGCTGCAACTGGGGCATCCCCTCCAGCAGCACATCATTAGATTAATTGCTAATGTAAAGAAAGTTCATTGGCGAAGCGTTAAACTTGTAGACTTATTTATGAAGGCAAAATTCCACAAAGTAAGGTATCAACACCAAAACTTCGAAATGTTCAAACAACATCTGGTTAAAGTGATCTCCGTGACCTTACACTTTCAGCGGACTCAGCTTATCTCGAACCTCCAAGGTTTGAAATCACGTTAAGGTCTTCGGTTTTGATCTGAGTCTGAACTGAATGAGGGTGAGCGAGACCGTGAGCAAGGGAGGGTTTGTGATCCATAACAGGCTTAGCCCTCTTTCAAACCAGGCCTTACTGGAACTCAATTATTTAGCACTGCAGGTCTGCCTCCGCTGTATGGTCTGTCACCCTGCTACGACAGGGATTTGCTGGGATGACGTGTCGTTACAGCGAATGTGGGCAGAACTATCCACCGTGTTTGGACTATTCTTAGAGGTGCCTCAGAGAAGACAGTTTTTTTTTTTTTTTTTACACCATTGTTACTTTCTGAGATATGATCTAGATGCAAGAAAGTTTAACGTAGCAATTAAAAGGGGGGGAAATCAGCCAGAGGACAATCAAAACATCAACCAGTGCTCATTACATTATCAGATAGCCTGCAAAAGACACAAAATTAAGTGTTTTACTATTGTAGTTTTTTAAAGAGTGTGACACATTTTCCAAAACTTATCCAGACTGTTTTGTGAAGTGGTTTTCGAAAAGACGTGCCTTTCAGATATGTGCTCTTTTTCCCATGAACAGGGTGTTCTTTCAGGAGGCAAGAAGTTAATAAAAAAATCTGTGATAATGGTAAAATATTCAGAATACAGTGACAGGGTCAAGAGGAACATTCACCCATTTTCCAACCAATTAAATCCAGTGCAGTCGAGCTGAAATAACACGCTGTCTGCTGGTCAGGATTTTTTTTGGAAACACTGGCGAGTGATAGTTGGAGTCTTCCTCATCACATCACTGACCTCCTGATCCCCAAACCAGAAGATCAACCGAGTGTCACCGCTGTGCATCAGATCGGTTCAAAAATAATCCCCCAAAGTATTTTTAATGTCACCTCCTGAACTCCAACGAGGACAGTGTGTTTTTTTATCAAATGGAGTTCATTCGATTTTTTATTTTTTTATTTTTACATAACCGAAGC
The DNA here is from genome assembly GCF_040436345.1 of Pagrus major. NCBI lineage: Eukaryota > Metazoa > Chordata > Actinopteri > Spariformes > Sparidae > Pagrus > Pagrus major. Next base: position 17,659,943 of record NC_133234.1, on the reverse strand, counting down.
AATTTGCTTTAATCCGAGTGGTATTAAACAGCACAGGGGAGACTGTTGCTGCTGAGTGACGAGGTGTGCATTAGTGAAGCTCGTGAATGTGAGTGTACATTACGGCTAGACTAACGAAAAGGCATGAAAATAAACTGACTAAATGTGTGAGAGGGACATGAAAATCAGCATGGTTCATATTAACCTGTGCTTTAGGGAAGTATGTCCCCTTAAAGGTCCAGTGTTTGAGATTTAACTAAACAGTCATTTTTAGATCCAGTCATAGCGAAGATTACAGAAAAGTCGTAGAAGATACGTAAACTGTATATATGTTTTGCATTACTATCCTGTTAGTTATCCTTGGGACCCATTGGAGAGACCCCCCCCAATACCAGGTTAAGAAAAGGCGCTTTGGGGCTTCAAGCAGTAGTTATATGATTATTTTTAAGCAATTAATCTAAAGAAAAGTACGGAAGCCCTGAGATGCAAGTGAGAAAAATGCATCTGGTAAAAAAGAAAAGTTTTGACAGGTGAAGAAAAACATTTTGCCGGAGTCATAATTACATTTTTTTTCATCTGTGAAAGTTGAGCAGGTGTTTGTCTTTTTGTTATTGTTTTGGTTTTTAGTTGTAATTTCTCCATTCACTCTAAACACACAGGACATACAGTATATTGCGTGTTAACTAGCAGCAACATTACTGTCATTAAAAATCATTATTTTTACATAGTTTTCACAGATGACGAGAAAAAAAACGAACAAAACTAAATGAAAATGGATCACCAGAATTTTTCCTCTCACTCGCCTCTCGGGGCTTCTGTATAAAAGTGACATGAAAAAAGCTCCCAGCCAAGGAGATGTTGTAAATAGTTTGCCAAAGATATTTAGTTTTAAAATACAAAACCTAGAAAAACAGTGTACCCACACATTTGTGCAGCTGGAAGCAGCAGATGTTTTGATTTAACGAAGGACTGAAACGATTAATCAAGTATCACAGTTGTTGTATTTACATTTTCTTCCAGGCTACTAATTGATTTATCAGCTAATTGCTTCAGCTAACATCATTCAGCACTTCAATCATTAAAAATCTATTCTATTTTTATTCATTTCACTAAATGACATATTAATCAAACCTATACTCCACATTACAGCGATTAAAGTTAATTATCTGTTTACCCTTGAATGTCCAGTAAACCTGTGTTTTCATCACCCAACCCTACTAACCTATTACAGTCACATTTACTTGGTTATTTATTTCTCTTTATTTGAATTCTTTGTGCCAGATACGAGCGTTTTGAGGGTGAGACTTCACTGCATTGCTAGCGTTTGCTATGGCTGCCTGATTTCATAAAAAAGAGGACATGAACCCTGCATGCATTTAACCCTTAAACTACTGCCTTGGCTCTGCATTTCCATCACGTTTGACTCAATATCGACCCTGAAATGTAGGAAATGCAGGCCTGAGAGGAAAAAAGGCATCATTTTCACTATGTCACAATGCATCAGACGGATTGTTCTGCAGTTATTTAAGGGTTAACCAGGTATCTCGACAAGTTATTGCTTGTGTGACGATTAATGCATGTCCTTTTCTCAACAGAGAAACCATTGGAAAATACCAACTATTGCACTTTTTACAACACTTAAGTTCCTCTTTCTTTTTAAAAATGCATTTTCAGGAAAAGAAGTTTGAACTTTGATATGTTTTTTCATGAAATACTGTTTCAAACATGCAAACTTTTCCTCATTTGTCTTCCAATACTTGTAAGGACGTTAACATATTTTGTTTCTCCCTCTAACAGTCCTATCGAGTCCTGTCAGAACTTCTACAAGGACTTCACGTTGCAGATCGACATGGCGTTCAACGTCTTCTTCTTGCTGTATTTCGGCCTACGTGTAAGTTAAACGATAAAGTTTAATTATTTGCAATTACTCGAAATCCGTGAATCTCATCTTTAACCATTCGTTTCCATAGTTTATCGCTGCCAATGACAAGCTGTGGTTCTGGTTGGAGGTGAACTCCGTGGTGGACTTCTTCACGGTTCCTCCGGTGTTTGTGTCGGTGTATCTGAACAGGAGCTGGCTCGGTAAGGACGCTCACATCACTCACACAGGACCAAAGCTTTGGACGGTGGATGTTGGGGCTGGTATTTAGGAGCCTGTGGTGCCACCCAGTGGATTGTACGGATGTTGCAGCTGTCAGTGAACGCACCAGATAATCTCAGCACGTCACTGAAGCTGAAAAATGGGAACTTGTTGGTGTTTTGAAGTCGTTTACATCGGCACACTGGCTTATTTTAGCCATATAAGTTTGATATTTTTGTCATCAAGTGAACTTCTGGACGTTGCACGAAAACTTTGAATGTCCCTCACTATTAAAGTGCATCAAATTAAAACCACGGCACAGCATGGTGACTCAGAAGCTCTACTATTTGGACTAACGCCTGCTGGCATGACAACAGTATCAAACATTGTACGGCTATCATCTGGTGTGCCATTTAGACTTGGCGTTTACGCAGCTTGATTTGAACGGAAATGTAGTTTTTCCATCACGTCTTCGGCCGTGTGTGTTGGCCAGTGGGCGTTTCACCTCAGGGGTCATTCACCTGCCCTTCACCCGTCCGGCAGAGCTCTCCAGCTCACCTGCGATAACGCCCGAACCAAAACATGCTGTGATTGAAAAGTCCATGAATGGATCAAAAAAAGGTAATAAGCTTTGCTTGCGGGGGCTCGAGCGCCTGAATAGAAATCTGCTAAATGTGTGAAGCTCATCACTCGGAGAGGTCTGTCAGGAATTAGAGGATTAAGGGGGATCATTTTTTTTTTTTCTTTGCTGCATTACAGGTTTTTATAGCTGCTTTTTCTTCTGCTGTCAGCTGAGGAACAAACCTGCCGTGCGGCCAACGTCAGCACCTCTCTCAGCATCGAACAGCCTCCACTTTAGAGTCAGTATGACAGCTTGATGGGCACAGTTGCATAATGTGGCTGTGTAGTTTTCCCTGGGCTAATGCACTGTGACTTGTGGTGTGAGAACAATGTAGGTAGAACGAGCTGGTGTTGGCTGCTGGGGCCATCTAGTGGACATGTGAGGGGTGGCTGGCTTTGTTTTACAGTATTGTTGTAGATTTGGGCAGCAGTGTACAGTGTCTATATTACTGTTAGTTGCATTCAACTGATGGTTGTTGGTTTGTTAGAAACAAGGCACGTTGTTGCTATCGTGGCAAGGAGTCAAGGTCAAGAGTCATTTTTTAACTCAAGGATTATTCTTTTAAGTTACTTTGTTCATCCCTGAAGGTGTTTTCTTGTATTTTTTGTCTGGACCATTATTCTAAAAGTTTGTTCCTCCAATACTTCAGTTTAATATACAGTATGTACCTTTTGTTAAGAGTGCATTGAGAAATTAAAACTCACCAGGAAGAAAACAAGTACACTTTAAGTCCTATGGGGACATGAGGGGCCTCCTGTGGCTGAAGTGAGTATTACAACAACAAACACTTTTGAAAAATGATCCTGACAAAAAAAATCACCTGTCAAAACTTTTTTTTTCACCTGTTTTTTAATCTTATGGACTCATTAGCCTGAAAAAACAGTTAGAAAACAGTTTACATCAGACTTAGAAAATGGAAAATGCTTTGCCTCTCGGGGCCTCCGTAGGCATTGCTCTGCTTTAGTGCTGATTTTTGTTTTATTTCCTGCTCTGCTTCGCTTTTCCACACAGATGCTGTGCTGTTGTTAGAAAGCATACTGCCAAAAAACAAAAAAATAATCCCTCAGACTCCTCCTCTCCTGCAGTGCGTCTGTTTGGTCTGTGCAGTTAGAAAGATGTCTGATGGAAAGACCAAATCACATAATTAACAAAGGATAACCATAGTGTAAACTAATAAAACCAAAAAATACTAAAACTTGCTTTGTTATGTGTCACAAAGACAGTCATCAGATGATTTCAACCAATCACAGATATGATGCAGGATGGAGTTTACTCAAAACAAGATATGTTAGATAGTCACATGATATTGTACAGTGTGACCATCGCTCTGATAAAGCTGTTACCACCCTGTTGTTCTGCTGTTACTCTTTGTGGAGGTGTTTGCTCGGCCACGCATGGCTCTCACTGCATTCATGCGACTAGTTGACCGAATACAGCTGTGAATATTTCTGTAATTTTGCACGTTTTTGTGATTCAAAGCGTAACAAATATACCGACATTTCCTGCGGTTTGAAACGTAGAGCTGATTCCAGTGGGAAATGTCATAATCTCCCTCAATATGGTCATGTAGGATTAGCAAGTGATTTACTGTTTAGTTAAACTGAGGTCAAACAGGTGGCGAGGTCACAGCCAGCTCAGCGCCGTTCGCTCACAGCTGTCGAAACTCCCTCTTCCGATCAAAACTCCATATTTCATCCGGCTCGCGGCCAAACTGTCGCTCTGCCAGTCCTCATGTCTGAACATTTTGACACAAATACACACACGGTACGCACTAATACGCTCTCACACTAACGCTCTCGTTGATGCGTGTGGGTGCGAGCATGACACACATTTTGATTGTCGCGGCAAAAATCCAGAAACAAAGTCTGAAACTCTGTCCTGCTGCAGGTGTGAAATGAGCAGCACATTCATCTCTGACAGGAAAAACAATCCAAATATCATAAACTGAATAATAATCTTCTGGATAAGATATTCATGTCTTGGCGACGGCCACACATTGCAGCTTTTTCCTTAAATGCAAATGCTCTAACAGAGTGGTTCCTAACTTGAAGGTCAGGACCTCCAGACAGTTTTTATTTAAATATGCTTCGGAAAGATTACTGGGACAGGAAAGAAGGAAAAGTCATTTGAGTTTAGTCTGAAAATGGAAATTATACAGTCGTCTTTGCAACGGTGGCGCCAACAACAATACCACTTGGAAACACCACTTTAAGAGTAATTTCTAAGAATGTTCTTTGAAGAATTAGTCCTGAAGCGGAGATAAGAGACAGAAAAGATAAACATATATTTGTGTAGAGGAAACAACAACTTTCTCTCTGTTAATCGTCTTGTGGCCCCTCAGAAATGTTGTTGGGGCCCCTGTCGGAGTCCTGACCCCCAACCACTCCTGGAAACCGCTCCTATAGGCTGTGCCAGCACCTCATGGGAAAAACTGGAAGTGTTTCAACTGAATTACAAAAAATTACACAGACATTTCCACAACCTCCAGATAAATTTGCAGTCTCTGTATAAATCAGATGATTCAGAGGAGAACACAGAAAATTATAGGACCTGTGAAAGAAAGTGCTGAAAACACAAAACGATGCAATTATTTCTAATCTTTGCTTCTTTTTTCTTTAGAAATCCTGCAAATAATTCTAAAAAAAGTATTCAAATCATACGATCTAAGGCAGAAAAACAATCATCTTGGTTGAACGACTCTCAGCTACGAGACATTTGACAGTTTTGCTGCGACACGTTTCGAGTTTCATTTCACATCCAGATGAAATGGACTCTGCAGACTCCAGTCAGCTGTTGCACTTTCTCTCTTTGCAGTGTCGTTCTTTCCTGCTGCGCTTTTAGTTTTCAACCACAATAGCAGTTATGACATCAACTGTGATTAATTGCAGGATTATTGCAGAATCACTAAATCCATAGAGAAACACGCAATTATTGCCAGAGCTTGTCATCGTCCTGTACGCAGCTTTACTGGCTGTTGTTCACATGACTTGTTCTCTGCTGTAAGACAAAGATACATGCTGTTCCCTGTCCAAGATTAGGGAATTGAAATTTGGTTTGTCAAGAGCGGGGTTATAGGGATGAGATGTGGGTTACATTGTGAGGCCAGCTGATGGACAGACTCGCTGCCTGGCCTCTTCCTTTCCCTGGATGAATCCTAAAGGAGCTTACACTCTAATATCCTGATGGGAAAAGGGTTTGCTTTAAGCTCGCCGAACACGCCTCGTCACAGTGAGAATACTGTGAAGGTCTGTGATAAATCTGATAAAAAAAATTCTTCTTCCCTTTTGACGCCAACCTGTCGGGTGCTGCTATCATGAAAGCAGCTGATTCCTTTTGTTTTTCTCTCGTTTTGGACGATATTTTCTCTACCTGAATAGTTAAGACGTGGATGCGAAGCAGATTTTTCGGGAAGACCAAAAAGTAATTTTCAGACATGATTCCCACTAAGATGTTAGCGTACAGAGGGCCCGATGGAGGCACGCACTCTGAGACGATTCCTCACACGAGGAGGCGCAAGAAATCGACCGGGGAGCTCTTCCAGAAGGGTTACAGGGTCAGGATGGGCCACGGCCAGGTCCCCGACAAAGAGGACCAGGACAGCATCTGGTACAGCTTCGGTGCATGCTTCCATGTAATCTCCTACTGGGGTAAGACCTGCGGGGACGTGGGAACGAGGGGGGGAATCTCCGCCAAAGCTGACCGCTGGCGTGTCCAGAAGTCTTTGGTGTCTGTGTGTGTCAGCTGGAGCAGGTTCAGGTTCAGGATTTGCTCCGTATTATGCTCCCCATCTGGCAAACGCTGACTTGAATTGAAAAAAAAAAAAAAAAACAGGCTTTGGCCAGGCACACCACGGTGCACGTCATTTTATGAAATATTATTTATTTATATGTTTGAGTGATTGCCCCGTAACGTCTTTGATTTGTGTCATTTGGCGTTCAAACAAATCTATCCCGGCAGCGGAGTCTGTCTGCTCCATTAATGCACGCAGAGATGGATTTTACTTGATTGCTCGCTCTTTGGCTGAGGCGGCTTTGAATCGCTTATGCATCAACACTGCAGTGGATTTTTTATTTTTTATATCAAACATTTGGCTTTTAAAACTCAGGCGGGAGCTTCCTTTTAGCAATTCAACTAAACAATGAAGATTAACAATAAAATAGGCGTTATTTTGCTTTGTCAGATGTGTTTCTGTGACTTATGAGGTTGTTATTTAGTGTTAAGTGATGCCAAACAGTCAGTCAGTAGCTGGTGTTGCCGCTGTTGGCGTTATGCCGTCCTTGACCTCTTTGCAACACGCACACTCTATTTTTTTTCGCCATAAATACCCTGAAATTTAGGATTTGACGTCACGTCTGTTTACCGAACCAATCCACCTGTCTCTAATCCAGCTCTTCATCTCGTCCGCTATCAGAGCGAAACTTGTATCAGGTAGATGCCGCTGCTCTGTCATCCTCCTGAGAGAGTTGTGAGCTGATGAAGACAGAGACGTCCGGGATGCTGAGCTTGTTTTATATATTGTTTCTTTTACGATGCACTTAAGGTTTGATATCGAGTGATCAGTCGGAGGTTACTTATTTTTTTTGTTAGAATGAATCCAATGAAGTTTATAAACATGGAGGAAAGTATGAAAGGTACGGGATTCTTTGTCGAATGCTATGCTAATGTTGTTTCAGCTGTTATTCATCATGTTTAACTGATTTCTTTGTGGTCTTTTTCTTTCTCACAGGCTTGAGGTTTTTAAGGGCCTTAAGGTTGATACAGTTCTCAGAAATTTTACAGTTTTTGAATATACTAAAGACAAGGTAAGTGTGTTTATACTGTATCTCACTTTTTGTCACAGTGTGAACGTTGCATGCAAAGTGACTTATTTTGTAGCCGTCAGCATGAATGTGCTTTTATTTTGAAAGTGAGCTTTATTGCAATGTTTTGCCTGAAGGAAAAAAATAGCACGAGCTCCTGCTTTCATGTGACATTATTATTAAGTTTACTCCTCAGTCCTGCAGTGAGTATTGTCCACGCTGTGCGATGGAGTCTTGAATGAAACAGCTTTCTGTTTTTACGCCTCGCAGCTTAGAATGAAAGCTTTCTGCACAGATGTCAGGACGAGCTTATAGAGCGACAAAACACTTTACAATAATCTCCTCACGCACTCGCTCTGTCATTCATTCAGATGAAGGTGAAGACAGAAACACAAAGTAGGAAAGAGCAGAGGTCACGCAGGGACGTTTTCCACATGAAGACGCGTCCTGTGTTATTTCAAGAACGATGATGATTTAGACTTTATTGTCTCGCAGATATAAACACAGCAGCTCACAGATAAAGACAGTACAAAGTCTCTAAAATCTGTAAATCCAACATACATAAGACCTTTGCCTACAAAATGCATTTTTATTAAATCATATTCTTTAATTTCATGAGACAAAATTAGCATTTTTTGTGGAAATTGAATAGAAATAGAAATAGAAATGGCACATTTGTGCCATATGTTACCAAATAGAGCCGTATGTTACTAAATCTTTTTAAGGCTTACCAGCATAATACAGTGTATGAGCTGCTACATGTTAATGAAAAACTATTGAAATTAAATAAACTGCAGCAGCTTTAAGGACTTTAAGGATTCTTTATGAATCAAACTCAGATTGTAAAGATCAGTTTTCATAATTTTTAACAGTTATAGAAGCTGCATAAGGCATTTTAGAGCAGACATCCTCCAGTCCAACGACTTGTTCAGTAGGGCAGCAATTAACCATCATTTTCATTATCAATTCATCTTAAAACTTCCAGTGTTTGTTCTTTAAAATATCAGAAAATTGTGATAAATGCTTTTGTCATAGAGGAGCGAAGAAACCAGAAATATTTACATTTAAGTAGCTGAAATTATGACAATTATTGACATCTAATTGATTAATTCTAATTGTTTAACTCTTCTGTACTCTACTGTGATAACATTGTAATAACTGACACTTAATAATTCATAATATGTGTTCTCTTTGTTAATAGCAACTCGATAAAGCTGGTGAACCTGTGTTCAATCTTCATAAGCACATGGCTGACTGCAGCGGGCTTCATCCATCTGGTAAGTTAACGGGAGCTGTTAAGATTAAGGTGAAAGCTCGTACAGCAACATTATAAGTACATCGATTTTTATCTTCCGTTCCAGGTGGAAAACTCAGGGGATCCTTGGGAAAACTTCCAAAATTCCCAGGCACTTTCCTACTGGGAATGCGTCTACCTCCTCATGGTCACTATGTCCACTGTCGGCTACGGAGACGTGTACGCAAAAACCACCCTGGGCCGCCTGTTCATGGTCTTCTTCATCCTTGGTGGTTTGGTAAAAATCCCTCTTATTACTTCATTCCTGCTTTAAAATCCTCCATGCAACCAGTCATCACACCCAGCCAGGTGTTAACACACGCCGGGACGCTCTGAGCTCAGGACGCCCTTCACCTGTTGTTTAGGTGTTTCTGTGGCGCGTCACTTCACCACAGTATGTTGCATGTCATGTATTATTGGATGAGTTGTTTATAGTGTTGCAGCATTTATTCAGGCATAATGCTGAAGTTTTGTTTCTGTATGACATGTAGAATAATTAAGAAGTTTTTTGCATTTGTTGTTAACTGTTAAAAGTACTGCGGTTTCAGGTGGCTCCACCCTCCTGCCCCTCCTCCTCCTCCTCCTCCCTCTTTCCAACAAACACAATGAGACCAGGATGATTTATTATAGCCCAGCTGGATGGATGTAGCGACAAAATATCAGTTTCTGCACAAATATTAAAAGGCATATATAAGAATATGATTAAATATATTCTCAGGCCTCATCCACACGTACACAGATATTTTTCAACACTGATATTTTCTCCCTCAATTCCAAAAAACAACAAAAAAACATTGGTCATCCGGTCAGTTAAGTCACTTTTAATGCAACGTTGACATTGTGTGAGACGCCTTCGTTATCATAAACACGTCATACTGTAGCCCGATGATCACACTTAAATAAATGATCTTGCTTTATGTGTAAACATTACGTTAACCTATCATGTGTGGTTGGTTTTGACATTGGCTGTTATGAGACCATCAGAATTGTGTCGTGAATATTTTTCTTGACCTCAGCTACAGTGGTACAATTTGGTCTTGCCATGAAGATGTCATTAGATGTTATAAGGCCAGTTGGACGACAAGAAATAAGTACCGCGGTGATTTTGAAGGTTTTACCTGCTGCTAACGGTAGCAAGCTGCCATAAGCTAGTTAGCTCGGTTAGCGAAAGGGCTAGCATTCTGATGGTAATGGACAAAAGTCCTCACCCCGACGCAAAAACAGGCGGACTAGAGTTTAGTGACGAGTCTCAGCGTTGTGCCATCCATTCAGCTGTGCTATCCAAATCGACCCGACATGTGTGTTTGTTGGACGAAACATGGCACATAAGGCTTTTTCTTAATTTTTATAATCTTTATTTTTCTATCACAGATTGACATACCGCTCATCAGCTGTCATTTTTCTCCTTTATTCTTCCAATATCCGTAAATATTGGCCTTATAATTTCCTTTTTCATTGTCATACTACAGCACTAATTGAATGTAACTGTGATATAACTTCAGGCTACATTCAAGTCGTAGATGATGAGTTTTTTAATTCTCTTTCTTCTTTTTCCTGTTAACAAATAAATATTAATACTCCTCCTGCAGTTTCACTAGTGTTCGTCTCTCAGACTTTTCTTTAGAGTAAAAAATAGAGGACCTGCTCTTCGTTGCCTTTCCTTTTTTTAGACTCTTCTTCTGTCTCCTATCTTCTCCTTAGGCCATGTTTGCAAGCTACGTCCCTGAAATCATAGAGTTAATAGGAAACCGCAAGAAATATGGTGGTTCCTATAGTGCGGTTAATGGGAGAAAGTAAGTATTCAAGGAGGCTCTACTGCCTCCGCCGCAGTAGAACCTTCGCTGCATGCCCTTTTCTTTTTCTTTTTCATGCATGTAGGCCATGTTTGCTCGCTACGTGCCAGAAATTGCTGCTCTCATCCTTAATCGGAAGAAATATGGAGGGAGTTATAACTCGACCAGAGGCAGAAAGTAAGTCAAACAAATGACAAAACAGCAAACTTTTTAATGGTGTGGTTTTGTGTGACTCAAAGTGGCCCTCTCGTAAAGAGGTGACACACCCTGATTTTTTTTGCTTAAATAGACGTACAGACGTAACTTTAATATGAGATGTAATGATCTCAGTCAGCACTAAAGTCACACTGTGACTGAAGAACTTGGCCATGATTACTGTGTAGAGTTTATTGTACTGTACTGCTGCTGCTTTTATATGTGTGCAGGCTGTCATCGCTGCTCGTCATGAACGAAAACCTGCTTTTACGCCGCAAAAAAAATCTCTGTCTCAACGAGTGATTTGTGTCTGTTACTGAGTCCTGACAATTTTTTTTTTTCTTAGAACAAAAAGTGAAAATAATCTGGTAGTACTGGCGGATTATATAACAGTTGAACTTGTTTGAAATATTTCCAGAAGTTTAACTCTCAGTGTGTTGAAGAAAAATTATTTTTTTTTAGCCTAATTCACTTCCTATTGGGGGATTTTGAAACTTGCCATCAGCCATGTTTTCACTTGTTTTGAGAAAATAGCACATTGAGAGCTCAAAAACAGACAGAAGTGACTTGATAAGACAGATATTTTTGCGGTGTAGTCATGTACATACACTATTGTCATGCTTAGACACATGTAGGATTTTCTCTATCATCTATCCCTGTGATAACAACTGTTATAATCCAATTAAATATTGTTTCCTTGATCGGCAAAAGAAATAAACTATAATAAGCTATTAAAGAAATAGGCTGTGTAGCGTCCTCGTCCAGTTTAAAGTGTGTTTTGGTCAGCTTAACACATGATCAGGTTAGCTTTAGCTTGATTCTCCATTGACTCAACTGGTGAAATAGCCTAGCTTAAAGCTAAAACATACGTTAGCCTGCTCTTACTGAACAGCTGTGGCCTAACAATTGCATGATAATGGTAAATGCTGAAACATTTTGCGACACAGGTATAAAAAGTCATAAAGTCAGTGAACTGACTCAGTAATGTCAGTTAAAAAGCAACATCTCGCTTAACGTTTGCTAACGTTAGCTAACATCAGCCGCCGTAAGCTAGCATAGCAAACTAGAAAGCACAGATATACAGTATCCTGGTTAAATATATACATAATTTTTGGGTGTATAACAGTTTATATTACACTTATTCTTTTGGTGCACTGAGAGAAAATCCTACATGTTTCATGGTGTCTTACTTGTAATTAGGCTGCTTATTGTCGATGTACGTTTGTGCCAATGTTGTGTTTGTAAGTCGAGTGTTTTCAGTCGTTCACAGTTTTGTTCACCCATCTCCCTGTGCACCCACCCAAACTCAAACTTCCAAAATCAAATACATACAAGTATGGACTGATAGAGAGCCCTACCACTCACTAATTAACTCTGTGCTGTATGCAGTAGAGCTAAATCAGTTTGTGTTTGTGTTATCTTGAAGGGTAATAAATAATTAATAATAATGTATTCATATGAGAGTGACTCATTTTTGATTAAACAATATATATAGAATAATTACATTTTAAGACAGAGCCTTCAAGACAGCAATAAAGCCATGATAAAATGATAAACCTGATTAAATGATTAAACTCATACATCCAGTCCTGTACACCATCGCTTGCTTCATGCTGATTTTTGGGATTTTTGTTTTTCTGTTCTTGGAAAAACTTGCTGCTTGTCTACGCTTCGCTTCTGAATATTCTTGGCCTTTATCTTCAGTCTGACCTACACCCTCAGGACTAAATAAAATCTTGAGCTTACAGGAATAGTTTGACATTTTGTGGAATATGCATATTCACTTTCTTGCCCAAAGTCAGACAAGAAGATTGATACCACACATGACTGTACGATAAGTCTAGAGCCAAGAGGTGATTAGCTTAGCTTAGCTTAGCATGTACAGTAATTCCCCATAAAAATAGAACATGTCATTTTTTACTTTCCTTTTTGAGTATGAAATAAAAAAACAAAACAAGATACGTCTTAATTAGTTAGCATCATAGGATGCTGGTGAGCGTATATTTTTGGCCCTAGGTTAGCCTGAAAAGCTAAGCTAATGACCTCCTAGCTCCGTACTTAACACACAGATATGAAAGAGGTATCGATTTTCTCACCTCACTCGTGGCAAGAAAAGCAAAAAAATATTCCCAAAATGTCAAACTATTCCTTTAACGTATACACTTTTGTGTCCCAAGCTTTTTCAGCTGTTTCTAAAGACAGTGAGATTCTGCTGGATGCCTCCAACAAACAAAATATGGCTCCTTGTAGCATGCTTTTGGTACTTGTGGTCGTTCACTTCGTTTTTCAAGAAGTCCGACTTGGTTTGGAAACTTTTCTTAAAACCAAATCTGAGCTTCTTTTGTTGGTCGGTTTTGTAGAAAAACTCACAATTAGAGCTCTTACGTGATTTCTGTGTCTTTGTATTCATTATTTTGTCCTTTTTATTATTATTATTATCTTGAACATTTATCAGCATTAGCATTTTTATTCCTGTATGATTGATTTTGGCTCCCTACCTTTAAATATTAATACATTTATTTTTTATGTCTACTTTAGCTATTGTCTCAGCTGGATAGCATTATTAGCATCATTATTTTCCATCTGTTTTTTTTTCTTTATGTCTACTTGTAATTATTAGTATCATTATTGTCATTAACATAACATCCTTTAAACTCTTTCACTTAAAAAACACAAATAATTCTGATGCATTTATTGAACAGTAAAGCCAGAAAGAATCACTGCAGTACAAATAGTCACATATTAAATTATCTTCTAAGTAATTATGAATAAAAAATAGAATATAGGCATATAGAAATAAACGTAAACTGTGTTCCCTACATAAAGGATCTGTGATATGTGGTAATCGAGAGAGACCGTGAGCTGATTTCATAATCTCCATCTAAGTAAACTCTGATCCTTTATAATCTGATACTGAAATCCACGTTGCTCTCTGACCCTCTCAGTCAGTCCTCAATCGTCACGACAGGAACGTCAACACAGTTTTTTTAAATATTTCCACACGGATTTTGAATCAATCACCTAAATACAACAGTGCTGATTACTTTTCATGTGCCTCATCTCAGATTCACCTTTTGATTTCAGGACAAAGGCGAAGATAAAACAACAGTGTGTGTGTGTGTGTGTGTGTGTGTGTGTGTGTGTGTGTGTGTGTTTTGTTGTTGACTTTTTTCTCCGACTGCATTTTAGTTTCATTATTATTCTGCACCTCGTTTTCCAGGCACATCGTGGTCTGTGGTCATATTACACTTGAGAGCGTGTCCAACTTTCTAAAAGACTTCCTACACAAGGACAGGGATGATGTCAATGTAGAAATTGTTTTTCTCCATAAGTAAGTACTGTTTTTTTGTGTTTTTTTCCACTTGTGTCCCTGAAAAACTAATCGTCTCCTCGGGAGAGTATAAATAGTGTCCCTCCTCTGATTTAAGAGTTTCTCTTTTTGTTTCTTCTCTCAGTATTTCCCCTAATCTTGAGCTGGAAGCCTTGTTCAAGCGACACTTCACCCAGGTGGAGTTTTACCAAGGGTCTGTCCTAAACCCACATGACCTGGCCCGAGTGAAGGTAACTCACACATAGTACTTCCTTCCTCCTGGCTCAGAGGAAAAACCGCTGTTGTGGCGTCGATATAGTGTTTACTTCAGGTCACTGACTGATCTGTTCGCTGTGTGTGATTGTGTTTCCAGATTGAATCAGCTGATGCCTGTTTGATCTTAGCCAACAAATACTGTGCTGACCCCGACGCCGAGGATGCATCCAACATCATGAGGTAAACTGACGCAGCTTCTCCGAGATATATGAGTTTGTCCGTTACGTTTTGTTTTATGCTTCGGCACCCGCGATAGCTGCGGCTGGAGGTGTTATGCTATCTTATGTTACGTTACGTTACGTTACGTTACGTCATGTTACGTCACGTTACCTTAGGTTACGTCACATTAGGTTAGGTTAGGTTCGGTTATGTTCTGTTACGTTCTGGGTTGTTTGTCCGTGCATGCTATATCTCAAGAAGGCCTTGAGGGAAATTCTTCAAATTTGGTCCAATTGTCCTCTAGAACTCAAGACTGAACCCATTAGATTTTGGTGGTCAAAGGTCACTGTGACCTCACAAAACACATTTATGGCCATTTCTCAATACTTTATATGATAATTCTAAGTAATAACAAATTACAACTCCATCAGAGGGCTTCTGCCACAGTTATTCCAGTTGTTCAACAGTTACACTGGCTCATCTTGTGTTAACAATATGCTATCTTTAAAACTGCAAAACTAAATAAAACAGCAGTTGATAAACTCTGCAGCAGCATGTCCCTCCAGACGTATACTGCCAGGTGTTTGGGAGCCCAGACATAATAGGATGGGATGTAAGAAATGTCACCAAATAATCACACTACTGAAAGTGAACGCCAGTGTTTGATATCAGTGCCCAGTTTCTTCTTCCTGGAGTTAAACTGTGAGTGTAAGCGAGCGTGTCGGAGCTGCTGGCTCTGCCTGTAAACAGACAGGCTCTCGGCATGAACGAGCTCCTGGTGCTCACTTTTCCTTTTTGGAGGATTATCAAGAATTCAAGAGGAGAGGAAACATGAATCAGCGACAACACAGCACATTTTCTTTCATCGAAGGACACAACAAAACTGTAAATTATCCTAATAATATACAGTATGAATGATTCCTGAGAGCTGTAAGGAGTTTATATGTTAACGAATGATATAAACGTACCTGGAAAATTAATTGAGGATTTTGCTTTGTCCTTCTTTTCATGCATCAGAGTGATATCAATCAAGAACTACCATCCAAAGATCAGAATAATCACTCAGATGTTGCAGTACCACAATAAGGTTGGTGTAATCTGTTACTTTTACTTGGAAAGATTTATTGTTTGGTCTCTTCTCTGCACAGTTTGTATTCCTCTAACTTTGTTTTTCCTGCCTCCAGGCCCACCTTTTGAACATCCCGAGCTGGGCCTGGAAGGAGGGAGATGATGCCATTTGTCTTGCAGAGCTCAAGCTTGGCTTCATCGCCCAGAGCTGCCTGGCTCAGGGCCTCTCCACCATGCTGGCCAACCTTTTCTCCATGAGGTCCTTCATCAAGGTAGCCATAGTTATGGTTCATCCATCTGCGCTCACTGGATTAAGTACAAAAGTAAAGTTGGCTGAATGGTCTGAATAGATAATAATGAGTCTCCCAGATGAGGCCCATTTGTAGCATCTGGTGAGTGGGTGGGGAAGTTAAACCTGCATTATTTAGTTTTTTTGTGCGCAGATTATTTTTGAAATAAAAACAAGTTTTCTGTGATAAATCTTTGTTATAGATTGAGGAGGACACGTGGCAGAAGTACTACCTGGAAGGAGTAGCCAATGAGATGTACACTGAGTACCTGTCGAGTGCCTTTGTGGGCCTGTCCTTCCCTGTAATTTGCGAGTAAGTATACTGAAATACCTCATACAACCACACATCAAAAGACTAGACTATATGAACAATAGTGTGAAAGTCTGGGAGTATAAAGGTTAGATATATGTTTTAACCTAAAGCTACAAGTTTTGATGGAAGGTGAAAGCGGCCAAAGGTCATTTTTATTTTCCATCATTTTTTTGATTTCAAGATTTCAAGATAATTTTGTTGTTAAATTGGAATCAGTAAGTCATTTTCTTGAGATAGCAGGTTAAATCTCTTTGTTATCTTGAGAGAAGAAAACAATAGGCTGCAAATTACTGTATCATTAACAAGGGGAAAAAAAAAAATCCCTGTCATAATTGTAATAATTGGTAACTGTGACCTCGAAGTAATGGGATTTACAAAAATAAGCAAGCATTGCCGCTCTGTGGCTTCCGTACATTTATGGACCGTTCTGTACAAAATCCTGGAATTACCATTTCTGAGCATTATAAGATCAGATAATCCTGTATTGATCCCCCCGCAGAGGGGAGATTCGGGTATTACAGATGCTCAAGGAAAGAATAAGAAAGCAAGAGTCAATGGCAGTACACATACAGCGCCCACAACTAGTGTTGTACTCGAATTAACAATGCAGTATTATATTCAGCGTGCATGAGATCTAATTACATTGTTATTCTCCTTCCAGACTCTGCTATGTGAAGCTGAAGCTGCTGCTCATCGCTATAGAGTACAAGTCTGATCAAAGGGAGAGCAGGTAAGTGGATCTGCTCGCAGTGAAATGTTGAAAATCATTAAAATTCATGGATGCAAAAAAAAAAGTTAAATACGCAGGTGTGTTTGTTGTCGGTGTTTGCTTTCAGCGATGAAGCTACTTTGAATCAGCTTCTCTGTTTGACTGCAAACACAAGGCGCCCGACAGAAAGTGCTAAACTGGTGTCTAAATCGGTTTGTTCGCAGACATCACAAGCGTTTTTCTGATAACATCCTGACAAATTAATAAGGGAGTGGGTGGCTGGTTTTTCTTTGGGCACAGCTGAGGCTTTTGTTTTTAATGATTTCTAAAATGCACTGATGCTCATTTCATACCTTTTGAAGTGTCACTACTGTCTGCTTTCATCAACCTAATTTAATAAACAGAGGCGATCCTGCCAAATGAGTTGTGAAAACTAATCCTGCCAGCATGTGCCACTGCCAGTGATTAGTGCAAAGCCTTGCAAATTCTGTGATATAACTTTCCGCTGTGACATCTTTGCTCTATAAATCCTCGCAGCACTCTGATAAATCCTGGAAACCACGTGAAAATGCAGGAGGGGACCTTGGGCTTTTTCATTGCCAGCGATGCCAAAGAAGTAAAGAGGTAATAATAAATGGGACCTGAGATTAAATGGTGTCTAAAAGTAAAGTCGTGCTGTTTTTTCATGCTGCAGCTCTGAGCCATTAGACATTGTGTACAGTATCTCTACCACTTTCTTTCAGCTGAGTTTTAAAATGTAGGTAAAATGACCAAAGATAACTTACTCAAACTTCACTAGGATGAAAACAATTTAAGGGATGGTTACATACGTTTATTCCCTCAGTGGTGATGTTGGTGCCAGTGCTTGAAACACGCTAGATATACCTTAACATGTTGCTAACTAGTTCCTAAAGGCTAGCATTTGGTTAGCTGATGAAGTTCGGCGGTGTATTATAAAAATACATGTATGCTTTGTTGCTTTCTACGATGAAATGGCCGAGGAGACTTGTTTGGTTTGTTTGGTAGGTTAGGCCACGTGCTGCCAGCTAGATATATCTTAACATGTTGCTAGCTTGTTATTGTGAGTTAGCATGTTGTTAGCGGATGATGTTAGCTGGTGTTGTTATAGATAGAAGTGTGCGCTAAGGTAATGGGTTGTTGGACAAACAGGCTATTAGTCCAATGGTACATGTTTTATACGTTTGGGCTTTCACAATAATAGTCCATTGGAACAATGAGCAGTCCTGTTGCTGGTCAAACAGCTCAGTACAGCCTGATATGCACTGTTGGGCCTGATTATCAATGGTAAAAGCATCATTTGACATTAATATTTGGCTTCCAAAGGAAAGCTCACCCCATTTTTGATATGGTATTGACAAATGTTTCAAATGCTTGTCTAGGATTAAATGTGTTTAATCAACCTGATTCTTTCAGATTAAATGCATCTCTGTGCCTCAATTTAACGTTTTATCCGAGTCAAATACCGTCACTAAATACTGAAACTGGAACTTCAGGATTTAATGTGTATAACTGCTTTATTTCAGCATAATTTCAGTGATTATTGTTTTTCTTCCACAGGGCGCTGTTTTACTGTAAAGCCTGCCACGACGACATTACTGATCCCAAAAGGATAAAGAAATGTGGTTGCAAGAAATGTAAGTGACCGCATGTAAAAACATCGACTAAGTTTGTTTGACTCATTCACCTTTTCTTCACAGCATGAAGTGAAACAGCACGAGTTAGCATCAGTCTAGCGTAGGCGATGGTGTATTTACATGACCTACATAGCCACGTGTCCAAACCACTTAGTTCCTGCGTTAATTATTCATTTCTTTGAACCTTGTAACTTTGGCATGAAACAAAGGTCATCGGATTACTTTCTGCAGCCAAAAGAAACAGGTTCACGCCAAGTTTCGCTTGTAAAAACTACATATCTGGACCTGTTTGACATAAATAATCGCCCTCATTAAAGGGGCAGTTCACCCAAATTACAAAACAAAGCTTTCCACTGGCAGAAGGTTTTGTTTTTATGTGCTGAGTATGTTAAGTAGTCTTTATTTCTATCGTTGACTCAGAGGATAGAGAGATTTTTTCCGCCTGGTGAATACAGTCTAAATGTGCATTTTGTCCGTTTGCCTGTGTGGATGTTTGCCATGTTTTCTTCTGTATAACAGCTGTCTGGGCTGTTACAGTTAATTGCTAACTTTGTGATGTTAACAGGCATTCAGAGAGA
The DNA here is from genome assembly GCF_040436345.1 of Pagrus major. NCBI lineage: Eukaryota > Metazoa > Chordata > Actinopteri > Spariformes > Sparidae > Pagrus > Pagrus major. Next base: position 17,640,824 of record NC_133234.1, on the reverse strand, counting down.
CTGTTAACACCACCGGTACCAGGACGGATCGTGTGGTTCTAGACATTTTAAAAACATCACATGTCACTTTGTCGCTGATTTAATACAGTTTGCCTTGTTCTTAACAGTCGCAGCTCATCTTAACATTTGATGTATTCTCTTCCTGCTGCTTGGGAACTTGACACACTTTCCTTAAAAAATTCACTTTATAGTGATATATTGTGAGTAATGTGGATTCATTCCCCCTCCGAAAACACAGCCTGCTACCCCCCTGAGTGAAGCAACTTGTTTGAATGTTACTGTAAATGTTGCATGTACGATGGTTTATGCTGCCTGGATTCCCCCCCCTCGTTGTCATGTGCACGTCGCTTTTTAAATCGAGGAAAACATTCAACAAAAATGTTTCTATTACTGTTATAAAACGCTAACACTTTTGGGACAAGACACAGAGAGACAAGGATTAACAGTTGAGCATGCAACACCCAACCATTTAGTTGGAAAAGTGCAGTTATTACAGCATCTCTTAAGTAATGTTAACAGACATTATATTCATGCCTGCTTGAGTCTGTGATACTCCAGAACACCACCAGATGTCCCCACAGTCCTTTGATTAACACAACATCCCTGCAAGGAGAGCACAGCTAGAAGACCAACCAGGAAGAGAAACAAGGCACATTTTATTTTGCACTTACTGTACAGATCCAGAAAACGGTTTGATGTGAGACACGATCACATTCACTTTGACCTTTCGACTGAGAAATTTGTCATCTTGCCCGAGAGTTTCACTTCTCAGCTGGAATCAGATACCACGACGACGAGAGATGATCTGAGCATTTTCACAACCCTTAAAGGTCCAATTTGTAAGAACATTGTCGGTCAGGTCGGAAAGAGACTCAAAAATCAACTTTCCTGCAAATTGGACCTTTAAGAGAAAATTGTAAAACATGTCTATGATCACATCTCATCACATAGAGGACACACTGAGCTTGTAGGGGCCATGTTGAGATGAAAGGTAGGGGTGAAGTCAGGAAGTCTAGAGGGAACTAATGGGTATTATTGTTTCTAAAAACCTACATGACCTTCCCTCATCCCCAGCCGCACTTGTGTCGCACTTTTACCGCAAAACCACATGACTTTAGGAACTTGTGATATTTCCCCGCTCGTCCCAGAAATGACCCCCCTCCCCCAAAAATTCAAAATTCTTACTCTGACATTTGCACGCTGTCAGGACTAAGTTGATCTTGTGCATCCCAGCAGCAGCCTTCCTCTGTGCCCTGTCTTGCCTTTGTCCACTCTTCCTCCAGAACGACCCTCGACATTAACCTGCTCTTCCTCTCCTCTCGTCTGAACCCGTGACTGTAGCCAAGACGTCCGCCTACAAGAAAATGAGACTGGCATGTTGTTTTGATTGCGGCCGCTCAGAGCGGGACTGCTCTTGCATGCCAGTTAATGTGCGTTGTAACATGGACTTCCCTCAACGCGACATCCCACTCTCTGCTGTCTCTGTTAATGATTGCTCAGCCACTTTACGTGCCTGTAAGTTGTCGCCATGACATGTGCTCTTCAGTGTTTCCTAACAGGCGCTGTGTTAACCGTGCAAGTGTGTCTTTAGCGTGTGTGCCGTCTTGCTCTCGCAGCTGTGTTTGTTACTGTCATGGATATAGATGTTGCTTTGCCTTGTGGAGGTGACTTTTTAACTGTTGTGAAGCATGCCAGTATACTGTTTTGCTGGTGTTTTGTCAGAGAATGTGAATTCAAATTGACCTGTAGTTTAAATTAGATCAACGGAGTGTGAATTCTCTTCCCCTCCAGTGACCTTGCCAACATATTTTTCCAAGGAATTAAAGCCGAAGCCATGAAAAATGTACAGCTGTGCATCCCCGCCGCGAATCTCTCTTGATGCACGCTCAAACTTGGGAATCTTGGTGGAGAAATTTGCATTGCAGTGCTTTAAAAATACTTGAGTTATAATGATGTCACTGGAGAGGGTAACTTCATATCAAGAAATAACCCAAATAACATTCATTTAATCCAAATATTTCAACGCCGTACCCTCCAGAAACGGATGAACCGGATAGGATTTGAGATATTCCCGTGTGTAAACGCTGATAATTAATTAAAAAAGGTCGGTTTTGAGAGCACCTGAGGGGATTTTCAGAGGGTAGCGCTACATATTGAGGCTAATGTACTGGTTTTATTAAATTAAGATCAAACACTTGAACCACCACTGGGGGTAAAATCTCCAAAACACATTCAGAACATAAACCAGTGCCACAAGAGAAGCTCTGGGTGTCTGAGTCTTGAGTCTCGTGATATTGATTGAATTGTACAATAAGACAAACACAATACAATTGTAAAGAGCAGGATTGTATTGAATCGTAGCTGCATATAAATTCTTAATTCAAGTGCGATTCCCCTTTAAAGCCAGAGGGCATGTTAAATTGCACTGATGTATCGCAGAAGGCATGAAGAATGTGTCTCGAGTTTGCAGAGCGTTGATACAATTTGCTGGAAAACATTGTCGACTGTCACACAGTTTTAGCCAATGTTTCTTGATCAAAGACCATTCTGTGTATAGTTGAACGTCTCTGGGCATTTCCAGCCCTCAACACATCTTCCAGGGGTTGTGTGCCGTGAGCATCGCCCCGGCTAAGCTAAAGCTCGAGCAGAGCTCCGGAGTTGCTGTCGACACGGTGCGGGAGACGCGCCGAGCGAGGCCTTATGCGGCCTGACATGGAAATTATGTTTGCATTTTCATTTTTGGAGTGCTACCGGTTGTCATGAAACTCAGCCTGACAGTTCCTAACCACCAGGCAGCCGAGTGCCCCCGCCCCTCTCCTCCTCTCTCGTTGTGGGACAGATGCTAGCCTGTTAGTCCTGTGACTCTGCTCGCGCCCTCCGATTGCAGGCGACAGATGCCAGGACCAGCAAGGTCCCTGTTTGAACATTGCTGTCACTGTCCTGCCTTAAGCTCAATGCATGACCTTTATTATAAGCAAGGGGTTGAAATAAGGTACTAATGAGCATGTGTGGGACTCACGGCTCCAAAAAGTGACTCACAGAAAGTTACATGTATCCGTGCAGGTTGAGTCGGAGGGAAAATATTATCACATAAATCTGGGTCTTGATACATTTAGCTCCTGCAGGGCTACACAGTAAGCATAGGTGGTTTTCATTTTAAAAAAAACATCTGGTTATATCAAAACGTGGCTGAATTTGGTATATTTTTTTTTTAATGACTAGTTTCATGTGTGCAGCTGTAAGGATCTGCTTCACATTGACATATAGTCATGTAATGCAGCTGAATTGATCGTTGTATTTTAACTGAAATGTGCAATATGTAAGATTTCTAGCTGAAAACATTTTAAAGTTAACAAAAATTATCAACAAAATGTGAAAAAAATAGAAATTTCAACTTCATGACATCTATGTACTGTGTTGCTACTGAAGTTAGCCCGTTCTGTCCGAAGCTCCTGTGCTAGCGGTGTAAACACCAACACTCCCCTGATGCTCTGAGCTCCGTGTCTGCACCACTAAAGCACAGCTAACTGAGCTAACTGAGCTAACGGCATCTACAGTTAGCAGCACTTAAGTTAGCTTAGTGAGCTAAGTTAGCATATGTTTGTTTAAAATATGAATTAGACAGCTGGCCAATTCTTACATATTGCACCTTTAAGAGATCTGGAACGATTAGCCAAAAAAATTGTCAGTTAACGGAGTCAGCAAATAGTTTGAAAATCTTTTTTTTTTCAAGCAAAAATACAAAATAATCCTGAGTTTCATCTTCTCAATTGTGATGATTTGATGTTTATCTTTTTGGGGGGTTTCGTGTTTGTTTGTTTGTTTGTTTTTTTGCTATTTGAAGACACAAACTTTAATTTTTCACTATTTTTCTCACATTTTATAGACCAAAAGATTAATCAGTTATTCAAGAAAATAATCAGCAGATTAATCTTTAATGAAGCCCTAAACCTCCTTTTGTTTTCACACTGATGAACTTTTATGTATTGTGCTGTTTTATGTAGTGTACCTGCTGTTCTGTGTTTATTTGTTTACCTGCCCGGAAACAACAGAAGCAAAATGAGCTGCTGGCTAACTCTGGTGCTATTACTCCTAATCGTGTGCTGTCCCTTTTAAAAAAAAATTAAATAAAATAACCTTGCATTAATAAACCTAAGGTTTAACCTCGACATATAGACGTCTTTTGACTTGCAAATCGCTGAATGAGTACTTACTCTACTGTTGATATTCAGCAGGTGACTGCCGCCAAACACTGACAGCGATCATCTGTTTAAGCTTACCGAGCATAACCATGTTCGTGACTGACCCGTGTTTTATTTCTCATTGCTTTGTCCATGTTGTCTTCAAGGCACCGCTCTTTTGTTAAAGTGCCTTAAAGAGAAAAACCCCTCAGCCTTCAGTTGTCATTTATAATTTGCTTTTCATTACAGCCTGTTCTCCCCTGTAACCTCTCATCTGTCTCTGCATTTTTCTCAGCTAAAAATAGCTATAATGGATATATCAAATCAAGTAAGTTTTGATTTCCATTCTCTCTGTTTTTGTCGTTTTTGTTCTAACCCCTTCCACTTGTGCATCATCAGCCATCTCCACTCGAGCTGTCTCTAACTCCGCTTTCACTATTTTTCACTGTTTGCTGCTCATCGCTCTGTCCGGTCTATCATCATCCATCATTATATTTTATATGCAAAGCATTGGGGGGGAATTGTTTCTGAGTGGTTTGTGTTGGGTATCAGTTACAGCTCAGCAGTAGATGGTGCTGCTGCCTCACTGTGCGTGGGGAGGAATAAATCCGGTGTACAGCTGAGAATACAACATAAAAACATTTAAAATCTATGCAAAAATTTACGATAGAGATTCGGACAGGAAGCATATAAAAAAAAAAGAGCCTAATATTTTTACAGTTCTCGTGTGTGAATCATGCCGCTCGTCTACTTCGACGGGATCTGTGATGGGCAGCAAATCTGCCACAACGTGTTGTCCTGGAGAAGTGCTGTGCATGTTTGACACGGGGCAGATGAATAGTGGAGGTCTGGAGCAGAGAGGATAATCTGCTAGACAGCTGACTGTTGAAATAATCATCTCTATTCTACAGTTTTTGCTCCTAGCCATTTTTTGGAGTGAGGGGAACACTTTTCCTCTGCTTCCTTTTGTCTGTTTTATCATGTTATCTTTAACCAGCTTTACCTCTAGTGAAGCTGTAAGCTTTCACATTTTGAAATAGTCAAGTGGGTACTGACTCACTCCTCCCTCATCAGGCGTAAACAGCGCAGCAGCAGCTAGTGCTTGTTAATTCACACTGTCACCTCCTTGTTCTTATGGCATAACAATCGCTGGAACACCTGAAAGCATATTTATTAATTCATGTTTATTATAAATATCAAAGCGAAATGTCAAATCCAACATTTCATTGGTGGCTATACCAAGTGGTTAAGTGGTGTTTAATAAAAATGAGCTTTTTTAATTATTCAGCTATTAGCATTCTTGTGCCAGAAAGGATTACCCCCAAAAACCAGCGATTATGCTTTAATTATGATAAGAGTCACAAGATGTTTTATTAACAAACACACTGCAGGTCTTATGGAAGTCAGTTTAAATCAAATCCTATCGTGAGGTTAATGCGAAGGCTTAAAGGGTCACTTCACCCCGAACCACAAAGCAAACATTTTATAACTTGCCCCTCGTGGTATCTACTCATGCAGATAGTTTTCAGTTTAATGCACCCATGTTTTGAACTATCTGTCTCTGAGATTTCTGCCTCCGCCCAACGCATTGGAAATGGACTGGATTGTGTTTGTTTGGCTCGCAGCATCAAAAATTCCTTTTGAAAAACTCAACAGTAATGTGTCGCATCTCCATTGTACTGGGATGGAGACAGACATCTCACCAGCCCAGTCGGCAGGATAAAACGTCAGCAGTTAACCTTTCTGCAAACCACGGATATGTTCAAATGTATACGTGTCATACGTAGCATAATGACATTTCTACAACACGTCTTATAATGTTCACATTATGTCGATTGGTGGAGTTAAAACTAGGCTTTCAAGCCAGTGACCACTGTTCAAGACTCAACATTTTCTGAGAGTGAAAGCACTGGTTATTTTTGCAAGTAACTACAGCGTTTCAACATCTGTAAGCGTGACTCCACTGGGTATTTTTAACGAGACCTCAGGACGATCTCTACCCGTGGTTGTGGCCACAATCAGGTATTTAAAGTGATAAAAAATGCTCTTTTCTTAACCCTAACAAAGTATTTTTGTAAGCTTACCATTGAAAATTTAACCTAAAAGATAAAAGTTCTTCACTTCCATGTGTGAAGCACTGGATATTTTTGACAAGCGCTTCGTCAAAATCGGGTGGTTTTAATGAGTCATTGGGATCTCCAGCCGTGTTGGTCATGACAATAACAGATCTTTTAAGCCAAAGAATAATAATAATTTTGTCACACTAACCAAGTGGTTTACGTGCTGAAACCTAACCACAGCATAAGAACAGCTTTGTCACCAAAAAACTGAAATCTGAACCTAAAGAAACTAGAATAGCAGTCAGTTGACCACATACCTCATCTCTAGATACCACTAAAAGTAAAGGGGGGAACATTTTTTGTGATTTAGGTGAAAAAAAAAACAAAGAGTCGATTAACTTGCATTGAACAGATTCTGATTCTGATTCCTCTTCATTTAGCAGTAAACGACGGCCCCATAATCCAGTCGTCAACTTATCAATACAAGTCAGCCAAACTGAACCACAACTCGGCCGGCGAGGTCTATAGGGGGTCTGCCGCTGTGTCGATCCCGCTAGTAAACAACCGCAAGGGAAGTCTTCTGCCCCTGAGCTTCAAGGGCTCTGGGGACCTGGGCCAGGCGGGACGGCTACCAGGGGTGGCAGAAGAGTCCAGCCGGCTCCAGCGGGCACGTAGCCTTCCGGTGAAATACAGATACCACCCCAGTCACTCCAATAACGCCACACTCAGTCACAGGCACTGTAAGGGCCCTCCCCCCACCTCCCCTTTGGCGTGTTTGGCAGGCCTGAACTCAACAACAGCACAACCAAAGCATGTGCTTGCCAGGCTGGAGTGGTTGCATGTGTAGCATTCCTTACTAATGACCCAGTGTGTGCAGCTGTCAGCTGTGAAACATTAAATATTGAACAGGCCGAGCGAGATGTGAAGGGCCAGTGTGTTGGAGCATCCCTCTCCACTGGAAGCCCCCCGTGCTTTCCATTATGGTGTCACTCTTGGACGTGCTAGCAGCGCTTGAAATCATGTGTTTATCTGCAGAGGAGCATGATCTTCGAGACTCTATTAATGTTAATGATGGCTCTTTTAGATTCAGCCTGAACCATCTTTAAAAGACATACTTTCCACGACCTGTAAAAAGCTATTCCGGCTATAAACAATGACTGTTAAATTAGCTAAAACAGATTTCTTGCTGCCTGTGTTTATTTTACCAGCAGTAGTTTTTCCTCAACTGTGATATTAGCTCGTGAAAATATTTCCCTGATTACTTTACTCGAGGGTAAAACTTGTAATTCGTTCCCGATGAGGAGCTCTGTGCAGTTTTTCGTGTAGTGATAAAGACAATGTCCAAGGGGCATCTCAGCTGTACATAAATCACTCTGGCATGAGGACCCAAGCTAATTATATGAGCCAAGGGCGTCACTTCCAAGATGAAGAAAGACCAGCAATCCAGACTGGATTCAGTATTGGCACCAAAGCAGCCTTATTTATAATGTTGGATGCTTGATGTTTTTAGGTTATTGCTTTAATTAAATGAGAACGTGAGTGATTAGCACGGCCAAACGAGGAGCTATCCAAGTCTGGGTTTGTACTAACAAGGGACTGAAAAATTAGAGTATCGCAATAACCTTTGATGTATTTGTGGTACGACATTATCTGAATTATTAACTTGTTGACACCAATTCTCTGGATTAGGGTGTGGAGAATTAAACCTGATGGCATGATGGTTGATGATGGCACTATTGCATGTTTGCATCTTCATACACAATCATGCAAATGTCGTGCTAATGTATCCTGTCGTCATTGTACAGCACACAAGTTGAAGTGTCCCGTCAGCTCCATTTCGTCCACCCAACCTCTCTTTCCACTCTGTTTCTCTGTAACTGTGTAATCTCTTTGAATTCACTGACTTCCAGTTGTGCTGTGCTTTGTTCTTTTTGCTGCCACAGATTGTTTTCTACTTGTCTTATGATAATTCGCTCCCTCATACCGTTGCCTTTTGTTGCAGTTGAAGAGGACCAACAGTCGGCGTTATCGCCTAAAAAAAAGCAACGTAACGGAGGCATGAGAAATTCTCCCAACTCGTCACCCAAGATAATGAGGTAGGATGATGATGACGATTAAACTTTACTGTGTGTTGAGTTAGTGTACATGTATCCTCAAAAGAGCTTTAAACTTAAATGCACTGTATGTAAAAAAGTGATCTCACTTAAAAAAATTAAGGAAACCAATTAAGACTAATAATGTTAAGTTTTTAAAACATTTTAGCTCATACAACTTAACTGTAATAGTGTACTTAAGTCAACAAAAGTCAACTTTTAAAATTTACAGTGTGTGGAGTTATCATTCTGTTCCCCCAACGGATATAAGGTTAATTTTCATTTTCCTTTTAGCTCCATTTTTGGTCTCCACCTGCTTCTGAGAGAAATATCTGACTCTTTGGCCGCTAAATTCTCCATCTTGTTCACTAGCTAGTCGCTAACTTTGTCTGTGTGCTGAGCAGGTAACAGAGTCAGTGTGAGAGTAAACCAACACAGTCATGTTGTGGGTCATAACACTAAAACAATGAGCTGAAAGATGCTAAAATGGCACGTAAAGTGTCAGGTCACCACCACAAACCATTCATTTCATCATGTGAGCTACTGTTAATAGAAACATATTGATTACTGCACCTTTAAGGGTCCTTCTCAATGTTTTTAATAGGTTTATATATAAAAAAACAAATACCTCCAGCATTGATACTGTTGTCAGCCTCAAAAATCCAGTGTTGGTTGGACTCAACGGTATGTATTATAGATAACATCTTAAAGAAAATGTTAGTGTGCTCATGTTTTCATGGCCAACATGTCAGACTTGCAGAAGTGCTCTTTGCCACGAGGTTTCATGTGACAACCACAGACTGCAGCTCTTAAACAGGCCTGGCACTAATGACAGCACCAGCTAGTCAGAGAGACTCTAAAGGATAGATAGCCCAAGGCTATTCATCTATTGTCGGATCCCTCTGAGCTCTTTTCAGCACGTTAGGCCACAGATGATATGTATCATCACAATGAAAGTCGAATTCAAATGCTACCTTGCTTTTATCTTGTCCCGTGAAATTAAATCGGCGCTTATTGATTTTGACTGGAGATAACACTGTTATTCAACATGAGGCCATTACGGGGAAGATAATAGTAATAGTCATTGTCATTAAGTGGCATGTTATAAGGAAGCAAGGCAACAGGGAAGTCCTGTAGCCCGATGTATACAAAGTGGAATTGTACAGTTGAAATTGAATTAAAACTGACAGGTGACTTTTGCTCCAGTTGCTAATATGGCTGCTATTCATTTGACATTTAAGAAATTAAATCCACAAATGTCTGTATTGTTTAATACTACGACGTTCAATACGGATCAGCAATTGTGCAGTGGTTATAAAAATGGCTCAGCATCAGATCTAAAAAGGAGTCTTTATTTGCATAATTTAGCGTTTTCCTTTGATCTGTGGCCTCTTGTTTTTTCAGGTGGGCGTTCGCCCTTGTTTGATTGTTTGATTTGGTTCAAAGTGGAGTCAAAGTTGAATCGCTCCAGGTGATTTCCAGACTCTTGGGTAACAAACCCAGGCTTTTCAAATGCTATAGCCATCAGCTAAATATCAGCCCACCAAAACCAATCCATCTACTTGTCATGCTAATACACTGCACAATACAGGTGGATGTGTTATTTCATCCAGCGTGTAGGCAGCAGAGAGAGGGATTCGCTGCGGTAGCCTAAGGGATATTTCATTGCAACAAGCGGAGAGAAAAAACATTTTGGTGTATACTATATCAAATGTGTTTTTACAGGACCTGCGGCCTCAAGGCCTTTGTAAATAAGTAATGATCAACAGATTGGCTGTGGGTTTTGAAGAGCAAGCCTTTGTCAGTTTGCATGATGGGGAGGATTTTCAAAGACTTCGCCTGTCCTCACTGCTTGTGCACTGTTACAGTCAGCTAGTGCAGCCATGCTGAAATAGAAAATTTGCATAATATGCATGTTTAGCTTCTACTTTATGTCTCTCTCAGCTGTCAGTTCACTCCTCCAGAAGACACCTGGCTTTATGTTTCGCGGTCATGACGTGTGAAGCCTTGTCAAACGTGTCATCTTACCACTAAAGCAGTGAATTATGCTGCTGATCATTTTGAATGTTTAGAAGTGCGCTTACAGAAGTGACACTCACAGACTCTGCTCCGCGCGATGAAATGAAACCGCTCAAAAAAGAAGAAAGCAATCAGCTGTGGATGCAGAACTGTCTCCTGGTTTCCAGATGTATCGGCAAACTAACACGTCCTGTCTGGAAGTTAGCTAAGACGACCTTACTGAAATTAACACCATTTCCACAGGCTCCTTGATGGGTCATAAGACACATCTAATTGTGGGATGTCACAACGCGTTCGGTCACATCGGGCCGCGCCGTGACATACACGTCATGTCTGCTACAGCACCGCTGAGGCAATTGGCAGTGCAGGATAGTGACAGGCCGTCATGGCTGACAGTGAGCGATAGCTATCCTGGCAGAGCTTTGCCTCACCAGTCATCTCCACAAGGACAAACTGAAGTGACAGGCGCTCCACTGAGTGAGTGGTGAAACATTCGACTTCTGATGAAATATTTACCCGAGGTGTAAAACCACTAAATGCTTTCACTCTTATTAGAACTTGAATTTAAGACTCGAGCACAAGGCGATGATGTAGAGCACAACAAGAGTTATGGTAGAGGATTTGCATGGATAACTAGGGCTGGATTTATGGATTTGTTGATTTACAGGAGATTTATTAACATCATTTATCCAGCAAAAATGTGAAACGTTCAGCGGTTCCAGCGTCTGACGTGTGAGGAACGGCTGCTTTATTCTGTTTAATATCATTTTAAATTAAATGTGCTCGGTTTTGGACAAGCAATCTGAAGACGCCACCTTGAGCTTTCTTAACTTTCTGACATTTTATACACTATTAAAAAAAAAAACCCAACTCATTCATGAAAAGTATAAGTAAGTATCCATTAAAGTCAGTCCTTTTATGGAAATACAGTATTTCACTGTCTCTGTTTTTCCAGTATCTTTGCTAGAAAGAAACTGGGCGATATTTTCTCTCCCTACATTTTCAAATTTCACATTTTTACATACTTTCTCTCACAGAGTTGAATAATTTTTTAATGTGCACACTCTTTGTCCTTTCAAATTACAATTGCTTTGACAGATGAGCTTCTGAGAGGTAGAAAGTGGCAGAAAAGACATTTCCTCCTCCAACTTCCTCCATTCTTGAAAGGACATCCAGGTCTTGCCTAGGGGTATATAAGCCCAAGGCGGGCTTTTTTGGCTTCGGTCTCGTGGAGCCCGAGGGATGGTAGTTTCAGCTGACACTTTCATGCATACTTAACATGTTACCTAAAGTAGCATTCTTTTAAAGTACTCACGCGGATTAAAGAGAAGCTCCTCTAACGGGGAGACGAATTGAAGTATTTAAAAGGTTTTTTTCGACAGAGACAAAAGTCTTCTGTCTGAGTTTCAGAAGATAACGTCTTCAGCTCTGATTAGACTCTGACAAAGTCCATTAGGTGTAACTGGACTTGTGCTGAGCAGCAACACAGCCTCTGTAGATAGAACTGTTGAAACTGTAGCTGATGGTGTTTGACCACAGTGGCTGGTTCTTTATCTAGTTTCTATGTTCTTCTTTTGTATGTGTGGGTTTCTTTCAACAGTGGTAGGTGAATTAGAAACTTTAAATCCTCTAATAATTAAATATTATCATGTATTGACTTTTGGCGTTATCATATTGTGTTAACACTGCTGTTGTTTGAATCATCTGCCTCCTCAAGCGGTTGCCAGTTTGTTTCGATCCCTAACGTGGCTAATGCTAGCTGGCTAACGTTACTGTCACTAACACTAGCTAGCTAACATGAGGCAGTACAGTTGCTGGGCAGATACTGTAGAACTCTTTTACATCTTTTCCCACAAACTCGCATGTATGGGATGTATTGTTTTATATATTTCTTTATTATTTGTCTTAAATTTTTGTGTTATAGGTGTTTTATAAGAGTCTGCATTGCATTAAATATCACATTTACGATCTAACAATATCAGAAAAGTATCTTTATTAATTATTACATTGATTTCAACTAAATGCCTATAGGTGTTAAGTTAAGTTAAGTTTTTCTTTCTTCTGTTATGTGTGTGGGTGTTAAACCTGTTCAGCATATGCTCTGCCTCTCTTACAATGCATGCTGGGATATGCTGCAGCTCCTGGCCAGTGAGAGACAGATTAGAAAATGGATAGAAAGGAAATGCCTTATATTGGTTACAATAGAACTGCAGGGACTGTACCTTTAGAGAGCACAGAAGCACATTCAAGGGCTAAAAGCTGTGGAAATGTAAAAGCTTCAGATAATAGATTATATTACATGTACATTTAAATTGTGTTTTTACATCTTTTTCTATTTTTTGTCCTTTTTTGTAACACTAGTATCTTATATTTGAATATATCTAGGAACTGTTAGGAGATCATATCATCACTCTGCCCAGAACAAGCATGTAACAACCGCAGGAACTCGTGTTAAGAGACCACTTTAGCGGTCAGTGTTGTGTAGGATGGAGCTCACCACTGCGCTCAGTGAAATTAGCTTATGTAGTTCGGATGCTCTGTTTAAACATTAATATCCTTCACTTTGAAAAGCAAATATGATTTGGCAAATTGCTGAAATATTTAAAGTCTGGTCTGTTAAAGCTTTTACCACGCCGCACACTACGTCAAAAGCTGTATGCAGTAAGGGGGCGTAATTGCATCTCCGTGCTCATGCCAGTCAACGCAGTGTGTTGCTGCCATCTCCTTCCGCCTGGCTGCCGCCGCTGATGTCACTCTGCTTGATGACATGGCAGTTTTGTTGGCATTTCTGCAGATGGCCTCTGACAGGAATGAGCAAAGAGAGAAAAAAGGGAAGAAAACTACTTTTCTTTCCAGGACAACTGATTTGTTTGGAGATTCTTAAATATTCTGACGGTCTATTGATGAATGTTGAACAGTTTAATTCGACTAAATGATATTTTTCTTTGCTAGGCATTGTTATTTTTATTTCTTTATCACAATATATTGTATTGTATTTCATGTTTGCATTCGTAACTGACCGATTTTACTCGTCTCGTCATCCCTTTAAATCTTTGAAATGTTTTAATCTTGATAAACCCATCTAAAGCTCCTTGGTTTTATTTTGGAAGGTGCTGCATTAAGCAAACTGTTGTTGGTATTAGTATTTGTGTGTGTTTTTTACATTTATTTAACCTTTTTCTAATCAGGATAGGTCCCTTAGATGTGCAGCACAAGCGAAGTATCCAAAAACACCAGTTTAAGCACACACCCCCCAACGATTCTGTCTCCAGGTCTTTCAGAATGGATTTAAAATGATTCAATTCTCAGCATTATCATATTATAATTTTGTTTTATTAGTCCAAAGCCTAGAACGACTTCATCTAACCCACATTTACAGTGTCTGATGGTATTCTTTTATCCCCTCCCTCCCGTCTTTTTGTTTGATTAGACATGACCCGCTCCTCATCCCGGGGAACGAGCAGATTGAGAGCATGGACGAGAACATAAAGAAATACGACTCCACGGGGATGTTTCACTGGTGCCCATCCAAAGACATCGAGAAGGTCATCTTGGTGGGTTCTGCTCCTTTACTCGGCACACGTCATTTGTCCCTGACACTCTTCTCCCCGGTGACAGATGTGTCATGTCACAGAGCACCATCAGAGGTTGACAGGGCACTTAAACACTCTGTAATGAGGTGTTTGACATGTCATTTGCTATATGGGGGCCCTGTACATAGAACGTTTCTTGTACTAATACATATGCCATTTTTCAAATTACTTTCATAGTCTATTGCAGTCATGAACTGCGTGATATATTTTACTGGTTGAGAAGGCGCCTGAAAGAAGAGAAAGCATTAATGTTTGCCAGAAAAGGCAGTTTGTGTCATAAACATCATTATTTTAAAAATCCTTTGTTCTTTATTCTCTTCTCAGACCCGGAGCGAGGCAGCCATGACGGTTCTGAGCGGCCACGTGGTCGTGTGCATATTCGGAGACGTGAAATCGGCGTTGATCGGTCTCCGAAACTTTGTCATGCCTCTGAGGGCGAGCAACTTTCACTACCATGAGCTGAAGCACATCGTGTTTGTCGGCTCCCTCGAGTATCTGAAGCGGGAGTGGGAGACCCTTCACAATTTTCCAAAGGTCTCCATTTTACCTGTGAGTACAATGAAATTTCAGATAATCCTGCACAGTAACAGGTCTGACAAAATAAACAACCGCGTCTCCTGAAAACTGCTTTTATATCACTTATGCAAATGCCACAGGGGAAAATCGCAGTTTTGCTATTTTTGTGAATCGAGTATTTTCACACGTGAATTAAAATTTTAATGTGAAAATAAAATAATCTCAGAATTTACACGTGAAAACTAAACAGTGAAATTTGCTGCTTCACATGTGAATTCCACATTTGTATACATTTTCACATGCAATCAGCAATTTTCGCATGTGAACTTAAATTCCAACACGTGAAAAAAAAATCATGTCACATGCGAACTGGACCTTTTCACAAGTGATTGGCTTTTTCACATGTGAAATTTGTGAGTAATCCAGGCAGCAATGAAGTTTCCTCCAGAACATATTTGTACTTCAGTACTGAATTAAAGTGTTTTGTTGGAGGCAGGGCCGACATAAGGTTCAAAAGTCTTGTACATTTATAGGTGAGATAACAAATTCTCTCCTTCACCTTCCTCTCAAAGGGCACACCGTTGAGTCGGGCAGATCTGAGGGCTGTCAACATCAACCTCTGCGACATGTGTGTCATCCTGTCAGCCAATCAGAACAATATTGACGATGCATCACTGCAGGACAAAGAATGCATCTTGGCGTCACTCAACATCAAATCCATGCTGTTTGATGACAGCATCGGGGTCTTGCAGGCTAATTCCCAAGGTAAGGAGCGCCCTATCATAGTTCACTGCACCGCCTGGGAGGGACAGGGCCCTGGCACAGAGAATATCCCTCACTGGGTGCTGCCTGGCTGACCTGGTGTCACTGCGTTTGACAGTAAACCCTACTGACTATTCCTCAGGTTACTGTAACAACTGGTTTCTTCACAAACCTAATTGGTGGCAACAAGCACAGCCTTACCTGCGTTACACATATTTGTTTTTTTTTTCCAGCGTATGTAAAGAAAAACACATAATGTGTATAATTTATGAATATTGCATGTCGCAGCTTTCAAAGCTTGAGATGGCCTTCAATAATGGTCATTCTTTGGCATTGAGAGAAATGCTTTTAGAAACCTTTTGACCTGAGGAGAGGTGAGGGGGGGAGGCGGGAAGAAATCGCTGCCAATTTCATTATTGCTCTAATACATGTATGACCTCGCATTTGCCTGAGTCAGCAGTAAGTGATGGATGTCAAAACACAGCCTATGTATAATACATACAGCATCACTGATGTAATGTGCTTACTTGTCAGTCTGAGGAAAGCAAGGAATGTCAAGTCAATTTGAATTCAATCTTGCGTCACTTATTTTCTATTTTGTGGCTCCATATACTGTACATGTTGTTTTGTGTGTGTGTGTGTGTGTGTGTGTGTGTAAAAGGTTTCCATCTCCATGCACACACATTCTGAGGGAAACAAAATGAGCAGCATGTCACATATATTATATATGGACTAATATTGGACCTTGTCAAGAATACAGTAACATCGCACTCAGCAACTTTATGCTTTTCCTCGTGGCGGGGAGTGGATGCAATAGCCCCACAACCTCTGATGAAGTACTGAATATTGCATTAACAGATGTGCTTTATGTTTCATGTTATGTGTTTGTGTCCATTTAGGCTTCACACCACCAGGGATGGATAGATCCTCTCCAGAAAACAGCCCCGTCCATGGATTAGTAAGGCAGACTTCTGTCACCACTGGAGCAAATATTCCCATCATAACAGAACTAGGTACGCTTCCTGCTGCATATTTATGTCACTTGATTGATACGCTAGCTGTAGTGTCGCATGTTTTTTTCCAGTTAAGTAGTTGTTAACAGATCTGAAAACACAATTTCTGCAATTAGCAGCTGTCACCACTTGATTAACCGTACTAAAAGTGGAGTATTTATGTTTATTTTGTCCCTTGTTGACATGCTCCAGTAACTGTTTTTCCTCAACACTTGTCTAGCGCCATTAGCAAAGCCAGGCAAAAAACTGCCTGTGATTTCATTCAGTCAGGATAAAAGCAGTGGGACCAGCATACAAATGATAACTGAGCTGGGTAAGAAGTGCCTCTGTCCTGTACTGCAGTGTTGTAACTGCCGCTGCCTCCATATCAGCTTCCTTTTGATTTCTCTCGCTGCACAAGAGGCTCAGTCCATTCCCATGGCATCACTTTGAGCACATTTTACCCTTGGTTCTGGTTGAAATTGCCTGTCTTGTTTTGGCCCCTTATCTCAAAGCAAAATTTTTCCCTTTTATTTTTCTAAGAATTACAAGGCCTTTGATCCCTCAGAAGTCCTTGTGGCTGTTTTCATAGCATCTTCTGTCGGATCACATTCTCTGGCCCGTGCCCGTCTTTCATCTCAGCCCCGTCGATATGACTGACATTTATTTCTGTCCTCACAGAAGTAGCGGTTCTCGAACTAAATTTTTACATCATTACTTTCTTCCAGCTACTGCATGTGTTTTTGTGCTCAAAGACCTCTTCAAAGAAGGTTCTGGGGCAATGAGATACTTTCATTTGTTTTGACATGCGAGTACAAGTAATTGGAAGCTCTGTCTTGGATTTGCAAGACAAACAATGGCATATTGGTGTTACTGATATTGACTTTAGGAGGACTTTGACTCGAGGCCTGGAGCTTTGACAATATGCATGGTGTCATGAGTGTGTGTGCATGAATGGCCTGGATATGGAATGTGGCAGAGGCAAGCTGGCCACAAGGCCGAACACAAATACCAGACATGGTTTCATTTCAGCCTCTTAAAAGAAACGACAATTTTGGCAAAATTTGGAAAGAGGAAATTAAAAGAATTTGTCAAACCTCACACGGATTTCTAATACAATCCATATCTGCAGCTACTGACTGTTGTTCACAACCACTGTTCTTCTGTGTCCTCCTCTTCACATGAATCGAGTCTTTGCCTGATGTATGCTTGAACACACAATCCATGCTTTTTAAATCACAAAAAAACATGAAATCTTTGTAGATTGTAGTGCAGAAAATGGAAGTAATTAACATGTTTATCCCCGTAGTGAATGACTCAAATGTGCAGTTCTTGGACCAAGATGACGATGACGACCCAGACACAGAGTTATACCTCACTCAGCCTTTTGCCTGTGGGACGGCCTTCGCAGTCAGTGTGCTGGATTCCTTAATGAGTGCTGTAAGTCCGATTCCATTTAGCTTGCTGATAATAGAGTGCTGTAGGGATGTCGTATTTCTGTACGCTAACCCGGAAGTTAGCATCGCTTTGGTTCCCTCATCAAAAATCCTATGAGATTTTTTAATTGGATTTCTGAATATCGCCAAAAAATAAATTAATAGAAGTAAAAAGCCAATGTTAAGCTGTAAACAAACTACACTGCAGTTGCATGACTTCAGTGTCACCACCATTAAGCGTCTTACTACACAATTAACATGTTTTTAATAAATTGATCAATCTACACATTGTAAAGTTAGAGTCAGGATAGTTTGCAACTGGAGTCGGCCTGTAAAGACGGACTGGTGAGTAGATGATGATGATGTTTAATGTCCCCGACAACTTCTGTAGTCACATTTAGCCACTTGTTAGCAACTGCTGTTTTTAAGACATGTAAGCGCTTTATTATGATTCAATTGTGGGAGATTTAAAGGTGCAATACGTAAGAATCGGCCAGCTGTCTAATTCATATTCTGCTAGTTAGTGGTGCATCTAGCTGTCCGAACTGGGAGCTCAGAGCATAGGCATTTAACCCACTGAAAAAACCCTTTGACTTTGAGACGAGGGAACTGGAAGTGCAAACATGCTAACTGATTTCCTGGTTGTAGGACTCATTACTGTAGCCTTTATAGTAGCTTATGCTAGAGATTTTTGTGCAGTGACACATACAATCTGTCAGCGATCGGAAAACTTGTGTTTTGATACGAGGGCCGGTAACAGAATACCTCTATCCCCTCCAAAAATGTAAACGCTCTCTGCTCACATTAAAAAACAATACATGACAAGACTGGAACTTGTACTGCGCATGATGGCTTCACTTGTCTGCCTTTCAGTTTGAGTGAGGTTAGAACAAAGCTGCCTTCAAGTGCGCTCCAGTCTAGACAAAGGTAATGCTACCTAATGGACAGCCCTCATCCATCATTTTAGTCAATAGTGCTGTCAGCAGCCAAGGGAGATGTCACGGTGCTGTACAAGCAGAGGGAGACGAGAGACTGCGGTGCAAAGAGAAGGGGCAGATATTTGGCCTTCTCAGAATCAACAAAGAGGTAACTTGTTGGGATTAAAAAGAGAACAACGCCACTGGGTGAAAGTGTATCTGCAGGCTTAATGTGAATTGAAGGTTTTTTGCATAATTGTCTTCTGTTAAACTGTGAGAAATGCCCAGATAGCATGACTGTGTCTCTCTCTGATGGCACTGAGAGTAACCTGAAGTAATTGGAGTCTCCTGTCTTTTCATTCAACATGCAAAGCAATGTGGGGCAGGGTTAGATAGCGCCATTCGACCTGACTGGCACTTTGAGTTGTGACTTTGCTGGCATTTGCTTAAGGATTTACCCCCTCCCTACCTTCATTCCTTCAGACATACTTCAATGATAATATCCTCACCTTGATCCGGACGCTGGTAACAGGCGGGGCCACGCCGGAGCTGGAGGGGCTGCTGGCAGAGGAGAATGCATTACGGGGCGGCTACAGCACGCCACAAACGCTGGCGAACAGGGACAGGTGTCGCGTGGCACAGCTGGCCTTGTACGACGGGCCCTTTGCTGACCTTGGGGTAAGTGACTGATCTTGTCACCCAAGGGCTAAGCACATCTCTGTCTGCTTGTGTTGTGGAAGCTGGCTTTAGTGGAAGGATCCAGACTAACAGGGACGGCTGATTCAGAGTTGAGATAAGTAACAGGGACTGTGTGTCCAAAAATAAGTGAGTGCTGTGACAATGAAATGCAGAGTTTTAATCAAATCCAGTCATCCTTAAATAAGACCCAGCAATATTACATTTCATATTCATACATTCATACGGTATCAGATGTCAGCCATGTAGTTTATGGACTGCAGAGTGTCAGTTGCAGATGATAGTAGCCCGTAATGATGTTTGAAATAAATGTAATATGAATAAAATCCATATAGACATAGGTAATATAATTAAAATCCACATAGACATATGTATATTGAATATAATATAGCTGATTTAAGTGATTGCATGTCAGTGAATTTTCATTTTAAGCACTATTATATGTTGAGTTTCCAACACTCACACTTCAGCTCTGTAGTTCATCATAAGAAATAGCCCAACTTTAATCAGTGTAGTAGACCTTTGGTACAGCAAAGATCTTAAGGCTCAGTCTCACCAGAAAGTGGTACAGCCAAGTTTATCTGTGCGACTTTGAAAAAATACCTAGGCGTTGCCAGAATATGCTAGAAAGCCTTTCCCCCTAGTACGCTGCTCTTAGGATCGCACATGTAAAAGGGAAATTCTCATCATTAAAGTTTGAGATGGTAAGGTGCGATGAATCAGATCTCTTCAATACGTGCGGTATGGGGAGAAAACCAAAGCATAGTGTTCTCTTCAGATTGTCTTAACTTATATACTATGAGCTAACAACAGGACAACAGATGCAGACCTCATGACAAGGCTGACTTCATGAGTCACACATTAAGGTGATGATCATGTATACCCCAGAACAATGGCCCTTTAATGTTATGTAAGACAGCTGACTTTCATCTGACTTCCTCACAACTTCCTCACAACTTCCACACAACTTCCACACAACTTAGGCTAAGAGAGTCACAGAGGACATCTCCCAATCAATACATTGATTCCTAAATCTAAAAAGTTCAATTCCCACTTTCCCCCCTTTTGGCACAAAATGTCAACATCATTAAATCAGACAGAGTTACTGAAGAGGTAAACAAAAGCTTAGAGTTACTTTTCGGCTATCGTATCGTGTAAATGGTAACGTTAGTTCGGAAGTCGTTGATGCTAACATTAGCTGTTGCATGGTAGGAATTGGGTGATCAAATAAGTGTTTTGCCTTATAAATGGCCTGATGTCCCTCCGGGTTTTCACTCTCCATTGTCTCTTCGGTTTCTGATTACACAGAAAGTGGTGAAATAATAACGATTTCCTACTTTTATACGACTTTCAACCTGGAGTGAAGCATTTTGACATTATTCTTTTGACAAAAACATTTGACCTTCCCACTGTTAGTGTGAGCATGTTTTTGTGTCACTGTCTTGCAGGATGGTGGTTGTTATGGTGACCTATTTTGTAAAGCCCTGAAAACGTACAACATGTTGTGCTTTGGCATCTATCGGTTACGAGACGCACATCTCAACTCTCAAAGCCAATGTACCAAACGGTGAGTACAGACCTCATGTGTCCTTGCATTGAGATGCTCAAAAAATAAGCCACGAAAAGGCTTTAAAAACTCACCCTTGCCTGCACTAAATTTAGAACTGGCCTCCCATCTGTTCCCTTTCTCCTCTAGGTATGTCATAACCAATCCGCCGTATGCGTTTGAGCTGGTGCCCTCAGACCTGATATTCTGCCTGATGCAGTTTGACCACAACGCCGGCCAGTCTCGAACCAGCTTCTCCCACTCTTCACATTCGTCCCATTCCTCGAGCAAAAAAAGCTCCTCCGTCCACTCTATCCCAACCACCAACCGCACCAACCGCAACAAAAGCAGGGACTCACGAGACAAACAAAAGTATGTGCCCCTCTAAAGCTCTCTGACTGTCTTTGTCCGTGAACAGTGCCTGCCAAAAGTTGCTGTGCGTCCTGTGTGTCCATTTGCAGGGTCCAAAGACTGTAACATGTCTGGATGTCAATGTGTGTTTGTTTGTCTGAATGTGTATGTTTGTTTATTGTATGTCTTAGTTTGCATTCAGTGTGGTTTGCCCCTTTACCACCGCAGGGCAAAGCAGGCTACCACAAAGGGCTTCTGTCTTTCTTGGGGGCCGCCATACAGTGAGCACTTTATTGGCGTTTCTTTCCAACCATTGGTTGTTACTGTGATTCTGAATGTTTCCATTCTTGTACATTTTTTATGCCAAGAACTACAGGAAACTTTGATCACAGTTGTACGTTATTCCTCCATTCTTGAGCAGCAGGGTAATTAATTAATTTCTAATTACATTTTTTGTGTCTATATGTAACACAGAATTTCTTGTTTTTCACTGTCCACAAAAGGCCCTTTCTTGTTTTAGAAACCCACCTAAAAGCCCTGTGTAGTTAAAGCAAGATATCTTAATCAACCGATAACATTTTGTTTATTGTAAGCTTCGAGACATACACACTTGTAAACAAGGGCTATGTTTCTTCAACTGAGATCAATTCGGTGTCTAGTGTTGGGCCCTTAACGCAAAAGACCCTGAGTTTTACTCATACTTGTTGTGTTAACTCTCACCTCTGTGATAAAAAGTCATGAGGTCTCTCCTACTTATAGAATTTCAAGTTTTGCTTTTTTGAAACTTCTTCTTCTTTTCTTTAAATCAAAGCTGAATCTTATTGTACTTGAACTGCACTTTATATGTCTTAAAAGTTCATATTGTGTCTATGAAATACTGAACTCCATGTCCTCTTAATGCCTTTTGATTTCCATCAACATTCAAATGCTATACTTAAATGTTATTTGCCACCATGAACTATCAATTATGTCAAGATAAGTGCAAGTTGAAGATGTTACAGTCATCAATAAAGTTGCACCACCATTATAATAACATTGTCTTCAAATGTGAATGTCACAGTAAAATGTTATTTCATATTTGTTAAACTTTTTTCAAGCCATTTTAGTCAGTGTTTGGCTATACAAGCTTATTCTTCACAAAGTGTCACAGTGTTTACTGAAGGTAATGGTCCGAAGAAGCAAACAGGATTGCATCATCAGCAAAAAGGCAGAGATCCAGTCCTGAAGTCATCAAACCGCACCATCAATACTCCTCAGCTACATCTGTAGAACATAATCTGCAAGCTCCATTGACGTCTTCAGTATTCTCGCAAGAGTTTGTCTCCTTCAGAGACCTTCAAATCACCTACTTCAAACAGGGGAACCACAATCTACCAGACCGTAGACACTGTCCCAAAGTGCCACATGACAGTGAAGATGCGCATTCAAAGCATTCAGAATCTTCTGCAATGAGCAAGGCTAATAACGTTGCCTCCTCACAAGATTTAATTTGGGTTTGTGAGTTCCTCAAAGTTTCCTTCCACAGCTCAACAAGAGCTTGAGTTGAGTCGAGCTGCGAACAGTCTGTTACCCAAATTCCTCCCACATCCATGTTTTTGGACCTGCAACTATAGAAGCTACAGTCCTCCTAGCCTCATAATGTTTGTCTGTTAACTCAGAAATTCACTGAGCCAACCAAGCCTGAAAAGCCTCCTTTACCATTGGCGTTCAATGGCGGGCTCTGCAACAGGCTCCAGCGACTTGGCAGTAATTCTAAATGGAGCAGTTTCTGCAATGGATGCTTTGGACATGGCCTCCAACCACCCCTCTGGATGCAGGAAAGCATTTCTCCGGTCAGACTTTGTGGAAAGTAAGCCAGATGTTTCCAATTCACCATCGCCTCTCCTCACCTGGTCATCTAAGACATACATTAGCTGACCAAACAAAGTCGATGATTGATCTTTGGTCTAAGGTGTTCTGGAGACATTGACAGCCCAACAGGCAAACATGTTTTGTTTTGACTAGCATAGAAGTCCAATAACAAACCACTAACCAGGTTATGATCAGGCAGGCAGATCTTTCTAATAACCTCACTCCAGTTTTCCAACCTCAGCTGTCAAGTCCTCAAGAAAAAAATAAAAATAAATAAATTATGGAGTCTTCTCATAGCATCCTATATAGTACCCAAACCAGAGACAAGCTAGAGAAAAGCTAGACTGGTAAAAATGGACTGCGTTTATAAGGCACTTTTCTAGTCCCCCCCAATGGCATTCACCAGTTCATACACTGGTGACAGAGGCTACCGTGCAACCTGCTCATCAGGACCAATAACAACATTCATACGCACATCCACACACCAATGGAACAGCCAACGGGAGCAATTTGGGGTTCAGTATCCCGCCCAAGGACACTTCAACATGTTGACTGCAGGGGCCAGGGATGGAATCAGCTACCTTCTGATTAGGCTCAGCGACAGCCAACCCAACAAGCCTTAATATTTGCAGAATGTCGTCATGTTGTGGCAGCGCTCTAACTTTCGGGGAAAACTCAGACATAGTGGTGCCCAGCTGGAGGTCGTTGAGTATCACCGATCTCACTGGGAGCCACTAACCCTGGACAACTCCAGAAAAGGAGAGAACCCAACCACTATCCATGGTTGGATGTGATGAATTTAAATCACCGTAACTCATTCCAGACAGGATGTAGGTTTTTGCCAAAAATCATGGCCACTGTGTGTTAGTAAGCGTTATTGTCTGTCACTTACAAATATCTAACTGTGTTTCATCATTAACACATTGTGAGGATTTTGCAGAATTGGTGCAGGTATGAATTCTCCAAACATTTTCTGAAATATTTTTGCAATGGGAGAAAATTCACATTCAAATATTCTTTAATTGTTCATTCAAAAAAAGAATGAGCACATGTTACGTTTTCCCAGCTGCTGAATGAATACTACGAGCATTCTATGGTTAGTAATCGGAAACATTTACATTGTACAGAAATTATTTTTGTTCTATATTAAGTGGCTGAGCCCTCTTTGTTTTTTTTTTATTATATAACATATTTGGTATGTTAACTGCATGCTGCTCATTGGGTTTTGAATGACATCTGAAACATGGACATCATCCTTCCAGCTGCATAAGGCATGGATACAATATGGCTGCTTTACACATGCTACAGATGCACAGTAACGGCACCTAAAAGATTTTCTGACATGATACATGTTCTGTTTTTCTTTAGCTTCTGTTAAGTTGTTGGTCGCACCCTACTGTTTAACCTACTCTACATCCATATGTAATGAGAGCATCTGCTGTTTTTATACCTTCTGATCATCATGCTGTGCACTCTCTGTTATTAATGGTCATATTCCCATTTAGCTTACATTTAGTGTACTACTTTCTTTTTCCAAAGTGCAACAAGGATGAATAGAGTGGGCCAAGGTATGGAAGTGAATGATTATGCATGATGTTAAATAATGCATTGAACACGGTCGTGTCCTTGCTGACATTTTGCCCTCTGAATGAAAGCCAAGTAGTTTAGTGTTTCCAAATGGCTGCATCAGGACCGCATGGTTATGACCTATGCAGTACATCTTACTGTAGGTTTGACCGTAGAATGTGTGACTTAATGGCTTGATGCCACTTCACTTTACTCTGCAGCGAGTGATGTTTGATGTTTTATTATTGGCAACATGTATCTGCTGGCATTTATTTTAATGTACTGTAGAACCACAGCCTTAAGTCATGTTGATGAAAATGCATGACCACGGACATTGCCAACTGGATGAATCACCACCAGCGATATATTATGCCAGACTATCTATTTCCCTTCCTATAAGAAAAGAGAGTTGCATCAAGCCAAAAGCCTGAAGCCCCTCGAAGAGATTAAAACTTGTGAAGTTAAAAGTATTAACTTGTAATTTGGTACAGTGGAAACAGATTTTGTTTGACTGGTGATCTGCATGTCTGCTGACCCAACAAACAGCATGCTTCAAAAAACATGAGATGAGTGACATTACAGAGGTGAAAAGGGACATTGAGGTGATACTTACCTTCCATTAAAAAAAAAACACACATCTTGGAGCATATTTTTATCATGTCAGAATTTCTTTCTACAAATCCAAACAATTGTTTCTTTTAAAATGTCCTCCCAAATGTTCTGTGTGCACTGAAAACACTGAAAGCTGTAGCATTAACTGTTTCCTGTCCCTCTTTGTCTCTGTATGATTTTGGCTCCTTCTCAGAAAAGACATGGTTTACAGATGAGCCAGAGAATACCCACCTGAGGACCATACAGATCAAGCCTGTGAATACTCTCGCCGTCAACCAAGTCAGTCAGTATAAATCCACGAGCAGCTTGATTCCTCCCATCAGAGAAGCAGAGGACGAGTGCTGAGTGGCGACACCTGAACGCTTTGGACTCCCAGAGGACTCATCGTCGAGGCGTCACACTCGGGATTTCTTCTCACCTGCGGACACAAATCATCAATTGACGTTAGAAGAGAAGAACCATACTGCTTTTCCTCATCAACTCTGCAGCTATAGCTTATTGTACAAGCCGATTTAGAATCACTCATGAAGACAATCATAGTCAAATGTTAGTTTGCGCAGCTAATCTGTAGTGGTGACCAGACTCCATGACTTTTTTTTTGCTCCGTTTTGGGGAATGAGGGTCACTCGAAGAGGACTTATTATGATAACTGGATCAAGTTTCGCAATTGTAAAAGTTGCCTTTTTAGCTGTTGATGAACAACTACTACTACTACTGCATTTACTTCACCCAGTGTTGCAGATTTACTCTGTACAGTATGTTAAAAAATGTGTATTTTACATCCAGCTGCGATCCCACCACAATGGCATTGTAAGTGACTGACTCTCAGTGATTCCTTTGCCATTTGGAGCTAATTCACAACATTTGTGACAGTTAAGATGGCCAGTGTCCATGTGTAAATGGCATTTGGCTCCAGCCTTATCTCTATCCAATTATATTTGTCTTATCTTTGCCTTTTTGAGTTGTTTGTTATCAATGTTTTCATGTCGCTGTTTGGTTGCAATGTCCAAAAACCCCAGAAATCTTATTGAGTAAAGCTTTTTTAAGTGTCTGCAAAGTTTCTCCAGGGGTAAAACGTTAAGAATATATTTTTTTTCTTTTCTTTTTTTTCTTGTCGTAAGCCAAATATGATAGAGCTGTTTTGTTAACAATAACCAAAAATCTTGCATAGTTTCAAATAAAATGACGCCATATAGAGCAAAGCCAATGCTGTATGATACGTCTGTAGGGAATGAGTGAATGTAAAAGCCACATATCGCATAAAGTGGGCTTCTTTGGGTCCTCCTTTGGCTGTAAGCACTGCCTGACACAGGATTGTCTTGGAGGCCATAAAGCGCTTGTACTGTATGTACTCCATGACCAATCTTAATGCCATAATCAAATACATTCATGCTTTTATTTTGAAGATACTGGAGAAACAGCTCTATCATAAGAAGTGTTTTTTGGCTATTTTTATGTTCTGTGATCAATATCATACCTGATGTATTCATAAAACAAACGTCTAATGACGCAGAGATCATTTGTTTCCGTTTGAACGAGCCAAGAGTGGTTATTAATCCTGTCTTATTCAAATAATACAACAAAGCTATATTGGCACTGTTGTCACTTTACATCAGAATCAATGAAGGGGAAAGAAGAGGTGGAAAAAAAAAACTACACAAGCAATCTATAAAATCCACAGAGGATGTGTCACAGTCTAGTTGAGGATTCATGTTGCATATGAAAAGAGAGGTTGTGACATTTTTACTGGCACGGAGAACATCCAAACCGTCCGTCCCTCAGTGCCGGTGATGTGCCAGGCAGTGCTAAAGCCAACGGAGGACTCCAGAAGACCCACTACTGCGAAAAGAGGCTTCGAGTTGAAACTGGATTTAAACAAATTTTTAATTTTGCTGTGAGACTGAGAAATGTTGCTTTCCTCTTTGCTTTCCATCTGAGACCATTGTTTTGAATCGTTAATGAGGCTGTTGTTCCCTGGAGATAACTAGAAGTGTAGTAAATAATTTGAAGTCTTAAAAACTATTTTTTAAATTAGCAGAGGCTGATAGCAATTCATTTTTATGTACTCTCGAAGAAATCTGTAAAGCTTAATGTAAGATATTTCTTTCTAGTGTGTTCTTGTTTGACAGATATTCTTGTTTTACAGTACCTGTGGGGTTGAGAGACACTCGGCATTGCAGTCTAGTTTGTATTATTTTGTGATTTTTTTTTTGTTTAGCACATTCACTTGTGGACACAATGACCGTGCTAAGTTGATATTTCTGACTATGTCATATTACCCAATAATAAATACAGTTTATTGTCTTGTACAAATAGGCTTGTACATAAATTGTACATGATTTCATTTTGTATTTTCACAAATTAAAAGCTGATGTATGGTGTTCTACATTGTGTTGTGTCTTTTATTTTTTCAGACTTTGCTAGGAAGTACATGAATGGCTTGGACGTGTGTTTCAGCAAAGAGAAAACATCACTACACAGCAGCTCTAGGCCACATTTAACACGTCTGTCTATCAAAGAGCGACTATATATAAAGTATTCTGCAGTGATGATGACATAAGGTGCTTTCTGATTGCCAGACTGATCATGTGACACCTCGGTACACCCTCTGGATAATGACTGATAAAAGCACTCTCCACACTTCACGTTCTCACCTTGGGGATGGAGAGGGCCCATCATGTCGCTTGTTAATGATTTTACACCACATGGCACTGTGGGAGACTGTCAGCATGCCAATAATATTTACAGACTAACACCTCGCACAGAGACCGCTGATTTCCCTGATACTCCTGCCAGCGGCAGTGTCACCTTCTTAGTAAACAAACACATGTAACCATCACACCAATATACACTAATTACTGTATATATCAACTATAAGGAAATGTGTATTCATTTAGGGGTTTTAAATAAAGTACTATGAATGCACGGTGTAAGATTATGTTTAATTAAGCTTAATTATGAACCAATATCACGTGAAAGCTCATAACAGGAACAGTTATTCACTGATTTAAGAAATGAGAGAGAAGCAAAGATTCAGCCAGCTAGAATGATGGCTAGCATGTTAAGCAAGCAAAATAAGTAAAAAAATCGACAGAAAACAGCTATAATTGAGGAATATGTGCAGAAAATGCTTCAATAAGGGCTAAAACAAGCCATTTAATATTTGTTTGGTCAGAAACTGAACACAAGGCCGGATGTGAAAATACAGTTAAACTGTAACTGCTGTAGAACTGAACCAGCTGTTCAACTGAAACAACTGCTGTCTACAGTTTTATTGTTGACAATGTAAAAGCCATTAGAGGGCTTTTAACAAGTGTTTTAAAGGCCCCGTCAGTCTGCTGATGCGTTAGAGATCACTGAATGACGTTTCACAGAACGGCAGCATTGTATATCATAAAGACTTAACATCAGAGCGACCTCTTGTTGCAGCTGTCATTCTCTATTCAGACTTAAATTAGGGTAGTGAAGCTTGATTAAAATGGAGTAATATGAGATATAGTTTTATGATATCAGAGTCCAGTAATTAAAATGTATCTTGGTGAATGTCGAGCTCTGAAACCTGCAGTTGTCTGCAGTAACTACATGTAGCGACCGCTCACGCTGGGCTGTGCCACACACACACACACACATACAAACACACACATCCACGGTTCCCTCTAGTCTGAACACAACTCTTGTCCAGCTGCACAGGCTTGGCTGGTGATAATAGTTTCCATGACAATGCAGCACTCCAAGTGCATCAATGCCAGCCTGGATAAACAGTGATCCTTTACCAAAACAAGGGGGTCATTACGGCAGCTTGTCAAATCAATGTTGAGAGTGTCCTCGCTGATTAAGGCGTCCCCTCTCAGTCCTGACACAGTGTCAATACTGGCTGGCCTGTGGCGGCACACTCCCATGATTGGACTGAAATGCCTATCAGTCAGGCAGCTGAGCTGGACTAATGATTCCCTGTGCTGCCTATTAGAGTGACATGACAATTTAATCCTGTGGGCCAGGCAAGGAAAAAGTGACCTTGGTGCTTTATATTGAGGCTGAGGTAAATTGACAAGAGCAGATAAATCTTTACCTTGGGCTATTAACAGAATTAAAGAACAACAACAAAGGCAGAAGCTCCTCTTTCTTTTGTTTAGTTTTTCTGTTTGCCTTTCCAAACACCGTTTTACAGAAAATCCTTTAAATTTGAAAGTATTCTGGCAAAAAAACAACCATAAGTTATGACTGCATCATTAATACGTATGTATTTTATCATATCCACTCCTCACTGGTACGATCGATCCGATGCTAAGAACAACAAAGAGTCAAATAAAAGCCATGGGTTGAATTCTTCTCCGCTTTGCTGTCAAGCTGGAATATTGAAAGTGGATATTGCTTGAAGCTCAAGGTTTTTCAGATGTTCAAAGCCATTCCAGCATGGCCCCGGGGCAAGGTATATTGCCTTGGACATCTATCTTAAGGCTATGAGAACATTGTCTACATGGTTGGAAAAAGGCCATGTGTTTACACAGATGTTTCAAGCTTTTAGCACACAGATCTTCCTGTACCGAGCTGCACCACCATCTTTTGTGCCAAGGGCCATATACATTTTGCATTAGTTTACCCTTTGATACAGAAATGAAGGAGGGCAGGAGAGCTTGTAGACTCGCACGCAGCGTGGAAAAGAAAAAGTGAGGATTCTCAGCGCCGCTACTTGAATATTTCTCTGAATCTGATTTAAATCCAGAAAAAACTTTGCTTTTCACATTTCCATCACTACGGCTTCATTTGTTCCTGTTTTTTAATAGTTGCTGCCTCTCAAAGGAAAAGAAAACAAATGGCAAAAGATAAGAATTTCATGCCCGTTGTGAGGACAGATTGCCGGCACTGGGAGGCAATTTGCCCGTGAGGCGCAGTTGCCGCACTGACCCTTTATGTTCCCTGTAAAGGTCAACATTTCCCTTTCTTTTGTTTCACTCCATGCATGCATAAATCAAAGCTCTCGGCTATTTTCATCTTTGAAGTGGGAAATACCACCCATCAAAAACAAAATATAACCTGTATAACAACAGAATGCTGCTACTTTGATAAAATGCCATCTGTTGCTCTTGTTAGGAGCAAATGTTTCGATAAAAATGCAAAATGTTAAACACATTTTTGTCGGTTGTTGGAAGAAATAAATGCTCGCAGTAAAGGTAATTTTGTTCAGCATCAGTAATCAGTGTTTCGTGCTTTGCTAAATTGTAATCTTGCACATTAAAAACAGCCTCTCGTTTGCTTCCGTGCAAAAGAAATTAGCGGTAACAAACAGCAAACAGATGGCACTATCCCATAACATCACTTCTGAGCACAAGTTGTAAACATGATTTACAATTTGCAAGATATTATTTACTGTGATTCATGTTTCTGTCAGTTCCACACTGGAGGTTAATAGAAATGCCAGCATGCTCGCTGATTTACTTAGTAAAATTTTCATCCCAAGGTTCAGGTTCAGAAGATTGGAGTCAGAGAGAGTTACAGGATTCATGCATTATGCAGAAGAAGCTGACACGACCTTCAGCCATCACAGTCTTCTCTATATATCACACTGGGCTTGACCCTCCCAAGGCCAGAAGGAGCATTTGATATATTTAACCACTACTGCCATTAAATTACTCACATTCTTTAAGAGCTGGAGACATTTTATGTAGCTCGCAACACCGAGGCAATATCATTTTGATTAAAAGTGGTTTCACACGTTGTATTTGCCTTTTACCGCAGGTGATGCTTCGGCAATAAGTAAGGCATTCATAAGTCAAAAGCAAACTAAATCAACACATAAATCTCCTGCATGGCCCTTCTGATTTTTATGCCTCACATTATGGCCTCGCCATATGTCGGCCATATGTAGAAATAAAGAAGGAAATCTGCTCCTGCTGTTTGATACCCAACACATCATAAAATGATAGGAAATAAAGTGCTGTTTTAGAGGGTGAGGTCCATTTTAATATAATTGGCTTTAGAATTATTTATGACATTAATTGCCACATTATCGACTGGCTGTCAGCTCCTTGGGCTCGCAGTCCATTCTTCTTCACAAAGAGCGCCAGCTCAGCCTAAAGTAGACTGACAAGCTAATTATACCATCTTCCCTCTCAATGATAAATGTCGCTAATGTGAATCTGGCCCAGAAATAAGACTCCTTAGTCACCTCGACCGCAGAAGTCTCCCCACTCCAGCCAGGATCTTTAGATAGGGACGCTTCACTCCGCTTCATTTCCTCCTGAATCAAGTTAGCTTAAAGCCCCAAATTGTAAAATTGCTCTTGTTAGGTCATGTGTATTATCTATTGAACACTCACACACATTTTTTTTTTATATATATTTAAGGTGCCAGTATGCTTCATAAGAACGACGCAAAGCCCTCCAATTGGCGGAGCCGTGTCTGACTTTCCTCTAACTTTCTGAAACCGTTATTTCCTGCATGGCCAGACCCTCATCTGTCTCGCAAGTATATCTAAACCACTAATGCACGCTTGTTAATAAACTCCAGTCTTTACATGGTTGATGGTATCTGATTTTGTTAAGTGTTTTCTGGCGAGCGCAAGCAAACATCACGAACATCCTCCGTCACTCCACCCCTCCAACTGCTTCATATGAATTCCCCTTTTAATGATGCTGTTTACATATTCCGACTTCACTTAGGATGCCTCCTGACAACAATGAGAGCTGACACATACCAAACTTGGTATGTCCCAGAGCCATCTTCAATGGCCGGGCCGCTGTCATCTCCACCTACATCAGTGGCAGTGTCTCAATGGTAGTGCGACACATGTCAGAAACTTTTAAACGTCTGCTCTTTTCAGCAGAGCGCTCCCGCAGCCCAAAGATGGCATTTTATGTGTATTAATGTACGTATGAATACTGGCCATGCCGTATTTGCTGCAATATTGGCTTAGTGTCAAGTATGAAGCTTGTACTTTATTATGATTTTGAGGCTCGGCTGAACCCTCCGGATCGATAAACTCAAATATTCTTGACACATGGGCTTTTTATCTTTTTTTATTATCTGATAAATTCCTGATAATTAATGACATAATTACTCCGCAGCTCAGTCAGGCAGCTATCAGCGAAATAAAAATTCAGCCGTGCGCTCGGATGTTTGAGGGAAAAGCCATCTCTGGTGATTGCACACGCCTCGCGCAGCCAGACACACATCCGAACTTTGACCTTCTTTGATCAGCAGTTTTGGCAAGGCAATCCATCATGGTGCTCTTACTGTCAGAAGAGGTGCCTGGCTGCAGCTGTGTGTCACTGGCTAAGAGGGGCTGCTTAAAGGCAATCATGTCAACCTCCACGCGACTGCTCAGACTCCCAGATTGAAGGAGGACTTGACAGGGCCAGAAGAGTCAGCTGAAGACACTGGAGGGCTGTGTCTGATTGCTCCGTGGCCACAAAGTGACGGCTGATTTTATCCGCAGCGAACAACCGACTGAATAAACTCAAAAATGGTGGAGATTCAACAAACGAATACCCGACCTTTGTGCAAAACCGCGATGGAGTCATACAGTATGAGTAAGGATTGTGCTCTGTTTGAACTAAAATTCTGTTTTTAATTGAAAATTGCTTTAAACTGCATAAATCACATTTCCATTCATGACAAAAATCCATTACCAGTGATCTAAAGCTGCTCTGTTTAACATTACAAAAAGACAGGATATGAACAATTTTTCAAGTCTGACCTTCAAAATATGTTTCTGCCTTCAGGACATTGTCTAGACAGACAGATTGAATACTCTTTAAACAGACCGCTGGCTGACGACGGTGTGCTGCTGAGCCATGACTTTAACATAAACTTTGCAATTAGAAGAAATGTGCAATTATTTTTAGGCAAGGTTTCAGGGTGAGCTGACCTGACACAAACACGCCAAGAACAACAAACCCAGGGGGAGTAAAATATATTTACAAGCTCAGGAGAAAATGGGGGATGAGGGCAGAAAATTACATGGTTGTATAGCGCTGATGTGTACATTATTTGGA
This sequence comes from Pagrus major, assembly GCF_040436345.1. NCBI lineage: Eukaryota > Metazoa > Chordata > Actinopteri > Spariformes > Sparidae > Pagrus > Pagrus major. The sequence goes on along the minus strand of NC_133234.1, from coordinate 17,607,639 downwards.
GAAAAAAAAAAACCTGGGTTCATGTGCATAAAGACCTCCAGGGCAGCCGGTTAGATCAACGCCTTGAACAAAATACCACGTGTCACATAGAGGAGAATGTAGATACATCGTGGTGTAAATAAGGCGAGCGGTTAGTGATATACCAGCTCCACTGCCAATGATTTCCTGATAGCGTATTCCCCGTCACCGACTCCGAGAGCATTAATGGCAAAAAAAACGGGCCTGACTTTCAGACAAAGAAGCTGAGTGACGGCTTGCTGACTGCAGCTCCTAGTGTGCAATAACATGATGTGAAAGGACATTGTCAGGAGCCGAGGAGACGAGCCCAGATTGTACATAGTGACAGAAAACAGAGATGAGGACAGAGATACTGGTGCCATATTAGTGGCCGGCATATTCAAACACCACCCTTGAGTCTAAGCAAACTTGACATCACCTCCAATGGCTTCAAAGTGTTCGCTCCGCTCCACCACCACCACCTGCCCCCACCTCTCTCTCTGTCTGCAGCCAGCTTTCCCCTCTGATGTGTCTCCAGACTCTTGCTCTCTCTCTTATGTAGAGAGTTACCAGCAGGCCTGTTCTGTCAGGACGGGAGGATAGGGGCGCCGCGGCCCGCGGATACCCTCAGTCAATCTACATTTGGTCACCGCGCCGGGAAGTGTGCTCATTTTTTCCGATATCTGAGCTACTTGAGGTGATCCGAACACTGAAGTGTGAGGAGCTGTCACCTTGCATAAAGCTCTGCGCCAGCGGACGATGTGTGGCTCCTGATATGCTAAGAGGAAGGGGGGGAGGGGGGTGGAGATCGCGCCAACCTGATAGGCTGCGGGGGACACCGGGGACCCTATAAGAGAGGCGGGGGAATGTATTCCGCTCTGTCCGCCTGGGGACTAGAGGTCGGCGGGAAAGGAGGCAGCTCATCACCAGGACCCCCTGCAGACTCTGGACAAATTTATGCTGTTATGGGCCAAACATGGGGGACATGTATCAAAATATCAACAGAGAGGAGCGCCAACTATCAACACATCATTTAGATGAGAAAAAGAGCACTGTTGAATCCTACATGAGATAATTATTTACTTGTTAAAGGAGCATTATGTAGTTTTGGGGAAGAAGAGAAAGAGCTTCATTAACAACAAAACAAACTGAATAAACAAACTCTTTGTTTAATGACTGAGTAAACTAAATAAACAAACTCACCTTAAAGGACAACACAATTTTCATACTGTTTCACTGTGTGTCCACTGTGTGTCCTCTATGGCGGACCCTGCCACCTTTCTAGCTTCAAACAGTGTTCTGGGGACCTTATCTTCTTGATTATTCAGTTATAGAAAAATAAATATGTCTGAGTTTGTATTATTTCCTCATTAATATTGTAAATGTTGAAATTCTGAGTTTAAATTTCTTCTCCAAGGCTGACTGGAGCTGTTTGTTTGAGTGTTTTCACTAGAAGGTGTGCTGTAAGCCGGCCCAGTGGCAGTGGCCGACACCGCTGTTTGCACTCTACAGGCCATTAACAGTTCACCCCACCTTCTCCAGCAGGGCAGCAGCTGGGGGAAAAAGAAGCATGCAGCAGCAGCGGTGCAGGATCACACGGGCACAAAAAAAAAAAAAGAAAGAAAAAAATATATACATGTCTAGAGGCAGGGAGGCTAGAGTACGCCCCGAGTAAAGTTGGCAGCTGTGCGGCTGTGTGTGATAAAGTGCAGCTCGCCGTAAATACACTCTGGGGCTCCCTGCACAGCTGGCGACCGTAGGTTACAGTTCTGAAAGATGGAGTGCAGGAAAGGGATAGTGGGAGGAAGAGACGGATGAGAGAAACGCAGAGCTTGCATCTACACATCATCTGTCTGAGGTGGAGAGGGGGATCAGGGCCACGGTTATGAGAACAAGGAAGAGGAGAAGGGTAAGACGGTGTTATCCTGTCAGTGTGAGAGAGGAGAGGAACACACTCACCTGATATTCATGGGCATCTGTCGACAATTAAGGAGGCATTAGCATGGAAGCAATTTTGGCACTGTAGTGTATGTTGGTACAGGAAAGCAAATAGAAACACAGCTCATCTTTTGTGCACGTTGCAATCTTGCATTTTAATAAAAACCCTGAACCAGTGATGGAATGTAACTAAGAACATTTAGTACAATTATGAGGTACTTGTACTTTACTTAGTATTTCCGTTTTCTACTACTTCATAGTTCCACTCTTTGACATTTTGGAGACAAATGTTGAAAGTTTTCCTCCACTACACACTGTACATGTAAATATATGTATCATTTATTTTTACTTTTACTACTCAAGTACTATTCATATTGGTGACTTTTACATTTACCAAAGTAAAATTTTAACACATCTTTACTTTTACTCAGATCCGTCCTTTCTTTTATTTTTACACAATAAACGTATTGCAGGTCGAGCACATGTATTATTCATAGGGAAGAAACAATAAAGATATTCAAACAATATCAAAAACAATGTCAGGAAGACAAAAACACAGTCACTTTAATGAACGTTTTTATACCGCAATCTACTTTTTAGGCTTTCAGGGTCATTTGGAGCGACACAATCAAAGAATGTGACACTTGGTGCTGAGGCTAGCTATTGGCTAACAATCAACAAGGGTTAAAGATCTATTACTAACGCAATAACACTTAAGTAGAGCGAGAATGATTAGCTTATTCACTGTATCCATTAGTCGATTGAAAGAAAATTAAATGGCAACTGTTTTGATAGCTAATTAATCATTTTAGTCATTTTTCAGCATAAAATGTTGAATAATCATTTGCTTCGTAATGGAGAGAATTGCTGCTATTCTTTGTCATTTATGATATAAATGAAGATCTTTGGACAATTTGAAGACGTCACTTTGGGTTTTGGGATTTGTAATGAGCATTTTTCAAATTCAAACTGACATTTTATAGACTAAATGATTAATCAATTCATCCTGAAAATAATTGGCAGGTAATTGATAATGAAAATAATCGTTAGTTGCACACCTACACCTGATTTCGCTAAAATGCTGACAATGATTTCATTTTGTTTGGCATATTTTATCCTATACAATAATAAATATCAGTATTCAGCCACAGTTTTAAAGTGTTTATGATAAATTAGTTTCTGAACAGTTGAAATATGTTATTTATCCATAAAACTGTTTTAACAATAACAAAAGTCCATAGTTTGACATATTTGATAAACTGTAATTTAATGGTGACCAGTGTTTACACACAGTAAGAGATGTCAAGGCAAGATAAAATGCAAAGTTAAACTTACTAACATTTAGACATAACTAGGGCATGTTATACTTAATGAAATGTTCCTGCGGCCTGCTCAATATTTATATACAGTACATATTTCATCACAGATTACACAAAACAACCAATATGAGCGGACTGAAGTATTAGTTTAGACGATAAATCATTCATTTCCACTGTTGTTTCTGCTGATATCCTCCCTCTCCCAGAGGAAACATGGAGGCACAGCTGATAAAGTTATGCAGACATTTATTTTTCACTTCCAGTGATTTAGCGTGACTGTGCTTGTCACCATGATTTAGAGGAGGATGCAGTCTGCATTCTGTTTATTGTGACCAAACAAGTGCAGCGCCTGCACGCTTTCAACTTCAGGGTTATTGATTAAAGTTTTAAATGGTTGCCGTATTACCCAGGGACTTCTGGGAGATTAATTTGCGTCAACGTTCATCTGTAATTCATTAGGCATTGAGACAGCTCAACCACAAGGACTCCGTCTTCAGAGAAAAGGCCATTTTTCACAGCGGAAGGCAAGCTAGATGCTCAAAACAGTTACATACAATAGATTTCATGTTGTAAAGAGGATTCAGCACAAATGTGAGGATGGTTAGGTTTGAAGTTTGGGATTAAAGTTTTTTAATGACTTTTTATGGGATAAAAAGTTGAACAAAATCTGATCTTGTTACTATACCAGCATTAAAGTAAAGATAAACTTCTAAATATGCACAAATTTAAATAATTTTTGTATATTAATCGTTCACCAAATGATCACGTGTAACGTGAGAAGTGTCACTCACAAATTCCTGCAAAGAATTATCACCCAATTACAATTCTTTATGGCTTTTCCACTCTTTTAGCTCATTGTTTTGGTTTTACAGCACCAAACAGCACACAGACAAAGCTAGCAGCTACCTGGTGAGCACAGTCAAACGTCTAGCAGCTCAAGACTTTGAGACCAAAACAGAGCTACTGCGAAGACGGAGTGGATATTAGACTTACATGTGTCTTCTTTGGGTTTTAATGGCAGTTGGCAAACCAACTTATAAATCAATTACTGCCACCCACTGGACTGGAGCAGTAGATTGGCAGGGGAAAAAACTACAACTACAACTTGTCCTGAACCCTGGTGGGCAGGTGTATGGGCAAGCACTTCATATGATGGCTCCACTGCCCAATCACAACTGCACAGACTCTGGCTCCAAATAATACCACTAGCGCAATATGGCAGCACCATATCTGGGATATTACGACTTCATTTTTGTAGAGCAGGAAGAAGTGGAGACGCATCGTACAGTATTATATATATGTCAGTGGTTGGCTGTAAAAAATGTACATAAAAACAAGGCGAGACAGAACAGAACTGGGTTCTGTGGCACAAACCTCATTAAGAATTCTAGCAACATTAATGCAAATCAATACAAATCAAGCCTTAGAACGTAACACGGTACAGTATGTTGTTCACTCTAGATGTCTATCACAGTAACTATTAATACGGTTGTGTCATATTTTTAAGTGTATTATTGTTTTTGGTGGCCTTAAACACAATTCCACTTAAGCCCTACATCACCGTGGTCT